>NC_052070.1:5328648-6003648 GCF_015852505.1 Tachyglossus aculeatus
AATCAATCAATCAGTGGTATTTCCTGAGAACTTACTATGTGCAGAGCACTGTACTAAGTGCTTGGGGGAGTACAATACAGCAGAATTAGCAGCCCCGCTCCCTGCCTGTAACGACCATACAGTCTAGAGGACGTTGGATTTGGCACGAAGGAGACCTTTGGTGACCTTTGAGAGGACATTTCAGAAGCCAAAAAGGATTTTTGTGTATCCCACTGAAGCTTAGGGAAATGGTCTAAAGTATATTACCACTGAGCTCCTTTTTTCCTCTCCTCCTCCCGATCCCCTCACCCTACCTTCTTCCCCTCCCCACAGCACCTGTATATATATTTGTACAGATTTATTACTCTATTTATTTTACTTGTACATATTTACTATTCTATTTATTTTGTTAATGATGAGCATCTAGCTTTATTTCTATTTGTTCTGACGACTTGACACCTGTCCACATGTTTTGTTCTGTTGTCGGTCTCCCCCTTCTAGACTGTGAGCCCGCTGTTGGGGAGAGACCGTCTCCGTATGTTGCCGACTTGTAGTTCTCTGCGCTCAGTAAGCTCTCAGTAAATACGATTGAATGAATGATCCCAAACCATACCTGGCCAACATTTGAAATATTTTTTTCTGGAAGTTTAAACAATAACTTCAGCAGAAACATATTTAAGAGAAGACTAAATAGGTGAGGAGAGATAAATATTCCTCATGCTATGGGGCAGCTGCTGACTGGCTGATGGCTGTGTACTCAGATTGATTTTTTTTTTTACAATTAAAAGTCACGGATTAGTATTTTTAAAATTCTCAAGTGCTGAAGTGTGGATCAAAATTAATTTTGCCTGCAGCCCGTATCTTATTGATATTTGAAAATGTCATTCAAGATTTGCAGAACATGCATGAAAACAAAATGAATAGCAACTTTTGCTGTTGGTACTAAATGACATTATACAAAGCATAGTATACTGGATTTCCCCCTCCACACTGTAAGCTCATTCATTTATTCAGTCGTATTTACTGAGCGCTTACTGTGTGCAGAGCACTGTACTAAGCACTTGTTGTGGGCAGGGAACCTGTCTACACACTATGTTTTTACTGAGTGCTTTCTGTGTGCAGAGCACTGTACTAAGTGCTTGGAGAGTATAATTCAGCAATTCCCCTTAATAATAATAATAATTATTATTATTATTATAGCATTTATTAAGCACTCACTATGTGCAAAGCACTGTTCTAAACACTGGGGAGGTTACAAGGTGATCAGGTTATCCCATGGGGGCTCACAGTCTTCATCCCCATTTTACAGATGAGGTAACTGAGGCCCAGAGAATTATATTAATAATAATGATGGCATTTGTTAAGCACTTACTATGTGCAGAGCACTGTTCTAAGCACTGGGGGGGATACAAGGTGATCAAGTTGTCCCACGTGGGGCTCACAGTCTTAATCCCCATTTTACAGATGAGGGAACTGAGGCTCAGAGAACTTAAGTGACTTGCCCAAGGTCACACAGCAGACATGTGGTGGAACCGGGATTCGAACCCATGACCCCTGACTCCAAAGCCCGTGCTCTTTCCAACGAGCCACGCTGCTTCTCTTGGAGAGAAGAGAAGTTAAGTGACTTGCCCAAAGTCACACAGCTGACAATTGGCAGGGCCGGGATTTGAACCCATAACCTCTGACTCCAAAGCCCGGGCTCTTTCCACTGAGCCACGCTGCTTCTCAGTGGAAGCAGCTGAATTGAGAGACAATCCCTGACCACAATAGACTTACAGTGTAGAAGGGGGGAGACAGACATCAAAACAAATAAACAGGCATCAATAACATCAATATAAATAAATAGAATTACAGATATATACACATCAAAACAAGCAAATAGACATTAATACAGAGCTATAGATATGTAGATATATACAAAAGTGCTGTGGGGCAGGGAGGTGGGTAGGGAAAAGGGAGGGAGTCGGGGCGATGGGAAGGAGCTGAGGAAAAGGGGGGCTTAGTCTGGGAAGGCCTCTTGGAAGAGGTGAGCCTTCAGTAGGGCTTTGAAGGGAGGAAGAGAGCTAGCATGGCGGATGTGTGGAGGGAGGCCAGTCCAGGCCAATCAATCAATCAATCAAGCGTATTTATTGAGCGCTTACTGTGTGCAGAGCACTGTACTAAGCGCTTGGGAAGTCTAAGTTGGCAACATATAGAGACAGTCCCTACCCAACAGTGGGCTCACAGTCTAAAAGGGGGAGACAGACAACAAAACCAAACATACTAACAAAATAAAATAAATAGATAGGTACAAGTAGGACGTGGGCCGGGGGTCAACGGCGAGAACGAGGCCCAGTGAGGAGGTGAGCAATGGCAGAGGGGTGGTGTGTGTGGGCTGAGAGGGAGAAGGAGAGAAGGGACATGAGGTAGGAGGAGGTGAGGGGAAGGACAGCTTTGAAACCAATAATGAGGAGCTTTTGCTTGATGAGCCCACTGTTGGGTAGGGACTGTCTCTATATGTTACCAATGTATACTTCCCAAGCGCTTAGTACAGTGCTCTGCACACAGTAAACGCTCAATAAATACGACTGATTAATTGATTGATATGTGCCAAACACTGTTCTAAGCACTGGGGTAGATACAAGATAATCAGGTTTTCCCACATGGGACTCACAGTCTTAATCTTCATTTCATTCATTGATTCATTCAATCATATTTATTGAGCGCTTACTGTGTGCAGAGCACTGTACTAAGCGCTTGGGAAGTACAAGTCGGCAACATATAGAGACGGTCCCTACCCAACAGTGGGCTCACAGTGGAGAAGGGGGAGGAGGTCACTGAAGCACAGAGAAGTGAAGTGACTTGCCCAAAGTCACACAGCTGATAAGTGGCGGAGCCGGGATTAGAACCCACGACGTCTGACTCCAAAGCCCGGGCTCTTTCCATTAAGCCATGCTGCTTCTCGTGCTCTACCCGCAGTAGACTGTAAGATCCTTGGGGGCAGGGATCATATCTACTTATTCTGCTATGTTGTACTAGTGAGAAGGCGAGCTTCGGAAAAGCAGAGCGTGCCGACTGAGGATTGGGAAATGAAGAAGGAAAGCTAGTGAGAGGCTTAAACTGACTTTCCGCACACTGCAGAAGAAAATGGGAAGCATTTAAGGATGCAGTTCTTCATTCCTTTGAAAAAGTTCACCTTTTTTAATGTCATTTAATCAATCAATCAATCAATCAATCGTATTTATTGAGCGCTTACTGTGTGCAGAGCACTGTACTAAGCGCTTGGGAAGTACAAGTTGGCAACATCTAGAGACAGTCCCTACCCAACAGTGGGCTCACAGTCTAAAAGGGGGAGAACCTTCAGGAGGCTTACTATGTGCCAGGCACTATACTAAGCTCTGGGATAGATACAAAATAATCAGGTTGAATACTGTCCTTGTCATTACTTTACAAATGACAAGAGAAGCAGCGTGGCTCAGTGGAAAGAGCACGGGCTTTGGAGTCAGGGGTCATGGGTTCAAATCCCGGCTCCGCCCCTTGTCAGCTGTGTGACTTTGGGCAAGTCACTTCACTTCTCTGGGCCTCAGTTCCCCCATCTGTAAAATGGGGATTAAGACTGTGAGCCCCCCGTGGGACCATCTGATCTCCTTATAACCTCCCCAGCGCTTAGAACAGTGCTTTGCACATAGTAAGTGCTTAATAAATGCAATCATCATTATTACAAATGAGGTAACTGACGCACAGTGGCATTAAGAGTGACTTTACTATAATCACCCAGCAAACAAGTGGTGGAGCCGGGATTCGAACCCAGATTCTTCGGAATCCCAGGCCCGGGCTCTACCCACTAAGCCATGCTGCTTTCCCATCTCTACTTAGATGTCCCACACACACCTCAATCTTAACCAATCCAGCACACAAAATCACATCTTCCCACCTAAACTCTCCCATCCCTGTGACTTTTCCATCACCGTGAACAACACTTTCATTCATTCATTCATTCATTCAATCATATTTTTAAGGCCTTACTGTGTGCAGAGCACTATACCATCATCATCATCATCAATCGTATTTATTGAGTGCTTACTATGTGCAGAGCACAGTACTAAGCGCTTGGGAAGTACAAATTTGCAACATATAGAGACAGTCCCTACCCAACAGTGGGCTCACAGTCTAAAAGGAAAAGTGAAGTGACTTGTCCAAAGTCATAAAGCTGACAATTGGCGGAGCCGGGATTTGAACCCACGACCTCTGACTCCAAAGACCGTGCTCTTTCCACTGACCCACACTGCTTCCCTAGCACCAAGCACTTGAAAGAGTACAATGCAACAATTAACAATTCCCCTGCCCATAATGAGCTTACAGCGGAGAGATGCGGGGGACACAGACGTGAATAGAAATAAATAAAATGACCGACGGGGTGTGGGGCTGGGAGGGGGATGAATAAAAGGAGCAAGTCAAGGTGACGCAGAAGGGAGTGGGAGATGAGGAATAGTGGGGCTTAGTCAGGGAAGGCCTCCTGGAGGAGATGGGCCTTCAATTAGGCAATAGGCAAACAGTCTATCTGGCCATCGAGGTCTCACCCATGCCCTGCCCCTGGCCTGGAATGCCTTCCCTCCTCAAATGCAACAGACGCATACTCTCCCCATCTCAAAGCTTTACTGAAGGCTCATCTCTTCCAAGAAGCCTTCCCAGACTAAGCCCTCCTTTCATCATCATCATCATCATCATCATCATCAATCGTATTTATTGAGCGCTTAACTATGTGCAGAGCACTGTACTAAGCGCTTGGGAAGTACAAATTGGCAACATATAGACACAATCCCTACCCAACAGTGGGCTCACAGTCTAAAAGGGGAAGACAGAGAACAAAACCAAACATACTAACAAAATAAAATAAATAGAATAGATATGTACAAGTAAAATAAATAAATAAATAAATAAATAGAGTAATAAATATGTACAAACATATATACATATATACAGGTGCTGTGGGGAAGGGAAGGAGGTAAGATGGGGGGGGTGGAGAGGGGGACAAGAGGGAGAGGAAGGAAGGGGCTCAGTCTTCTCCCACTCCCTTCTAACGAACCTGTAACCTTGACATGATCCTAGGCTGATTTTTCTCCTTCAACCAGTTATTCAGTCAGTCACAAAATCCTGTCGCGTCCGTCTCTAGACTCTGTCTCTTCCTCTCCATCCAAACCACTACCACACTGATCCCAGGACTTTCCTGTTTTGGTTTTTTTTTAATATTTGTTATCATTTTTTGTGGGGGTTAGGTATTCTTTAGGCATTTACTATGTGTCAATCGCTGCACTAAGTTTTGGAGTAATAATAATAATGATGGTATTTGTTTAGCGCTTACTATGTGCCAAGCACTGACTAAGCGCTGGTAGATATGAGATGATCAGATCCCGCATGGGGCTCATAGTTTAAATAGGAAGGAGAACAGGGATTGTATGCCCATCTCCCCAGGGTTTTGTACAATGCCCTGCACACAATAAGCGCTCAATAAATACCACTGATGATGGTGATGATGATGAGGATGATGAATCCCCATTTTGAAGATGAGGGAACTGAGGCACAGAGAAGTTAAGTGACTTCCTCAAAGTCACACAGCATGTAAGTGCTGGAATCAGGATTAGTATCCCGATCCTTTGATTCCCAGGAATGACCTCTTTCCATACGCCACGTTGCTTCCCACTTGTCTTATCTACCCCCCCTTCAATTACCCCCGCTCAGCATGGCTTAGTGGATAGAGCTTGGGCCTGAGAGTCAGAAGGTCATGGGTTCTAATCCTGGCTCCACACCACTTGTCTGCTGTGTGACCTCGGGCAAGTCACTTTACTTCTCTGTGCCTCAGTTACCTCATCTAGAAAATGGGGATTGAGACTGTGAGCCTCTCATGAGGCAAGGACTGTGTCCAAACAAGTTTATTTGTATCCACTCCAGTGCCTGTCACATAATAAGCACTTAACAAATACCATAATAATAATAACAATAGCAATGATTACTGAATCAACCTCCTTACTGGCCTCCCTGCCTCCTGCCTCTTCCCCCTCCAGGACATTTTGTGCTCTGCCGCCCAAATCATCTGCTATGTGACCTTGAGCAAGTCACTTCACTTCTCTGGGCCTCAGTTCCCTCTTCTGTAAAATTCTTTCAATCGTTTTTATTGAGTTCTTCCTTTATGCAGAGCACTGTACTAAGAGACTGTGAGCCCTACATGCGACAGGGACCGTGTCCAACCTGATTTGCTTGTATCCAACCCAGAGCTTAGTACAGTGCCTGGCACAAAATAGTCATTTAACAAATACCATTATTATTATTAATTATTATCATTAATAATAATAAAAATCATCCTGCGCATATCTCCTCACTCCTTAAAACCCTCCAGGGGTTCCCCATCCATTTCCTCATCAAGCAAAAAACTCCACACGTCAGGATTTGTCATACTCGGCTCTTTCCTTCCTACCTATCTTCCCTCCTTCCTCACTACAACCCAGACTATATACTTTGCTCCTTTAACCTACTTATGGCGCCTCAATCTCATTTCTCTTGCTCTGGTTGGAAATCCCTTCATCAATCGATCCCCTTCATGACGTGATTACAGCGTGTAGAGGCCTGAAGCAGCGCGGGCCGATGGATAGAGCCTGGGCCTAGAAATAAGCGTGACTCAGTGGAAAGAGCCCGGGCTTTGGAGTCAGAGGTCATCATCATCATCATCAATCGTATTTATTGAGTGCTTACTATGTGCAGAGCACTGTACTAAGCGCTTGGGAAGTACAAATTGGCAACATATAGAGACAGTCCCTACCCAACAGTGGGCTCACAGTCTAAAAGGTCATGGGTGCAAATCTCAGCTCCGCCACTTGTCAGCTTTGTGACTCTGGGCAAGTCACTTCGTTTCTCTGTGCCTCAGTTCCCTCATCTGTAAAATGGGGATTAATCAATCAATCAATCAATCAATCAATCGTATTTATTGAGCGCTTACTGTGTGCAGAGCACTGTACTAAGTGCTTGGAAAGTACAAGTTGGCACCATATAGAGACAGTCCCTACCCAACAGTGGGCTCACAGTCTAGAAGGGGGAGATAGAGAACAAAACCAAACATATTAATCAAAATAAAATAAATAGAATAGATATGTACAAGTAAAATAAATAAATAAATAAATAGAATAATAAATATGTACAAACATATATACATATAAGACTGTGAGCCCCACGGGAGACAACCTGATCACCTTGTATCCTCCCCAGCACTTAGAACAGTGCTTCGCACATAGTAATCGCTTAATAAATGCCACCATCATCATTATCAAATCAGAAGGACCTGGGTTCTAGTCCCGGCTCCACCGTTTGTCTGCTGTGTGACCTCGGACAAGTCACTTCACTTCTCCATGCCTCAGTGACCTCATCTATAAAATGGGGATTAAGACAGTGAGCCCCACATGGGACAGGGACTGCATCCAACCTGATTGCTTTATATCTACCCCAGCTCTTGAATAGTGCCTGGCATATAGGAAGCGCTTAACAAATACCATAAAAATACAGAAATAAATACATTTCTTGGGGGAGAGTACAATATAGTCAATCCATGGTATTTATTGAGCTCTTACTTTGTGCAGTGGACTGTAAGAAGCAGTTGGAAGAGTACAATACAACAGAATTAGCAGAAGCAGACCCGTTCCCTGCCCACACCGAGCTTACATCCCTGCCACTTACCAGCTGTGTGACTTTGGACAAGTCATTTAACTTCTCTGTGCCTCAGTTACCTCCTCTGTAGAATGGGGCTTAAGACTGTGAGCCCCACGTGGGACAACCTGATTACATTGTCTCTACCCCAGTGCTTAGAATAGGGCTTGGCACACAATAAGGGCTTAACAAATACCATCGTTATCATTATTGTTATTGGAGGGGGAGACAAACAAATAAATAAATTATGAATAATGCAAATAATGAGAATAATAACGGTGTTATTTGTTAAGCACTTACTATATGCCAAGCAATGTGCTAAAATGATACTGAGGTCATGATCATGCTGGGATTCAGGGTGTGGACTTTAACATTAAGCTTGTTGTGGGCGGGAATTTGTCTGTTCATTGTCATATTGTAATAATAATAATAATAATAATGGCATTTGTTAAGCACTTACTATGTGCAAGGCACTGTTCTAAGCACGGGGGAGGATACAAGGTGATCAGGGTGTCCCACGTGGAGCTCTCAGTCTTAATACCCATTTTATAGATGAGGTAATTGAGGCCCAGAGAAGTTAAGTGACTTTGGGCAAGTCACACAGCTGACAAGCGGTGGAGCCAGGACTAGAACCCATGACCTCTGACTCGTAAGTACTCTTGTACTCTCCCAAGTGGCTCGGCACACAGTAAGCGCTCAATAAATACAATTGAATAAATGAATACTGTGTGCAGAACACTGTGCTAAATGTTTAGGGGAGTAGAAAACAACAGATTTGGTAGATATGTTCCCTGCCCACATGGAGCTAATGCTTGGGAGAGTACAATACAACAATAAACAGACACATTCATTCATTCATTGCATTGTATTTATTGAGCACTCAACTGGGTGAGGAGCACTGTACTAAGCGCTTGGGAGAGTACAATACAACAATAAACAGTGACATTACCTGCCCACGACGGGCTTACAGTCTTAGAGTGGGGGAGATAGACATTGATACAAGTAAATAAAGTTACAGCTGAGGACATATTTTACTTGTACATATTAGCTATTCTATTAATTTTGTTAATGATGTGCATATAGCTTTAATTCTATTTGTTCTGACGATTTTGACACCTGTCATCAATCAATCAATCAATCGTATTTATTGAGCGCTTACTGTGTGCAGAGCACTGTACTAAGCGCTTGGGAAGTCCAAGTTGGCAACATAGAGAGACGGTCCCTACCCAACAGTGGGCTCACAGTCTAGAAGGGGGAGACAGACAACAAAACAAAACATTAACAAAATAAAATAAATAGAATAGATATGTACAAGTAAAATAAATAAATAAACCCCTCCTTCCTCTCCCCCTCCTCCCCCTCCCCACCTTACCTCCTTCCCCTCCCCACAGCACCTGTATATATGTTTGTACAGATTTATTACTTGTACATATTTACTATTCTATTTATTTTATTTTGTTAATATGTTTTGTTTTGTTGTTTGTCTCCCCCTTCTAGACTGTGAGCCCGTTGTTGTGTAGGGATCGTCTCTATATGTTGCCGCCTTGTACTTCCCAAGTGCTTAGTACAGTGCTGTGCATACAGTAAGTGCTCAATAAATATGATTAAATTAAAAAATGAAAAAAAATGGTGTGGGGTTGGAAGGAAGGGAAGAGCAAAGGGAGCAAGTCAGGTGACGCAGAAGGGAGGGGGAGATGAGGAAAAGCGGGGCTTAGTCTGGGAAGGCATATTGAAGGAGATGGGCCTTCAATAAGTCTTGATTAAAGGAGGGAGGACATTCCAGGCCAGAGGCAGGACGTGGGCCAGGGGTCGATGGCGGGACAGGCGACAACGAGGCCCAGGGAGGAGGTGAGCGGTGGCAGAGGAGCAGAGGGTGCGGGCTGGGATGGAGAAGGACAGAAGGGAGCTGAGGTAGGAGGGGGCGAGGGGATGGACAGCTTTAAAGCCAATGAAGATTTAAATAATAGTAATAATGGCATTTATTAAGCGCTTACTACCACTAATAATAATAATGATGGCATTTATTAAGCGCTTACTATGTGCAAAGCACTGTTCTAAGTGCTGGGGAGGTGACAAGGTGATCAGGTTGTCCCCCGGGGGGCTCACAGTTTTAATCCCCATTTTACAGATGAGGGAACTGAGGCACAGAGCAGTTAAGTGACTTGCCCAAAGTCACACAGCTGACAGTTGGCGGAGCCGTGATTTGAACCCATGACCTCTGACTCCAAAGCCCAGGCTCTTTCCACTGAGCCACGCTGCTATGTGCAAAGTGAGGGGATGGACAGCTTTAAAGCCAATGAAGATTTAAATAATAGTAATAATGGCATTTATTAAGCGCTTACTACTACTAATAATAATAATGATGGCATTTATTAAGCGCTTACTATGTGCAAAGCACTGTTCTAAGCGCTGGGGAGGTTACAAGGTGATCAGGTTATCCCACGGGGGGCTCACAATCTCAACCCCCATTTCACAGAGGAAGGAACTGAGGCACAGAGAAGTGAAGTGACTTGCCTAAGGTCACACAGCAGGCAATTGGCGGAGCCAGGATTTGAACCTGTGACCTCTGACTCCAAAGACCGGGCTCTTTCCACTGAGCCACGCTGCTTCTCTAAGGCCAAGCTCCATACACAAACTCAGTGACTTTAGTTCTCTCTGACTATAAAATGGAAATCGTTGAAATCGACAGTGCAGCGTTGCCAGTGCAGTGGGTGAAATCCTTGGGTGCACTGTTATTTTGTTCCAGTGGAGAAAAGACCGCCCGACTGGCCTCTTGAAAAACCCTAAAGTCAATTCTGCCCTGCTACATTTCACTGGATGAAAACGTGTTGATTTTCTTTCTTCAAAATTTGCTTTGCTCATCCATGAGGGAAGTTGCCATAGTGATATGCTTATCGCCATGGCGACAGATCACCACAATATGTCATCACACCCATCTCTCCCTAATAGAAAAATTGTGGGCTCAAGCTTGAGCCCTTTGCGGTCAGAATGGCCCAGGGGGATGTTAACAGGAAATTTCATTTCCAAAAGAAAAACAAACACGGCGAGGCAAGATCTCTCCATGAGGAAAATTCGATGAAAAAGCAGAGGATCAAAATTGGAAAATAAAAATAAGACGGTCGGGCACTGAGGACTCTGGGAGTAAGATGAGGAAGCTGTGTCTGCTGTGTGACCTGAAGTGAGTCACTTCACTTTTCTGTGCCTCAGTTATCTCAGCTGGAAAATGGGGATTGATACCATGACCGCATGGAACAGGGACAGGGTCCAACCTGATTTGCTTGGATCCACCCCGTGGCTTAGTAGTAGTAGTAGTAGTAGTGATGGCATTTATTAAGCGCTTACTATGTGCAGAGCACTGTTCTAAGCACTGGGGAGGTTACAAGGTGACCAGGTTGTCCCACAGGGGGGCTCACAGTCTTCATCCCCATTTTACAGATGAGGTAACTGAGGCCCAGAGAAGTGAAGTGACTTGCCCAAAGTCACACAGCTGACAATTGGCGGAGCCGGGGTTTGAACCCATGACCTCTGACTCCAAAGCCCGGGCTCTTTCCATTGAGCCTTGGCACATAGTAAGCGCCTAACAAATACCATTATCATTATGATTATTGAGTGAAAATGGCATCTTCTAGACTGTGAGCCCACTGTTGGGTAGGGACTATATATGCTGCCAACTTGGACTTACCAAGTGCTTAGTACAGTGCTCTGCACACAGTAAGCGCTCAATAAATACGATTGATTGATTGATTGATTGATTGATCTTATAGGGACATGGTGTTTGCCTCCTAAATTACTGAAGTTGAGTGGAGACTTTGAATTGTACACTTTAAATTATTTGGGGGCAAGGATTGTGTGTCCCAACTCTGTGGTACTCTCTCAAGTGCTTAGCACAGTGCGCTGCACACAGTAGCCTGTAACCTCCTTGCGGATGGGAATTTTGTCTACTGTATTGCACACCATGGCCTAGTGGCCACAGCCCGGGCCTGGATGTCAGAAGGATCTTTGTTCTAATCCTGGTTCCTCCACTTGTTTGCTGTGTGACCTTGGGCAAGTCACTTCACTTCTCTGGGCCTCAGTTCCCTCATCTATAAAATGGGTTGAAGACCGTGAGCCCCATGTGGGACTGGGACTGTGCCCGGCCCCATTTGCTTGTAACCACCCCAGTGTTTAGAACAACGCCTGGCACATAGTAAGCCGGTCAGTCAGTTGTATTTATTGAGTGCTTACTGTGTGCAGAGCACTGTACTAAGCACTTGGAAGAGCACAATTAGAGAATGGGTTTTGGAGTCAGAGGTCATGGGTTCAAATCTCAGCTCCGCCACTTGTCAGCTGTGTGACTTTGGGCAAGTCACTTCACTTCCCTGGGCCTCAGTTCACTCTTCTGTAAAATGGGGATGAAAACTGTGAGCCCCACGTGGGACAACCTGATCACCTTATAACCTCCCCAGCGCTTAGAACAGTGCTTTGCACATAGTAAGCGCTTAATAAATGCCATTATTATTATTATTAATTAGTTGGAGAATCTAACTAATCTCACAGTCTAGAAGGGGGAGACAGAGAACAAAACCAAACATATTAACAAATAAAATAAATAGAATAGATATGTACAAGTAAAATAAATAGAGTAATAAATATGTACAAACATATATACATATATGCCATATGCCAGTCTTACGGGATTAAGACTGTGGACCCCAAGTCAGACAACCTGATTACCTTGTATCTACCCCAGAGCTTAGAACAGTGCTTGGCATAGAGTAAGTGCTTAACAAATACCGTCATTATTATTATTAAATCTCTTCTTCCCCCTTTCCTTTCCCTCCCCTTGCTTCCTCCATTCACTTTCTATCTTTCTTCTCCTTTCCCATTCCTCTCCCACTTCTTCCTTCTGCATCTCCTCCCCCATTTTCCCTCCTCCTTCTCCTCCCCCTGCTCCTCCCGATTCCCCCTTCTTCTTCCTTTTCCTTTTTCCCTTCCAATGAAGACCTTGTCCCCCTGTTTCTTTGAGCTTCTCAGACCCTCTCTCCTCACCCCATCAGGTTCTCAGAACCATCCCTCCTGCCTTTACCATTATACTACTCCTCTCCTTCACCTCATTGCATTTGTTTTTCCCTGCTGATGAAAATCTGTCCGTTTCTCCCCCAATGCTTGAGCGCTCAGAATATGAACTCCTTCCTTCTGATCGCCTCCTTCCTTCCCCACCTGTGAGGGGCAGTTTTCTCACAGTCAATCTTTCGATTGATCCGTCTCTAGACTGTCAGCTCATTGTGGGGCAGGGAATGTGTCTGTTTATTGTTCTACTGTCCTCTCACAAGTGCTTAGTACAGCGCTCAGCACACAGTGAGGGCTCAATAAATAAGATTGAATGAATGACCTTTACTGAGCTCCTACTCTGTGCTGGATGCTACACTAGACACTAGGAGAAGCAGCATGGCTTAGTGGAAAGAGCACGGGCCTTGGAGTCTGAAGGTCATGGATGCTAATCCTGCCTCCGCCACTTGTCAGCTGTGTGACCTTGGGCAAGTCACTTCACTTCTCTGGACTTCAGTTCCCTCATCTGTAAAATGGGGATTAAAACTGTGAGCCCCACGTGGGACCTTGAATCTAACCCAGCGCTTAGAACAGTGAGTGGCCCAAAGTGAGCGCTTAACAAATGCCATCGTTATTATTATTATTACACTAAGAGCTTGGAAGAGTATGAAATGGGGAAGACACAAACTCCTTGCCTCAAGTATCTTATGGTCTAATGGGGAGGCAGACTGCCCTGCTTATTCATTCATTCAATCATATGTAATTCAATCTTAGTGTAATTATTATTACACTAAGAGCTTGGAAGCATATGAAATGGGGAAGACACAAACTCCTTGCCTCAAGTATCTTATGGTCTAATGGGGAGGCAGACTGCCCTGCTTATTCATTCATTCAATCATATTTATTGAGCACATACTGTGTGCAGAGCACTGGACTAAGCGCTTGGGAAGTACGAGTCGGCAACATATAGAGACGGTCCCTACCCAACAACGGGCTCACAGTCTAGAAGGGGGAGATGGAGAACAAAACAAAACATGTAGACAGGTGTCAAAATTGTCAGAATAAATAGAATCTACTCTACCTTGTAACCTCCCCAGCACTTAGAACAGTGCTTTGCACATAGTAAGCGCTTAATAAATGCCATCATTATTATTATTATTATTATAGTGCCTTTTGACTCCTCCTTGAAACTCTCCCATTTAAGTTCACCCACCGGACCCAGAATATTCTCTTCCATACTCACAGAAATTTTGTCTGAGAAAGAGCTTAGCTCTCCGCTCCCAACTATTTTGCCTTTATAAATGGTATTTGTCCAGCACTTACTATGTGCAAGACACTATACAAAGTGCTGGAATGCATATAAGCTAATCAGGTTGGACAGAGTCCATGATCCACGCGGGGCTCACAGTCCTAATCCTCATTTTCCAGATGAGGGAACTGAGGCACAGAGAAATGAAGTGACTTGCCCAAGACCACAGAGCAGACAAATGGTGGAGCCAAGATTAGAACCCAGGTCCTCTGGCTCCCATTCATTCATTCATTCAATCGTATTTATTGAGTGCTTACTGTGTGCAGAGCACCGTACTAGGCGCTTGGGAAGTACAGGTTGGTAACATATAGAGACGGGCCCTACCCAATAGCGGGCTCACAGTCTAGAAGGGGGAGACAGACAACAAAACAACACATATTAGCAAAATAAAATAAATAGAATAGTAAATATGTACAAGTAAAATAAATAGAGTAATAAATCTGTACAAACATATATACAGGTGCTGTGGGGAGGGGAAGGAGGTAAGGCGGGGTGGATGGGGAGGCGGCCAGAGACAGCTCCAGACCTATGTGAGGCCCTGGAATCAGAAGAGACACCCCCTGACCACGGCATCCCTACAATTCCCCTCCCCTCCATCAAACAGGGCTACCCTTCCTCAGCAGGGATCTTCAGCAAGAAGTGAAGTGAAAAGCAGTGTGGCTCAGTGGAAAGAGCCCGGGCTTGGGAGTCAGAGGTCACGGGTTCTAATCCTGGCTCCTCCACTTGTCTGCTGTGTGACCTTTGGCAAGTCACTTCACTTCTCTGAGCCTCAGTTACCTCATCTGTAAAATAAGGATTAAGACTGTCAGTCCCCCGTCGGACAACCTGATCACCTTGTAACCTCCCCAGCACTTAGAACAGTGCTTTGCACATAGTAAGCACTTAACAAATGCCATCATCATCATTATTATTATCTTCTGTAACTATGGTAGCACTGGCCCTGAACATTGCCAGGGCAACGGTTGCCATGGTGTCCCCTTCCCCCTCAACCACGTGGTTACCCCCAGATCCTACACCAGGAGAAAATAGAGTCCCACCAACCACACTTAGTCAGAGACTCATTTATCAAGGAGGAAGGAAAGACGACCCACCCCCTCTCTCCTCCCTCCTGTTCTGCCATCTCTCCATCTTTCCCCCCTCACTCTTTCACTCTCATTCATTCATTCATTCATTCATATTTATTAAGCATTTACTGTGTGCAGGGCACTGTTCTAAGCACTTAGGAAAGTATTCAGCACTTGGAACAGTGGTCAGTGCTCACAACAGTGCTTGGCACATAGCAAGCGCTTGACAAATACCATCATTATTATTACAATGCAACAATGAACAGTGACAATCCCTGCCCACATTGAGCTCACAGTCTAGAGTGGGGGAGACAGACATCAATACAAATAGACACAAATACAAATTCTTAAATAATAAATAATAAATTCCATCTCCTCCAGGAGGCTTTCGCTGATTACTCTCATAACCTCCACGCTGTGGTCTCCATCCTTGCTGCCACTTCAGCACTTTCTCATCATCTAAGAACTAGGGTAATAATAATAATGATAATAATAAAATTATGATTTTGTTAAGCACTTACTATGTGCCAAGCACTGTTCTAAATAAACACTGGGGTAGTTACAAGGTAAGCAGGTTGTCCCACATGGGGCTCACAGTCTTAATCTCCATTTTCCAGATGAGGCAACTGCGGCCCAGAGAAGTTAAGTGGCTTGCCCAAGGCCACACAGCAGACAAGTGGTGGAGGCAGCATTAGAACCCATGTCCTCTGACTCCCAAGCATGTGTTCTTTCCTCTAAGTGACACTGCTACTCTCCCCACCTCTTTATTCATTCAATCATATTTATTGAGCGCTTACTGTGTGCAGAGCACTGTACTAGGCGCTTGGGAAGTACAAATCGGCAACATATAGGGACGGTTCCTACCCAACAACGGGCTCTTTATTCTATTGCTTCCCTCCTACCAGTTACTTGTTTTAGTTCTAAACTCTATGGGGGTAGAGATCATGTCTAAGTCAATTTTTTTCTATTCCAAAGCCCACGGCAGTGTTCCGCGGAGAGTAGATGCTCTATATATACTATATATTGACTCATCCACTACTTTCACGAAGACAGCAAGCACTTATCACTCATCGCCTATTTAATTTTTGAATAAGTGACTTCATTCATTCATTCATTCAATCATATTTATTGAGTGCTTACTGTGTGCAGAGCACTGTACTAAGCGCTTGGAAAGTACAGTTCGGCAACGAATAGAGACAATCCCTGCCCAATAAAATTGGCAGGGACTGGTGTGAATTTCAGTGAAAACTCACAACTCATTTCACAACTGCACCAATTCAGAGAAAGAAAAAAAACCTCACAATAACAGCTAAAACTCTTTACAATCATTTTATAAGACAATGTAGTACGCTGGAGTTCTAGTAAAGATTCTTATGGGAGAGACATAATCTAATGATTGATCCACATAAACTGGATTTAGAGAAGGTGAATAAATCATCCGTTTCACTTAACCAAGAACTGCATTTTATTAGTGTCCAAAACCACAGCCAAGAACAGTACCCACATTGAAAATGAACAATGATCATAGCGCATTGCAGAAGTATCAATCAATCACATTTATTGAGCACTCATTGGGTACAGAGCACTGTACTAAGCACTTGGGAGAGTACAGTAGAACGATATAGCAGATTTATTCCCAGCCTATAGTGAGTTTACAGACTAGACAGGAGACAGACATTAATATGAATAAATAAATTACAGATATTCATTCATTCAATCTAGACAGGAGACAGACATTAATATGAATAAATAAATTACAGAAAGTCATTCATTCAATCATATTTATTGAGTGCATACTGAGTGCATACAGAGCACTGTGGGGCTGAGATGTGGGGGTGAATTAAGACAGCAAATCAGGGCAAGGTAGAAGGGGATGGGAGAAAAGGAACAGAGGACTTAGGGAAGGCCCCTTGGAGGAGGTGTGTCTTCAATAAGACTTTTACGATCGGGAGAGTCATTGTCTTGGTCCCCTTCTGTTCTCAATCTACACTCACTCCCTTGGTGACCTCATTCGCTCCCACGGCTTCAACTATCATCTCTACGCTGACGACACCCAGATCTCCATCTCTGCCCCTGCTCTCTCCCCCTCCCTCCAGGCTCGCATCTCCTCCTGCCTTCAGGACATCTCCATCTGGATGTCCGCCCGCCACCTAAAGCTCAACATGTCGAAGACTGAGCTCCTTGTCTTCCCTCCCAAACCTTGTCCTCTCCCTGACTTTCCCATCTCTGTTGACGGCACTACCATCCTTCCCGTCTCACAAGCCCGCAACCTTGGTGTCATCCTCGACTCCGCTCTCTCATTCACCCCTCACATCCAAGCCGTCACCAAAACCTGCTGGTCTCAGCTCCGCAACATTGCCAAGATCCGCCCTTTCCTCTCCATCCAAACTGCTACCCTGCTCATTCAAGCTCTCATCCTATCCCGTCTGGACTACTGCACCAGCCTTCTCTCCGATCTCCCATCCTCGTGTCTCTCTCCACTTCAATCCATACTTCATGCTGCTGCCCGGATTATCTTTGTCCAGAAACGCTCTGGGCATATTACTCCCCTCCTTAAAAATCTCCAGTGGCTACCAATCAATCTGCGCATCAGGCAGAAACTCCTCACCCTGGGCTTCCAGGCTGTCCATCCCCTCGCCCCCTCCTCCCTCACCTCCCTTCTCTCCTTCTACTGCCCAGCCCGCACCCTCCGCTCCTCCACCGCTAATCTCCTCACCGTACCTCGTTCTCGCCTGTCCCGCCGTCGACCCCCGGCCCACGTCATCCCCCGGGCCTGGAATGCCCTCCCTCTGCCCCTCCGCCAAGCTAGCTCTCTTCCTCCCTTCAAGGCCCTGCTGAGAGCTCACCTTCTCCAGGAAGCCTTCCCAGACTGAGCCCCTTCCTTCCTCTCCCCCTCGTCCCCCTCTCCATCCCCACATCTTACCTCCTTCCCTTCCCCACAGCACCTGTATATATGTATATATGGTTGTACATATTTATTACTCTATTTATTTATTTATTTATTTATTTTACTTGTACATTTCTATCCTATTTATTTTATTTTGTTGGTATGTTTGGTTCTGTTCTCTGTCTCCCCCTTTTAGACTGTGAGCCCACTGTTGGGTAGGGACTGTCTCTATGTGTTGCCAATTTGTACTTCCCAAGCGCTTAGTACAGTGCTCTGCACATAGTAAGCGCTCAATAAATACGATTGATTGATTGATTGATTGATTGTCTGTTGGTTATGAAAAGCGAAGGTTTTCCAGGCCAGAGGCAGGACATGGACGAGGGTCTGGTCGCAAGATAGACGGGATTGAGGTAAAGAGAGTATGTGGGTTGAATGACAGAAAAGAGTCAAGGATAACACTAAGGTTGGGTCTACATGTTTTGTTTTGTTGTCTGGCTCCCCCTTCTAAACCGTGAGCCCGTTGTTGGGTAGGGACCGTCTCTAAATGTTGCCGACTTGTACTTCCCAAGCGCTAAGTACAGTGCTCTGCACACAGTAAGCGCTCAATAAATATGACTGAATGAATGAATGAACAAGGCTTGCGAGATAGGAAGGATGGCAGTGCCGTCTACAGTGATGGGAAAGTCAGGGGAGGATAGGGTTTGGGTGGGAATATAAGGAGTTCTGTGTGGGCATGTTAAGTTTGAGGTGACGGGAGGACAGCCAAGTAGAGATGCCTCAAAGGCAGGAGAAAACGTGAGACTGCAGGGAGGGAGAGAGATCAGGGCTGGAGATGGAGATTTGGGAATCATCTGCACAGAGTTGGTAGTTGAAGCCGCGGGAGCAAATGAGTTCTCCAAGGGAGTGGGTGTAAGATGGAGAATAGGAGATGCAGAACTGCACCTTGAGGGACCCCCACAGTTACAGGGTGGGAGGCAGAGGAGGAGCCCACGAAAGAGGCTGAGAATGAGCAGCCAGAGAGATAATGGGAGAACCAGGAGAGGGTAATATGTTACCAACTTGTACTTCTCAAGCGCTAAATACAGTGCTCTGCACACAGCTCTGCCAATTGTCAGCTGTGTGACTTTGGGTAAGTCACTTAACTTCTCTGTGCCTCAGTTCCCTCATCTGCAAAATGGGGATTAAAACTGTAAGCCCTCATGGGACAACCTCATCACTTTGTAACCTCCCCAGTGCTTAGAACAGTGCTTTGCACATGGTAAGTGCTTAATAAATGCCATCATCATCATAGTAAGTGCTCAATAAATGCATTTGAATGAATGAATAATAATAATAACAGCATTTATTAAGCACTTACTATGTGCAAAGCACTGTTCTAAGCAATGGGGAGGTTATAAGGTGATCAGGTTGTCCCACGTGGGGCTCACAGTCTTAATCCCCATTTTACAGATGAGGCAACTGAGGCACAGAGAAGTGAAGTGACTTGCCCAAAGTCACACAGCGGACAATTGGCAGAGCCGGGATTTGAACCCATGACCTCTGATTCCAAAGCCCGGGCTCTTTCCACTGAGCCACGCTGCTTCTCAATGGATAATGTCAGTGGAGCCAAGGTTGAAAAATGTTTCCAGGAGTAGGGGGTGGTTTACAGTGTCAAAGGCAGGTGAGAGGTTGAGGAGGATTAGGATTATTCGTTTCCTATCGCTCCCTTTCCTTTAAGGCAAAATTATTTGGCAAAAATATATGCTGGTATTGGTACTTGCTACAAATACTGCTATAATAATAGAGAGTTTTCTTTATTAATAATGATAACAACAATAGTGGCATTTGTTCAGCATTGTACTGTACTAAGCGCTGGGGTAGATACCGGTAACTGGGCTGGACACAGTCCATTTCCCACTTGGAGCTTATAATCTTAATCACCATTTTCCAGATGAGGTAATTGAGGCCCAGAGAAGTGAAGTGACTTGTCCAAATTCAGATATGAACCGGACTTTTGACTCCGAGCAGAGCTGAGAGGATTGATCCCAGGAGATCAGAGGTGAAATCTTATCCCGCTCTCTTATCCCTTCTTTTATCCTCTAACACAGAGGCAATAGAATAAGATGAAATGTACTGAATTTTCAACAGTCACTTGCCTCATGCTGATGTTGAAGGGGGAAGGGTTGGGTGAAGAACTTCAATTCATAAATTGATTAATCGGTAATAATGATGAAGCCCCCACTCTGTGCAGTAATGTTCAGGCATTTGAAAGAGTACAATAGAGTTTACACTCATGAATGTTGTCCTCAAATAACTTAGTCTGTGTGCAAAGCACTGTTCTAAGCACTGGGGAGGATACAAGGAGATCAGGTTGTCCCACGGGGGGCTCACAGTCTTAATCCCCATTTTACAGATGAGGTAACCGAGGCACAGAGAAGTTAAGTGACTTACCCAAAGTCAAACAGCTGACAACTGGCGGAGCAGGGATTTGAACCCATGACCTCTGACTCCAAAGCCTGTGCTCTTTCCACTGAGCCATGCTGCTTAGTTTACGGTGTCCTAAGGGTTTGGGAGAGCATAATAGTTAGCAGACACATTCCCTGACTTCAAGAAGCTTATGGTTTACTGTGTGCAGAGCACCGAACCAAGCATTGGGAGAGTATCACTGCAGATCACTGTATTTCATGCTTGGGAGCGTATAATAGTATTCATAGATTCAATCGTTACCCTCCAAGAGTTTACATTCTAGAAAGGAAAACAGACAAAAAGGAATTATTAGTGGAAAGGAGAAGGAAAATAAATGAATCAACTTGTACTTCCCAAGCACTTAGTCCAGTGCTCTGCACACAGTAAGCGCTCAATAAATACGATTGAATGAATGAATGAATGAATATGTCGGGAGGGGAGCTGGAGTTCAATTTAAAGTTAAGTTGCTAAAGGAAGTTGTGAAGAGACGTCAGATATTCACGACTTTTACATATCCAAAGTAGTTTACCAAAAAGAGAATTGTGAGAGAAGAACAATAGTGTATCAATTATATAAACTGATGCCGTAGTGATGTCAGAATTCCATTTATCTTATTTTTGCTAAACAGGAGATGATTCTTCTGAAATAGCACGGATCCATGCAAATGTATGGAAACCAAATTCTTTCAGAACAAAAACCTTTAACAATTAGGTAAAAATAAGCTTATCTGTAGCAACAAAGCATTCATTTCGTGAATAAAGCCTGATTACCTAGACGCCAAGCAGCCATCTCAGACACAATCTAAGCTATTTTGCAAGGATGGAGAACAAAGACAAATGCATTTTTCGGAGATCAATGAACGGCTTTTCTCTTATTTGTTTGAATAAAAGGCCATATTGTCTCGGTGTGTGTCTCTGTGGAATTCATTTTCCTGTCCTGATGTTCGTTTTCTATAAAGTGAAGATTTTCTGCAGGTATGAAAGGGAAGAGGGAAGGGGGATATAATAGAAATCTGGCTCACACCTTCCCTCCAGGACTGCTAGGGGAAACTTTTCCAGGTTATCCCAAGGCCAGGATTCTACCAATGGGAGAGAAGAGTAAAGAGGGCCGACAGTATGGTCAGGAGGGACACCCAATAAGCCCAGAAAGAAATTTGGACAAGAGGCACTGAAAACCAGAAATAACTCTTTTTTATGGTATTTGTTAAGAGCTTACTACGCAGCAACGTGGTTAAGTGGAAAGAGCATGGGCTTTGGAGTCAGAGGTCATGGGTTCAAATTCCGGCTCTGCCAACTGTCAGCTGTGTGACTTTGGGCAGGTCGCTTAACTTCTCTGTGCCTCAGTTACCTCATCTGTAAAATGGGGATTAAGACTCCAAGCCCCCTGTGGGACAACCTGATCACCTTGTAACCTCTCCAGGGCTCAGAACAGTGCTTTGAACATAGGAAGAGCTTAATAAATGCCATCATTATTATCAAACCCTGTTCTAAGCTCTGCAGTTTGGTATGAGTTAATTAGGTCAGGTATATTCCGCATGGTGCTCACAGTTTAAGTTAGGAGGGAGAGCAGGTATTTAAACCCCTCTTTACAGTTGAGGAAACTGAGGCCATCCCCCGCATCTTACCTCCTTCCCTTCCCCACAGCACCTGTATATATGTATATATGTTTGTACATATTTATTACTGTATTTATTTATTTATTTATTTTACTTGTACATATCTATTCCATTTATTTTATTTTGTTAGTATGTTTGGTTTTGTTCTCTGTCTCCCCCTTTTAGACTGTGAGCCCACTGTTGGGTAGGGACTGTCTCTATATGTTGCCAACTTGTACCTCCCAAGCGCTTAGTACAGTGCTTTGCACACAGTAAGCGCTCAATAAATACAGTTGATGATGATGATGATGATGATGATGATGATGATGATGATGATGATGATGATGATGAGAGAAGTTAAGCGACTTTCCCAAGGTCACCCAGCAAGCAATTGGCAGAGTGGGGATTAGAACCCGTGTCCTCTGACTTCTGAGCCTGGGCTCTTTTCACTAGGCAACGTTGAACAGACTTGAAAGAAGGCCTTGGTGGGAATCATAGAAATATAAAGAGAACCTCAAGATGGGGTTGTGGGAGGAGAGAGATAGAGAGGAAGAGAGAGAGGGAAAGCCATCTTTCCTAGCTGAAGACATCATCGATGGTGAATGTCACCTATGAAGTGTGTTTGTGATCTCCTCTGAGCAGCCTTCCCTGATTAGGCCTTCTTTTCTCCAGTTCCCTCTCTCCTTCATTGTCCATGCAGTTGGATAATCGATCAATCAATCAATCATATTTATTGAGCATTTACTGTGTGCAGAGCACTGTACTAAGCGCTTGGGAAGTACAGGTTGGCAACATACAGAGACGGTCCCTACCCAACAGTGGATAATAATTATAATAATAATAATGGTGGCATTTGTTAAGCACTTACAACATGCAAAGCACTGTTCTAAGCTCTCGGGGGGGATACAAGGTGATCAGGTTGTCCCTCTCGGGGCTCATAGTCAATTTCCATTTTACAGATGAGGTAACTGAGGCACAGAGTGGTTAAGTGACTTACTCAAAGTCACACAGCTGACGTGGCAGAAGCAGGATTAGAACCTATGACCTCTGGCTCCCAATCCCGGGCTCTTTCTACTACTGAGCCTTTTGGCATTTGGTATTTATCCCACCCTCAGCCCTACAGTGCTTACAAGAAGCAGCGTGACTTAGACGAAAGAGCACTGGCTTGGGAGTCAGAGGACGTGGGTTCTAATCCCTGCTCTGCCACTTTTCTGCTGGGTGACCTTGGGTAAGTCATTTAGCTTCTCTGTGCCTCAGTTACCTCATCTGTGAAATGGGGATGAAGTCTGTGAGCACCAAGTGGGACAACCTGATTACCCTATATCTACCCCAGCGCTTAGAACAGTGCTTGACACACAGTAAGCCCTTAATAATAATAATAATAATGGTATTTATTAAGCGCTTACTATGTGCCAACCACTGTTCTAAGTGCTGGGGAGGTTACAAGGTGATCAGGTTGTCCCAAGGGGGGCTCCCCATTTTACAGATGAGGTAACTGAGGCACAGAGAAGTTAAGTGACTTGTCCAAAGTCACACAGCTGACAATTGGAGTTGGAATTTGAACCCATGACCTCTGGCTCCAAAGCCCGTGCTCTTTTCCACTGAGCCATGCTGCTTCTCAACAATACAAACTTAACAATACCATTATTATTATTATTATTATGTACATATCCATAACATTTATTTATATGAATATCTATCGCCCCCTTTTAAGACTGTAAACTCCATGAGGGCAGGGAAGGTGGTCTCCAATTCTGTTATCCTTTCATTCATTCAGTCATATTTATTGAGAGTTTTTTGTGTGCAGAGCACTGTACTAAGCGCTTGGGAAGTGCAATTCAGCAACAGATAGGGACAATCCCTGCCACAACGGGCTCACATTCTAGCAGGGGGGAGATAGATATCAAAACAAGTAAACAGGCATCAGTAGCATCCTCTCCAGAGTGTTTAGTGCAGTGCTTTGGAAGCAGCATGGTATAGAGGATAACACAGGCCTGGAGTCAGAAGGTCAAAGGTTCTAATCTCGGCTCCACTACTTGTCTGCTGTGTGACCTTGGGCAAGTCACATCACTTCTCTGGGCCCCAGTTACCTCATCTGGAAAACGGGGATTGAGACTGTGAGTCCCACATGGGACAGGGACTGTGTCTATCCCAAATTGCTTGCACCCACCCCAGGGTTTAGTACAGTGCCTGGCACATAATAAGCGCTTAGCAAAAAATACAGTTATGATCAGAGGAGCAGGGGAGAAAATTAGAACAGAGATCGCCGGGGTGTGATCACAGTGGGAATTGTTGCCCTCAGCCACCTGGGGCTAATAATGATGATAATAATAATAACCATTTTTGTACTTGTTAAGCACTTACTATGTGCCAAGCACTGTTCTAAGCACTGGGACAGACACACATTAATCAGGTTGGACATAGCCTCTGCCCCACATGGGGCTCACACCCTTTATATCCATTTCACAGGTGAGGGAACTGAGACACGGAGAAATGAAGTTCATTCATTCATTCATTTGTATTTATTGAGCGCTTACTGTGTGCAGAGCACCGTACTAGGCGCTTGGAAAGTACAATTCGATAACAAATAGTGAGAAAACAGCAGTGGAGAAGAAAATAAAATGGCAAAGTACTTGGACCTGTGAAGGCCCATCTGCTGAGATGGAGGGGACTTATCTGTCCACATGTTTTGTTTTGTCATCCGTCTCCCTCTTCTAGACTGTGAGCCCATTGTTGGGTAGGGACCATCTCTATATGTTGCCAACTTGTATTTCCCAAGCGCTTAGTACAGTGCTCTGCACACAGTAAGCACTCAATAAATATGATTGAATGAATGAAAACCTACCCAACAACCGGCTCACAGTATAGAAAGGAGAAGACAGACAACAAAACAAAACAAGTAGACAGCCGTCAGTGACTTGCCCAAGGTCACACGACAGACAAGTGGCAGAGCTGGGATTACAGCCCAGCTCCTTTTTACTCCCAGGCCCGGGGTCTATCTAATAGACCACACTGCTTCCCTGGATATTCCATCAACACCTCAAAAAATTGGTCTAAAACCCAACCCCTCACATGCCCTTGCAAACCCCAATCTTTCCTTGGTTTTTCCGATCACTGCAGCAGCTCTGCTACTTGTCATCTGTGGGACTTTGGGCAAGTCACTTAACTTCCCTGTGCCTCAGTTCCCTCATCTGTAAAATGGGGATTAAGACTGTGAGCCCCCCGTGGGACAACCTGATCACCTTGTAACTTCCCCAGAGCTTAGAACAGTGCTTTGCACATAGTAAGCGCTTAATAAATGCCATCATTATGATTATTATTATTATAACACAACTATCCTCCCTGCATCACAAACCCATGACCCTGGCATTGGTCCTCTCTTCGTTACATCCCTAAAATTATCTCTTCCCTCTCCATCCAAACTCCATGTTAATCTTCTAGATTGAGCCCGTTGTTGGGTAGGGACCGTCTCTATATGTTGCCAACTTGTACTTCCCAAGCGCTTAGTACAGTGCTCTGCACACAGTAAGCGCTCAATAAATACGATTGTTGATGATGATGATGATTCAACCTACATATTCAATCTGTCACCAAATCTGGTTGGTCCTCTCTTGGTTACATCCCTAAAATTATCTCTTCCCTCTCCATCCAAACTCCATGTTAATCTTCTAGACTGAGCCCGTTGTTGGGTAGGGACCGTTTCTATATGTTGCCAACTTGTACTTCCCAAGCGCTTAGTACAGTGCTCTGCACACAGTAAGCGCTCAATAAATACGATTGTTGATGATGATTCAACCTACATATTCAATCTGTCACCAAATCTGGTTGGTCCTCTCTTGGTTACATCCCTAAAATTATCTCTTCCCTCTCCATCCAAACTCCATGTTAATCTTCTAGACTGAGCCCGTTGTTGGGCAGGGACCGTCTCTATATGTTGCCAACTTGTACTTCCCAAGCGCTTAGTACAGTGCTCTGCACACAGTAAGTGCTCAATCAATCAATCAATCAATCAATCGTATTTATTAAATAAATACGATTGAATGAATGAATGAATCCAAGCACTTATCCCTATCCCGCCTGGATTACCACATTATCAGAAGTCATGGGTTCAAATCCCCACTCCACCACTTGTCTGCTGTGTGACTTTGGGCAAGTCACTTAACTTCTCTGGGCCTAAGATCCCCCATCTGTACAATGGGGATGAGGACTGTGAGCCCCCCATGGGACAACCTGATCACCTTGTAACCTACCCAGCACTTAGAACAGTGCCTTGCACATAGTAAGCACTTAATGAATGCTATTATTATTATTATTATTATTATTAGCCTTCTCCCGGAATTCCCTGCTTCTGGTCTCTCCCCACATCACTCTTTACTTTACTTTTCCTCCCGTAACAATTTTTTACCAAACCTTCTGGGCAACTCTCCCCACCCCTTACAACGCAGAGAAGCAGTGTGGCCTAGTGGATGGAGCCTAGGCTTGAGAGTCAGAAGAACCAGGGGGTGCCACCATTTGTCTGCTGTGTGACCTTAGACAAGTCACTTAACTACTCTGTGCCTCAGTGACCTTATCTGTACCTTCCCCTCTAGACTGTAAGCTTGTTGTGGGTAGGGAATACGTCTGTTTATTGTTGTATTGTACCCTCCCAAGTGCTTAGTACAGTGCTCTGCACACGGTAAGCACTCAATAAATAGGACTGCAGCGTGGATCAGTGGAAAGAGCCCAGGCTTGGGAGTCAGAGGTCGTGGGTTCTAATCCTGCCTCTGCCACTTGTCAGCAGCATGACTTTGGGCAAGAAACTTACCTTTTCTGTGCTTCAGTTCCCTCATCTGTAAAATGGGGATGGAGACTGTGAGCCCCACATGGGACAATCTGATTACCGAGAGAAGCAGCGTGGCTCAATGGAAACAGCCCTGGCTTGGGAGTCAGAGGTGATGGGTTCAAATTCCGGCTCTGCTGATTGTCAGCTGTGTGACTTTGGGCATCACTTCTCCGGGGCTCAGTGATCTCATCCGTAAAATGGGGATGGAGACTGTGAGCCCCACATGAGGCAATCTGATCACCTTGTATCCTCCCCAGTGCTTAGAACTGTGCTTTGCACATAGTAAGCGCTTAACAAATGCCATTATTAGTATCTTCCCCAACACTTGAACAGTGCTTGGCACATAGTAGGCGCTTAATAAATACCATCATCATCATCATGAATGAATCTGTAAAATGGGGATGAAGACTGAGCCCCATGTGGGACAGGAACTGTGTCCAACCTGATTAGCTTGTATCTACCCCAGTGTTTACTACAGTGCCTGGCACATAGTAAGTGCTCAACAAATACCATAAAAAAGAACCCCCCAAAACTCCGATGGTTACCCATCCATGTCCACATCAAACAAACTCCTTACACTTGGGAGAGGAACAGTGTGACACAGTGGATAGAGCCCGGGCCTGGGAGTGAGAGGTCCTGAGTTCTAATTCTGGCTCCACCACATGTCAGGTGTGCGACCTTGGGCAAATCATTTCTCTTTTCTTGCGCTGGGGAGGATACAAGGTGATCATTTCTCTTTTCTGTGCCTCAGTTATGTCGTCTGTAAAATGGGGATTAAGGCTGAGACCCTCGTGGGAAATGGACTGTGTCCAACCTGATTAGCTTATATCTACCCCAGTGTTCAGTACAGAGAAGGCGCTTAACAAATACCATTAAAAATGATTAAAATTTAAAAAAGAGAGGACAACAGCATCAGAAGAGAAGATCCCTGCCCTCAAGAAGCTTTCAACCCATCAGACCATCTGTACAATAATTTATGGACGGGGGAAGAAGGATAACAAGAACAGATGGGTGGCTGTTTTCTCCCCCTTTTAGACTGTGAGCCCACTGTTGGGTAGGGACTGTCTCTATATGTTGTCAATTTGTACTTCCCAAGCGCTTAGTACAGTGCTCTGCACATAGTAAGCGCTCAACAAATACGATTGACGATGATGATGCTTTAAGTTGTAAGTCCATTGTGGACAGGGAACGTGCCCATAAACTCTGTTATATTGTACTTTTCCAAGTTCTTAGTCCAGTGTCTGCAAATAGTAAGGGTCCTAATCCTGGCTCTGCCACTTGTCGGCTGTTTGACTTTGGGCAAGCCACTTAACTTCTCTGTGCCTCAGTGACATCTGGAAAATGGGGATGAAGACTGTGAGCCCCACGTGGGACAACCTGATCACCTTGTAGGTACCCCAGTGCTTAGAACAGTGTATGGCACATAGTAAAAACTTAGCAAATACCGTGTGGCTTAGTGGCAAGAGCCCAGGCTTTGGAGTCAGAGGACATGGGTTCTAATCCCAGCTCCGCCACTTGTCAGCTGTGTGACCTTGGGCAAGCCACTTCATTTCCTGTGCCTCAGTGACTTCATCTGTACAATGGGGATAAAGACTGTGAACCCCACGGGGTACAACCTGATCACCCTGTATCTACCCCAGTGCTTAAGGAACCCCATCCCTTTTCCTTCCTTCCACTCTAGAGTGTAAGCTCGTTGTGGGCAGGGAACGTGTCTGTTATGCCCGTTGTTGGATAGGGACTGCCTCTATATGTTGGCAACTTGTACTTCCCAAGCGCTTAGTACAGTGCTCTGCACACAGTAAGCACTCAATAAATATGATTGGATGAATGAATGGATGCTTAAAACAGTGCTTGGCGCACAGTAAGCGCTTAACAAATATCATATTAATGTTCAAGCAATATGAATGATTGATTGACATCAGTATGAACACAAGTGCTTCAGGTAACTGTGAAATGATTAGAGAAGCAGCATGGCCTAACGGAAAGAGATCGTGCCTGGGAGTCAGAGGACCTGGGTTTTAATCCTGCCTCATCTTCTTCTTTTTTGGTATTTGTTAAGCGTTTACTGTATGCTAAACACTGATCTAAGTGCTGGGTAAGTACAAATTCGTCTAGGTCAGAAACAGTCCCTGACCCGCGTGAGGCTTACAGTCTAAGTAGGGGGGAGAATAATAATAATAATAATAATAATAATAATAATAATAATAATAATGGCATTTGTTAAGCGCTTAGTATGTGCTAAGCACTGAGGCAGATACAAGGTGATCAGGTTGTCCCACATGGGGCTCACAGTCTCAATCCCCATTTTACAGATGAGGGAACTGAGGCACAGAGAAATGAAGTGACTTGCCCAAAGTCACACAGCTGACAAGCGGCAGAGTCAGAGTTAGAACCCATGACCAGACTCCAAGCCCTTGCTTTATCCACTGAGCCATGCTGCTTCCCCTAAGAAGGGACTAGGTATCCCCGTTTTACAGTTGAAGTAATTGAGGTCCAGAGAATAATAATAATAATAATACTAATAATGGCATTTATTAAGTGATTACTATGTGCAAAGTACTGTTCTAAGCACTGGGGAGGTTACAAAGTAATCAGGTTGTCCCACGTGGGGCTCACAGTCTTAATCCCCATTTTACAGATGAGGTAACTGAGGCCTAGAGAACTTAAGTGACTTGCCCAAAGTCACATAGCTGACAAGTGGTGGAGCAGGGATTTGAACCCATGACCTCTGACTCCAAAGCCCGTGCTCTTTCCACTGAGCTGGTTCTTAGAGGAAAGAACATCAAAAACAAAATAAATAGAATAGTAAATATGTCCAAGTAAAATAAATAGAGTAATAAATCTGTACAAACATATATACAGGTGTTATGGGGAGGGGAAGGAGGTGGGGGGGGGGGATGGGGAGGAGGAGAGGAAAAAGGGGGCTCAGTCTGGGAAGGCCTCTTTGAGGAGGTGAGCTCTCAGTCGGGCTTTTGCTCTCCCACTTGTCTGTTGTGTGTGATTGGGCCAGGCACTTCAGGTCTCTGGACCTCAGTTACATCATCTGAAAATGGGGATTAAGGCTCTGAGCCCCTGTGGGACATGGATTGTGTCCAACCCAATTAGCTTGGATCTGCCCCAGAGCTTAGTACAGCATTTGGCATGTAGTAAACGCTTAACAAATAGTATGATAAATATAATGATATAATATTATAATAGTACATAATAGTATACAATAGTATATAATAGTATAATATAATATAATAGTGTAATATAAAAACCTGAACTGTGAAGAATAATAATAATAATGATAATGATGGTATTTGTTAAGCACTTACTATGTGCAAAGCACTGTTCTAAGAATCAGCAGACCTGAGTTGAAGTCTGACATCGAGTCACTGAATCCATCTCTGTCCTTCTAGACTGTGAGCCCATTGTTGGGTAGGGACTGTCTCTGCTGCCGAATTGTACTTTCCAAGCGCTTAGTACAGTACTCTGCACACAGTAAGGCCCCAATAAATACAAATGAATGAATTAATGAATAATACGATGGCATTTATTAAGCGAATGAATGAATGAATGAATGAATGTCCTCTCTATTTACCAGTTAGAAAATGGGACTTGTCATGTCAACCTTTACTGCACTCAGGGATATTTAGGTGATAATATTAATGATGGCATTTGTTAAGCGCTTACTCTGTGCCAAGCACTCTTCTAAGCACTGGGGTAGAGACAAGGTAATCAGTTTGCCCTATGTGGGGCTCACAGTCTTACTCCCCATTTTACAGACGAGGTGACTGAAGCACAGAGAAGTAAAGTGGCATGCCTAAAGTCACACAGCTGATGTGGCAGAGCCGGGATTAGAACCCATGTCCTCTGATTCCCACGCCCGTGCTCCTTCCACTAAACCACGCTGTTCAATTTCTTTTATGATCAAAGCATTTTGAAAGGAATTCTTGTCTCGTCTTATGCTGTCCAGACGTTTCTGACCCATAGCGGTTCCGTGGACACGTTTCTCCCACTTCCATCAGCAACTGGTAGCGGATCCGTAGACTTTTCTGGGTAAAAATTGGGCAGTGGTTGACCATTTCTTCTTTCCGTGCGGTCAACTTGAGTCTCCGCCCTCGACTCTCTCCCGTGCCCAGCACAGGGGAGTTTTGACTTGTAGCCGATGGTCTGACACTCGCTAGCCACTGGCCAAGCTCGGAATGGACTGAACAGGCCTCGGCCTCACTCTCCCTCCTGTAGCCGAGACTAAGAGCTTAGTACAGTGCTCTGCACGCAGTAAGCGCTCAATAAATACAATTGATTGATTGGTAGAAGACTGGAAACACTCCAGGTGCCACCTTGAGAGGGGACTGGAATTCACAGACAAATATACTCATATATATTTCTGTATAAAGATATGTGCTTGCAAATATCTTTATATTTATCTTTATACGCACATACACAAAGATACATACACAAGAAGCAGTGTGGCTTAGTGGAAAGAGCCCGGGCTTGGGAGTCAGAGGAATTGGGTTCTAATCCCGGCTCCGCCACTTGTCCACTGGTGACCTCGGACAAGTCACTTAACTTCTCTGGGCCTCAGTTACCTCATCTGTAAAATGGGGATGAAGACTGTGAGCCCCACGAAATCTTGTAGTATACGAAGTCTAAAATGGATGTTCTAAAGTAAAATCAGCCCAGGTATACCAAATCTATAATATGGGGTAAAGTTGTCAGGCAATGTAATATTTTTTGTCGTTGTTGGTTTTTGTTTTTTAATCTTCAGCTGTTTAATTAATGAACAGACCTGGCCAGAACCAAATGGATAACTGTGCTTTTGAAATATACTACACATGAGTTATAACCATAACCAAATCAGCATAGTCCTGCAGTCCTGTGGACTGGGAAGGTGTCTGCTAAATTGTTATATTGTACTCTCTCAAGTGCTTAGTACATTGCTTTGCTCACAGTAAGCATTCAATAAATATGATTGACTGATTCCAGTCAATAATATTATATGATAAAGAATGAACAGTTAATTCTGGTTACTCAGCTACAGAGTACTGGCTAGTAGGGGTCAGTCTTCGTTCTTTCTACTGGTCTATTTGTAAATCATTTTGGTTCACTAAAGCAATTAGTTTACAAACTTTGAGAGCAGGGACTGAATCTTTTACTCTCTCAAACGCTTAGTACAGTGCTCTGCTCACAGTGTCATTCAGTAAATGCTACAGATTGATTAAGATGACTATACAGCTGCTAAATTGTACATTCCAGAGATCCACTAATCTGTATAAAGCCACATTTAGCTTTTGATTCATCTCTCTTTTGAATAATCATTATGCCTTCTACACTGTGAGCCCGTTGTTGGGTAGGGACCATCTCTATATGTTGCCAACTTGTACTTCCCAAGCGCTTAGTACAGTGCTCTGCACGCAGTAAGCGTTCAATAAATACGATTGAATGAATAAATGAATTTAGCTTTTGATTCATCTCTCTTTTGAATAATCCTAATGCCTTCTAGACTATGAGCCCGTCTTCTAGACTGTGAGCTGGTTGTTGGGTAGGGACCGTCTCTATATGTTGCCAACTTGTACTTCCCAAATGTTTAGTACAGTGCTCTGCACACAGTAGGCACTCAATAAATACGATTGAATGAATGAATGAATGACAACGTGATGCACTTGTATCTACCCCAGTGCTTAGAACAGTGCTTGGCACATAGTAAGCACTTAACAAATACTATAATAATAATAATGAAAATCACAAACACACACACTCACAGCTATCTTATTGGACATTAGTGGACATGGACCTGAGTGACAAAGAACCAGGGTTTGAATTCCGGTTCTGCCCCAATCCTGCTGCATGACCTTGGGCAAGTCACTTAACTTCTCTGTGCCTCGATCTCATTGCCGGCAAAATGGGGATGAAATATTTGATCTCTCTCTCTCTTTTGATAGGTGAGTCACAGTTGGAAGTGGGAGTGCTTATCTCGTATCTAGGCTAGTGTTTAGTACAGTGCTTTTAAACAGGGTTGAAAGACATTGAAAGGCACGTTCCTTGCTCAGAACGAACTTACAGTCTAGAAGGGTTGTATATAATTGGTAGTATATAATTATCTTGGGAGGTTGTTAGGATGGAGATACAGGGTAGAAGCAGCATGGCTCAGTGGAAAGAGCACGGGCTTTGGAGTCAGAGGTCAGGGGTTCAAATCCCGGCTCCGCCAATTGTCAGCTGTGTGACTTTGGGCAAGTCACTTAACTTCTCTGGGCCTCAGTTACCTCATCTGTAAAATGGTGATTAAGACTGTGAGCCCCCCGTGGGACAACCTGATCACCTTGTAACCTCCCCAGCGCTTAGAACAGTGCTTTGCACATAGTAAGCGCTTAATAAATGCCATAAAAAAGTGCATAGGGATATTATTAACAGGGGACACTTTATGTCAGGGAGAGGACAGGATGTACACTTTGACACTACACAGAAAGCCTTAGAACAGTGCTTGCCACATAGAGCTTAAGAAGTACCATAATTATTAAAACCTCAGAAGAATATTCACCCCACACATCCAATCCGTCCCCCACTCCTGCCAGTCTCACCTTCACAACATCGCCAAGATCCACCCTTTCCTCTCCATCCAAACCACTACCTTGTTGGTACAATCTCTCACCCTCTCCCTCCCGGATGACTGCATCAGCCTCCTTTCTGACCTCCCATCCTCCCGCCACTCATCATCATCATCATCAATCGTATTTATTGAGCGCTTACTGTGTGCAGAGCACTGTACTAAGCGCTTGGGAAGTCCAAGTTGGCAACATATAGAGACAGTCCCTACCCAACAGTGGGCTCACAGTCTAAAAGGGGGAGACAGAGAATTAAACCAGACGTACTAACAAAATAAAATAAATAGAATAGATATGCATAAGTAAAATAAATAAATAAATAAATAGAGTAATAAATATGTACAAACATATATACATATTTACAGGTGCTGTGGGGAAGGGAAGGAGGTAAGATGGGGGGATGGAGAGGGGGACGAGGGGGAGAGGAAGGAAGGGGCTTCTCACTCCAGTCCATACTTCACTCTGCTGCCCGGATTATAATTCTACAGAAACGTTCAGTGCATGTCACTGCCCCCCACCCCACAAAAAATCTCCAGTGGTTGCCTATCAACCTCATTCGAACATTTGCTCACAGTCAGCATTCAACGTTTATTGAGTGCTTACTGTGGGCAAAGCATTGCACTAAGTGCTTGGGAGAGTACAATGTAACAACAAACAGACACATCCCTGCCCATAATGAACACACAGTCTAGAAGGGGGAGACAAACACTAATACAAATAAATAAATAAATTACGGGTATATATAATAATAATAATAATGGTATTTGTTAAGCACTTACTATGTGCCAGGCACTGTTCTAAGCATTGGGTGCATATACAAAATAATCAGGTTGTCCCACGTGGGCCTCACAGTCTTAATCCTTATTTTACAGATGAGGTCACTGAGGCACAGAGAAGTGAAGTGACTTGTCCAAAGTCACACAGCTGATAAGTGGCCGAGCTGGGAGTAGAACCCATGACCCGTGATTCCCAAGCCCATCACACAGTGGACTGTGAACTCCCTGAGGCTAGGGATCATGTGTACTAACTGTATAGTGCTCTCCCAAATATTTAGTACATTTCTCTGCACACAGTAGACATGAGAAGCAGTGTGGATCAGTGGAAAGAGCACGGGCTTTGGAGTCAGAGGTCATGGGTTCGAACCCCAGCTCTGTCAATTGTCAGCTGGGTGACTTTGGGCAAGTCACTTCTCTGGGCCTCAGTTCCCTCATCTGTAAAATGGGAATTAAGACTTTGAGCCCCCTGTGTGACAACCTGATCAACTTGTAACCTCCCTAATGCTTAGAACAGTGCTTTGCACATAGTAAGGGCTTAATAAATGCCATTATTATCTAGTGCTTAGAACAGTACTTTGCACATAGTAAGTCCTTAATAAATGCTATTAATATTACTATTATTATTAAGGGCAGAGATTGTGTTCACTATCTCTACTGTCCTCTCTCAGTCAGTATATAATAATAATAATAATAATAATAATGGCATTTATTAAGCTCTTACTATGTGCAAAGCACTGTTCTAAACGCTGGGGAGGTTACAAGGTCATCGGGTTGTCCCACGGGGGGCTCACAGTCTTCATCCCCATTTTCCAGATGAGGGAACTGAGGCCCAGAGAGTGAAGTGACTTGCCCAAAGCCACACAGCTGACAATTGGCGGAGCCGGGATTTGAACCCATGACCTCTGACTCCAAAGCCCGGGCTCTTTCCATTGAGCCACGCTGCTTCTCCAATAATAATAATAATAAGAATAAGAATAAGAATAATAATAATAATTAGAGTTTGCTAAGTGCTTATTATGTACCAAGCACTGTTCCAAGCACTGGGGTAATGATAATAATAGTATTTGTTAAGCACTTACTGTACTAAGCACTGGAGTGGACACAAGCAAATTGAGTTGGACACAGTGCCTGTCCCACATAGGGCTCACAGTCTCAATCTCCACTTTACAGATGAGGTCACTGAGGCACAGAGAAGTGAAGTGACTTGCCCAAGGTCACACAGCAGACAAGCGGCAGAGCCGGGGTTAGAACCCATGACCCTCTGACACGCAGGCCCGGGCTCTAGCCACTATACCATGCTGCTTCTCTTACTCTGTACTTTATAGACTGTCAGCTTCCTGAGGGTAGAGCGTCTTAATAACTTTATGGTACTCTCTCAAGTGGTTACAACAGAGATTCCACAAACAATGAATTGTAAACCTCTTGAAAGCGCTTAGTACAGTGCTCTGCACACAGTAAGCGCTCAATAAATACGATTGATTGATTGATTGATTGAAGATAGAGATCATAACTACTAGTCCATTACACTCAGCCTGGAGGAGCAGATAGAGAACCGGCCAGGGAGTAAGAAGGTCACGGGTTCTAATCCCGGCTCCACCACTTCTCTGCTGCGTGACCTTGGTCAAGTCACTTTGTTTCTGTGTTCCTCAGTGACCGCATCTGTAAAATGGGGATTAAGACTGTGAGCCCCACGGGAGACAGGGTTAGCGTCCAACCCAATTTGCTTGGATCCACCACAGCGCTCAGTACAGCGACTGGCACATAGTAAGCACTTCGAAAATATCACAGTTATCATACTTTCCCAAGGATTTAGCCAGAGAGGGTGTGCTCAATAGAAAATATTTACTAATGGGCTGAATGGTGACTGAATGGTAACTTCCTTGCCAATCATCAATCGTATTCGTTGAGCGCTTACTATGTGCAGAGCACTGTACTAAGCGCTTAATAAATAAAGTCTGCCAATTGCCAATAAAAGTCTGACCTCCACAGACATGGAGAATCAAACAGTCCCATTTGAAAACCATGAGGTTAAGTAGCAGTGATAGCACTAAGCGAACATCCACGGCTTAGTGGCAAGAGACCGGACTTGGGAGTCCGAGGACGCGGGTTCTAATCCTGACTCCGCCACATGTCAGCTGTGTGACTTTGGGTGAGTCACTTCACTTCTCTGTGCCTTAGTTCCCTCATCTGTAAAATGGGGATGAAGACTGTGAGCCCCACGTGGGACAACCTGATTACCTTGCATCTACCCCAGTGCACAGAACAGTGCTTGGCACCTAGTAAGCGTTAAACAAATACTATTATTATTATCATTATTATCCAGCAGAAGAGATACACTATGCAAGTGATTGAGAACCAGACAATCCATGGATACATTCCTTGCCCACGTGGAGTTTACGTTAGAGAAGCAGCATGGCTCAGTGGAAAAGAGCACGGGCTTTGGAGTCAGAAGTCATGGGTTCAAATCCAGGCTCTGCTAATTGTCAGCTGTGTGACTTTGGGCAAGTCACTTAACTTCTCTGTGCCTCCGTTCCCTCATCTGGAAAACTGGGGATGAAGACTGTGAGCCCCACGCGGGACAACCTGATTACCTTGTATCCGCCCCAGCGCTTAGAACAGTGCTTTGCACATAATAAGCACTTAATAAATGCCATCAGTATTATTATTATAATTATTATTATTACTCAGGCTGGTGGTTAAGGCCAGTTTGTAATCACAGCAGATCGGGGAGAAGCATAGTGGCCTGAAGAATAAAGAACGAGCCTGGGAGCCATTCATTCATTCATTCAATCTTATTTATTGAGCACTATGTGCAGAACACTGTACTAAGCGCTTGGAAAGTCCAAGTTGGCTACATATAGAGACGGTCCCTACCCAACAACGGGCTCACAGTCTAGAAGGGGGAGACAGGCAACAAAACAAAACACGTGGACAGGGGTCAAGTCGTCAGAACAAATAGAATTAAAGCTAAATGCACATCATTAACAAAATCAATAGAATAGTAAATAGGTACAAGTAAAATAAATAGAGTAAGAAATCTGTACAAATATATATATTCGGGTGCTGTGGGGAGAGGAAGGAGGTAGAGCGGGGGGGATGGGGAGGATGAGAGGAAAAAGGGGGCTCAGTCTGGGAAGGCCTCTTGGAAGGGGTGAGCTCTCAGTAGGGCTTTGAAGGGAGGAAGGGCGCGAGCTTGGCGGATGGGCAGAGGGAGGGCAGGACCTGGGTTCTAATTCTGGCTCTGCCACTCGGCTGTGGGATCACTTCTCTGGGCCTCAGTTCCCCCATCTGTGAAATGGGGATAAAGACTGTGAGTCCCACGGGGGACAGGGACCGTGTATTCATTCAATTGTATTTATTGAGCACTTACTGTGTGCAGAGCACTGTACTAAGCGCTTGGGAAGCACAAGTCGGCAACATATGCCGCTGCCGCTAATCTCCTCACCGTGCCTCGTTCTCGCCTGTCCCGCCATCGACCCCCGGCCCACATCCTCCCCCGGGCCTGGAATGCCCTCCCTCTACCCATCCGCCAAGCTCGCTCTCTTCCTCCCTTCAAGACCCTACTGAGAGCTCACCTCCTCCAGGAGGCCTTCCCAGACTGAGCCCCTTCCTTCCTCTCCCCCTCGTCCCCCTCTCCATCCCCATCATCTTACCTCCTTCCCTTCCCCACAGCACCTGTATATATGTATATATGTTTGTACATATTTATTACTCTATTTATTTATTTATTTTACTTGTACATATCTATTCTATTTATTTTATTTTGTTAGTATGTTTGGTTTTGTTCTCTGTCTCCCCCTTTTAGACTGTGAGCCCGCTGTTGGGTAGGGACTGTCTTTATATGTTGCCAACTTGTACTTCCCAAGCGCTTAGTACAGTGCTCTGCACACAGTAAGTGCTCAATAAATACGATTGATTGATATAGATATGGTCCCTACCGAACGACAGGTATAGTTTAGAAGACCGTGTGTCTAACCCAGCGCTTAGAGCAGTCCCTGGCACATAGTAAGCACTTAATAAATTCCATTAAAAAAGTAGACTCTGCTACTTAGAACATTTTAATAATTATGATATTTACTTTGTGCCAATCACTGTTCTAAACACTGGGGTAAATACAAGGTAATCAGATCATCATCATCATCATCAATCATATTTATTGAGCGCTTTCTATGTGCAGAGCACTGTACTAAGCGCTTGGGAAGTACAAATTGGCAACATATAGACAGTCCCTACCCAACAGTGGGCTCACAGTCTAAGAGGGGGAGACAGAGAACAAAGCCAAACATACTAACAAAATAAAATAAATAGAATAGATACGTACAAACAAAATAAATAAATAAATAGAGTAATAAATATGTGCAAACATATATACATATATACAGGTGCTGTGGGGAAGGGAAGGAGGTAAGATGGGGGGATGGAGAGGGGGACCAGGGGGAGAGGAAGGGGCTCAGTCTGGGAAGGCCTCCCATGCGGGGCTCAGAGTCTCAACCCCCATTTTACAGATGAGGTAACTGAGGCACAGAGAAGTTAAGTGGCTTGCAGCAGACAAGTGGCGGAACCAGGATTAGAACCCATGACCTGTGACTCCCAAGCCTGGGCTCTGGCCACTAGGCCAAGCTGCTCCTCTAATATTTGTTAAGCAGAAACAAAAGATGGAGAAAACTGAGACTGAATGATGGGCGGTGGGGGGGGGGGGTGTTAAAATAATTAAAATGAGGTTTAACGGAGATAGAGATAAATCCCAAAGCAGATGGGGCAAAGTGGGAATAATATGCAATGATTTTCAATTAAAGGAGAGAGAAATGGATGAATATTGGTCAAGGGATAGCTGAAATTGAAGGGCTCTCACTGCAGAGAAAGTCAGACTGCAGAGGGAAGGGATCCTCAACTATCCTTCTGCTGTTCGAGACGAAGGAAAAAAGGCGAGCAGAAAGATAAAGAAGTGAGCCGTTGGGGAAATAAAATTTAACAGTCCAAAAAATCTGGGAACTGGAATCTCTGGCACAACACTGAATCCATTAGTTCAGGGGCTGTGAAAATCCCGAAAAGCATCTTGTAACTCTGAAATTGCCAAGCTGAGATTCATTCATTCATTCAATCGTATTTATTGAATGCTTACTGTGTGCAGAGCACTGTACTAAGCTCTTGGGAAGTCCAAGTTGGCAACATATAGAGACGGTCCCTACCCAACAGTGGGCTCACAGTCTAGAAGCACTGAAGCTCCGCTCAGACTCATGATTTAGCCAGTTTCCCAACTTTTTACTTTTATTTTTTGCAGTCAGAGGGGGCTTTGGAAATAAAATGAGGGCCACCAGACTCACCTCCTTTAGAGTGTTTCGATCACGATCCATCTCTTCTAGAGTGTGAGCCCGCTGTTGGGTAGGGACCGTCTCTATATGTTGTCAACTTGGACTTCCCAGGCGCTTAGTACAGTGCTCTGCACACAGTAAGCGCTCAATAAATACGATTGAATGAATGAATGAATCTCCATCAGACCTGAAGGAAATGCAAGGGGCAATGTGTGTTTAATGAATTAATCGATCAATCAATCAGTCAGTAGTGATCACACACCTGCTGTGGGCAGAGCTCTGTGCTACAGATTTGGGAGAGTACAACGGAAGGTTTGCCGAAGGATTAGCGAACCAATACGATTGATTGATTGATTGATTGATTGATTGATTGATGATTGATTGATTAGCGACCATGACCCTATGGGATGCGGCATGGCAAGGCCCTACTGAGAACTCACCTCCTCCAGGACGCCTTCCCAGAATGAGCCCCCTTTTCCTCTCCTCCTTCTCCCCTCCCCTCTGCCCTCCCCCATTCCCTGCCCCACAGCACTTGTGGATATTTGTACATATTTATTCCTATATTTATTTTATTAATGATGTGTCTAGATCTATAATTCGATTTATCTATTTTTGATGCTATTGATACCTGTCTCCTTGATTTGTTTTGTTGCCTGTTTCCCCCTTCTAGACTGCGAGCGCTCAAGAAGCGCTCAATAAATATGATTGAATGAATGAATGAGGAGCACCATCTGGGGCATCAGAGAACATAGGTTCATTAATTCATAGATACTGAGCGCTTACTGTGTGCAGAGCACTGTGCTAAGCGCTTGGGAAGCACAAGTCCTAATCCTGATTCTGCCACTTAATAATAGTAATAATAATGATGGTATTTGTTAAGCACTTACTGTGTGCCCAGCCCTGTTCGAAGCGCTGGGGTAGATATAAAGAAATCAGATTGTCCCACGTGGGACTCGCAGACTTCATTCCCATTTTACAGATGAGAGAATTGAGGCACAGAGAATAATAATAATGGCATTTATTAAGCACTTACTATGTGCAAAGCACTGTTCTAAGCGCTGGGAGGTTACAAGGTGATCAGGTTGTCCCACGGGGGGCTCACAGTCTTTATCCCCATTTTACAGATGAGGTAACTGAGGCACAGAGAAGTAAAGTGACTTGCCCAAAGTCACACAGCCGACAACTGGCAGAGCTGGGATTTGAACCCATGACCTCTGACTCCAAAGCCCGGACTCTTTCCACTGAGCCATGCTGCTCAGTGAAGTGACTTGCCCAAAAGTCACAGAGGAGTTTTTATGTCATCAAAGTCGCCTCGGCCTTTCCCTCCCACCCAAGGAGTCGGGAAGCTTGTGGGGTTGATAGTGGTGGTGGACACGATACCCCGATTCCCCCATGAGGAAAAAATCTCCCTGAGGAAAAACTATTTCTGAAGAAAGGCTCACTCAGGGGAACCATTTGGAGTTCTGTTGTGAAGTGGGAGTTTACATTTTCATTTGATCCTAATGAATTTCTTAGGAATTCTCATCAGAAAGCAGCCTGGCATAGTGGATAGGCCTAGGAGTCAAAAGGGAGCAGGTTCAAATTCCTGCTCCCCCACTGGTCAACTGTGTGACCTTGGTCAAGTCACTTCACTTCTCTGGGCCTCAGTTACCTCATCTGTAAAATGGGGATTGAGATTGTGAGCCCCAGGTCGGACAGGGACTGCATCTATTAAGATAAGTGACCCCATTAGTGACCATGACTATTAAGACTATTCTCTTAATAGACTCGTCTATTAAGAGAAGCCACATAACAATGATAATAATAATAATAAAGACATTTATTAAGTGCTTACTACATGCGAAGCACTGTTTTAAGCGCTGGGAAGGTTACAAGGTGATCAGGTAGTCCCACGGAGGGCTCACAGTCAATCCCCATTTTACAGATGAGGTAACTGAGGCGCAGAGAAGTTAAGTGACTTGCCCAAAGGCACACAGCTGACAATTGGCGGAGTCGGGATTTGAACCCATGACCACTGACTCCAAAGCCCGGGCTCTTTCCACTGAGCCACGCTGCTTCTCTAGCATGGCTTAGTGGCAAGAGCCCGGGCGTGGGATTATTACTCAGAGGTTGTGGGTTCTAATCCTGCTTCCGCCTCTTATCAGCTATGTGACTTTGGGCAAGTCACTTCACTTCTCTGGTCCTCAGTTACCTCATCTGTAAAACTGGGATTGAAGACTGTGAGTCCCACGTGGGACAACCTTGTACATATCTATTCTATTTATTTTATTTTGTTAGTATGTTTGGTTTTGTTGTCTGTCTCCCCCTTCTAGACTGTGAGCCCGTTGTTGGGTAGGGACCGTCTCTATATGTTGCCAACTTGTACTTCCCAAGCACTTAGTACAGTGCTCTGCACACAGTAAGTGCTCAATAAATACGATTGATGATGATGATGATGATGACAACCTGATTACCTTGTATCAATCACAGCGCTTAGAACAATGCTTCGCACATAGTAAGTGCTTAATACCATCATTATTATTCTTATTTGCTGGTATCCACCCCAGCGCTTAGTCCAGTGTCTGACACAGAGTGAGCACTTAATAAATACCACACTGATTAATAATAATCATGCTGGTATTTGTTGAATGCATACTATGTGCGAAGCACTGTTCTAAGCTCTGGGGGAGGATACAAGGTGATCAGGTTGTCCCATGCAAGGCTCACAGCCTTAAACCCAATTTTACAGATGAGAGAATTGAGGCACAGAGAAGTTGTGACATTCATTCATCCATTCATTCAATCGTATTTATTGAGTGCTTACTGTGTGCAGAGCACTGTACTAAGCGCTTGGGAAGTACAAGTTGGCAACATGTAGAGATGGTCCCTACCCAACAGTGGGCTTACAGTCTAGAAGGGGGAGTCACCACATTAAGGCCTAAATTCCTAAGATAAACGGATACTTGCACATTCTACATTACCACTGGAATCCTAAACCCCATTTGGCTTCTTTCATCAACTCCTCCTCTCACACTTCCCTGGAATCATGATCAAAATTGGAAGCAGGACTAGGGGATAAACCAGAAACGTGGATGGATGTGAGGAGCACATTGTAAGAAAGTTATGTAATTACTCATGAACTCAAAGCATTTCTCTAAGTCCCTTTTGTCAAAGGCAAACTACTATTAGTTTGATGTCTCAGAGATAGTTCCCAGGAAATAAAAGCAAGAAAGAATATATTTCCTAGCAACCAGGACAGCAAATATTTAATTCTTCTTCTTCCTAATCAGGTATTTCAACTGCCCAGATCCACACATCATTCCCAATAATGCTGGGAAAAGAATATTAATGGCAATGATCGGTATATTAAGAGGTGGTAAAGTTTCCATCCAATGCTTTATTATCCCTTTTCTCAAGATTGCCTTGTCCAAAGTCATACAGCAGACAAGAAGTGGGGTCAGGATTAGAACCCATGACCTCTGACTCCCAAGCCCACGCTCTTTCCACTGAGCCACGCTGCTTCCAGTGGACTGAGCTCCTTCCTTCCTCTCCCCCTCGCCCCCCTCTCCATCCCCCCATCTTACCTCCTTCCCTTCCCCACAGCACCTGTATATATGTATATATGGCTGTACATATTTATTACTCTATTTATTTATTTATTTTACTTGTACATATCTATCCTATTTATTTTATTTTGTTGGTATGTTTGGTTTTGTTCTCTGTCTCCCCCTTTTAAGACTGTGAGCCCACTGTTGGGTAGGGACTGTCTCTATGTGTTGCCAATTTGTACTTCCCAAGCGCTTAGTACAGTGCTCTGCACATAGTAAGCGCTCAATAAATACGATTGATGATGATGATTATTAGAAAAGGTAAGTGTTCTATAGCAAACAGATAGTTGGATATTTCTTCCCTCCTGTTTTTTTCTGTCCTCCGGTTTCTTCTTTTTGAGATGACTGGCAAGCCGCAGTAGGAGAAAAAATAAATTGGCTCTTAGATGAGCAGACTGTGTGAGTGGCAGATGTTCCAATCAATCAGATCCCAACTGCGGGAGAGAAGCAGCGTGGCTTAGTGGAAAGAGCACAGTCTTGGGAGTCAGAGGTCATGGGTTCTAATCCCGGCACCACCACTTGTCAGCTGTGTGACTTTGGACAAGTCACTTCACTTCTCTGGGCCTGGTTCCCTCATCTGTAAAATGGGCATGAAGACTGTGAGCCCCACTTGGGACAACCTGATTACCTTGTTTCTACCCCAGCGCTTAGAACAGTGCTTGGCACATAGTGAGCGCTTAACACATACCATCATAATTATTATTATTATTCATCAGAGGATGTGGCTCATGAGTGTGCCATGAAACAACCCTTACCATTGGGTGGAGGAAATTGGAGAATGGGATTCGGTCCTGCCCATAATCCATCATCATCATCATCATCAATCATATTTATTGAGCGCTTACTGTGTGCAGAGCACTGTACTAAGCGCTTGGGAAGTACAAATTGACAACATATAGAGACAGTCCCTACCAAACGGTGGGCTCAATAATAATCGCATTTATTAAGCGCTTACTATGTGCGAAGCACTGTTCTAAGCACTGGGGAGGTTACAAGGTGATCAAACAGACGTAGTCTAGTACAGCGCAAACACTTAGTACAGTGCTCTGCACACAGTAAGCATTCTTCCCTTCTAGACTGTGGGCCCACTGTTGGGTAGGGACCGTCTCTATATGTTGCCAGCTTGCACTTCCCAAGCGCTTAGTACAGTGCTCTGCACACAGTAAGTCTCAATAAATACGATTGAATGAATGAATGAATGACATAAATACGATCGAATGAATAGTCAAGCCAATTTGCACCTGAATCAGTATAATTATTAGACATGATCGTAGTGACTAAAGCACAGGCCTGGGAGTCCGAAGGTCATGGGTTCTAATCCACCACTTGTCCACTGTGTGACCTTGGGCAAGTCACTTCACTCCTCTGGGCCTCAGTTTCCTCATCTGTAAAATGGGGATAGAGACTGTGAGACCCATGTGGAGCAGGGACTGTGTCCAACCCGATGTGCTTGTATAATAATGATAAAGATGGCATTTATTAAGCACTTACTATGTGCAAAGCACTGTTCTAAGTGCTGGGGAGGTTACAAGGAGATCAGGCTGCCCCACAGGGGGCTCACAGTCTTAATCCCCATTTTACAGATGAGGGAACTGAGGCACAGAGAAGTTAAGTGACTTGCCCAAAGTCACACAGCTGACAATTGGTAGAGCCGGGATTTGAACGCATGACCTCTGACTCCAAAGCCCGAGCTCTTTCCACTGAGCCACGCTGCTTCTCTCGGTATCCACCCCAGTGCTTAGTACAGTGTCTGGCACATAGGAAGCACTTAACAAATACCATTATTATTATTATTATAAGGAAATCAGGTTGTCCCACATGGGGCTCATGGTCTTAAACCCCATTTTCCAGATGAGGGAACTGAGGCACAGAGAAGTTAAGCGGCTTGCCCAAGGTCACACAGGAGACAAGTGCTGGAGCCAGGATTAGATTAGGATTATTATTATCATTATTATTATTATTATTATAGACACAGTAGGATTTAATCCCCATTTAACTGACAAGGAAGTGGGGGTCTAGGGAAGGTAAGAAACTTGACCATGGTCACACAGCAGACAAGGAACATATCTGCCAACTGTGCTTCATTGTCCTTTCCCAAGTGCACTTAGTACAGTGCTCTGCGCACATAATAATAATAATAACAACATTATTATCAATAATTAATAATGATTTTATTATTATTATATAATAATTATTATATTGTAATTAATGATAATTTTATTATTATATGTAATATAATAATTGTTATATTATAATAGAATAATAATGATTAATAATTAAGTGCTTAATAACATTAAGCACTCAACCAAAAAGATTGATTAGCGGAGCAGAGCCGGGAGTCTTGGTGGATAGACTGTGACTTCTAGACGGTGAGCCCATTGTTGGGTAGGGACCGTCTCTATATGTCACCAACTTGTACTTCCCAAGTGCTTAGTATAGTGCTCTGCACACAGTGAGCGCTCAATAAATACGATTGATTGATTGATTGATAGAGCACAGACCTGGGATCTAATCCTGGCTCCGCCACTTGTCTGCTGTGTGACGTTGGGGCGGTCACATCAATTAATCAATCAATCAATCAATCGTATTTATTGAGCGCTTACTGTGTGCAGAGCACTGTACTAAGCGCTTGGGAAGTCCAAGTTGGCAACATATAGAGACAGTCCCTACCCAACAGTGAGCTCACAGTCAAAAAGGGGAGACAGAGAACAAAAGCAAACATACTAGCAAAATAAAATAAATAGAATTAATATGTACAGGTAAAGTAAATAAATAAATAGAGTAATAAGTAAGTACAAACATATATACATATATATACAGGTGCTGTGGGGAAGGGAAGGAGGTAAGATGCGGGGATGGAGAGGGGGACGAGGGGGAGAGGAAGGAAGGGGTTCAGTCTGGGAAGGCCTCCTGGAGGAGGTGCATCACTCTCTGCACCTCAAGTACCTCATCCATAAAATAGGGTTAAGACTGTGAGACCTTCGTGGGACAGCGACTGTGTCCAACCCTATTAGATTGCCAGAACTTAAAACAGAGCTTGGCACATAGTAAGTGCTTAACAAATACCATTAAAAAAAAACAATGATAAGGTCTTCTGACTCAAAGATCCATGCTTTATCCAATATTCATTCATCCATTCAATCGTATTTAGTGAGCGCTTACTCTGTGCAGAGCACTGTACTAAAAATCTTGGAAAGTACATTAATAATAATAATAATAATAATGGCATTTTTAAGCACTTACTACGTGCAAAGCACTGTTCTAAGCGCTGGGGAGGTTACAAGGTGATCAGGTTGTCCCACGGGGGGCTCACAGTTTTCATCCCCATTTTACAGATGAGGTAACTGAGGCCCAGAGAAGTGAAGTGACTTGCTCAAAGTCACCCAGCTGACAGTTGGCAGAGCCGGGATTTGAACCCATGACCTCTGACTCCAAAGCCCGGGCTCTTTCCACTGAGCCACGCTGCTTCTCAATTCAACAACAGAGACAATCCGTGCTCAACAACGGGCTCACAGTCTAGAAGGGGGAGACAGATAACAAAACAGAACAAGTCATTCATTCATTCATTCAATTGTATTTAAGTCAACAGGCATCAATAGAAATAAATTGAATTATAGATATATACACATCATTAATAAAATAAATAGAATAATAAATCTGTACATATACACACACAAGTGCTGTGGGGCCGGGAGGGGGGCAGAGCAGAGGGAGGGAGTCGGGGTGATGGGGAGGGGAGGAGGAGCAGAAGAAAAAGGGGGCTTCCATGATGCTTCCTCAAAAGGCCAGAACCGTGATCGTGTGATTCCTAAAGCATTTTAAAAATATTTAAACCACAACTCTACTTACAACCCTCACAGGGGATTCTCTATCCCTGATTTTCCTAATCAAGCCCTTCATTTTTTTCTCCAACTCTGCTAATCCATCCTCTCCTTCTTACAGTACAGCAGAGGTTTCTTCACACACGATGAAAAGTGAAACCAACGGAGCCCAGAAAGTAAAACAGTTTGCAAGATTGAACCTTCAAATCCTCCTTCTACATATTGCCTGAATGATGGAACGTCCTACCGGTTATTGTTTATGTGTCGGAGAACGATGGTTTATAAAGCCTCCCTGTTGCTCGGATGGAAAAGAATGGTGATTTATTGGAAAGCTTGTGGGATAAACAGTGGATACACAAAAATGATGGAAGCCGTAAATACCGTGATATTGAATCTATTTTCCCTGCCGGGGCCTTATCAGTTTCACGGGGCCCAGTCGAAAGCCTCATTCTTCAAATGTAAATTGAGAAGTTGAAAAATTTCAAATCGAAACACCTTAATAAAGCGGTATAAGTAAACGGATGAAATTGCAATGGAACCATTAAAGTTTATTACGTTTTTGGTGCATGCGGGAGACAAATGGACTGTGATTGACTGTCAGATATTTACCAGATGTGTCAAATATTTATCCTCCTTTGTCATTCTTCTTGCCAGGTATATTTTGTTTTTTCCTCTACCTATCATATCTGCTTTTTTTTAACAGTATTTGTTAAGCGTTTACGAGGCGCCAGACACAGTACAAAGCTCTGGAGTAGAGACAAGTGAATTACTTTTTTTTCTTTTAATAGTTAGTATTAAGCGCTTACTATGTGCCTGGCACTGTACTAAGAACTGGGGTAGATCCAAGCTAATCAGGTTGGAAACCGTCCCTGTCCCACGTGGGGCTCACGGTCTTAATCCCCATTTTACAGATGAGGTAACTGAGGCTTGGAGAAGTAAAGTGACTTGCCCAAGGTCACGCAGAAGACAAATGCACCACTTTCTAGACTGTAAGTCCGTTGTTTGGTAGGGACTGTCTCTATATGTTGCCAAATTGAACTTTCCAAGTGCTTAGTACAGTGCTCTGCACACAGTAAGCACTCAATAAATACAATTGAATGAAAGTGGCAGAATGGTGATTAGAACCCAGATCCTCTTTTTGTACGGTTTCTATTAAGGATTTACTTTTACTTCTATTTTACTTTTATTTTACTTCTATTAAGGATTTCTATTAAGGATTTACAATGCCAGGCACTGTACTAAGTGCTAGAATACATACAAGCTAATCAGTTTGGACACAGTCCATGTCCTATGTGGGGCTCACAGTCTTAATCCCCATTTTACAGGTGAGGCAACTGAGGCACCGAGAAGTTAAGTGACTTGCCTAAGGTAGCAAAGCAGACAAGTGACAGATGTGGGATTAGAACCCAGGTCCTTCTGATTTCCAGGCCCGGGCTCTAGCGCCTAGGCCATTCTGGTTCTCATTTCTAGAAGTTTGGCTTCACTAAGATGGCTGGGATATGCCAATGGACATGTTGGAGGGTTAATCAAGTAGAAAGTATTCATTCACCCATTCAATCGTATTTAATAATGATAATAATGATAATGGCATTTGTTAAGTGCTTACTATGTGCAAAGCACTGTTCTAAGCACTGGGGGGGATACAAGGTGATCAGGTTGTCCCATGTGGGGTTCACAGTCCTAATCCCCATTTTACAGATGAGGTAACTGAGGATCAGAGAAGTTAAGTGACTTTCCCAAGGTCACACAGCAGACATGTGGCAGAGCCGGGATTCCTGTGTATATGTATATATGTCTGTATGTATTTATTACTCTATTTATTTATTATTTATTTTATCTTGCTAATATGTTTTGTTTCGTTGTCTGTCTCCCCCTTCTAGACTGTGAGCCCACTGTTGGGTAGGGACCGTCTCTATATGTTGCCAACTTGTACTTCCCAAGTGCTTAGTACAGTGCTCTGCACACAGTAAGCGCTCAATAAATACGATTGAATGAATGAATGAATGAACCCATGACCTCTGACTTCCAAGCCCGGGCTCTTTCCTCTGAGACATCCTGTATTTATTGAGCACTTACAGTGTGTAGAGCACTGTACCAAGCGCTTGGGAAGTACAAGTTTGCAACATATAGAGACAGTTCCTACCCAACAACGGGCTCATAGTCTAGAAAGGGGAGACAGACAACAAAACAAAACATGTAGACAGGTGTCAAAATAGTCAGAACAAATAGAATTAAAGCTTTATGCACATCATTAACAGAATGAATTGAATAGTAAATATGTACAAATAAAATAAGTAGAGCAATAAATCTGTACAAATATATACAAGTGTTGTGGGGAGGGGAAGGAGGTAGGGCGGGAGGGGTGGGGAGGAGGAGAGGAAAAAGGGGGCTGAGTATGGGAAGGCCTCCTGGAGGAGGTGAGCTCTCAGGAGGGCTTTGAAGGGAGGAAGAGAGCTATTCGAGAGCACTTTCTCTCTCCACCCATCGAAGATGCTTCCTGAATAAATATTTTGATGAGGCACAAATACTTTTGGCTTTCAGTTGGATCTGAACAATATGATCATTTTGCAGATAAATCTTAATGCAGATCAAATTGGACTTAATTACCCATATTCCATACTCCATGGAGCTGAAAAATAAAGAGACAAGAGGAGTATCGAAGAGTTGAAATGGCAAAACAGAACGGAATAGAGAGATGCTATTAATAATAATAATGGCATATTATTATGCCCACTGTTGGGTAGGGACTGTCTCTATATGTTGCCAACTTGTACTTCCCAAGTGCTTAGTACAGTGCTCTGCACACAGTAAGTGCTCAATAAATACGATTGATTGATTAAAGAAACATTAACGATGTTATTGAGAAGCAGCGTGATCTAGTGGATAGAGCCTGGGCCTGGGAGTAAGAAGGATCTGGGTTCTAATCCTGGCTCAGCCACATGTCTGCTGTGTGACCTCGGGCAAGTCACTTAATTTCTCCGTCTCAGTTACCTCATCTGTCAAATGGGGATTGAGACTGTGAGCCCTATGCGAGCCTTCTAGACTGTGAGCCCACTGTTGGGTAGGGACAGTCTCTATATGCTGCCAACTTGTACTACCCAAGTGCTTAGTACAGTGCTCTGCACACAGTAAGGGCTCAATAAATACGATTGAATGAATGAAACATGGACTGTGTCTAATCTATTTAGCTTGTCTCTATTCCAGTGCTTAGTACAATGATATGCACATAATAAATAATAAATAAATAATGATGGTATTTGTAAAGCACTTATTATGTGCAACACACTGTTCTAAGCCCTTGGGAGAATACAAAGTGATCAGGTTGTCCCACGTGGGGCTCACAGTCTTAATCCCCATTTTCCAGAAGAGGTAACTGAAGCCCAAAGAAGTGAAATGACTTTCCCAAAGTCACATAGCTGACAAGCGGCGGAGCCGGGATTATAACCCACGCTTAACAACTACCATGAAGACAATAAATTGCTCCCCTTCTGACAATCATTCCTTCCTGTTGATTGAAATTGAAGCTGGACAACACAGACCTAATCGCTCTGCCACTTGTCTGCTGTGCGACCTTGGGCAAGTCACTTTACTTCTCTGTGCCTTGGTTCTCTCATCTGTAAAATGCAGATTGAGACTGTGAGCTCCACGTGGGGCAGGGACTGTATCCAACCTAATTTGCTTGTATCCACCCCAGGGCTTACAGTGCTTGACACATAGTAAGCGCTTAACAAATACCCAATTATTATTGCTGATATCACTGCTGGCGGACCATCAAGCAAGTTCAATCTTCCTCTCCAGAGACGTGATTTTGTATAGTATGTTTGGTTTTGTTCTCTGCCTCCCCCTTTTAGACTGTGAGCCCACTGTTGGGTAGGGACTGTCTCTACATGTTGCCAACTTGGACTTACCAAGCGCTTAGTACAGTGTTCTGCACACAGTAAGCACTCAATAAATACGATTGATTGATTGATTGATTTGGGGAAGTTGATTAGCCTGCTACTGCTAAGAACTGTGGAGGGAAAAGATTGGGACAAGCGAGCATCCTCCTGGATTGAAAACAGGTTGGGATGGGGTGGAAATCCATCCTTTCCTCTCTCACCTACGCTGAGCCAAACACTTATATCCTTCCCTGACTCCTGCATCAGCCTCCTCGCTGACCTCCCTGCCTCCTGTCTCTCCCCACTCCAGTTCACACTTCATTCTCCTGCCTGGATGATTTTTCTACAGAATCGTTCAGTCCACGTCTCTCCACTCCCCAATAATCTCCAGTGGTTGCCTATCCACTTCCACAGCTACAGACACTTCTTACCATCGGCTTGAAAGCAGTCAATCATCTCTCCCTCTCCAACTTCAGCTCGCTGCCCTCCTACTACAGTGCAATGCCCATATTTCGCTCGTCTAATGCCAACCGTCTCACAGGGCCCCCATCTCATCTATCTCGCCACCAACCTCTCAATCAATCAATCAATCATATTTATTGAGCGCTTACTGTGTGCAGAGCACTGTACTAAGCCTCTTGTCCACTTTCTGCCTCTGGCCTGCAATGACCTCCCTCCTCATTGCCGACTGACAATGACTCTCCCCCACCTTCAAAGCCTTATTGAAGGCCCATCCCTGTTTAAGCCTACATCTGTTTTTTTCCTTTCTGTGTCGCCCTCGCACTTGGATTTGCATCCGTGTGTCCACAACAGCTCCTGAGAACATAATCAACACCTGTGTTAATATGTTTTCTTCATTGCACAACCAAAGAACCCCATCTAGTTTTGAGTTTTTTTTAATGGTATTTATTAAGTGCTTACTATGTGCCAGACACTACACTAAGCCCTCTGGTCCACCTTTTAGACTGTGAGCTCACTGTTGGGTAGGGACTGTCTCTATATGTTGCCAACTTGTACTTCCGAAGCGCTTAGTACAGTGCTCTGCACACAGTAAGAGCTCAATAAATATGATTGATTGATAATAATAATAATAATAATAAAGATGGTATTTGTTAAGTGCTTACTACGTGCCGAGCACTGTTATAAGCACTGGAGTAGATACAAGGTAATCAGGTTGTCCCACGTGGGGCTCACAGTCTTAATCCCCATTTTACAGATGAGGTAACTGAGGCACAGAGAAGTAAAGTGACTTGCCCAAAGTTGTATAGCTGACAAATGATAGAGCCAGGATTAGAACCCAGGGCCTTCTGACTCCCAAGGCTGGGTTCTAGCTACTAGGTTGAGCTGATCTCTGTTTAAGGTCGAGGGATCCACTGGGAGTTCTGCCCACCGGGAAAAGGGGTTTTGGTCTGAGGGAGGTCCTGGAAAACTCTTGAGGAGTTTGAGGATCATTTTCTGGTCATATTTCTGACAGTTCCAAGATGGGTTGACTCATTTCGATTTACAGAATATCAATCAGGTGAAATCCTTCAAGACGATATGATAACCGAGCAGTTTATCCTGGCTACTCATCGATCGTCTCACAGTTTCATTTACAGGGCAGTCCATCTTCTGAGCAAGAGAAGCAGCGTGGCTCAAGAAAAGCAGCGTGGCTCAGTGGAAAGAGCACGGGCTTTGGAGTCAGAGGTCATGGGTTCAAATCCTGGTTCCGCCACTTAGCTGTTTGACTTTGGGCAAGTCACTTAACTTCTCTGGGCCTCAGTTACCTCATCTCTAAAATGGGGATTAAGACTGAGCACCCCCCATGGGACAACCTGATCACCTTGTAACCTCCCCAGTGCTTAGAACAGTGCTTTGCACATAGTAAGCACTTAATAAATGCCATCATTATTATTATTATTATTAAGGCTGGGAAACAGTGAAGCGGCCTGGCCTAGTGGCTAAAACCCAGGCCGGGGAATCAGAAGGATCTGGGGTTCTCATCCCAGCTCTGCCACTTGTCTGCTGTGTGAACTGGGGCAAGTCACTTCACTTCTCTGGGCCTCAGTTGCCTCATCTTTAATATGCCCATTCTGATTAACTTGTATCTACGCTGTTGCTTAGTACAGTGCCTGGCACATACTAAGTGCTTAGCAAATACCACTGGAAAAAAAGGAAGGTTGGGGTGACAAGAATTTCCGTGGGGCTCAGGAGGAAGAAGGGAGCCTGTAATTTATTTATTTATATCATTGTCTGTCCCCCCTCTAGACTGTAAGCTCCCTGTAGTCAGAGAATGATGTCCATTTAGTGTTAAATCAAACTCTCCTAAGTGCTTAGTATAGTGCTCTGCATGCAGAAAGCTCTCAATAAATATGATTGAAATGAACCTCTCTCCTCCCCCATACTCCCCCATATGACGTGGGAAAAGGTAACCAGAAAACATCATTAAAAATTATTTAAATTGTTCAGGAAAGGAAAGGAGGAGTCGATTCTCTGGATAATTGTGGAATTGGGTTGGCATTAAATTTTCCACCGCAGAATTGTCTAAGTGGGCTGAGGTGATCATTTCACGGGATGTTCACCATCACAAACTCAAGAAAGATTTTATCTTGGAGGGAAGTTGCTAAAAATTATAATAATAATAAAAATGACATTTATTAAGTGCTTACTATGTGCAAAGCACTGTTCTAAGCGCCGGGGTGATTACAAGGTGAAATTAGGCTTCAATCTCATGTCAAAATAGATGCTTCAAATACTTGTGCTTTCAAAATGAAGTCGAGAAATGGAGTAGAAAAAGAGATCTTCTGGAGAGTAATTTTTTGTGCGCCATTTGTTAAGTGCTTACGATGTTCCAAACACTATCTTGGGCACTGGGGCAGATGCAAGACAATTGGGTCAGAAACAATCCCTGTCCCACATGGCCCTCACAGTCTAAAGCAGAAGGGAGGACAGATGTTGAATCCCCATTTAATAGATGAGGAAAGGGAGGAACAAAGAACTTAAGTGACTCACCCAAGATCACACTGCGGGCAAGCTGGGATTTGAACCCAGGTCCCCCGACTTCCAGCCTTGAACTCTTTCCACTTGACTACACTGCCTAGCAGATGTATGCTGATCATCAGAATTTCAACTCTGGAAAGAGGACAGAGCGTGGTTGTGTGGGTAGGCTGGGAGGAAGAGAAAAAGAATCCACCCTCCAATCTATATATTGCCAATCCCATTATAGCTCCAACGTCACAAGAGAATTCTTCAACATATGGAACACTAACGATATGCTGAAGAACTTCAAAGATGGTTCCATAATTAACAGGGTAAGGAGGACGAGAAAGTTGACTTTGAAAGCTACGGTGCTTCTCACTTCTCCATATTGGTGGCACCACGCGACCCAGAATCCTCTTGGACAGGTAATCAATCAATCAATCATATTTATTGAGCGCTTACTGTGTGCAGAGCGCTGTACTAAGCGCTTGGGAAGCACAAGTTGGATGAGAAAGTTGATTTTGAAAGCTATGGTGCTTCTCACTTCTCCATATTGCTGGTACCATGCGACCCAGAATCCTCTTGGACAGGTAATCAATCAATCAATCAATCGTATTTATTGAGCGCTTATTGTGTACAGAGCGCTGTACTAAGCGCTTGGGAAGTACAAGTTGGAACAGGCCGATGTCACTGAGTGGTGAAATTTCTAATCGAAACAAGCACTTGGGCACAAACATGCAATTTGTAAATAACACACACTATTACTTAAACACTAATTCGTATACATCTCCCTCGTCTTCCTCCTTTCTGCAAATTATTTTCCCATCTGCCTCCCCAGATTAATTGAAAGATAGGATCATCTCTTCCAACTCTAGTGCACTCTCCGAAGCATTTAGTACAGTCCTCTGCACACAGTAGACTCTAAGCTCCTTGTGGGCAGGGAATACAACTGTTACATTGCTATACGGGATGCAGCATGGCTCAGAGGAAAGAGCAAGGGCTTTGGAGTCAGAAGTCATGGGTTCAAATCCCGACTCTGCCAATTGTCAGCTGTGTGACTTTGGGCAAGTCACAAAACTTCTCTGTGCCTCAGTTACCTCATCTGGAAAATGGGGATTAAGACTGTGAGCCCCTCGTGGGACAACCTGATCACCTGGTAATCTCCCCAACACTTAGAACAGAGCTTTGCATATAGTAAGCACATAATAAATGCCATTATTATTATTATCATTATTATACTACTCTGCGAAGCACTTAATACAGTGCTCTACATACAGTAAGCATGCAAAAAATGTGATTGCTTAATTGATAATAATATTCATTCAATTGTATTGATTGAGTGCTTACTGTTTGCAGAGCACTGTACTAAACACTTAACAAATACTACAATTATTACATGCCAGGCACTGTAATTAAGTTCTGGGGTGGTTACAAGCAATTCGAGTTGGACAAAGTCCCTGTCCCACGGGGGGATCACAGTCTCAATCCCCATTTTCCAGATGAGGGAACTGAGGCCCAGAGAAGTGAAGTGACTTCCCCAAGGTCACACGGCTCTATTGTACTCTACCAAGCACTTAACACGGAGCTAGTCACACAGTAGATCGTAAGCTCCTTGAGGGCAGGGATCATATCTACTAACTCAACAGTGCTCTGCTCACAGTAGACAGTAAGCTCCTTTCATTCATTCATTCATTCAACCGTATTTATTGAGTGCTTACTGTTTACAGAACACTGTACTAAGCACTTGGAAAGGACTATTCAGCAATAGAGACAATCAATCAATCAATCAATCAATCAATCGATCGTATTTATTGAGCGCTTACTGTGTGCAGAGCACTGTACTAAGCGCTTGGTAAGTACAAGTTGGCAACATATAGAGACAGTCCCGACCCAACAGTGGGCTCACAGTCTAAAAGGGGGAGACAGAGAACAAAACCAAACATACTAACAAAATAAAATAAATACAATAGATATGTACAAGTAAAATAAATAAATAAATAAATAGAGTAATAAATATGTACAAACATATATACATATATACAGGTGCTGTGGGGAAGGGAAGGAGGTAAGATGGGGGGATGGAGAGGAGGACGAGGGGGAGACAATCTCTGCCCACAATGGGTTTACAGTCTAGAAAGGGGGAGACAGGCATCAAAACAAGTAAACAGGCAATACTATAAATAAATAGAATTATAGATATGTACATATATTTATATTTATTAATATGTTAATATATTAAGAGAAATATATTCAGAGAAGCAGCTTGGCTCAGTGGAAAGAGCCTGGGCTTTGGAGTCAGAGGTCATGGGTTCAAATCCTGGCTCTGCCAATTGTCAGCTGTGTGACTCTGGGCAAGTCACTTCACTTCTCTGGGCCTCAGTTCCCTCATCTGTAAAATGAGGATGAAGACTGTGAGACCCCCGTAGGACAACCTGATCACCTTGTAACCTCCCCAGTGCTTAGGACAGTGCCTTGCACATTGTAAACGCTTAATAAATGCTATCATTAAATAATCAATTAAGATTTATATTTATATATTCTATTTATATAAATAGGAGCAGGATTCTCACGTCTACCAAGTCTATTGAAATGTGCTCTCCCCAGCGCTCAGTACAGTGCTCTGCACACAGTAGACAGTCGACACAGTAGATTGTCAGGTCCTAGAGGGTAACGATCTCCTATCTACCAACTCTATTGTGCTCTGCTCCCCAAGCTCTTAGTAGACTGTTCTCTACATAGTAGACACTTGACATACCCTAACAATTGATTAAATTCTGGTGCCTAACAATAATAATGAATAATAATAGTGGTATTGTAAAGCAGCTTAATAAATATGATTATTATTAATAAATATGATTAAATGAATGAAAGAATGTGTCAGGCACTGTTCTAAGCGCTGGGGTAGATACAAACTATTCAGGCTGGACACAGTCCCTGTCCCACATAGGGTTCACAGCCTTTATCCCCATTTTACACATGGGGGAACTGAGGTCCAGAGAAGTGAAGTGACTTGCCCAGGGTCACACAGCAGACAAGGGGTGGACCAGGATTAGAACCCGGGTCTTTCTGGCACCCAGAACCGGGCTCTTTCCACTAGGACAGGCTTTGGCTGCTGGAATGGGAGGCCGGAGTCAGAATTAGGATGGATCCCGAATTAGGCCTGGATGGAACGCTGGCTCAGGTTGCCAACCTATCAGTGCTTTGCACATAGTAAGCGCTTAACAAATACCATTATTATTATCAGGGTGAAGCAATGTGGCCTAATGGGTAGAGCCCGGGCCTAGAAGTGAGAAGGACCTGGGTTCTAATCCCAGCTCTGCCACGTGTCTGCTGTGTGACCTTGGGCAAGTCACATAACTGCTCTGTGCCTCAGTTCCCTCATCTGTAAAATAGGGATTGAGACTGTGAGCCCCACGTGGGACAGGGACTATGTCCAAACCGATTTTCTTGTATCCACCCCAGTGCTTAGTACAGTGCCTGGCATATAATAAGTGCTTAACAAACACCATTATTATTATTATTATGTGGGACATGGACTGTGTCTTAGAATAATACTACTAATAATAATGGCCTAATGGGTAGAGCCCGGGCCTAGAAGTGAGAAGGACCTGGGTTCTAATCCCAGCTCTGCCACGTGTCTGCTGTGTGACCTTGGGCAAGTCACTTAACTGCTCTGTGCCTCAGTTCCCTCATCTGTAAAATAGGGATTGAGACTGTGAGCCCCACGTGGGACAGGGACTGTGTCCAACCCGATTTTCTTGTAACCACCCCAGTACTTAGTACAGTGCCTGGCATACAATAAGTGCTTAACAAACACCATTATTATTATTATTACTATGTAGGACATGGACTGTGTCCAAGAATAATACTACCACTAATAATGGCCTAGTGGAAACAGCCCAGGCAATCAGAAGGTCACAGTCTTAATCCCCATTTTACAGATGAGGTAACTGAGGCACAGAGAAGTGAAGTGACTTGCCCAAAGTCACACAGCTGACAAGTGGCAGAGCCGGGATTTGAACCCATGAACTCTGATTCCGAAGCCCGGGCTCTTTCCACTAAGCCAATCCCGGCTCCACCACTTGTCTGCTATGTGACCTTGGGCAACTCACTTCACTTCTCTGAGCCTCAGTTCCCTCATCTGAAAACGGGGATGAAGACTGTGAGCCCCACGTGGGACAGGGACTGTGTCCAATCCAATTATCCTTCTATCTACCACAGCCCTTAGAGCAGTGTTTGGCACATATAGTAAGCACTAAATAATAATGGTATTTGTTAACTGCTTACTATATTCCAAGCACTGTTCTACGTGCTGGGATAGATACAGGATAGTCAGGTTGGACACAGTCCCACATTGGGCTCACAGTCTTCATCCCCATTTTACAGATGAGGAAACAGAGAAGTTAAGTGCCTTGCCCAAGGTCTCACAAAGCAGACAAGTGGAGGAGCAAGGATTAGAACTCAGGTCTTTCTGACTCCCAAGCCTGTGCCCTATCCATTAGGCTATGCTGCTCCAATCTGATACATTTTTCACTACACTAGTGCTTGGCACAGAAGCCTGGCACACAGTAAGCACATAACAAATCAGCCTGCATCAGCCTCCTCTCTGATCTCCCATCCTCCTGTCTCTCCCTGCTTCAGTCTATACTTCACGCTGCTGCCCTGATTATCTTTCTACAGAAAGGCTCTGGGCATGTCACTCCCCTCCTCAAAAATCTCCAGTGGCTGCCTGTCAACCTACGCGTCAAGCAAAGACTCCTCACTCTCAGCTTCAAGGCTGTCCATCCCCTCGCCCCCTCCTCCCTCACCTCCCTTCTCTCCATCTCCAGCCCAGCCTGCACCCTCCACTCCTCTGTCACCACTCACCTCCTCACTGGGCCTCGTTCTCGCCTGTCCCACCATCGACCCCCGGCCCACGTCCTTCCCTTGGCCTGGAATGCCCTCCCTCCTCACATCCACCAAATTAGCTCTCTTCCTCCCTTCAAAGCCCTACTGAGAGCTCACCTCCTCCAGGAAGCCTTCCCAGACTGAGTCCCCTTTTTCCTCCCCTCCGTCCCATCACCCCCCCCACCTCTGCCCTACTTCCTTCCCCTCCCCATAGCACTTGTATAATTTTGTACAGATTTATTACTCTAGTAAAATACATATTTACTACTTTATCAATGATATGCATGTAGCTATAATTCTATTTATTCTGACGGTTTTCACACCTGTCTACATGTTTTGCTTTGTTCTCTGTCTCCCCCTTCTAGACTGTGAGCCCGTTGTTGGGTAGGGACCGCCTCTATATGTTGCTGACTTGTACTTCCCAGGCGCTTAGTACAGTGTTCTGCACACAGTAAGCACTCAATAAATACGATTGAATAAATACGAGTGAAGTGACTCGCCCAAAGTCACACAGCAATTATGTGGTAGAACTGGAACAAGGAGAGGCCGCATGGCCTAGCGGATAGAGCACGGACCTGGGAATCAGAAGGACCTGGGTTCTAATTCCGGCTCCGCATCTTGGCTGCTGTGTGACCTTGGGAAAGTCACTTCACTTCTCAGTGCTTCAATCAATCAATCAATCAATCAATCAATCGTATTTATTGAGCACTTACTGTGTGCAGAGCACTGTACTAAGCGCTTGGGAAGTACAAGTTGGCTTCAGTTACCTCACCTGTAAAATGGGGATTAAGACCATAAACTCCTCATGGATCAGGGAGTATATCCAACCTGATTAACTTGTATTCACCCCAGCTCTTACAACAGTGACTGGCACATAGTAAGCACTTTACAAATTCCACAGTTATTATTCTTATTATTTTTATTAAACCTTCTCTCCCAGGTGCATGCTCTTTCCACTACGTCACACTACCTTCTTATACTAGGCCAGGCTGAGGGAGATCTTTCAGTAATGCTAATGCCTAAAAGTCTTTGGGCCAACGAGTAAGACGCTAAAACTGACCAAACTGCGACCAAATATATCCCATTTCATCTCCTTTGAGGGAAATCACCCATTAACAATCTACAAGTTTCATCCGGTATAGTCTTTCCATTTTCTGATTAACTAAAACACTTATTATTATGATCCTGTAAAAGACTCATTCACTGGAACATTATTTTCCCAATTTAATGCACAAAGACATTAAGGAGCATTCCCTAGGGAAAGCAAGCACTGTAAATCCATAGGCGACGACAAACTGCATTTGTGTGATTTGATTAAACTTGTTTCGTTAAACAGAAGACATTTTTAAACTGTATTAGAAATGCGGATTGTTTGCCAAGAGAATAGAGGACATGAAAATGTAACAGGAGCCAATAAAGAACCAAGAGTCCCCCGGACCTGAGCTGGAAGGTTTAGAGATGGAGCGGATTCAAATTAAAAATAGAGTTGAAAAGCAATCAGCGCTAAGACCTTGTGGTTAAACGTAGGAATTTTTCCTTTGGAAAAACCATTCCAAATAAAACCCAAGGAACTCAATTATTGTTATATTTCCACTGCATAGTCTAGTGGGAAGAGGGTAAGGCTGGGAATCAGAAGACCTGGGTTCGAGTAATTGGTTTCCTGAGTGACCTTGGGCAAATCGATAAAAGCACAGGCCCAGGAATCACAGGACTTGGGTTCCAATCCTAGTTCCACCACTTGCCCGTGGTGTCATCTTGGGCAAGTCGCTTCACTACTCTGTGTCTCAATTTCCTCAACTGTAAAATGGGGATTTATCACCCGTTCTCCCTCCTTCTTAGACTGTGAGCCCCATGTGGGACAGTGGCTGGATCCAACCTGATTGACCTGTATCTACCCGAGCGCTTAGAACAGTGTTTGACACATAGTCATCGCTTCACAAATACCAATAAAAAAAGCCACTCAGTCTCTATTGGTCTCAGTTGTCTTATCTTTAAAATGGGGGTAATGCAGTTTGTTAGCTGTTGTATAGTTCACAGACTTTGTCCAATCACTTAACCTTATATGTTCTTCGGAGGATCCAAGTTCTGATTCCAGCTCTGCCACGTCCCTGCTGTGTGACCTTGGGCAAGTCACTTAACTGCTCTGTTCCTCGGTTCCCTCATCTGTAGAATAGGGATAAAATCCTTGTTCTTCCTCCCCCATAGACAGTGGGCCCCATGAGGGACAAGGATTGTGCCCAACCTGATGATCTTGTATCCGTTCAATTGTATTTATTGAGCGCTTACTCTGTGCAGAGCACTGTATCTTACCCCAGCGCTTAGTACAGTGCTAGGCATCTGGTAAGTGCTTAACAGATACAATTATCATTAAGGCAGCAGTATGGCGGAGTGGATAGAGACCGAGCCTTGGAGTCAGAAGATCATGGATTCTAATTCCAGCTCCGCCACTTGTCTGCTCTGTGACCTTGGACAAGTCACTTCACTTCCCTGTGCCTCAGTTCCCCCATCTGTAAAATGGGGATGAAGACTGTGAGCCCCACGTGCGACAGGGACTGTGTCCAACACAATTTGCTTGTATCCACCCCAATGCTCATTACAGTGCCTGGCATACAGTAAGTGCTTTACAAATATTATTATTATTATTATTCCGACCATAAGGAAATGAAAACCGTCCAGTTTTAGAGCTTGGAAACTGTGACCCAAAATGTCCTTGGACTTCATCCTAACCCCAGGCACCTTATTCATTAATAGTAATAATTATGGTATTTAATAATGATGGCATATGTTAAGCACTTACTATGTGCGAAGCACTGTTCTAAGCACTGGGGAGGATACAAGGTGATCAGGTTGTCCCACGTGGGGCTCACAGACTTAATCCAGATTTTACAGATGGAGTAACTGAGGCACAGAGAAGTTAAGTGACTTGCCCAAAGTCACACAGCTGACAAGTGGTGTTGGCGGTATTAGAACCCATGACCTCTGACTGCCAAGCCCGGGCTCTTTCCACTGAGCATGCTGCTTGCTGAATGCTTACCATGTGCAGGTACTGTACTAAGCAGCGTGGCTCAGTGGAAAAGAGCATGGGATTTGGAGTCAGAGTTCATGGGTCCAAATCCTGGCTCCACCAATTGTCAGTTGTGTGACTTTGGGCAAATCACTTCACTTCTCTGTGCCTCAGTTACCTCATCTGTAAAATGGGGATGAAGACTGTGAGCCCCACGTGGGACAGCCTGATCACCTTGTAACCTCCCCAGCGCTTAGAACAGTTCTTTGCACATAGTGAGTGCTTCATAAATGCCATCATCATTATTATTATTATTACTAATCGCTGGGGTGGACATGAGCAGATTGGGTTGGATGCAGCTCCTGTCCCAGTTAGGGCTCACAGTCTCAATCCTGATTTTCTAGATGAGGTAACTGAGGCTCAGAGAAGTGAAGTGACCTGCCCACAAGGTCACACAGCAGACAGGCGACGGAACAGGGATTAGAACCCAGGACCTTCTGACTGCCAGCCCTGGGCTCTGACCACTAGGCCATAGTTCTTCTCATCACCCCAACCTGGGCCTTCTATCCAACCATCACTCCAAGCTCCCTCCATCCAGTGATGCTCACCCTCACCATCTCCTCTCCCATTCCCACCTCAAAACCTCAGCCAAGGAAAGCCCTCTCCCATCTTGTACTTCCCAAGCACTTAGTACAGTGCTCTGCACACAGTAAGTGCTCAATAAATACGATTGATTGATTGATTGATTGATCATTCATTCACTTATTCAATCGAATTTATTGAACGCTTACTGTGTGCAAAGCTCTGTACTCAGCGATTGGGAAAATACTACAATTTCTCTTATGCTGTGGAGTCATCTCTGACCCACAGAGACGCAATGGACATATCTCTCCCCGAAATCCCCGCTCTCCATCTGCAATCGCTCTGTGAGCCCACTCTTCTAGACTGTGAGCCCACTGTTGGGTAGGGACTGTCTCTATGTGTTGCCGACTTGTACTTCCCAAGCACTTAGTACAGTGTCCTGCACACAGTAAGTGCTCAATAAATACGACTGATTGATTGATTGATTGATCCACAGAGTTTTCTGGGGAAAAATCAGGCAATGGTTGACCAATGCCTTCTTCCATGTGGTCATCTTGAGTCTCCACCCTCGACTCTCTCCCGACCACCACTGCCCAGCAAGGGGGAGTTTTGACTTGTAGCCAATGGCCTGCCACTCGCTAGCCACTGGCCAAGCTAGTAGTGGACTGGACAGGCCTCCGCTTCATTCTCCATCCCGTAGTCGAGTCTGGTAGAGGACTGGAAACTCCCCAGGTGCCACCCTGAGAGGACAATACAAAAATAAACAGTGACATTACCTGCCCACAACAAGCTGACAGTTGTCAGCTTGTCCTCCCCGTCCCCATCCCCCCCGCCTTACCTCCTTCCCCTCCCCACAGCACCTGTATATATGTATATATGTTTGTACGTATTTATTACTCTATTTATTGATTTATTTTATTTGTACATATTTATTCTATTTATTTTATTTTCTTAATATGTTTTGTTTTGGTCACTGTCTCCCCCTTCTAGACTGTGAGCCCACTGTTGGGTAGGGACCGTCTCTATGTGTTCCCAACTTGTACTTCCCAAGCACTTAGTACAGTGCTCTGCACACAGAGAAGTGAAGTGACTTGCCCAGAGTCACAGCTGACAATTCTAGACTGTGAGTCCACTGAGGGGTAGGGACCGTCTCTACATGTTCCCAACTTGTACTTCCCAAGCACTTAGTACAGTGCTCTGCACACAGTAAGTGCTCAATAAATACGATTGAATGAATGAATGAATGACAGTCTAGAAGAAGTGTGGCTTAGTAGAAAGAGCCCTACCTTGGGCAGAGGACATGGGTTCTAATCCAGACTCCACCACTTGCCTGTTGGGTGACCTTGGTCAAATCACTTGATGATGATGATGGTATTTGTTAAGCACTTACTATGTGCAAAGCACTGTTCTAAGCGCTGGGGGGATACAAGGTGATCAGGTTGTCCCACTTGGGGCTCACAGTCTTAATCCCCATTTTACAGATGAGGTAACTGAGGCTCAGAGAGGTTAAGTGACTTGACCAAGGTCACACAGCAGACATGTGGCAGAGCGGGATTTGAACCCATGACCTCTGACTCCAAAGCCCGGGCTCTTTCCACTGAGCCACACTGCTTCCCAATGATAATGATGGCATTTGTTAAGTGCTTACTATGTGCAGAGCACTGTTCTAAGCACTGTGGGTGGATACAAGGTGATCAAGTTGTCCCACGTGGGGCTCACAGTCTTAATCTCCATTTAACAGATGAGGTAACTGAGGCTGAGAGAGGTTAAGTGACTTGCCCAAGGTCATACAGCAGACATGTGGCAGAGCGGGATTTGAACCCATGACCTCTGACTCCAAAGCCCGGACTCTTTTCCACTGAGCCACGCTTAACTGTTCTGTGCCTCAGTTCCCTCATCTGTAAAATGGGGATGAAGACTGTGAGCCCCACGTGGGACAACCTGATTACCTTGTATTTACCCCAGTGCTTAGAACAATGCTTGGCATAGTAAGCACTTAGCATGGCCACTAGCATGGCTTGGGAGACAGAGGTCGTGGGCTCTAATCCCTGTTCCACCACTCGTCTGCTGTGTGACCTTGGACACTTAACTGCTCTGTGCCTCAGTTACCTCACCTGTAAAATGGGGGTTGAGACTGTGAGCCCCACGTGGGACAATCTGATTACCTCATATTTACCCCAGGGCTTTGAATGGTGCTTGGCACGCAGTAAGCACCTAACAAATACCAAAATTATTATTATTATTATTATTGTTATTAAATACCATTATTATTATTATTGTTAGAGGAGTCCCTTCATCCTCAATCTGTTCCCGAGCCAATGACATCTCCCCTTTGCTTTCACTGAAGCCTGGCTGCCCCTAGATGACAAGGCCTCCCCAGCTGCTCTCTTTCCAGGGGGCTTCCTCTTCTCCCACTCCCCAAGATTCACTAGGAAAGGCGGAGGAGTCGGCATCCTCTCGCTCCCCAGCGTCGCTTCCGTGCCATCCTACCTCCCCCATTTCTCTCTGTCCCTTCCATCGAAGCCACGTCATCCACCTCCTCTGCCCACTCCTGTTACTAGTCACAGTCATCTCCAACCCACCAGGTCCTTCTTCCAACTTTCTGAACCATTTTGATCCCTTTCTTACATCCCCCTCCCCTTTCTCCCTCCCTATCAATCAATCAATCAATCAATCGTATTTATTGAGTGCTTACTCTGTGAAGAGCACTGTACTAAGCGCTTGGAAAGTACAAGTTGGCAACATATAGAGACAGTCCCTACCCAACAGTGGGCTCACAGTCTAGAAGGGGGAGACAGAGAACAAAACCAAACATATCAACAAAATAAAATAAATAGAATAGATGTGTACAAGTATCCCTACCCTGATCCTCGGGGACTTTCGTATCCATATGGATGTTTCCAATTCTTACCTCGGCTGCTTCCTCTGATTACAACTACACTGACCTCTTTCTCCACCCCATCTCACCGCCCCCACCAACCTGGAAGTAAACTCAAACTCATCATCATTATCATCAATAGTATTTATTGAGCGCTTACTATGTGCAGAGCACTGTACTCTACTCATCATCTCTAGTCGCTTGATAATCCTTCCCTTCACCGGCTCTGAAATCCCTCTATCTGACCACAACCTCATTCATTCATTCATTCAATGGTATTTATTGAGCGCTTACTGTGTGCAGAGCACTGGACTAAGCGCTTGGGAAGTACAAGTCGGCAACATATAGAGACGGTCCCTACCCAACAACAGGATCACAGTCTAGAAGGGGGAGGCAGACAACAAAACAAACATGTAGACAGGTGTCGAAACCATCAGAATAAATCGAATTATAATTATATGCACATCATTAACAAAATTAATAGAGTAGTAAATATGTACAAGTAAACTTCCTCACCTGCCTTTTCTCCCACACTCCCCCTCTCCACAAATCTTTCCTGTTCCTTTCATTCATTCATTCAATCGTACTTATTGAGCGCTTGCTGTGTGCAAAGCACTGTACTAAGCGCTTGGAAAGTACAATTCGGCAACAGATAGAGACAATCCTTGCCCAACAACAGGCTCACAGTCTAGAAGTGGGGAGACAGACAGTGAGACAACCAATCTTTTGACCCCCCTCCAATTCCCCAAGGTCATCATGGCACATATAGAGAAGCAGCGTGGCTCAGTGGAAAGAGCCCGGGCTTGGGAGCCAGAGGTCATGGGTTCTAATCCCGCCTCTGCCACTGGTAGCTGTGTGACTTTGGGCAGATCACTCAACTTCTCGGTGCCTCAGTTACCTCATCTGTGAAATGAGGATTAAGACAGTGAGCCCCATGTGGGACAACCTGATTACCTTGTATCTACCCCAGTAATAATAATAATAATAATGTTGGTATTTGTTAAGTGCTTACTATGTGCAAAGCACTGTTCTAAGCACTGGGGGGATACAAGGTGACTATGGGAGGGAGAGTGAAGAAGAGGCCTATCCATTCCATTCCGAGCTTGGCCAGTGGCTAGCAAGTGACAGGCCATCTGTCACAAGTCCCACGGTTGGGTAGGGACTGTCTCTATATGTTGCCAATTTGTACTTCCCAAGCGCTTAGTACAGTGCTCTGCACACAGTAAGCACTCAATAAATACGCTTGATGAAAACTCCCCCATGCCACGCAGCAGCAGCACGGGAGAGAGTCGAGGGCGGAGACTCAGGTCTATTGCGCGGAAGATGTTAATGGTAAACTGCTTTCGGATTTTTAACAAGAAAGCTCTGTGGATCCACTACCAGAACGATTGTAGATGGAGGCAGAGCATTCTGGGAGAGATAATAATAATAATAATAATAATAATAATAGCATTCATTAAGTGCTTATTATGTGCAAAGCACTGTTCTAAGCACTGGAGAGTTTACAAGGTGGTCAGGTTGTCCCACGCAGGGCTCACAGTCTTAATCCCCATTTTACAGATGAGGGAACTGAATCACAGAGAAGTGAACTGACCTGCCCAAAGTCACACAACTGACAATTGGCGGAGGCCGGATTTGAACCCATGACCTCTGACTCCAATCAATCAATCAATCAATCGTATTTACTGAGCGCTTACTGTGTGCAGAGCACTGTACTAAGCGCTTGGGAAGTACAAGTTGGCAACATATAGAGACAGTCCCTACCCAACAGTGGGCTCACAGTCTAAAAGGGGGAGACAGAGAACAAAACCAAACATACTAACAAAATAAAATAAATAGAATAGATATGTACAAGTAAAATAAATGAATAAATAAATAGAGTAATAATGGACTCCAAAGCCCATGCTCTTTCCACTGAGCCATGCTGCTTCTCCATGGTGTCGCTATGGGTCAGACACGACTCGACAGCATAAGACAACAACAAAACAAGTTAATAATCAATAGTATGTACTGAAAACTGTGGGCCAGAAACCGTATTAAGCGCTTGGGAGAGTATAATCCCTGTACACTGATTTTGAGGAGTTCACTGTCCATTGTGTGCGGAGCACTGTACTAAGCACTTGGAAGAGTACAATACCGTTAGTAGACATGATCCCTGCCCTCAAGGACTCTGTAATCTACTGAGCAATGTACTAAACACTTGGGAGAGTATAATAGAGTTCATAGACAGGATAATAATAATGATAATAATAATACTAATAATAGCATTTTTTAAATGCTTACTATGTGCCAAGCACTGTACCAAGCAGTGGGGGAGATACAAGGTAATCAGGTTGTCCCACGTGGGGCTCACATTCTTAATTCTTATTTTTCAGATGAGGTAACTGAGGCACATAGAAGTTGTGACTTGTCCAAAGCCACGCAGCTGACGAGTGCTGGAGCAGGATCAATCAGTCAATCAATCAATCAATCAATCATATTTATTGAGCGCTTACTGTGTGCAGAGCACTGTACTAAGCACTTGGGAAGTACAAGTTGGCAACATATAGAGACAGTCCCTACCCAACAGTGGGCTCACAGTCTAACAGGGGGAGACAGAGAACAAAACCAAACATACTAACAAAATAAAATAAATAGAATAGATATGTACAAGTAAAATAAATGAATAAATAAATAGAGTAATAATGGACTCCAAAACCCATGCTCTTTCCACTGAGCCATGCTGCTTCTCCATGGTGTCGCTATGGATCAGACACGACTCGACAGCATAAGACAACAACAACAACAAGTTAATAATCAATAGTACGTACTGAAAACTGTGGGCCAGACACCGTATTAAGCGCTTGGGAGAGTATAATCCCTGTTCACTGATTTTGAGGAGTTCACTGTCCATTGTGTGCGGAGCACTGTACTAAGCACTTGGAAGAGTACAATACCATTAGTAGACATGATCCCTGCCCTCAAGGACTCTGTAATCTACTGAGCAATGTACTAAGCACTTGGGAGAGTATAATAGAGTTCATAGACAGGATCATGATAATGATAATAATAATAACAATAGCATTTTTAAAATGCTTACTATGTGCCAAGCACTGTATTAAACACTGGGGGAGATGCAAGGTAATCAGGTTGTCCCACGTGGGGCTCACATTCTTAATTCTCATTTTTCAGATGAGGTAACTGAGGCACATAGAAGTTAAGTGACTTGTCCAAAGCCACACAGCTGACGAGTGCTGGAGCAGGATCAATCAGTCAATCAATCAATCAATCAATCATATTTATTGAGCACTTACTGTGTGCAGAGCACTGTACTAAGCGCTTGGGAAGTACAAGTTGGCAACATATAGAGACAGTCCCTACCCAACAGTGGGTTCACAGTCTAGAAGGGGGGAGACAGAGAACAAAACCAAACATATTAACAAAATAAAATAAATAGAATAGATATGTACAAGTAAAATAAATAGAGTAATAAATATGTACAAACCCAGGATTAGAACCCATGACCTCTGACTCCCAAACCCGGGCTCTTTCCACTGAGCCTCGCTGCTTGGCTTCAAGAAATCTGTAGTCTCGTGTGTACTGAGCACTGTATTAAGCACTTGGGAGAGTATAATAGAGTTTGCAGACAGTAACCCTGCCCTCAAGAAATTTGAAGTCTGCTGTGTACTGAGCACTGCACTAAGCGTTTGTGGCTTCTTTTCTGGATCCCCTCTTCTAGAGCTATGTAGCTTTCACATTATCATCATCATCATCATCAATCGTATTTATTGAGCACTTACTGTGTGCAGAGCACTGTACTAAGCGCTTGGGAAGTACAAGTTGGCAACATATAGAGACAGTCCCTACATTAACCTTCCTGTCTTGGCACATTGACAGATATCAGGTTGGTAGCCAAGGATAAATCTTAGATTGTAAATTCCTACCTGGAGAAAATTCACTTTCAAAAATTCTCTTTGATTCTGGCAGGGTCGGACCCAATCTCTCTGTTTTCAGACTGTGGACATCTAAAGAACCCTAAACCTTCCAGGAACAAAGACGAGGACTCTATCCTTAGCTCATTTTGATAAAAAGCAACATTGTAGACTGTGAGCCCACTGTTGGGTAGGTACCGTCTCTATATGTTGCCAACTTGTACTTCCCAAGCGCTTAGTACGGTGCTCTGCACACAGTAAGCGCTCAATAAATACGATTGATTGATTGATTGATTGTAGCTCGCCCTTTTCTATCATTCTTCATTTGCTGAGAAGTAAGAGACAGAGACAGAGGCTCATATCCACTCCTTGATCCACTCTGGGGAAAGGCAAGCAGAAGTTTTACATTAGTTGGAACTGGTTACGACTTTGCTACAGAAATTCATTTGGCAAAAATGGGTTTTATGTGAGTGCACTGGTTTTCCTCCATTATCACAGCATAAAACTCATGAAGCAGTGTTTCATGGTTTATTTGAAAACAATGAATCACTTAAACCATGAAAATCCTGGAATGCTTAGCCCATTTAAATGGCCCAAGCCACAAACAGCATTGCACATGAATTTTTGCCGTCTCTGTGACGTCTGCTCTTTATCTGAGAAGCAGCGTGGCTCAATGGAAAGAGCCCGGGCTTGGGAGTCAAAGGTCATGGGTTCAAATCCCGGCTCCGCCACTTGTCAGCTGTGTGACTTTGGGCAAGTCACTTCACTTCTCTGTGCCTCAGTTCCCTCATCTGTAAAATGGGGATTAAGACTGTGAACCACATGGGGGATAATCTCACCTCATCACCTTGTATCCTTCCCAGTGCTTAGAACAGTGCTTTGCACATAGTAAGCGCTCAAAAAATGCCACCATTATTATTATTATTATTATTATTATTATTATTATTATTATTATTATCATTATTATTATTATTATTATTATCATTATTATTATCATTATTATTATTATTATTATTATTATCTGGGTTTTGTTTCCTTCTGGACCAGAAAGTTTTAGGATGCCTCTTCAGCCAATCTTCCAGAAGCCTCTGTCTTGTAAATCACATACCAAGAGTTACCAAGGAAAGGGACTTTTTTTATGATATTTGTTAAGCGTTTCCTGTGAGTCAAACACTGTTCTAAGTGCTGGCTAAACGATGGAGTAGTTACAAATTAATTAGATTGGACACAGTCCCTTTCGCACATAGGGCTTTCAGTCTAACTAAGAGGGAGGAAAGGTATCCACATTTTAAGTTGAGGAAACTGAGTCACAGAAAAGTTTAGTGCTTTGTCTAAGGTCACGTAGCAAGCAATTTGCAGAGCCAGAATTGGAACAAAGATCCATCTGACTCCTGGCCCTTGTTTAATCCACTACTACTAATAATAATGATGGCATTTGTTAAGCGCTTACTATGTGCCAAGCACTGTTCTAAGCACTGGGGTAGATACAAGGTCATCAGTTTGTCCCATATGGGGCTCACAGTCTTAATCCCCATTTTCCAGATGAGGTAGCTGAGGTACAGAGAAGTGAAGTGGCTTGCCTAACGTCACACAGCAGACAAGTGATGGAGCGGGATTAGCACCCACGACCTCTGACTCCCAAGCCCGGTCTCTTGCAGGTCTCTTGCCACTAAGCCACACTGCTTCTCAAGTCACTTCCTCCAGGAAGTCTGTCCCTCTTAATCCCCAACTCCTTGAACTGCACAAATTCTCCAGCTATTTTCAACACCTGGAAATGTATTTATACCCAGGAATGTAAGCTTCTTCACTCATATATTTGATTCAGTTCTTAGAACAGTGCTTTGCACATAGTAAGCACTTAGAAAATACCATCATTATTATTATTACTTATTTTTATTACTCTGGCTGAAAACAATTTTATGGCTAGCTTTCCCATAAGCATGAAAACTTCTTGTTTGGCACAGAACATACCACCTTTTAGTCTTGGACAGTGTCTCAAGCACTTAATATGCTTAATAATTGTGGTATTTGATAGGCACTCACTACGTGCTAAGCACTGTTCTAAGCGCTGCGGTAGATGTGAGGTAATCAGGTTGGAGACAGTGATTTCATTGTACTTGGTGGTGCTAAATAAATGTTCACATTTATACTAATATCACTGCTACTGAGAGTTCGTAAAATCACACGCTCTTCATTGCCACTAAACCAAATAGTTCTGGGAGGCTTTTTAATGGTACTTCCAACTTGTACTTCCCAAGCGCTTAGTATAGTGCTCTGCACACAGTAAGCACTCAATAAATACGATTGATTGATTGATTGATTAAGCACTTACTTTGTGCCAGGCACTGTATTAAGTTCCGCGGTACATACAAACTAATCGGGTTGGACGCAGACCGTGTCCCACGTGGGGCTCATAGTCTTAATCTCCATTTTACAGATGAGGTAACTGAGGCACAGAGAACTGAAGTGGCTCACCCAAGGTCACACAGCAGACATGTGGCCAAACAGGGAGAAGCAGCGTGGCTTAGTGGAAAGAGCCCGGGCTTGGGAGTCAGAGATCGTGGGTTCTAATCCTGCCTCTGCCACTTGTCTCCTGTGTGACTTTGGGCAAGTCGCTTCACTTCTAATCCAGTTACTTGCCCCGTGCCTCAGTTACTTCATCTGTAAAATCTGGATTAAGTCTGTGAGCCCCACGTGGGACAACCTGATCAAATTGCATGGATGAAGATTCCCCACGGTAAAAGCATATTATTTGGAAGAAAAAAACATTTCTGCCCAGAAATTTAGGGAAATCACTTCCTTCAGGCACGTAGGAATTCGTCACCATTCTGTTTCTAGATTTAAATTTTTTGCGCTGCCCCTCAAGCATTAGGGGAGCAGTATGGACTAGCGGAAAGAGCTCAGGATTAGAAAAGCTGGTTTCTAATACCGTCTCTGCCATGTGCCTTCAGTGTGGCATTGGGTAAAGCCCTAAAATAGCAATAGTAATGATAATAAGTGCTTAACTATGTGACAGGCACTGTACTAAGCGCTGGGGTGGCTACAAGCCGATCAGGTTGGACTCAGTCCCTGTCTCGTGTAAGGCTCACAGTCTCAATCCCCAGTTTCCAGATGGGGTAACTGAGGCCTAGAGAAGTGAAGTGACTTGCCCAAGGTCACCCAGCAGATAAGCAGCAGAGCCGGGATTAGAACCCATGCCCTTCTGACTCCAGGGCTGTGCTCTATCCACTAAGCCATGCTGCTTCTCTGACTTCTCTGTGCCTCAGTTTCTGCCTCTGTGAAAGGGGATTCAATATTTGGTCTCTCACTTAAGTTGTGACTCTTCTCTGGGACAGGGTCTGCTCCTTCTCACATACCTGCCCCAGTGCTTAGAACAGTGCTCAGCACATTGTAAGCACTGAGCAAATACCCCAGTTATCATTCTGCATTATTTCACATTAAGAGGAATTTAATTCAGCATATTCATTCATTCATTCATTCATTCATTCATTCATTCAATTGTCTTTATTGAGCACTTACTGTGTGCTGAGCACTATACTAAGTGCTTGGGAAGTACAAGTTGGCAACATATAGAGATGGTCCCTACCTAACAGCGGGCTCACAGTCTAGAAGGGGGAGACAGAGAACAAAACAAAACACGTAGACGGGTGTCAAAATCGTCAGAACAAATAGAATTAAAGCTATATGCACATCATTAACAAATAGAATAGTAAATATTCATTCATTCATTCATTCAATCGTATTTATTGAGCGCTCACTGTGTGCAGAGCACTGTACTAAGCGCTTGGCAAGTACAAGTTGGGAACATATAGAGACGGTCCCTACCCAACAACGGGCTCAAAGTTTAGAAGGGAGAGACAGACAACTAAACAAAACATGTGAACAGGTACATAATATATCTGGATAGTGGACATCCAACATCCACGTCCAGAGAAGCCATGTCTTTCCCTCTGGCTAGATTAGGGAAAGGAACTGGAGCGCCCATGAAACTCAACCCAGTCCAGAGGCACGAATATATCTTCATTGCATGATCAAGGCTGCCCAGGTCCCCATCCAACACGCATATCCAAAGAAACCGTGTCATTTCCTTGCTCCAGCAAATCATCATCATCATCAATCGTATTTATTGAGCGCTTACCGTGCGCAGAGCACTGTACTAAGCGCTTGGGAAGTACACATTGGCAACATATAGAGACAGTCCCTACCCAACAGTGGGCTCACAGTCTAAAATCAAGGACCAACATCTTTGAAAACAACAACCCCAGAGCCACCACAGTTGGTTTGGTTGCAGCCACAGGGTTGTCCAATTCTTTGCCGAGCAACCTGTCACGCAAAGCGACCAGTGCCACCTCCCAGATTCAAGGAAAAATATTCAGCCACTCGATCCCCGACGGCAGACATGTGCCATCATCTTCTACAGCGCCAGATGGGACTAACAAATTGTGCATGCCATGAAACAGCCTCGCTCAAAGCCAATATGTACAAGTAAAATAAATAGAGTAATAAATCTGTACAAATACATATATACAAGTGCTGCGGGGAGGGGAAGGAGGTAGGGCGGGGGGCTGGGGAGGAGGAGAGGAAAAGCGGGGCTCAGTCTGGGAAGGCCTCTTGGAGGAGGCGAACTCTCGCATCTGCTAGTCCAGGATCGACTGCTCCATATTCTTGGGAGAGTCCAGTGTTTTCATATTTTAAATATGGCTTGGAGAAATGGACATTATATCTCAGAAATGATAAATCAATGATGTTAAATTCCATATTTGAAAATTTTCTCTTCTTGATGTTCAGAGCAGCTTCGAGGATAAAGCTGCATACAGTAAGCGCTCAATAAATACGATTGAATAAATGAATGAATGAATTTTTCTTCATGCCTGTCTCCCCTGTCCCCACAAGACGGTTAGCTCGCTGTGGGCAGGGATTGTGTCTGTTTATTGTTGGACTCTCCCAAGTGCTTTGTACAGTGCTCTGCACACAGTAAGCACTCAATAAATGTGATTGAATTAAGGAATACAGTGGTCTGCACACAATAAGCACTCTATCAATAGGATTAAATGAATTAATTAATACAGTGGTCTGCACACAATAAGCGCTTAATAAATACGATTGAATGACTGAGTCTGCACACAATAAGCACTCAATCAATAGGATTAAATTAATTAATGAATACAGTGGTCTGCACATAATAAGCGCTTAATAAATATGATTGAATGAATGAATGAATACAGGGGTCTGCACACAAAAAGCGCTCAATAAATACAATTGAGTGAAGGAATGAATACTGTGACCTGAACACAATAAGCCCTCAATAAATAATAATGATAGCATTTGTTAAGCGCTTGCTATGTGCAAAGCACCGTTCTAAGTGCTGGGGAGGATACAAGGCGATCAGGTTGTCCCATGGGGGGCTCACAGTCTTCATCCCATTTTACAGGTGAGGTAACTGTTGCCCAGAGAAGTGAAGTGACTTGCCCAAAGTCACACAGCTGACAATTGGCGGAGCCGGGATTTGAACCCATGACCTCTGACTCCCAAGCCTGGGCTCTTTCCATTGAGCCACGCTGCTTCTCCATTTTCGTAACAATGAATACAATCGAATGAAAGAATTGAGTGAATGAACCTGTGTTCTAATCTCTGCTCTGCCACTGGTCTGCTGTGTGACCTTGGAAAAATCATTTCACTTCTCTGTGCCTCAGTTCCCTCATCTGCAAAATGGGGATTCACAGTTGCTCTCCTTCCTCCTTCTGCTGTGAGCCCCGTGAGGGACACGATGATCTTGTATCTACCCCAGTGCTTAGTACAGTGAGAAGCAGCGTGGCTCAGTGGAAAGAGCCCGGGCTTTGGAGTCAGAGGTCATGGGTTCAAATCCCGGCTCTGCCACTTGTCAGCTGTGTGACTTTGGGCAAGTCACTTCACTTCTCTGGGCCTCAGTTCCCTCATCTATAAAATGGGGATGAAAATTGTGAGCCCCCCGTGGGACAACCTTATCACCTTGTAACCTCCCCAGTGCTTAGAACAGTGCTTTGCACATAGTAAGCGCTTAATAAATGCCATTATTATTATTATTACAGTGCTTGACACATAGGAAGCACTTAATTATCATCAGGTCTGCTAATTCGATGGTATTTTCCCAAGTACTTAGTTAGGGGAAGCAGCTTGGCTTAGTGGAAAGAGCCCGGGCTTGGGAGTCCAAGGTCGTGAGTTCTAATGCCGCCTCCACCACTTGTCAGCTGTGTGATTTTGGGCAAGTCAATTCACTTCTCTGTGTCTCAGTTACCTCATCTGTAAAATGAGGCTGAAGCTTGTGAGCCCGACGTGGGACAACCTGATTACCTTGTGTCTACCCCAGCGCTTAGAACAGTGCTTTGCTCTCTTCCCCCCTTCAAAGCCCTGCTGAGAGCTCACCTCCTCCAAGAGGCCTTCCCAGACTGAGCCCCCTTTTTCCTCTCCTTCTCCCCATCTCCCCCGCCCTACCTCCTTCCCCTCCCCACAGCACCTGTATATATGTTTGTACAGATTTATCAATCTATTTATTGTACTTGTACATATTTACTATTCTATTCATTTCATTAATGATGTGTACATAGCTATAATTCTATTTATTCTGGTGGTACTGACACCTGTCTACTTGTTTTGTTTTGTTGTTTGTCTCCCCCTTCTAGACTGTGAGCCCGTTGTTGGGCAGGGACCATCTCTATATGTTGCCAAGTTGTACTTCCCAAGTGCTTAGTACAGTGCTCTGCACACAGTAAGCACTAAATAAATATGATTGAATGAATGAATGAATAGTAAACGCTTATCAATAATAATAATAATAATAATAGCATTTATTAAGCGCTTACTATGTGCAGAGCACTGTTCTAAGCACTGGGGGGATACAAGGTGATCAGGTTGTCCCCCAGGGGGCTCACAGTCAATCCCCATTTTACAGATGAGGGAACTGAGGCACAGAGAAGTGAAGTGACTTGCCCAAAGTCACACAGCTGACAATTGGCAGAGCTGGGATTTGAACCCATGACCACTGACTCCAAAGCCTGGGCTCTTTTCCACTGAGCCACCCTGCTTCTCAAACACCATCATCATCATCATTATTATTGTGCTCTACATACAGCAGACTGTAAGCATCTCAAGGGCAGGGATCATGTCTACTAAGTATTATTCTCTCACAAGAGCTTAATACAGGGCTCTGCACACAGCAGGTATTCAATCAATACTATCGATTAAGTGATCAACTCCACAGGTGACAACATATTGACACGTTTAGAAATGTCTGGTGGGAGAAATTTTCTTTCCCATCCAATTCAAGACGAATTCAATCTGGGCCCATGAATGTCCGGCGCCTCTCTTTTAATTAGTATTATTGAGACCAATCTTCTTATAATGGCCAAAAGCCACGGTTCCCAAGAATGCTATTACAATCGGCTTTACAGGGTTTCAAGGGAAGATACGAATCAGATAATATGGGACAGAACACCAATCCTCAATCCCATTGTACAGTAATTAATTTTCAGATCAAATCCCACCAGCCTCCAGGCTTTAATGGCAGGGAAAGGAAATGAGTGGAAAAGCTAGGACTGGTGGTTGTCTAATAATAATAATAATAATTGCTAATAGGCTGAGAAAACTAATAGGAAAAGGGGGAATATTATGGTTGAATTTAGGTGGTGGAGGAGAATAAGTGCTACTATAATGAAAGAGAAGCAGTGTGGCTTAGTGAAAAGAGCCCGGGCTTGGGAGTCAGAGGTCTTGGGTTCTAATCCCACTCTGCCACTTGTCAGATGTGTGACTTTGGGCAAGTCACTTAACTTCTCTAGGCCTCAGTTACCTCATCTGTAAAATGGGGATTAAGACTGTGAGCCCCATGTGGGACAACCTGATTACCTTCGCTCCGCCAATTGTCAGTTGTGTGACTTTGGGCAAGTCACTTCACTTCTCTGTGCCTCAGTTACCACATCTGTAAAATGGGGATTAAGACTGTGAGCCCCATGTGGGACAACCTGATTACCTTCGCTCCGCCAATTGTCAGCTGTGTGACTTTGGGCAAGTCACTTAACTTCTCTAGGCCTCAGTTACCTCATCTGTAAAATGGGGATTAAGATTGTGAGCCCCATGTGGGACAACCTGATTACCTTCGCTCCGCCAATTGTCAGCTGTGTGACTTTGGGCAAGTCACTTAACTTCTCTGTGCCTCAGTTACCACATCTGTAAAATGGGGATTAAGACTGTGAGCCCCATGTGGGACAATCTGATTACCTTCGCTCCGCCAATTGTCAGCTGTGTGACTTTGGGCAAGTCACTTCACTTCTCTGTGCCTCAGTTACCACATCTGTAAAACGGGGATTAAGACTGTGAGCCCCCGTGGGACAACCTGATCACTTGCAACCTCCGCAGCACTTAGAACAGTGATTTGCACAGAGTAAGCACTTAATAAACGCCATCATTATTATTATTATTATTACCCCAATGCTTAGAACAGTGCCTGGCACATAGTAAGCGTTTAATAAAAAGCATCATTATTATGAAAATGGAGAGTATTATCTCCTCTAAACATAGTGGTGTTGATACGAAGTGGTCTCGGTAAATCATCATCATCATCATCAATCGTATTTATTGAGCGCTTACTGTGTGCAGAGCACTGTACTAAGCGCTTGGGAAGTACAAGTTGGCAACATATAGAGACAGTCCCTACCCAACAGTGGGCTCACAGTCTAAAAGGGGGGTATAAAATCTTCTACTAGGGCTACCATGAATGCTAATAACAGATTTAGAAAGATTGTTGTTTCTTAATTATTGTTATTATTATGGTATTTGTTAAGTGCTTACTGTGTGCCAGGCACTGTTCTAAGTGCTGGAATAGATACAAGATAATCAGGTTGGACACAGTCCCTGTCCCATACAGGGCTCACAGTCTGGTTGTGAACATGATAAGAGAAGCAGTGTGGTCTAATGGATACAGCATGGACTTGGAAGTAAGAAGGACCTGGTTCTAGTCCTGGTTCTGCCAATTATTTATCTTATTTGCTTTTATGGTATCTGTTAAGTGCTTACTATGTGTCAAACACTGTTCTAAGCTCTGGGGTAGATACAAGTTACTTATGTTGGACCCAGTCTCTGTCCCACATAGGGCTGTGTGACATAGGGCCTCCTCCAGGAGGCCTTCCCAGACTGAGCCCCCTCCTTCCTCTCCCCCTCATCCCCCTCTCCAAAACCCCCGTCTTACCTCCTTCCCTTCCCCACAGCACCTGTATATATGGATATATGTTTGTACATATTTATTACTCTATTTATTTATTCATTTATTTTACTTGTACATATCTATTCCATTTATTTTATTTTGTTAATATGTTTGGTTTTGCTCTCTGTCTCCCCCTTCTAGACTGTGAGCCCACTGTTGGGTAGGGACTGTCTCTATATGTTGCCAGCTTGTACTTCCCAAGCGCTTAGTACAGTGCTCTGCACACAGTAAGCACTCAATAAATACGATTGATTGATTGGGCAAGTCACCTCACTTCTCCGGGCCTCAGTGACCTCATCTGGAAAATGGGGATTGAGACTGTGAGCCTCATGCGGGACAGGGACTGTGTCCAATGTGACACTCTGGTATCTACCTCAGTATTTGGTACAGTGGCTGCTACATAGTAAGCGCTTAACCAATACCATTACAAAAAAGAATCTACTAAGTCTGTTGTAGCGTACACTCTCAGGGGCTTAGGACGGGCCTGGGAGTGAGAAGGTCATGTGTTCTAATCCCAACTCTGCCACTTACCTGCTATGTGACCTTGGACAAGTCACTTCACTTCCCTGTGCCTCAGTTCCCCCATCTATAAAATGGGGATTGAGACTGTGAGCCCCACATAGGACAGAGGTTGTGTTCAATCCGATTTGCTCATATCCATCCCAACACTTAGTACAGTGCCTTGCACATAGTAAATGCTTAACAAACCCCATAATTATTATTGTTATTATTGTTATTATTATATATTATATCTGTATCTATATATTGTGCACACACCTGTACATTATGTATTTATGTGTAATTTATGCCTTGTATTTAACTATTATTTATATTAATGTCCATCTCCTTCTAAACTGTGATCTTCTTGTGGGCAGCAATGTGTCTTTATGTTGCTATATCGTACTCTCCCAAGAGCTTAGTTCAGTGCTTTGTACACAGTAAGCACTATATATATTCATTCATTCATTCAATCACATTTCTGGAGCCCATAGAGTGTGCACTGTTCTAAGCAATTGGAAAGTCCAATTCAGCAACAAGTAATAATAATAATGGCATTTATTAAGCACTTACTATGTGCAAAGCACTGTTCTAAGCACTGGGGAGATTACAAGGTGATCAGGTTGTCCCACGGGGGGCTCACAGTCTTAATCTCCATTTTGCAGATGAGGGAACTGAGGCCCAGAGAAGTGAAGTGACTTGCCCAAAGTCACACAGCTAACAAGTGGTGGAGCTGGGATTCGAACCCATGACCTCTGACTCCAAGGCCCGGGCTCTTTCCAAAGTACAGTGCTCTGCACATAGTAAGCGCTCAATAAATACGATTGATTGATTGATCTCCACTGAGCCACACTGCTTCTCCGTAGAGATTGTAGAGACAATCCCTGCCCACAACGGGCTCACAGTCTAGAAGAGGGGAGAGGATTAATACGATGGCATGAATGAATGAACAAGGTTCTACATGTAGTAAATGCTCTAGAAATATGATTGATTGATGACAGTCAACTGGAGAAGAATCAACCTGATTTCTCAGTGTTCAGGAGAACGTGAAGCACGTGGTCACTGGAGATCCAGGCTTTGGACAAGGCTTGTCTACTTTCTCTCCTCAATAGGCCTCCCAGCATCCCCTCTTAATGATAGTAATAATGGATTTATTAAGCACTTACTATATACAAAGCACTGTTCTAAGCACTGGGGAGGTTGCAAGGCAATCAGGTTGTCCCACAGGGGGCTCACAGTCTTAATCCCCATTTTATAGATGAGGGAACTGAGGCCCAGAGAAGTTAAGTGACTTGCCCAAAGTCACACAGCTGACAAGTGGCAGAGCCGGGATTTAAACCCATGACCTCTGACTCCAAAGCCCGGGCTCTTTCCACTGAACCATGCTGCTTCTATTGCTTTGCTTGCATTTGCTTGTATCCACCCCAGCGCTTAGCATGGTGCCTGGCACGTAGAAAGCGCTTAACAAGACTGTGAGCCCACTGTTGGGTAGGGACTGTCTCTATATGTTGCCAATTTGTACTTCCCAAGCGCTTAGTACAGTGCTCTGCACATAGTAAGCGCTCAATAAATACGATTGATGATGATGAAGTATCATCATAGAAAATAAAAAGCAGCAAATCTCCCATCTTAAAATTTTGGTCCCCGTCAGGTTAACAAGTATCATCATAGAAAATAAAAAGCAGTAAATCTCCCATCTTAAAATTTTGGTCCCTGTCAGGTTTTTCCACAGTCTTACCTTGTGCCGTCGAATCATTTCCAACCCATAGTGACACCAAGGACACTTCTCTCCTAGAAGGTCCCACCTCCATCTGCAATCATTCTGGTTGTGGAGCCACAGAGTTTTCTGGGGAAAAATCAGGCAGTGGATGACCATTGCCGCCTTCCACATTGTAAACTCCAGTCTCCTTCCTCGACTCTCTCCCCTGCTGCTGCTGCCCAGCATGGGGGAGTTTTGACTTGTAGCCGATGGCCTGACACTCACTAGCCAAACTCGAAATGGACTGGACAAGCCTCTGCCTCACTCTCCCTCCCAGAGCCGAGACTGATAGAGGACTAGAAACTCTCCGGGTGCCACAATATGCACCTTCATTTCTTCCTTCCAGATCAAGGGAAATGCAATTTGTATATATCTCCACACTTTTGAAAACTTTCCTAGAGTTACTGAGCCCTTCCCCTGTTGAAAAAAAATAGTCAGAACTTTTCATTTGGTGATCCAAGGTTCCTTCAAATTGATATTTAGTGAGAATCAATCAATCAATCAATCGTATTTATTGAGCGCTTACTGTGTGCGGAGCACTGTACTAAGCGCTTGGGAAGTACAATTTGTCAACATATAGAGACAGTCCCTACCCAACAGTGGGCTCACAGTCTAGAAGGGGGAGACAGAGAACAAAACAAAACATATTAACAAAATGAAATAAATAGAATAGATATGTACAAGTAAAATAAATAAATAAATAGAGTAATAAATACGTACAAACATATATACATGTATACAGGTGCTGTGGGGAAGGGAAGGAGGTAAGGTGGGGGGTGGAGAGGGGGAGTAGGGGGAGAGGAAGGAGGGGGCTCAGTCTGGGAAGGCCTCCTGGAGGAGGTGAGCTCTCAGTAGGGCCTTGAAGGGAGGAAGAGAGCTAGCTTGGCGGATGTTGGGAGGGACGGCATTACAGGCCAGGGGGAGGACGTGGGCCAGGGGTTGACGGCAGGATGGGCGAGAAACGAGGCACAGTGAGGAGGTGAGCCCAGAGCGTTTCTGGACAAAGACAATCCGGGCAGCGGCATGAAGTATGGATTGAAGTGGGGAGAGACACGAGGATGGGAGATTGGAGAGGAGGCTGATACAGTAGTCCACACGGGATAGGATGAGAAATTGAACGAGCAGGGTGGTGGTTTGGATGGAGAGGAAAGGGCGGATCTTGGCATTGTTGCGGAGCTGAGACCAGCAGGTTTTGGTGACGGCTTGGATGTGAGGGGTGAAAGAGAGAGCAGAGTCGAGGACGACACCAAGGTTGCAGGCTTGTGAGACGGGAAGGATGGTAGTGCCGTCAACAGTGACCAGAAGCATGGCACAGTGGATAGCGCACGGGTTTGGCTTTGAAGTAAAGTGACTTGCCCAAGATCACACAGCAGATAAGTGGTAGAGCCGGTATTCATTCATTCAATCATATTTATTGAGCACTTACAGTGTGCAGAGCACTGTACTAAGAGCTTGGGAAGTACAAGTTGGCAACATTTAGAGACGGTCCCTACCCAACAATGGGTTCACAGTCTAGAAAATGAGATGAGAGTCTAGGTCCTCTAACTCCCAGGCCTGGGATCTTTCCACTAGGTCACACTGTTTCTTAATGCCTCACACTAAATGTACAGTGTCCTACACTTTATTCATTCAATCGTATTTATTGAGTGCTTACTGTGTGCAGAGCACTGTACTAAGCACTTGGGAAGTACAAGTCAGCAATATATAGAGACAGTCCCTACCCAACTTTATGGGCTCTGTAAATGTTACTAGTACAGCCATCATTGTAAGACCTTGGGAAAGCAACTTAACCTCTCTGTCAAAGGAGTAACACCTATTGGGTTCTTGCTTGGGAAGTAAAACACAAACGAGTGATACATGTCACACCCTGGAGGAGTCAGTTTCTTCACCTGTAAAATGGAGGTAATAATTCTTAACTTTCCCTACTTTTTTGTGCTTATCAGTAGTTGTTAAGCACTTGGTGAAGCAGAGAAGACAGCACAGAAGCAGCATGGCTTAGAGGAAAAAGCCCAAGCTTGGGAGTCAGAGGTCATGGGTTCTAATCCCGCCTCTGCCACTTGTTTTATGACATTTATTAAGCACTTACTATGTGAAAAGCACTGTTCTAAGTGCTGGGAAGGTTACAAGGCAATCAGGTTGTCCCACAGGGGGCTCACAAAAAATGTGCAAAGCACTGGAGGGGGATACAAAGTGATCAGGTTGTCCCACGTGGGGCTCACAGTCTTAATCCCCATTTTACAGATGAGGTAACTGAGGCACAGGGAAGTTAAGTGACTTGCCCAAGGTTACACAGCTGACAATTGGCGGAGCTGGGATTCGAACCCATGACCTCTGACTCCCAAGCCCGTGCTCTTTCCATTAAGCCATGCTGCTTCTGCCACTTGTCAGTTGTGTGACCTTGGGTAAGGCACTTCACTTCTCTGTGCCTCAGTTACCTCATCTGGAAATGGGGAATAAGACTATGAGCCCCACGTGGAACAACCTGATGACCTTGTATCTTTCTCAGAGCTTAGAACAGTGCTTGGCACATAATAAGCACTTAACAAATGCCATCATTATTATTATTAACAAATACCATTATTATCATTATTATTATTGTTTGATACTGGGAACAGTAAAAAGCACTGGTGAGGTACAAGATATGTAGTTGGACATAGCCTGTTAGTCAATCCCATTTATAGAGCATTACCTATAGGCAGAGCACTGTACTAAGCACTTGGGAAAGTACAATATAATATGACAGACACATTCCCTGCCCACAACAAGCTTACAGTCTGTGGGGGGATGGATATCGATTAAAGCAAATCATCATCAATCGGATTTATTGAGCGCTTACTATGTGCAGAGCACTGTACTAAACACTTGGGAAGTACAAGTTGGCAACATATAGAGACAGTCCTTACCCAACAGTGGGCTCACAGTCTAAAAGGGGGGAGACAGAGAACAAAACCAAACATACTAACAAAACAAAATAAATAGAATAGATATGTACAAATAAAATAAATAAATGAATAAATAAAAATCAGTTACAGATATGGATATTCATTCAATCGTATTTATTGAGTGCTTACTGTGTGCAGAGCACTGTACTAAGCGCTTGGGAAGCACAAGTTGGCAACTTATAGAGATGGTCCCTACTCAACAACGGGCTCACAGTCTAGATGATATAAATCCATGTCCCACGTGGAGCTCACAGTCAAAGTCATAGGCAGGAAAATCAAATCCCCATTTTACACTGGAGGAAACTGAGGCCCAGAGAAATTAAGGGACTTGACCAAGGTCACACAGCAGACAAGTGGAGGAGATGGGATTAGAGCCCGTTGTTGGGTAGGGACCGTCTCTATATGTTGCTGATTTGTACTTCCCAAGCGCTTAGTGCAGAGCTCTGCACACAGTAAGCGCTCAATAAATACGATTGAATGAATGAATGAATGCACAGTAAGCACTCAATAAATATGATTGAATGAATGAATGAATGAACCCCACTGACTCCAAAGCCCAGACTCTTTCCCCTAAACCCAGCTGCCTGTTTTTTGAAAGAATGCTCATTACAGAACACCACTAATCTCAGACTCTATATGTTTCATACAAATGTCTAAAGTACAGTGGTTCAGATTGTGGTTGCCTCGTAATTATTTTTATTGCGTTGTTTACATGGTAACTCATTTAAGGAAGAATTTCAATCTCAGCTCTAGTTGCCCATCTCATTCATTATTGAATAAATATTTAAATTATTAAAGTAAAGCATGTCTCAACCGATACATTGCTTCTCTTGAAAAGGATCCTGCCTAGGGTGTTTTTAAGTAGCATTTGAAAAAAAACAACCCACTTCCAAAGAGTTCTAATGCATACATACCACTTAAGGAAAACTGAAAAGCATATTAAGGAATATTGAGTGTAAATTGCTCAGGGACACAAAACGCGAATTGCTGAAAATATTATCCGACTCAAGTAGCCACAAGACGCAGCACTCCAGAACAGGGCTCCAGCTGAGACCTTTATTTCTTTGAGAAATAAGGATCAAATAGGAGTACAAACTCCAAATTTATATCCTAAACACCAGAGGGTTTTGCTCTCCCAAAGATTCTACGATGATGAATTTGGACCCCGAGATCTGAAGAGGGGAGAAGATATTCTGGCAATTGGGGAATCTCAAATTTGCTAATGATAGTTGATGTTTCTAGGGAAATCTAACCCCGCTGAAATGTTGTCTTGAACATCTTAAAGGCACTTGGGGCTCCACATGCAGCAACCTCCAAAAGGGGAAGGAATTGTTACCGATATTGTCGATTCTCCTGAAGTGTGCTACTTGTGTTTTTGGAACACCCCAGATAATAGAAACCTTGTATTTCCACCCGCCCCCACAAGACTTAGAACAGTGCTCTGCACATAATAAGCGCTTAACAAATGCCATCATCATTATTATTATTATAGAAAAATGATCTTGTAGTATTCTTCTGAATAAAAAGGCCTGCACATCTTTGTGTCTACATACACCAGGCCCGGTAGTGAATTAAGGGAAGGAGACAATAAATCAAGGGTAAAATCAATACCTGTTCTCCCTCCCACTTAGACAGTGCTTGGCATAAAGGAAGTACCTAAATGCCAATCATCATTATGCACCAACCATTCACTGTGGGCCAAGAACTATACTACACATTTATTTTGTGGTATGTGTTAAATGCTTATTATGTGTCAAACACTGTTCTAAATGCTGGGGTAGATAGAAGTTAATTTGGCTGGACACAGTCCCTCTCCCCATGGGGTTCACGGTCTAAGTAGGAAAGAGAACAGGAGAACTGAGGCACAGAGAATTCATTCATTCATTCAATCGTATTTATTGAGTGCTTACTATGTGCAGAGTACTGTACTAAGCGCTTTGGAAGTACAGGTTGGCAGCATATAAGGACGATCCCTACCTAACAACGGGCTCACAATCTAGAAGGGCAATAGAAGGGGACTCACAATCTAGAAGGGAAGAATAATAATGATGGCACTTATTAAGCGCTTACTACGAGCAAAGCACTGTTCTTTAAGAGAAGTTAAGTGACTTGTCCAAGGTCACACAGTGGACAGTTGGCAGAGTCAGGATTAGAACCCAGGTCCTCTGACTCCCAAGCCCATGTTCTTCCCACTAGGCCACGCTGCTTCCCTTCACTTGGGAAAGTATAGTAATCAATGATAATAATAACAAAGGTATTTGTTAAGCACTTACGATGAGCCAGGCACTGTTCTAAGCGCTGGACGAGATACAAACAATCAATCAATCAATCAGTCGTATTCATTGAGCGCTTACTGTGTGCAGAGCACTGTACTAAGCACTTGGGAAGTACAAGTTGGCAACATATAGAGACAGTCCCTACCCAACAGTGGGCTCACAGTCTAAAAGGGGGAGACAGAGAACAAAACCAAACATACGATCAAAATAAAATAAATAGAATAGATATGTACAAGTAAAATAAATAAATAGAGTAATAAATATGTACAAACATACAGGTGCTGTGGGGAAGGGAAGGAGGTAAGATGGGGGGGATGGAGAGGGGGACAAGGGGGAGAGGAAGGAAGGGGCTCAGTCTGGGAAGACCTCCTGGAGGAGATAATCAGGTTGGACAGACACAGCCCCTGCCCCACAGTAGGGCTCACAGTATTAATTCCCATTTTACAGATGAGGTCACTGAGGCACAGGGAAGTGAAGTGACCTGCCTACAGTCACACAGCAGACAGGTTTGTGGAGCCTGAATTAGAACCCAGGCCCTTCTTCCAGGCCTGTGTTCTACCTACAAGACCACAATGTTTCTCCAAGCCCAAAGTGGTGGCATAAGGATTTCTAAGGCATTCTGTGAGACAGGACTGCTACTGCAATCAACTACTAATAGTGCCAGTACTTACTGAGCACTTACTTTGTGCTGAGTGCTGTGTTGGGCACTGGAGTATAGGTAAGAAAATGAAAGCAAAATTTCTAGACTGTGAGCCCATTGTTGGGTAGGGATTGTCTCCGTCTGTTGCCGAATTGTACTTTCCAAGCACTTAGGACAGTGCTCTGCACACAGTAAGCTCTCAATAAATATGATTGATTGAATGAATGAATGATAATAATAATAATGTTGGTATTTGTTAAGCGCTTACTATGTGCAAAGCACTGTTCTAAGCGCTGGGGAGGTTACAAGGTGATCAGGTTGTCCCACGGGGGGCTCACAGTCTTAATCCCCATTTTACAGATGAGGTAACTAAGGCACAGAGAAGTCAAGTGACTTTGCCCAAAGTCACACAGCTGACAATTGGTGGAGCTGGGATTTGAACCCATGACCTCTGACTCCAAAGCCTGGGCTCTTTCCACTGAGCCACGCTGCTTCTCTGAATTAAATGAATGAAAGCAGACTCAGTCTCTGTCCCTTACAGAGCTCACAGACTATGAGAGAGGGAGAATAAGTACATATCTCCTTTTAATGATGAGGAAACAGAGAGATTAAGTGATTTACCCAAGATCAAACAGCAGGAAAGTGGAAAGGCAAGCGAAAAGCAGTGTGGGCTAATGGAAAGAGCACAGGCCTGGGAGACATTCATTCATTCAATCATATAGAGCACAAAGTGTGCAGAGCCCTGTCAGACCCATGTCCTCATCCCAGCTCTGCCATTTGTCTGCTGAAAAAATAATAATAATAATAAATATGGTATTTCTTAAGCATTTACTGTGTGCCAGGCACTGTACTAAGCGCTGGAGTGGATGCAAGCAAATCATGTTGGACACAGTCTCTGTCCCACGTGGGGCTCACAGTCTCATTTCCCATTGTACAGATGAGGTCACTGAGGCCCAGAGAAGTGAAGAGACATGCCCAAGGTTATACAGCAGACAGATGGTAGAGGCAGGATTAGAACCCACGACCTTCTAACTCCCAAGCCTGGGATCTATCCACGACACCGTGACATTGCTCGAGTCACTTCACTTCTCTGTGCCTCAGTTCCCTCATCTGTAAAATGGGGAATTAATCCTCCTCCCCCTGATTTAGTCAGTGAGCCTCATTTGGGCCAGGGATTGTGTCCAACCTGATTATTTTGCATTTATCCCAGCACATAGTGCTTGGCACATAGTAAGTACTTAACGATCACTATTGAGACCAACAAAAACAAGTGAAAGAGCCAGGCTTGGTGGCCTTTACAAATTCAAACAAAATCCAGATTTTTCTTAAGTAAAATTATGGCCCAAATCTCTACCTTCACCACAAACACCTGGTCAGTGAATGAGGATCGCGAATTGGATTCTTATCCATTCACTGATTTTCCCGTTTACGCCAGGTAACTCCCACTTCGAAAAGCAGAAGGTGGGTTTTGGAAGAGTTCTTCGCCTGATGCTCTGGTTCACATCAAATTAACGTTCATTTTAAATTGTAAGTGAAAACGAAATGGGTTTTGCAAACCTCAATTCCAGGCAGAGAGCCCATGGGTTGGTGTGTGGATGAAAAAATTGTATCCCACAGTGGCATGATTTTTAGCAGCACTGATATTTTAAAGGAAGCCCCCTGCTCTCAGAATATCAATCAGTCAAAACACGAAGAATTCGTGTCGGACGAAACAGCTCTCGCCACGAACTCTTTCCGAATCGGCTTCTTTTGTTTTGTTCTTTGCCTTGAGTTAGCGCTTTAGTAAGCAAATTAATCTTCCGCAGCAAGTTCTGTTCGTTAACAGAGTTAATATAATGCAGCACCGACCACCTGATGCTAGATGAAATCAGTCAATCGTATTTATTGAGCGCTTACTGTGTGCAGAGCACTGTACTAAGCTCTTGGGAAGTACAAGTTGGCAATAGATAGAGACAGTCAAGTGAAACGTGTGGCAAAAAATTGAGGAGGGAATCCCCCCTGGATCAGAAAGCCATTCGGCTCTCAAACGCCCATCCGGAGACTGGGGTTGGAGTATCTGTTAAGCTCTTACTATGTGCCAGGCACTGTATTAAGCGCTGGGGTGGATACAAGCTAATCGGTTTGAAAGCAGTCGCTGTCTCATGGGGGGCTCATGATCTTTATCCCCGTTTTACAGATAAAGCAACTGAGGCCCAGAGAAATGAAGGGACTTGTCCACGTTCATTCAGCAGGCAAGTGACAGAGCCGGGATGAGAACCCAGGTCTTTTTCAGGCCCGGGCTCTAGCCACTAGGCCATGATGGTTCCCAGCCAGGTCACCATCCTGTGTGACCTCAGACAAGTCACTAACCCTCTCTCAGCCTCGATTTCCTCATCTGAAAATGGAGGATAAAATATTAGCTCTCCCTCCCTCTCCGAGCCTTTTGAGGGGCGGGGAATGTGACCGTCTGATCATCTTGTAGCTAACAGAGGGCTTGGCTCATAGTGAAGTGCTTAATACATTTTTATTTTTCATAAAAGCTGAATCTGGGGCTTCGATAGCATGTCAGCCTATCATTGCTGAAGTAGCCCCTCCTCTGGGAGTCCGTTCTCCGTGTTGTAAATAAACCATTTGTTGTAAATAAGCCGGCTGGGGGTTTTAAGAACGAGATAAACCGACCGAAATGACTCCTTTTCATTTTTAATGAGGTGGGACCTTCAGAAGTAAACATATCGGCGGTGAAAACCAGATCAATTTTCAACGGTTTAACAATCCGGTGTCAAAGCAATGCAAACTCTAAGGCAGGGCATCAAACTCGATAACTAGGGAGAGAATCTCTTCTTTTAATTTAATCTGTTCCGAAGGGAAAACACTCTTTGTTGTAGAGGGGAATTCTGACGTGAATCAATCATTCCATCAGTGGTACTTCTTGAGCACTTCCTTTGTGTGGAGCATTGTACTAAGCGCTTGGGGCGAGCACAATAAGACAGAATCGGTGGTCTGGAGTCCTGCCTGTGAGGAGCTTACAGTCTCCAGGAGGAGAGAGACAAAATAAATTACCAATAAGGGAAATAGGAGAGTAGAAAGATAGGGATAATAAGAAGAATTGTGGTATTTGTTAAGCGCTTACTGTGTGCCGAGCACTCTTCTACGATCTGGGGTAGATACAAGGGAATCGGGTTGGACACAGTCCCTGTCCCACGTGGGGCTCACAGCCTTAATCCCCATTTAACAGATGAGATAACTGAGGCAGAGACAAGTAAAGTGACTTGTCCAAGGTCACACTGCAAGGTCCAAGGTCCCCCCGCCATCCCCTCCGCCTTAATCCCTTCCCCTCCCCACAGCACCTGTATATATGTTTGTACATATTTATTACTCTATTTTACTTGTATATATTTACTATTTATTTTATTTTGTTAATATGCTTTGTTTTGTTGTCTGTCTCCCCCTTCTAGACTGTGAGCCCGCTGTTGGGTAGGGACCGTCTCAATATGTTGCCAACTTGTACTTCCCAAGCGCTTAGTACAGTGCTCTGCACACAGTAAGCACTCAATAAATAAATTGAATGAATGAACTGCAGGCGTGGCAGAGCCAGAATTAGAACCCAGGTGCTCTGGTTCCCAGGCCTAGGCACTTATCCCGGCTCTGCCACGTGTCTGCTGTGTGACCTTGGGCAAGTCACTTAACTTCTCTGAGCCTCAGTTACCTCATCTGTAAAATGGGGATTAAGACTGTGAGTCCCACGTGGGACAACCTGATCACCTTGTAACCTCCCCAGCGCTTAGAACAGTGCTTTGCACATAGTAAGTGCTTAACCAATGCCAACATCATGATTATTATTATTATTTTCACCACTGGGCCATGCTGCTTCACTGTATCTATCCTTATCTGTATCTAACCCTTAGGTATCCCTGTATTTCTTCCTCAGTACTTAGTTCAATGCTTTTCACGTGTTCAGCACTTTCAGTTCCTGTCCACAAAAAGCTCACAGTCTAGAGGGGGACACAGGCATTAACCTGTAGAAATGAATTATGGAATACTCTTATTACCACTACATGACTTGCACTGTGCTAAGCACTGGGGTAAATACACCATCATCCCAGCAGACACAGATCCTGTCCCACAGGGGGCTCGCATTATAAGTTGGGGGGACGGGGGCGGTGGAGATAGGCACAAAAAAATTCAACAATCCAAACCACCCATCTTAAAATAAATTTGCTAAAAAAATAAGTTAGCTTCCTGGGGCTTCTCAGATGTCTTATTCATTCATTCATTCAATTGTATTTATTGAGCACTTACTGTGAGCAGAGCACTGTACTAAGCACTTGGAAAGTACAATTCAGCAACAGAGACAATCCCTGCCCACCCTGGGTTCACAGTCTAGAAGGGGGGAGACAGACATCAAAACAAGTAAACAGGCATCAGTAGCATCAATATAAATATATAGAATTATAGATCTATACACATCATTAATGAAATAAATAGAATTATAAATATGTACATATATACACACATGTGCTGTGGGGCGGGGAGGGGGGTAGAGCAAAGGGAGGGAGTCAGGGTGATGGGGAGGGGAGAGGGAGGGGAGGAAAAGGGGGGTTTAGTCCAGGAAGACCTCCTGAAGGAGGTGAGCTTTCAGTAAGGCTTTGAAGGGGGGAAGTGTGATTGTTTGGCAGCTGTGTGGAGGGAGGGCATTCCAGGCCAGAAGCAGGATGTGGGCCAGGGGTCGATGGTGGGACGGGCGAGAACGAGGCCCAGGGAGAAGGTTAGCAGCACCGGAGGAGCGGAGTATGTTGGCTGGGCTGGAGCAGGAGAGAAGGGAGGTGAGGTAGGAGGGGGCGAGGGGATGAACAGCTTTGAAGCCGAGAGTGAGGAGTTTTTGCCTGATGCATAGGTTGATTGGTAGCCACTGGAGATTTTTGAGGAGGGGAGTGACATGCCCAAAGCCTTTCTGTACAAAGTTAATCCGGGCAGCAGAGTGAAGTATAGACTGAAGTGGGGAGAGACAGGAGGATGGGAGATCGGAGAGGAGGCTGACGCAGTCATCCAGTCAGGATAGGATGAGAGATTGAACCAGCAAGGTAGCAGTTTGGATGGAGAGGAAAGGGTGGATCTTGGCGATATTGTGGAGGTGAGACCGGCAGGTTTTGGTGACGGATTGGATGTGTGGGGTAAATGAGAAAGCAGAGTTGAGGATGACACCAAGGTTGTGGGCTTGTGAGATGGGAAGGTTGGTAGTGCCGTCCATAGTGACGGGAAAGTCAGGGAGAGGACAGGGTTTAGGAGGGAAGATAAGAAGCTCACTTTTGGACATGTTGAGCTTTAGATGATGGGAGGAAATCCAGGTGGAGATGCCCTGAAGGCAGGAGGTGATGTGAGCCTGGACGGAGGGAGAGAGAACAGCAGAGCAGATGTGGATGTTTTAATAATGATGGTATTTGGTAAGTACTTATTATGTGCCAGGGGTGGATACAAGCAAATTGGATTAGACACAGTCCTTGTCCCACTTGGGCACAGTCTCAATCCCCATTTTACAGATGAGGGAACTGAGGCCCAGAGAAGTCAAGTGACTTGCCCAAATTCACACAGCAGACAAGTGGCAGAGCTGGGATTAGAACTCCCGACCTTCAGATTCCCAGACCCGGGCTCTAGACACTAAGCCACGCTGTTTCTCTAACAACAGCAGCACTTAGTTGAAAACAGCAACAGCTCCTGTAGTTTTGGAGAGGTCAACATCCAAGCCCCACCTCACGGGATCAGAGAGGGAAGGAAAGACACAGAGAGGGAAAAAGGAGAGAATGAATGAAAGGATTCATCCCACCACCACTACAAGAAGTTAATCTTTGGCCTTGTCTTGTCTTATGCCGTGGTGTCGTCTCCGACCCATAGCGACTCCATGGACACATCTCTCCCAGAAGGTCCCGCTCTCCATCTGCAATCGTTCTAGTAGTGGATCCACAGAGTTTTCTGGGTAAAAATCCGACATTTACCATCACCTTCCTCTGCACAGTCAACTTGAGTCTCTGCTTTTGACTCTCTCCCCTGCCGCCACTGCCCAACCCCGGGGGAGTTTTGACTTGTAACAGATGGCCTGCCACTCCCTAGCCACTGGCCAAGGCTAGGAATGGACTGGACAGGCCTCTGCTTCACTCTCCCTCCCATAGCTGAGACTGGTAGAGTACCACAAACTCTCCAGGTGCAGTCCTGAGAGGGGAATATTTGGCCTAGATAATAATAATTATTATTATGGTATCAGTTAAGCACTTACTATGTGCCAGGCACTGATCTGAGCACTGGGGTATGTACAGGTTAATCAGGTTGGACACAGTCCCTGTCCCTAATAATACTACTAATAATAACTGTGGTATTTGTTAAGCTCTTAAAATGTGCCAGACACTGTACTAACCTCTGAGGTGGACACAAGCAAATGGCCCCTGTCCTATGTGGGGCTCACAGTCTTGATCCCCATTTTACAGATGAGGTCACTGTGGCCCAGAGAAGTGAAGTGACTTTCCCAAGGTCACACAGCAGACAAGTGGCAGAGCTTGGATTAGAACACATGACCTTCTGACTCTCAGGCCTGTGCTCTATCCATTACATAATGCTGCTTCCCACAGCACTCACACTCCATCTGCATTTTACAGATGAGGTCACTGAGGCCCAGGGAAGTTAAGTGACTTGCCCAAAGCCACACAGCAGACATGTGGCAGAGGCAGGATTAGAACCCAAATCCTTCTGACTCCCAAGCCGGGGCTCTGGCCACTGAACCACGCTGCTTCTCTAGAGCACCAGGCCCTTTTGACTGTATTTCCCCTTCCCATTTTTTGCCTGACCAGGTTTGGAGACAAATAGGGACATTTTCCATGTGCACTTGCACAAACGATTCATGAAACCTAGAAAATTAAATTGGGAAAGAAACAGATGATTAAAACACTAATGAATACAGAGGTAGGGAATCCGAATTTCATCCGGCGAGGGAGATTGTAAAATGATAAAGTATCAAAAAACCTTCAGGTTGAGAGTCTGTATGTAATAGATGGAGGTTTTCTAACACTGAATTCATTAGCATCTCCAGTTTCTAACAACAGGAGAAGGAAGCCTCGTTGGTACGTTATTTTCACCTCGACTTCTTTCTGCTGTAATGAATGCGGTTTGGTAAGACCAAAGCCATGGCAGAATTGTTTTATTGGATACAATTTTCATCCATCTCCAGGAGAAGGAACAAAAAGTAACCCACCACAGATTTATTAAAACCTCAGAAGCAGAAATAATCCACACCAAATCAGTCCTGGCTCCCAGTATAATGAGGCCACACTGATATTAATCAACAATAATTATTAGGATACGAACTCTGTAAGTCCTCAGCTACTCAGAGCTCAAGTTGGAGGCAAATTCGTTCTTGCTTCTTTTAATCAGGTCTTGTGGATTTTTATAAAGAAATTTGCTTTTTGCCTAACAGGTTGGAATTGATCTATGATTCGGTCATATTTATTGAGTGCTTACTATGTGCAGAGCACTGTACTAAGCACTTGGAAGAGGACAACAGAATTAGCAGACACATTCCCTGCCAGGTAACCAATTTACAGTCTAGAGGGGGAGAATAAAATTTCACTGCCACAACTGATGTTGAGAAGTGGCCTGGCCTAAAATAAAGAGCACTGGATTTGAAGTCAAGGGATCTGGGTTCTACTACTGGTTCCATCACTTGCCTGCCGTGTGACCTTGGACAAGTCGCTTGAGTTCTCTGGGCCTCAGTCTCCTCATCTGTGAAATGGGGATTTGACACCTGTTCTCCCTCCTCCTCGTGGAACAGAGATTGCGTCCGACCTGGTTATCTTGTATCTGCTCCAGCACTTACTACAGTGCTTGGAACATAGTAGGCGCTTAGTAAATGCCACTATTTTCTAGACAGAGTATTTGAAGGACTAGCAGAAAATGCCTATAGTGAAAATCAAGGATGCAAGATAACTGGTGAGTTCTTTAGTGCTATTTCTGCTGAGGCTTTGTAGGCAAGGTGAGTTTTCCAAAGTAAATGCATCTCCAGGTCATATTTTAATAAGAATCTATCAAGGAGAATGAGATCTTTAATTGATTTAACCATTTAGCACAGGGATATGCACAGAGTCGGTGCTTAATAAACGTGACATTCTAATTCCTGGCTGGCATTTTTTTTTTAATTCAGTTGAAAGTGGTGATTTTTCTTGAACTGTATTAGTTAAGCACTTACTATGTGGCAGGCTCCGTACTAAGCGCTGGGGTAGATACAAGATAATCAGTTTGCCTGTTGACATTTATTGCTGTCTGTCTCCCCCCTTCTAGACTGTGAGCCCATTGTGGGCAGGGATTGTCTCTCCTTATTACTCTGTTGTACTTCCCAAGTGATTAGTACAGTGCCCTGCCCACAGTAAGCACTCAATAAATATGATTGAATGAATGAATGAAAGGTTGGACACGGTCCATGTCCCAGTGTGCAGAGCGTTGTACTAAGCACTTGGAAAAGTATTTAATCTCCATTTTACAGAGGAGGGAACTGAGGCCCAGAGAAGTGAAGTGACTGGCCCAGGATCACACAGCAGACAAGTGGCAGAGCTGGGATTAGAACCCAGTTTCTTCTGACTCCTGGGCCCTTGGAGTTTCCACTAAGCCACGCTGCAGTGATAGAAAATCCCTTTCTCTGCTGAACAGTCATGCAAACCCTCCAGATTATAGTTTACACAGAATCCGTTGCCCTATGAACATCAGTATTTCTTTCAATTTTTCACTTTTAAGACTGCTTTCCAAAGTATTTCAAGAATCTAGATGACTAAACTGTTATCTCCTCCCTCTAGACTGGAAGCTCCTCATGGGCAGAGAAAGTGTCTGCCAACTCTGTTGTACTGGACTCTTCCAAGCACTTTGCAGCCTGGCTCAGTGCAAAGAGCCCGGGCTTTGGAATCAGAGGTCATGGGTTCAAATCCCGGCTTTGCCAATTGTCAGCTGTGTGACTTTGGGCAAGTCACTTAACTTCTCTGGGCCTCAGTTGCCTCATCTGTAAAATGGGGATTAAGACTGTGAGCCCCCCGTGGTACAACCTGATCACCTTGTAACCTCCCCAGCACTTAGAACAGTGCTTTGCACATAGTAAGCGCTTAATAAATGCCATCATTATTATTATTATTATTACAGTGCTCTATACACACTAAGCACTGAATAAATACCTGTTTATTAATTGGTTAGGGGGCTTAATAAATGGCTTCTATGATGTTTCTCCCCCCCTTCTAGACTGTGAGCCCATTGTTGAGTAGGGATTGTCTCTGTTGCCAAATTGTAATTTCTAAGCACTTAGTGTAGTGCTCTGTACTCCCCCCTCACAGATGAGTATAGTGCTCCCCCTTTAAATCCCCCCGTCTTACCTCCTTCCCTTCCCCACAGCACCTGTATATGTGTATATATGTTTGTACATACTTATTACTCTATTTATTCATTTCACTTGTACATATCTATTCTATTTATTTTATTTTGTTAATATGTTTGGTTTTGTTCTCTGTCTCCCCCTTCTAGACTGTGAGCCCACTGTTGGGAAGGGACCGTCTCTATATGTTGCCAACTTGTACTTCCCAAGCAATTAGTACAGTGCTCTGCACACAGTAAGCGCTCAATAAATACGATGGATTAGTACAGTGCTCTGCACACAGTAAGTGCTCAATAAATACGATTGATTGATTGATTGATTGATTGTACACCGAAAGTGCTCAATAAATACGACTGAATGAATGAATATTTCCCCACTCCTCAAGAAACTCTAGTGGGTGCCCATCCACCTCCACATCAAATAAAAACTCCTCACCATGGCTTTAAAGCAGTCAATCCCTTTACCCCCCTCCTCACCTGGCTACTCACCTCCTCCAACCCAGCCCTCATATTTCATTCCTCTGATGCCAACCTTCTCCCTGGGCCTCCATCTCGTCTGTCTCACCGCCGACTTCTCGCCCACGTCATCATCAATCGTATTTATTGAGCGCTTACTGTGTGCAGAGCACTGTACTAAGTGCAGAGCACTGTACTAAGCACTGAGCACGTCCTATCTCTGACCCAGAACGCCCTCCCTCCTCAAATCCCACCGACAATGACTCTCCCCCTCTTCAAAGCCTTATCGAAGGCCCATCTCCTCCAAGAGGCCTTCCCTGATTAAGCCTCCCTTTCCTCTTCTCCCATTCCCTTCTGCATCGCCCTGACTCACTCCCTTTCTTCATCCCCCCTCCCAGCCCCATACCACTTATGTAATATCTTTTAATGCTTTTTATTTCTATTCATGTCTCCCTCTCTGGGCCGTAAGCTCGTTGTGGGCAGGGAATGCATTTGTTTATTGTTGTATTTTTATGGCATTTATTAAGCGCTTACTATGTGCAAAGCACTGTTCTAAGCACTGGGGAGGTTACAGGGTGATTAGGTTGTCCTAGGTGGGGCTCACAGTCTTAATCCCCATTTGAGAGATGAGTTAAGTGAGGCACAGAGAAGTTAAGTGACTTGCCCAAAGTCACACAGCTGACAAGTGGTGGAGCCGGGATTTGAACCGATAATTATAATAATAATGATGGCATTTATTAAGTGCTTACTATGTGCAAAGCACTGTTCTAAACACAGGGGAGGTTACAACGTGATCAGGTTGTCCCACGGGGGGCTCAGAGTCTTAATCCCCATTTTACAGATGAGGGAACTGAGGCCCAGAGAAGTGAAGTGACTTGCCCAAAGTCACACAGCTGACAAGTGGCGGAGCCGGGATTTGAACCAATGACCTTTGACTCCAAAGCCCGGGATCTTTCCACTGAGCCACGCTACTCTCCCAACTGCTTAGTACGTTCATTCATTCAATCATATTTATTGAGCGCTTACTGTGTGCAGGGCACTGTACTAAGCGCTTGGGAAGTACAAGATGGCAACATATAGAGACGGTCCCTACCCAACAATGGGCTCTGCACCCAGTAAGCGCTCAATAAATACAATTGACTGACTGGCAGAGGGAGATTCAGAGAGGAGGGTGTCTCCCCCTCTAACTTGTAAACGCCCAGGGGGGCAGGGACTGCCTCTCCCCACTCTAATCAATCCATCGATGATCTTTATTGAGCACTTCCTATGTACAGAGCATCATCAATCGTATTTATTGAGCGCTTACTGGGTGTAGAGCACTGTACTAAGCGCTTGGGAAGTGCAAGTTGGCAACATATAGAGACAGTCCCTACCCATAATTAATACTAATACTAATAATGGCATTTAGTAAGCGCTTACTATGTGCAAAGCACTGTTCTAAGCGCTGGGGGGTTACAAGGTGATCAGGTTGCCCCCCGCGGGGCTCACAGTCTTCATCCCCATTTTACAGATGGAACTGAGGCCCAGAGAAGTGAAGTGACTTGCCCAAGGTCACACAGCCGACAAGTGGTGGTGTCGGGATTTGAAGGCCTGACCTCTGACTCCAAAGCCCGGGCTCTTGCCACAGAACCACACTGCTTCTCTATAATGTCCTATACCATCCTATACCATACCCATACTAAGTGCTTGAGAGAGTACAATATAATAATATAACAGACACATTCCCTGCCCACAATGACTGTACTGAACTCTGCCAAGCGCTCAGTCCAGTGTTCTTACCCACGGGAGGCGCTGAGTAAATTGCAGTGATTGATTGAGAAGAGACAAGAATGAGGCAACGTGAATGTTGGTTTCTGGGTCACAGGGTCTGGGGCAACCGCTCAGAGAACGCTGAGCTCTGCCACTTATCTGCCGGGTGATCTTGGATAAGTCACTTCAGTTTTCTGTATCTCAGTTTCCTCCTCTCCCAAATGAGGACTATAATAATTAATTATATAAATATATTAAGTATATAATTAATTATATAAATAATATATAATAATCAAGACTGTGACCCCCTCGTGGGACAGGGACTGTGTTCAATCCGATTTCCTTGTATCCGCCCCCCCGGGCACTTAGTACAGTGCCTGGCACACAGTAGGTGATTAAGAAATGCCACAATTATTATTATGATGGGGAAGAGAAAACTATCTCGGTGAGACAGCATAATGGACTATGACAACCCTAGAAGAATCTCCCTACGTAATAACCTTTGCTTGAGAAAACTAATCAACATCTGACAATATTACAGATGGATCAATCAATCAATCAATCAATCAATCAATCAATCGTATTTATTGAGCGCTTACTACTTACTGGTTGCTTGAAACCATAAAATGAAAACAGTGCAAGGTAGATGACAGAGAACAGAGTTGGGAATCAGGGGATCTGGATTCTAATCCCACCTCCTCCGCTTCTCAGCTGTGTGACTTTGGACAAGTCACTTTCATTCATTCATTCATTCATTTATTCATTCACTCAATCGTATTTATCGAGCATTTACTGTGTGCAGAGCACTGTACTAAGTGCTTGGGAAGTACAAGTTGGCAACATATAGAGACGGTCCCTACCCACTTCACTTCTCTGGGCCTCAGTTACCTCATCTGTAAAATGGGGATTAAGACTGTGAGCCCCACGTGGGACAACCTGATGACCTTATATCTAGCCTAGCGCTTAGAACAGTGTTTGGTACACAGGAAGCACTAAACAAATACCATCATTATTTTTCTAATCCTCACTTCACCACTAGCCTGCTGGTTCAGCCTGGGCAAGTCACTTCCCTTTGCCTTGACTCAGTTCCCTCATTTGGAAAATATGGATTCATTGTCTAGTCTCCCTCCACTGAAGACTGTGAGTCCCAAGTGGAACCAGGACTGTGTCCAATCTGATTATCTTGTATCTACCATGGCTTTATGGAGAGAGCCCGGGCTTGGGAGTCTGAGGTCGTGGGTTCCAATCCCGCCTCCGCCACTTGTCAGCTGTGTGACTTTGGGCAAGTTAATTCACTTCTCTGGGCCTCAGTTACCTCATCTGTAAAATGGGGATCGAGACTGTGAGCCCCACATAGGACAGGGGCTATTTGCTTGTGTCCACCCCAGAGCTTAGTACAGTGCCTGGCATATAGTAAGAGCTTAACAAATACCACAATTATTATTGTGAGCCCCACATGGGACAATCTGATGACCTTGTATCTACCCCAGCACTTAGAACAGTGCTTGGCACATAGTAAGCACCTAACGAATACCATCATTATTATTATTATTATTATCATATGATTATTAATAGTGTCCAGTGCTTAGAACAGTGCTTGGCACATAGTAAGCACTTAACGAATACCATCATTATTGTTATTATTATCATATAATTATCAATAGTGTCCAGTGCTTAGAACAGTGCTTTGCACATAGTAAGCGCTTAACAAATGCCATCATCATTATTATTATTACTTGGCAAATAGTAAATGCTCCCACAGTCGCTGTTATTTTCTTTGTTCTTTAAAGACAGAGAGAGTTAGGATGATTCCCAAATCTCCATCTCCACCCCTGATCCTTCTCCTCTGCAGTTTCTCATTTCCTCCTCCTTCAGGACATTTTTACTCCGAGGTCCCGTCGACACCTCCAACTTAACATGACCAAAAAAGAACTTCTCACTCCCCGCCGCCCCCGGCCAATCCCTCTCCTCCTCCTGACTTTCCTGTCACTATAGATAGGGCCACCATCCTCCCTGTCTCACAAGCCCGCTAACCTTGGCATCATCCTGGACTCCTCTCTCTCATTCCACCCACACATTCAATCTGTCACCAAATCCTGTCGGTTCTGCCTACGCAACGTCGCTAAAATCCACCCTCTCCTCTCCATCCAAACTGCGACCATGTTAATCCAATCCCTCATCCTCTCCCGCCTGGATGACTGTATCAGCCTCCTCTCTGGCCTCCCAGCCTCCTGTCTCGCCCCAATCCATCACTCTGCCGCCCACATCATTTTTCTACAGAAAGATTCAGTCCGTGTTTCCCCACTCTTTGAGAACCTCCAGTGGTTGCCCATCCATCTCTGCACCAAACACACACTCCTGACCGTCTGCTTTAAAGCATTCAATCCCCTTTTAGACTGTGAGCCCACTGTTGGGTAGGGACTGTCTCTATATGTTGCCAACTTGTACTTCCCAAGCGCTTAGTCCAGTGCTCTCCACACAGTAAGCGCTCAATAAATACGATTAAATACGACTGATTGATTCAATCACATTGCTCCTTCCTACCTTATTTTTTGATGGTATTTGTTAAGCACTTACTATGTGTCAAACACTGTTCTAAGTGCTGGGGTCGGTACAAACTAATTCATTCATTCATTCAATCGTATTTATTGAGCGCTTACTGTGTGCAGAGCACTGGACTAAGCGCTTGGGAAGTACAATTTGGCCAGACACGGTCCCTGTCCCATATGGGGCTCACGGTCTAAGTAGTAATAATAATGATAGTAATAATGGTATTTGTAAAGTGCTTACTATGTGCAAAGCACTGTTCTAAGTGCTGGGGAGGTTGCAAGGTGATCAGTTTGTCCCACTGGGGGCTCACAGTTTTCATCCCCATTTTGCAGATGAGGTAACAGAGGCCCAGAGAAGTGAAATGACTTGCCCAAAGTCACACAGCTGACAGTTGGCGGAGCCGGGATTTGAACCCACGACCTCTGACTCCAAAGCCCAGGCTATTTCCACTGAGCCACGCTGCTTCTCCGTAAGAAGGAGAACAGGCATCCCCATTTTACAGTTGAGGCTACTGAGGCCCAGAGAAGTGAAGTGACTTGCCCAAGGTCACATAGCAAGCGATTGGCAGAGCCAGGAGGAGAACCCAAGTCCTTATGATTCCCAGGCCCGGGCTCTAGTGGCAAGATCCCTGACTTGAGAGTCAGAGGATGTGGATTCTAATCCTGGCTCCGCATTTACCTGCTGTGTAACCTTGGGCAAGTCACTTCACTTCTCTGGGCCTCAGTTACCTCATCTGTAAAATTCACTCATTCATTCAATCATATTTATTGAGCGCTTACTGTGTGCAGAGCACTGTACAAAGCACTTGGGAAGTACAAGTTGGCAACATAGAGAGACGGTCCCTACCCAACAACTGGTTCACTCTTCTGTGCCTCAGTTGCCTCATCTGTAAAATGGGGATTAAGACTGTGAGCCCCACATGGGAAAATGAGCCCCACATGGCACAACCTGATCACCTTGTATCTACCTCAGCGCTTAGAACAGTGCTTGGCACATAGTAAGCACTTAAATACCATCATCATCATCATTTGTACATTATGTCATTTCATAGCAATATAAGTTTTTGATTAAAAAAATCAATTCCAGTGCTCGTCAATTTCATTCAATCGTATTTATTGAGCGCTTACTGTGTGCAGAGCACTGTACTAAGCATCCATTTGTGGGTGTCAATTCTAGACTGTGAGCCCGTTGTTGGGTAGGGACCGTCTCCCTATAATAATAATGATGGCATTTGTTAAGCACTTACTGTGTGAAAAGCACTGTTCTAAGTGCTGGGGGGATACAAGATGATCAGGCTGTCCCACGTGGGGTTCACCGTCTTAATCCCCATTTTACAGATGAGGGAACTGAGGCTCAGAGAAGTTAAGTGACTTGCCCAAGGTCTCACGACAGACATGTGGCAGAGCCGGGATCTGAACCCACGACCTATGACTCCAAAGCCCGTGCTCTTTCCACTGAGCCACACAGCTCTATATGTTACCGATTTGTATTTCCCAAGCGCTTAGTACAGTGCTCTGCACATAGTAAGTGCTCAATAAATATGATTGAATGAATGAATGGGGATGAAGACCGTGAGCCCCACGTGGGAATGACTGTGCGTCCAATCTAATTGCCTTGTATCTACCCTAGTGCTTAGAACAGTGTTGGCACATAGTAAGTGCTTAACAAATACCATCATTGCTATTATTATTACCCTCTCTTCTTTTTATGATATTTGTTAAGTGCTTACTATATTCCAGGTGCTGTACTAAACACTAAGGTAGAGACGAGCTAATCAGGTTTGTTAGAGCCCCTGTCCCACATGGGGCTCACAGCCTTAATCCCCATTTTACTGAGCTGGTAACTGAGGCACAGAGCAGTTAAATGACTTGTCCAAGGTCACAGAGCAGTCAAGTAGTGGAGTGAGGATTAGAACTCAGGTCCTTCTTACTCCCAGGCCCATACTGTATCCACTAGACCATACTGCCACCTTTAGTACAGTGCTCTGCACAGAATAAGTACTCAGTAAATATAATCGATTAATCCCTGCCCTTGGAGAGGATTATACTCTAATCAATCAATCAATCAATCAATCGTATTTATTGAGTGCTTACTATGTGCAGAGCACTGTACTAAGCGCTTGGGAAGTACAAATTGGCAACACATAGAGACAGTCTCTACCCAACAGTGGGCTCACAGTCTAAAAGGGGGAGACAGAGAACAGAACCAAACATACCAACAAAATAAAATAAATAGGATAGAAATGTACAAGTAAAATAAATAAATAAATAAATAAATAGAGTAATAAATATGTACAACCATGGGGGAGTCTATCAAGTTAGCAAGTAGATTTTTGAAAGAAAAATCTGTCCTGGGGAGTTTTGTCAAACCCGAATGTTACTGGAAAGGTACCAGAGTTCACTGTCATGTTAGTTTAATCCTCAACAACTGAACGGTCAGAAATTCCCAATTATAGAGGGAATACTTCCTTACTAATAATAATTGAGGTATCTGGGTTTGGGGGTCTTTTTTGGATTGGTTGTTGATTTTCTTTGTTTTTTTAATAGTGCTAGTTAAGCGCTTACTATGTGCCAGACACTGTACTAAGCACTGGGGTAGATACAAGCTAATCAGGCTGGACACAGTCTAACTCTCACATAGTATTAATCCCCATTTTACAGATGCACAGAGAATTAAGTGACTTTCCCAAGGTTAAACAGCAGACAAGCGGTGGTCAGGATTAGAACCCAGGTCCTTCTGACCCCAAGGCCCATGCTCTATCATTCATTCATTCATTCTTCAATTCAATCGTATTTATTAATATAATATAATAATAATGATGGCATTTATTAAGCGCTTACTGTGTACAAAGCACTGTTCTAAGAGCTGGGGAAGTTACAAAGTCAGGTTGTCCTACAGGGGGCTCACAGTCAATCCCCATTTTACAGATGAGGGAACTGAGGCACAGAGAAGTTAAGTGACTTGCCCAAAGTCACACAGCTGACAACTGGCGGGGCTGGGATTTGAACCCATGACCACTGACTTGAAAGCCCGGGCTTGTTCCACTGAGCCACGCTGCTTCTCCATTTACTGTGCTTACTCCGTTTACTCCAGTATTCCAGTTTACTTATTGAGCATTCACTGTGTGCAGAGCACTGCACTAAGCAGTTGGAGAGTACAATTTGGCAACAGATTTATTCATTCATTCATTCAATCGTATTTATTCTTTCATTCAATCGTATTTATTGATCACTTACTGTGTGCAGAGCACTGTACTAAGCGCTTGGGAAGTCCAAGTTGGCAACATATAGAGACGGTCCCTACCCCACAGCGGGCTCACAGTCTAGAAGGGGGAGACAGACAACAAAACAAAACATATTAACAAAATAAAATAAATAGAATAAATATGTACAAATAAAATAAATTAATAAATAGAGTAATAAATCCGTACAAACATATATACATATATACAGGGGCTGTGGGGAGGGGAAGGAGGTAAGGTGGGGGGGTGGGGAGGGGGAGAAGGGACTCCCACTGGGGTATGATGCTTCTCGCTTACTATATGCCAAGTACTGTATTAAGCATTGGGGTATATACAAGCTCATCAGGGGCAAATGGAGCTCACAATCTAAGAGGGAGAGCAGTTATTGAAACCCCATTTGCAGATGAGGAAACTGAGGTACAGAGAGGTTTAATGACTTGCCCAAGTTCCAGTCACTTAATCAATGAGAAGCAGCTTGGCCTAGTGGTTAGAGCCCACGCCTGGGAGTCCGAAGGACTTGCCTGCTATGTGACTCTGGGCAAGTCACTTCACTTCTCTGTGCCCGAGTTCCCTCATCTATCAAATTATATTAAAATATTATAATATCATTATTATTATTATCAAATGGGGATTAAGACTGAGAGCCCCATGTGGGACAGGGACTCTGTCCAACCTGACTGGCTTGTATCTATCTCAGCTCTTAGTACAGTTCCTGGTACATAGTGAGCGCTTAAGAAATGTCATTACTATGATGATGATGATGATTAATCAAAGACCAGCATTCATCAATCGTACTTACTGAGCGCTTACTATGTGCAGATCACTGTACTAAGCAGTTAGCTTCTCTAACGTGTTAGAGAAGCAGCGTGGCTCAGTGGAAAGAGCATGGGCTTTGAAGTCAGAGGTCATGGGTTCGAATCCCGCATCCACCACAAGTCTGCTGTGTGACCTTGGTCAAGTCACTTAACTTCCCTGAGCCTCAGTTACCTCATCTGTAAAAATGGGGATTAAGACTGTGAGCCCCATGTGGGCAACTTGATCACATTCTATCCCCCCCCAGCGCTTAGAACAGTGCTTTGCACATAGTAAGCGCTTAACAAATGCCATCATTATTATTAAGTCACTTCCCTGTGCCTCAGTTCCCTCATCTGTAAAATGGAGATTAAGACTGTGAGCCCCCCGTGGGACAACCTGATCTCCTTGTAACTTACCCAGCACTTAGTGCACATAGTAAGTGCTTAATAAATACCATTATTATCATTATTATTAATCAATCAATCAATCATATTTATTGAGTGCTTACTATGTGCAGAGCACTGTACTAAGCGCTTGGGAAGTACAGATTGGCAACACATAGAGACAGTCCCTACCCAACAGTGGGCTCACAGTCTAAAAGGGGGAGACAGAGAACAGAAAAAAACATACCAACAAAATAAAATAAATAAGATAGAAATGTACAAGTAAAATAAATAAATAAATAAATAGAGTAATAAATATGTACAACCATATATACATATATGCAGGTGCTGTGGGGAAGGGAAGGAGGTAAGATGGTGGGATGGAGAGGGGGACGAGGGGGAGAGGAAGGAAGGGGCTCAGTCTGGGAAGGCCTCCTGGAGGAGGTGAGCTCTCAGCAGGGCCTTGAAGGGAGGAAGAGAGCGAGCTTGGCGGATGGGCAGAGGGAGGCCATTCCAGGCCCGGGGGATGACATGGGCCGGGGGTCGATGGCGGGACAGGCGAGAACGAGGTACAGTGAGGAGATTAGTGGTGGAGGAGCGGAGGGTGCGGGCTGGGCTGGAGAAGGAGAGAAGGGAGGTGAGGTAGGAGGGGGCGAGGTGATGGACAGCCTTGAAGCCCAGGGTGAGGAGTTTCTGCCTGATGCGCAGATTGATTGGTAGCCACTGGAGGTTTCTGAGGAGGGGAGTGATATGCCCAGCGCGTTTCTGGACAAAGATAATCCGGGCAGCAGCATGAAGTATGGACTGAAGTGGAGAGAGACACGAGGATGGGAGATCAGAGCGAAGGCTGATGCAGTAGTCCAGACGGGATAGGAGGAGAGCTTGAATGAGCAGGGTAGCGGTTGGGATGGAGAGGAAAGGGCGGATCTTGGCAATGTTGCGGAGCTGAGACCGGCAGGTTTTGGTGACAGCTTGGATGTGAGGGGTGAATGAGAAAGCGGAGTCGAGGATGACACCAAGGTTGCGGGCTTGTGAGACGGGAAGGATGGTAGTGCCATCAACAGAGATGGGAAAGTCAGGGAGAGGACAAGGTTTGGGAGGGAAGACAAGGAGCTCAGTCTTCGACATGTTGAGCTTTAGGTGGCGGGCGGACATCCAGATGGAGATGTCCTGAAGGCAGGAGAAGATGCGAGCCTGGAGGGAGGGGGAGAGAGCAGGGGCAGAGATGGAGATCTGGGTGTCATCAGCGTAGAGATGATAGTTGAAGCCGTGGGAGCGAATGAGGTCACCAAGGGAGTGAGTGTAGATTGAGAACAGAAGGGGACCAAGCACTGAACCTTGGGGAACCCCCACAGTAAGAGGATGGGAGGGGGAGGAGGAGCCTGCAAACGAGACTGAGAAAGAACGACCGGAGAGATAAGAGGAGAACCAGGAGAGGACGGAGTCTGTGAAGCCAAGGTCAGATAGCGTGTTGAGGGGAAGGGGGTGGTCCACAGTGTAGAAGGGGGTGGTCCACAGTGTAGAAGGGGGTGGTCCACAGTGTTATTATTACCTGGCACTGCACTAAGTTCTGGAGCAGGTACAAGTTTATTAGGTTGGACATAGTCCCTGTCCCACACGGGGCTCACAGTCTTCATCCCCATTTTCCAGTTGAGGTAAATGTGGCATAAATAAGTGAAGTGACTTGCCCAAGGTTACCCAACAGACCAGGGGCATCAGGAGGCTGAGCCAAAATGCTGCCCCCCTTCTCCTCTGCTCCTCCTCCCCTCCCCATCACCCCTACTCCCTCCCTCTGCTCTATCACTTGTGTGTATATAATAATAATAATAATAATGGCATTTATTAAGCGCTTACTATGTGCAAAGCACTGTTCTAAGTGTTGGGGGGATACAAGGTGATCAGGTTGTTCCATGGGGGGCTCACAGTCTTCATCCCCATTTTACAGATGAGGTAACTGAGGCCCAGAGAAGCCAAGTGACTTGCCCAAAGTCATACAGCTGACAAGCAGTGGAGTCGGGATTAGAACCCATAACCTCTGACTCCCAAGCCCCTGCTCTTTCCACTGAGCCATGCTGCTTCTTTTCTATGTACATATGTATAATTATATTTATTATATTAATGATGTATTTATATCTATAATTCTATTTATTTCTATTGCTGCTATTGATGCCTGTCTACTTGTTTTGTTGTCTGTCTCCCCCAAACTAGACGGTGAACCCGTTGTTGGGTAAACATATGTATATATGTTTGTACATATTTATTACTCTATTTATTGATTGATTTATTTTACTTGTACATATCTGTTCTATTTATTTTATTTTGTTAGTATATTTGGTCACAGTCTCCCCCTTTTAGACTGTGAGCCCACTGTTTGGTAGGGACTGTCTCTATATGTTGCAAATTTGTACTTCCCAAGCACTTAGTACAGTGCTCTGCACATAGTAAGTGCTCAATAAATACGATTGATGATGATGATGATGATGTTGTCTGTCTCCCCCTTCTAGACTGTGAGCCCACTGTTGGGTAGGGACTGTCTCTTTATGTTGCCAACTTGTGCTTCCCAAGCGCTTAGTACAGTGCTCTGCACACAGTAAGCACTCAATAAATACGATTGATTGATTGATTGATTGGAGATTGTCTCTGTTGCCAAATTGTACTTTCCAAGAGCTTAATGCAGTGCTCTGCACACAGTGAGCGCGCAATAAAAACGATTCAATGAATGAATGCATAAATGGTGCATTTTGATGGCTACCCTCCTCCAGAATGCCTTATTGTCCACAAAGGTTGCATTTACTGCTAGTCCAGTGCTCTGCACATGGTAAGCGCTCAATAAATACGATTGAATGAGTGAATTTACTGCTGTTATAAGAGAGTGACCACCCCCGGCCCCGCGCCATCTCTCACCAAGTCTTAATCAAGCACTTTCTGTAGGTTTTGTAAAAGAAATCCTCAAAAAAATGGCCTAATGGAAGTAGCCAGGGCCTCCAAGTCAAATTGCCTGTATGCTTATCCCAGCACTGCCACTTGCCTGCCCTGTGACCTTGAACAAGTCACTTAATTTCTCCCTGCCTCAGTTCCCTCATCTGCAAAATGGGGATAAGGACAGCGAGCCCCATGTGGGACATGCCGTGTGGCTTAGCGGAAAGAGCCCGGGCTTGGGAGTCCGAGGATGTGGGTTCTAATCCCTGCTCTGCCGCTTGTCTTCTGTGTGACTTTGGGCAAGCCACTTCACTTCTCTGGGCCTCACTTACCTCATCTGTAAAATGGGGATGAAGACTGACAACCCGATTGCCTTGTAACCACCCCAACACTTAGACCGGGGCGTGGCAGGCACATAGTAAGCGCTTCATAAATACCATCGTTATTATTATTACTATTATTTAAAAAAAAATGCTTCAGAGAAACAGACCCAAATATATAGGCAACAAAGAAAGGAGAAGGAAGATTTGGAAAGTGAGGTTTAATCAGGAGAGTCCGCCCACTCATTCACAACTACAGAAACAAGGTTAGATTTCTTCCGACAAACAACCCAGCCCACCTGGGCCACGGCAAAAACGGGAAGGAAAAATTCTGAGCCCATTTATCAATCGGGTCCCCTGTCCACCGGCGATGGATTGGAAAGTCCTTACGCGGATGAAATGTGGGGAGAAGCCGGGACACCGGTGCGATTTGAAAGAAATTAAAAAGTGATAGAGGGTTTAACGCGCCCCATTAGCATTAAGGAATTCGAATCCACAGGATTCATCCTCCAGGACGTGGATTAGAAACACCGGGGGAGGTTCGGCTGTTTTGTAGACGTTCAAATTAAGAAAAGATAAAGAAAGTATTAGGCCTTCCATCTCTAAGCCCACCGGCTGGGCTTGGGTCCGCTGTTCTTCTTTAGCTTTCCCTTAGGTGTGCTTAAGCAAAGTCGTTTTAAATAGAAAAGTTGATGGACAAATAAAACGTGCTAAATAGATATTGAAGAGATGCATGGTTTCTGGTGGTCATTAGACTGGAAGGAAGAGAGAGAGTTAGAGGGACGAAGGTCAAGAATGGATGGCTGGACAGCGTGGCTTGGGCAAAAGTGACCTCAGGATAGGATTTAAAGCAATCAGCTCATCCCCTCCTATCTCAGCTTGCTCAGTGGAAAGAGCACGGGCTTTGGAGTCAGAGGTCATGGGTTCGAATACCAGCTCCACCACATATCTGCTGTGTGACCTCGGGCAAGTCACTTAGCTTCTCTGAGCCTCAGTTACCTCATCTGTAAAATGGGGATTAAGACTGTGAGCCCCATGTGGGACAACCTGATCGCTTTGTATCCCCCTCCAGCGCTTAGAACAGTGCTTTGCACATAGTAAGCACTTAACGAATGCCAACATTATTATTACTCCAACGCAGCCAAACACACTTCGCTCCTCAAATGCTGACCTTTTCACTGTCCCTCCATCTCGTCCATCTCATCGCTCACCTCTCGGACACATCCTGTTTCTGGTCTGGAACGCCCACCCTCCTGAAATACAACAGTGACTCTCCCCCGGTTCAAAGCCTTACTGAAGGCCCATCATCATCATCAATCATATTTATTGAGCGCTTACTGTGTGCAGAGCACTGTACTAAGCGCTTGGGAAGTACAAGTTGGCAACATATAGAGACAGGGCCTACCCAGCAGTGGGCTCACAGTCTAAATAACCCATCTCCTCCAAGAGGCCTTCCCAGACTAAGCCCTCCTTTCCTCTTCTCCCCCTCCCTTCTGCATCATCCTGACTTGCTCCCTTTATTCATCCCCCCTCCCAGCCCCACACCGCTTATGTAGCTATTGTAATTAATAATAATAATAATAATAATTGCATTTATTAAGCGCTTACTAAGTGCAAAGCACTGTTCTAAGCGCTGGGGAGGTTACAAGGTGATCAGGTTGTCCCCCGGGGGGCTCACAGTCTTAATCCCTAATTTACAGATGAGGTGACTGAGGCACACAGAAGTTAAGTGACTTGCCCAAAGTCATCATCAATCGTATTTATTGAGCACTTACTGTGTGCAGAGCACTGTACTAAGCACTTGGGAAGTACAAGTTGGCAACATATAGAGACAGTCCCTACCCAATAGTGGGCTCACAGTCTAAAAAGTCACAAAGTCACACAGCTGGCAACTGGCGGAGGCAGGATTTGAACCCATGACCTCGGACTCCACAGCCCGCGTTCTTTCCACTGAGCCACGCTGCTTCCCATTCACAACCTTCATTCATTCAGTCATTTTCAATCGCATTCCCGGGCAGATCCTTATTCTCTCATTCCTCATCAGTAATTAATTTTAACGTCCGTCTCCCTCTCTAGACTGTGAGTCTCCAGTAGACAGGGCACTGTTCTCTCCCAAGTTCCTACTCCAGTGTCATCATCATCAATCGTATTTATTGAGCGCTTACTATGCACAGAGCACTGTACTAAGCGCTTGGGAAGTACAAATTGGCAACATATAGAGACAGTCCCTACCCAGCATTGGGCTCACAGTCTAAAAGGGGGACACAGAGAACAAAACCAAACATACTAACAAAATAAAATAAATAGAATAGATATGTACAAGTAAAATAAATAAATAAATCAATAGAGTAATAAATATGTACAAACATATATACATATATACAGGTGCTGTGGGGAAGGGAAGGAGGTAAGATGGGGGGGATGGAGAGGGGGACGAGGGGGAGAGGAAGGAAGGGGCTCAGTCTGGGAAGGCCTCCTGCAGGAGGTGAGCTCTCAGCAGGGCCTTGAAGGGAGGAAGAGAGCTAGCTTGGCGGATGGGCAGAGGGATTGGGGGCATTCCGGGCCCGGGGGAGGACGTGGGCCAGGGGTCGATGGCGGGACAGGCGAGAACGAGGTACGGTGAGGAGATTAGCGGCAGAGTAGTGGAGGGTGCGGGCTGGGCTGGAGAAGGACAGAAGGGAGGTGAGGTAGGACGGGGCGAGGTGATGGACAGCCTTGAAGCCCAGGGTGAGGAGTTTCTGTCTGATGCGCAGATTGATTGGTAGCCACTGGAGATTTTTGAGGAGGGGAGTGATATGCCCAGAGCGTTTCTGGACAAAGATAATCCGGGCAGCAGCATGAAGTATGGATTGAAGTGGAGAGAGACACGAGAAATGTTCAGTTCTTCAGTAGAAAATTTTTCGACAGAAACGTTCAGGACATATTTTCCTGCTCCCCAAGAAACTCCGGTGGTTGCCCAACCACTTCGGCATCAAACAAAAACTCCTCATCAGCGGCTTTAAAGTCCTCCACCCCCTTGCCCCCTCCTACCTCACAGCATTACACTCCTCCTTCAATCCAGCCCGCACATTTGGCTCCTCTAAAGCCAACCTTCTCCCTGGGCCTCAATCTCTCCCATCCCACCATCCCGCCCACATCCCCGCCTCTGGCCTGGAATGCCCTCCCTCCTCTAATCCCAGAGACAATGACTCTCCCCAACTTCAAAGCCTCTCTGAAGGCCCACCTCCTCCAAGAGGTCTTCCCTGACTAAGCTCTGCTCTCCTTTTCTCCCACTCCCTTCTGCTTCGCCCTACTTCCCAAGCACTTAGTACAGTGCTCTGCACACAGTAAGTGCTCAATAAATACGATTGATTGATTGATTGATTGACTTGCTCCTTTTATTCATCCCCCCCTCCCAGCCCCACACCACTTATGTCCACATCTGTCATTTATTTTATTTGTATTGATGCCTGTCTCCCATCTAGACTGTAAGCTTGTTGTGGACAGGGAATGTGTGTGTTTATTATTATACAGCGTTCTCCCAAGAGCTTAGTACACAGTAAACACTCAATAAATATGAATGAATGAAGTGCTCAATAAATACCACTTATTCACTGAGGAAGAAAGAGAAGGAGTCTGTCTGTAGATCATAATAATAATGATAATAATAATAATAATGATAGCATTTATTAAGTGCTTACTATGTGCAAAGACTGTGTGCCCACTGTTGGGTAGAGACTGTCTCTATATGTTGCCAACTTGTACTTCCCAAGTGCTTAGTACAGTGCTCTGCACACAGTAAGTGCTCAATAAATATGATTGATGATGATGAAAGCACTGTTCTAAGCACTGCGGTGGTTACAAGGTGATCAGGTTGTCCCATGGGGGGCTCACAGTCTTTATACCCATTTTACAGTTGAGGGAACTGAGGCCCAGAGAAGTTAAGTGACTTGCCCAAAGTCACACAGCTGACAAGTGGTGGAGCTGGGATTCGAATCCATGACCTCTGACTCCAAAGCCCGGGCTCTTTCCACTGAGCCACATCATAAGATTGAGGTAATCAGGGAAATAGTGTGGCCTAGTGGAAATAGCATGGATTTGGGAGTCAGAAGGACCAGGGTTCTAATCCCGGCTCTGCCGCTTGTCTGCTATGTGACCTTGGGCAAGTCACTTCACTACTCTGTGCTTCTGTTCCCTCATCTGTAAAATGTGGATTAAGATAGCATCCAATATGACAACCCCCATATCTACCCCAGCGCTTAGTACAGTGCCTGGAATATACTAAGCAATTAGTACAGTATTCTACACACAGTAAGCGCTCAATAAATACAACTGAATTAATAAAGGCCACAATTATTAAAGTGGGGATTAAATAATAATAATACTAATGATGTTACTTGTTAAGCACTTACTATGTGCCAGGCACTGAACTAAGCGCTGGGGTGGATACAAGCAAATCGGGTTAAACTCAGTCCCTGTCCCACAGGGGGCTCACAGTCTCAATCCCCATTTTACAGATGAGGAAACTGAGGTCCAGAGAAATGAAGTGACTTGCCCAAGGTCAACCCAGGAGACAAGTGGCAGACCCAGGATTAGAACCCATGACCTTCTGAGTCCCAGGCCGGTGCTTTATCCACTATCAATCAATCAATCAATCGCATTTATTGAGTGCTTACTGTGTGCAGAACACTGTATTAAGCACTTGGGAAGGACAAGTTGGCAACATATAGAGACAGTCCCTACCCAACAGTGGGCTCACAGTCTAAAAGGGGGAGACAGAGAACAAAACCAAACATACTAACAAAATAAAATAAACAGAATAGATATGTATGAGTAAAATAAATAAATAAATAGATACTGCTTAAATAAATAAATTTATTTATTTAAATAAATAAATACTGCTTCCTTCTCCCTGCTTAAATATGTCTCCCTCCTACTTTGACTGTGAGCCCCATTTTCGACAGGGATCACGATTATCTTGTATCTGCCCCGGTGCTTAGTACAGTTCCTGGCACGTAGTAAGTGCTTAACCAGTATTATTTTTTTAAAAAAAGACTCTCTTCTGCCAAGTCTGTTGTACTCTCCCAAGTGCTTAATGCAATGTTCTGCATGCTGTAAGCACTCAATAAATAGCATTGATTGATTCATTCATGAGCCATGAATCAATAAGATAGTGCTTAAGGAATAGAGTCTGTAAGGAATATACCTAAATGCTACAGGAGGTTCTGAGCAGATATAATAATAACTAATGATAGTAATAATAATAATAATAGCTTCTATTCATGTATCCCACTTCTGCCACTTGTCAGCTGTGTGACTTTTGGCATGTCACTTAACTTCTCTGGGCCTCAGTTACTTCATCTGTAAAATGGAGATTAGTCAATCAATCAATCAATCGTATTTATTGAGCGCTTACTGTGTGCAGAGCACTGTATTAAGCGCTCGGGAAGTAGAAGCTGGCAACATATAGAGACGGTCCCTACCCAACAGTGGGCTCACAGTCTAGAAGTCTAGAAGACTGTGAGCCCCCCTTGGGACAACCTGATCATCTTGTAACCTCTCCAGCACTTAGAACAGTGCTTTGCACATAGTAAGCACTTAATAAATGCCATCATTATTATTATTATAACCTGATTACCTTGTTATCAGGAGCAGGGAGATGCAGTGTAGCTCAGTGGAAAGAGCAAGGGCTTGGGAGTCAGAGGTCATGGGTTCAAATCCTGGCTCTGCCACTTGTCAGGTGTGTGACTTTGAGCAAGTCACTTCACTTTTCTGTGCCTCAGTTACCACATCTGTAAAATGGTGATTAAGTCTGTGAGCCCCACGAGGGACAACCTGATCACCTTGTATCCTCCCCAGTGCTTAGAACGGTGCTTTGCACATAGTAAGCGCTTAACAAATACCATCATTATTATTATTGTATTTACCCCAGCGCTTAGAATAGTGCTTTGCACATAGTATGTGCTTAACAAATGCCATCATCATTATTATTATATGCTCATTATGTGCCAAGCCCTGTTCTAAACACCGGTAGACACACGTTAATCGGGTTGGTCACTGACCCTGTACCACATGGGGTTCACAATCCTATTAGGAGGGGGAATTGAACCCCCTATTTTACAGTTGGGGAAACTGAGGCACAGAGAAGTGAAGCAACTGGTTCCAGGTAGTGCAGCAAACAACAGAGCCAGGATTGGAGCTTTTCCACACTGTTTCTCCAGTGTTCAAAGAATGTTAAAATTCATTTAAGAGCGTGGGTTTTGGTGAAAAGACTAGAGGGGTCCCCAGACCCAGCCGCAATGGCTGCACAAAAAGGTTGCCTGTCCATCGTCACGTTGTCAGGCTTAACCTTCGCAGCAGCAGCTGTTGTGGTTTCCTCTCTCTCCTCCTTATCTCTCATCCTGTACTCAAGTTTTGCTTAAAAAGAGCTCATCTGTTCATTCATTTATTCACTAATTCATTCAGTTATATTTATTGAGCACTTACTGTGTGTCGAGCACTGTACTAAGCCCTTGGGAGAGGATAACAGACAATTTCCCTGCCAAAAGTGAGCTGTCATTCATTCATTCGTTCGTTCCATTCATTCAATGGTATTTGTTGAACGTCTGCTCTGTGTAGGGCACTGTACTACTAAAAATAATAATAATAATAATGTTGGTATTTGTTAAGCACTGACTATATGCCAAGTACTATTCTAAGAGCTGGGGTAGAAACAGATAATCAGGTTGTCCCACAAGGGGCTCAGAGTCTTCATCCCCATTTTACATAATAATAATAATAATAATAATGATAATAATAGCATTTATTAAGCACTTACTATGTGCAAAGCACTGTTCTAAGCACTGGGGAAGTTACAAGGTGATCAGGTTGTCCCATGGGGGGTTCACAGTCTTAATCCCCATTTTACAGATGAGGTCACTGAGGCACAGAAAAGTTAAGTGGCTTACCCAAAGTCACACAGCTAACAAATGGCAGAGTCGGGATTTGAACCCATGACCTCTGACTCCAAAGCCCGTGCTCTTTCCACTGAGCCACGCTGCTTCTCCGTATGAGGTAACTAAGGCACAGAGAAGTTAAGTGGCTTAATAATAACAATGATAATAATGATGGTATTTGTTAACTAAGGCACAGGGAAGTTAAATGCCTTAATAATAACAATAATAATAATGATGGTATTTGTTAAGCTTAATAAATGTCATTATTATTATCATCATTATTGTTAAGAAGCACTTACTATGCGCCAAGCACCGTTCTAAGTGCTGGGCTAGATACAAGGTAATCAAGTTGTCTCATGTCTGGCTCACATTCTTAATCCACATTTTACAGGTGAGGGAACTGAGGCACAGAGAAGTTAAGGGACTTGCCCAAAGTCTCACAGCTGACAAGTGGCAGAGCAGGATTAGAATCCACGTCCTCAGACTCCCAAGCCCAGGCTCTTTCCAGTAAACCATACCGCTTCTCTAAGCGCTTGGAAGAGTACAATGTAACAATAAATGATTTCCCTGCCCACGACAAGGTACAGTCTAGAGGGAGAGACAGATAGGAATAGAAATAAATGTTACAGAAATGTCCATAAGTGGTGTGGGGCTGGGAGCGGTGGGAGCTAGTCAGGGTGACACAGAAGGGAAGGGGAGAAGAGGAAAGGGGGGCTTAGTCAGGGAAGGCCTCTTGGAAAAGATGGGCCTTCGGTACGGCTTTGAAGGCGGGGAGAGTCATTGCGGGAGGGAATTCCAGGCCAGAAGCAGGTCATGGGCCTTTTAGACTGTAAGCCCACTGTTGGGTAGGGACTGTCTCTATATGTAGCCAACTTGTACTTCCCAAGCCTTAGTACAGTGCTCTGCACACAGTAAGCGCTCAATAAATACGATTGATTGATTGATTGATTGGGTTGGCAGCGAGACAGGCGAGATGGAGGCCCAGGCCAAAAATTGGCCAGGGGTGGAAGGAGGTAGGGCGGGGGGGATGGGGAGGAGGAGAGGAAAAAGGGGGCTCAGTCTGGGGTTTAGTTTAGTTGAGTTGAGTGAAGTCATCTGGGAAGATTAGGGATGAAGCGGGAAAGTCTGACTCTCCCAAACGGGACAAAGATTTAGGGCCTCCCCCTCTCCCCTCCATCGTAGATTCAGATAGCTACACAGACGTCAGCCCGGGCTGGTGTTGTCGAACCGCGGATACACACAATTTACCCCCGGGGGCTCTGAAAGTCACAAGTGTGCTTGAAGACATCTGGTGAACCTCACATCACGCATTAAATAGAAATTTCGGGGGGGAGGAAATGAGAAGGAAAGAGGACGTTGTGTCCTTTTAAATTTGATTAAATGAGAAGCCTCCCAATTTGTGAAGTACTTTCCTTTTGAATGCTCTCTACCGGGACTTCATTTGGCAACTAAAGTACACATAATTCCCGCTTTGAAGGAGAGAGAAGAATTCCAGCTGTCACTTCCTGATGGACGTCATTCGACTTGGGAAAGGAATCTCAGCGGGATATAACGAAGCTCAGCTCACCTCCGGAATGTGAGTTCATTGTAGAGAGGGAACGTGCCTGCTAACTCTTAAATAATGGGCTCTCCCAAACGCTTAGTACAGTGCTTAGTACAGTGCTCTTTTAGACTGTGAGCCCACTGTTGGGCAGGGACTGTCTCTATATGTTGCCAATTTGTACTTCCCAAGCGCTTAGTACAGTGCTCTGCACATAGTAAGCGCTCAATAAATGCGATTGATAAATACGATTGATGATGCTCTACTCATAGTAAGGGCTCAGTAAATACCACTGATGATGAGAAGCAGCGGAGCCAAGTGGATAGAGCCTGGGCCTGGTGGTTTGGACCTGGGTTCTAATCCCAGCTCCGCTACTTGTCTGCTGTGTGACCTTGGGCAAGTCACCTGATTTCCCGGTTACCTCAGTTCCCTCATCTGTCAAATAATAATAATGATAATGATGGTATTTGTTAAGAGCTTACTATGTGCGAAGTACCATTCTAAGCACTGGGGGGGATACAAGATGATGAGACTGTCCCACGTGGGGCTCACAGTCTTCATCCCCATTTTCCAGATGAGGTAACAGAGGCCCAGAGAGACTGTGAGCCCACTGTTGGGTAGGGAATGTCTCTATATGTTGCCAATTTGTACTTCCCAAGTGCTTAGTACAGTGTTCTGCACATAGTAAGCGCTCAATAAATACGATTGATTGATTGATTAAGTGACTTGTCCAAAGTCACACAGCAGACAAGTGGCGGAGCTGGGATTAGAACCCATGACTTCGGACTCCTAACCCCGGGCTCTTTCCACTGAGCCACAATGCTTTTAAAGAGGATTAAGACTGTGAGCCCCACGTGGGACAGTGACCGTGTCCAACCCGATGATCTTCTGTCTACCCCAGTCCTTAAAACAGTGTCTGGTACATAGTAAACACCTAACAAATCCCATAAATGAATAAGAAAAATCTCTCATCTCCCCACCCACACTGCTGCTTGATCCCTTCTGCACTTCCGTATATTCAAGACCCCATCCCAATTGGATCCTGGGAGGCAACTGCTTGGAAAGCAGCATGACCTAGTGGGTAGAACCCGGGCTTGGGAGTCAAAAGGGCCTGGGTTCTAATTCTGCCTCTGCCACTCATCTGCTGGGTGACATTGGGCTCGTCACTTCACTTCTCTGTGCTTCAGTTCCCTCATCTGTAAAATGGGAATAAATAATAATAATAATGGTATTTGTTAAGCGCTTACTATGTGCCAAGCACTGTTCTAAGTGCTGGGGTAAATACAAGGTGATCAGGTTGTCCCACGAGGGACTGACAGTCTTACGCCCCATTTTACAGATGTGGTAACTGAAGCACAGAGTAGTGACGTGACCTGTCCAAGGTCACACAGCAGACAAGGGAAGCAGCATGGCTCAGTGGAAAGAGCACGGGCTTTGGAGTCAGCGGCCATGGGTTCAAATCCCGGCTCCACCACTTGTCAGCTGTGTGACTTTGGGCAAGTCACACAGCTGACTCACTTCACTTCTCTGGGTCTCAGTTCCCTCATCTGTAAAATGGGGATGAAGACTGTGAGCCCCTCTTAGGACAACCTGATTACCTTGTATCTACCCCAGAGCTTAGAACAGTGCTTTGTGCATAGTAAGCACTTAACAAATACCAACATTATTATTATTATTACTATTATTAAGTGGTGGAGCTGTGATTGGAACTCACAACCTTTGTTTCCCAAGCCAGGGCTCTTTCCACTAAGCCATGCTATGGGGCCTATGTGGGCCATGGACTGTGTCCGACCTGATTAATTTGTGTATGTCCTGGAGCTTGGAACAGTGCATGACACACAGTAAGTGCTTAACAAATAGCATTATTATTATCCTTATTCTTCTTATTATTATTAATTGATGCAGGCGAACCAACCTGACACATCACCTATCTTGCTTGGGTCCTCTCGCCCACGCGCTGCCCTCTGGCCTGGATCTCCCTCCCCCTCCACGTACGCCAGATTCGTGAGCCCGTTGTTGGGTAAAGATTGTCTCTGTTGCTGAATTGTACTTCCTAAGGGCTTAGTGTAGTGCTCTGCACACCATGAGCGCTCAAGAAATATGATTGAATGAATGAACTCAATTTATTCAATAATATTTCTTGAGCACTTAGTGTGTGCAGAGCCAGATCACCCCCCTTCCCATCAAAGCATCATTGTCACATAATAATAATTAATAATAATGATGGTATTTGTTAAGCGCTTATTATGTGCCAGGCACTTTTCTAAGCTCTGAGGTAAATAATAATAATAATAATAATGGCATTTATTAAGTGCTTAGTATGTGCAAAGCACTGTTCTAAGCTCTGGGGAGGTTACAAGGTGATCAGGTTGTCCCACGGGGGGCTCACAGTCTTCACCCCCATTTTACAGATGAGGTAACTGAGGCCCAGAGAAGTGAAGTGACTTGCCCAAAGTTATACAGCTGACAATTGGTGGAGCCGGGATTTGAACCTATGACCTCTGACTCCAAAGACTGTGCTCTTTCCACTGAGCCACACTGCTTCTAAGCGTAGATACAAGATGATTAGTATCTGATCTGTCCCCTTTAATCAATCAATCAATCAATTAATCAATCGTATTTATTGAGTGCTTACTGTATTCAGAGCACTGTACTAAGTGCTTGGGAAGTGCAAGTTGGCAACATATAGAGACAGTCCCTACCCAACAGTGGGCTCAGAGTCTAGAAGGGGGAGACAGAGAACAAAACCAAAAATATTAAGAAAATAAAATAGAATAGGTATGTACAAGTAAAATAAATAAATAAATAAATAAATAAATAGAGTAATAAATATGTACAAACATATATACAGGTGCTGTGGGGAAGGGAAGGAGGTGCAACTGATAATAATAATAATAGTATTTGTTAAGTGCTTACTATGTGCAAAGCACTGTTCTAAGTGCTGGGGAGGTTACAAGGTGATCAGGTTGTCCCAAGGAGGGCTCACAGTCTTAATCCTCATTTTACAGATGAGGTAACTGAGGCACAGGGAAGTGAAGTGACTTGCCCAAAGTCACACAGCTGACAATTGGCGGAGCTGGGATTTGATTCTATGACCTCTGACTCCAAAGCCCGGGCACTTTCCACTGAGCCACGATGCTTCTCCACGCTGCTGATCGTGACCCCTCCTCAGTCCCCTGGCAGAAATATACATCACCTTAAAAAATTTTGAGCTCTGGGGTAGATACAAGATGATCAGGTTGGACACCGTCCCTGTCCCACAAAGGGCTCACACTCTTAATCCCCATTTTCCTCATGACCTTGTATCTACCCCTGTGCTTAGAACAGTTCGTGGCACATAATAAGTGCTTAACGAATACCATTATTATTATTTTCCCCATGAGGGAACTGAGGCCCAGAGAAGTTCAGCGACTTGCCCAAGGTCACAAAGCTGACAGGTGGCAGAGCCCGGATTAAAACCCATGACCTTCTGATTCTTAGTACAGTGCTCTGCACATAGTAAGCGCTCAATAAATACGATTGATGATGATGATGACTCGCAGGACCGTGTTCTCTCCAGGCCGTGCTGCTTCCCACAGGTCCTCTGAGAAGCCTTTCATTTATTCATTCTTTCAATCATATTTATTGAGCACTTACTATGTGCAGAGCGCTGTACTAAGTGCTTGGAAAGTACAATTCGGCAACATATACAGACAGTCCCTACCCAACAATGGGCTCACAGTTTCTCCGACTACCTCGCCCTTCTGCGTCCTCCTTACACTGGGATCTGTGCCCTTCAAGAGATTCATTCGATTGTATTTACTGAGCGCTTACTGTGTGCAGAGCACTGTACTAAGTGCTTGGGAAGTGCAAGTCAGCAGCATATAAAGACGGTCCCTACCCAATAACGGGCTCACAGTCTAGAAGGGGGAGGCAGACAACAAAACGAAACATGCAGACAGGTGTCAATACCAACAAAATAAATAGAATCATAGACACATATACACATCATTAATAAAATAGAATAATAAAAATGTAGTAATAATAATAATGATAGCATTTATTAAGTGCTATGTGCAAAGCACTAAGTGCTGGGGAGGTTACAGAATAATAATAATAATAATGATGGCACTTGTTAAGCGCTTACTATGTGCAAAGCACTGTTCTAAGCGCTGGGGGGGATACAAGGTGATCAGGTTGTCCCACGTGGGGCTCACAGTCTTAATCCCCATTTTACAGATGAGGTAACTGAGGACCAGAGAAGCTAGGTGACTTGCCCAAAGTCACACAGCTGACAATTGGCAGAGCTGGGATTGGAACCCATGACCTCTGACTCCAAAGCCCGGGCTCTTTCCACTGAGCCATGCTGCTTATGGGACAGGGCACTCTTCCAAGTGCTTAGTACAGTGCTTTGCACACAGTAAGTGCTCAATAAGTATGATTGAATGAATGAAAGGGCAGGGCCTCTGGTCTTGAGGCCAGGGATCGTTCACTCCATCAGACTTAACCCCCTAATGAAGGTGTTGGGTAACTTGTAGGGCTTTCCTGAGGATCCTCTGAAATCTCCTTGACCTGATGTACATGGTGATCAAGTTGTCCCACGGGGGGCTCACAGTCTTCACCCCCATTTTACAGATGAGGTAACTGAGGCCCAGAGAAGTTAAGTGACTTGCCCAAAGTCACACAGCTTGTACATGTGTGTACATGTATATGCACATGTGCTGTGGGGAGGGAAAGGGTTAGGGCAGAGCGAGGGAGTCGGGGCGATGGGGAGGGGAGGAAGAGCAGAGGAAAAGGGGGGCTCAGTCTGGGAAGGCCTGCTGGAGGAGGGGAGCTCTCAGTGTTCATTCATTCAATCATTCATTCATTCAATTGTACTTATTGAGTGCTTACTGTGTGCAGAGCACTGTACTAAGTGCTTGGGAAGTACAAGTTGGCAACATATAGAGACGGTCCCTACCCAACAGTGGGCTCACCAATTGATAGTTACCCCTACTCAGCCCCACGACAGAGTTCTTCATCACCTTAATATACTTTAAAATCAGCCACCCCCTTCTAGACTCTAAGCTCGTTGTGGGCAAGGAATGTATCTGCTAACTCTGTTGTACTCTACTCCCCCAAGTGCTTAGTACAGTGCTCTGCGACCGATTCACCGATCGACATTTCGATCTCCACATTGCAACAGAAAGCCTGCTTGACGGAATTAGAAGTTGGAGAACCTTCTATTAGGATAAGGAAGTATCATTACATGGTTTACTATATAGTAGAGAAGCAGCGTGGCTCAGTGCAAAGACCACGGGCTCGGGAGTCAGAGGTCATGGGTTCTAATCCCAACTTTGCCGCTTGCGCGCTGTGTGACCTTGGACAAGTCACTTCACTTCTCTGAGCCTCAGTTCCCTCATCAGTAAAATGGGGATGAAGACCGTGAGCCCCACGTGGGACAACCTGATCAGCTTGTAATAATAACCATAATAATGATGGCATTTTATTAAGCACTTACTATGTGCAAAGCACTGTTCTAAGCGCTGGGGAGGTTACAAGGTGATCAGGTTGTCCCACGGGGGGCTCACAGTCTTAATCCCCATTTTACAGATGAGGTAACTGAGGCACAGAGAAGTGACTTGCCCAATGTCACACAGCTGGCAATTGGCAGAGCTGGGATTTGAACCCATGACCTCTGACTCCAAAGCCTGTGCTCTTTCCACTGAGCCACACTGCTTCTCTCCCCCAGCGCTTAGAGCAGTACTTTGCACGTAATAAGCTCTTCTAGACTGTGAGCCCACTGTTGGGTAGGGACTGTCTCTATATGTTGCCAGCTTGTACTTCCCAAGCACTTAGTACAGTGCTCTGCACACAGTAAGCGCTCAATAAATACAACTGATTGATTGATTGATTAACAAATGCCATCATTATTATTATAATTATCTATAATTCTATTTATTTATATTGATGCCTGTTTGTTTTGATGTCTGTCTGTCCCCCACCTCTCGACTGTAAGCCCTTTGTGGGCAGGGATTGTCGCTGTTTTATTGCTGTATTGGACTTTCCAAGTGCTTAGTACAGTGCTCTACACATAGGAAGCGCTCAATAAATATGATTGAATGAATGAATGAATCTCCTGAGATCACTTCGTGGTCATTTTTGCCTTTCCCAACTCCTGAGACGGGAATCCCTGAGGCTCCAGGGATCAGGTGCAGAGACTCTGCAAGCTTCTGACATCAAAATACTTATTCCCGCTCGAAGCAAACTTAAAAGAGCCACCTCACTTTTGCTATCTCACCGGGTTCGCGGCGGCTATCCATTTTGGTAACTGTTCGATATAATTATCGAGGCTCATAAAAATGAATTTCCTACGGTAAGATGTCAGCCCGCTGTGCTGTTTCGTTTCAAACTAACTTATCGCCGCTATATTTCCTGTTGCAGTATTGGTCCATTGCAATAATAAAGGTGTCACGGAGAAGGGGAGATAGGCTTCTTTGCATTGTTATAACTGCTTTTTTGTATTGTAACTGTTTGTAACTTTACGATGTCTTCATAAACGTGATCGATCGGAATAATAAAGTCATTCGACGTCTCTGGCAGCTGATTTTTCTCTGCCTCAGCCCTCGGAGTTTATTTTGATGTTTCGTCTATGGCTTCTCTTTCATGCTTATCTCCTGCAGGATTCTGTCTGCGTCTGGTGTCCGCACCTCAGAGATTTTCCCATAAAGTCAATCAACCAATCGATGATCGATCGACAATAGCGTCGGAAAGTTGTGGTGATGGAGGAAATGGTCAGGAGAAAATTCAGCCTCACAAAAAAAAATATGGTGTTCGTTAGGTGCTTACTATGTTCCAGGCACTGTCCTAAGCGCTGGGGTGGATATGAGCAAATCGAATTGAACGCAGTCGCTGTCCCACGCGGGCTCACCATCTTCATCCCCATTTTACAGTGGAGGGAACTGAGGCCCAGAGAAATGAAGTGACTTGCCCAAGGTCACCCAGCAGGCAGGTGGTGGAGCTGGCATTAGAACCCAGGTCCTCTGATTCCCAGGCCTTGGCTCTATTCTCTAGGCCACGCTGCTTTGTATATTACTTACTGTGTGTCAAACACTGTACTAAGCATTGGAGTAAATGCAAGAAAATCAGGTCAGACACCTATCCTAAATAAGGCTCACAATCTAGGTAGGAGGGAGTAGGATTTCATTCCATCAGCATGGCCTAGTGGATAGTGCGCGGAGCCAGGAGTCATCATCATCATCATCAATCGTATTTATTGAGCACTTACTATGTGCAGAGAACTGTACTAAGCGCTTGGGAAGTACAAATTGGCAACATATAGAGACAGTCCCTACCCAACAGTGGGCTCACAGTCTAAAAGGGGGGACAGAGAACAAAACCAAACATACTAACAAAATAAAATAAATAGAATAGATATGTACAAGTAAAATAAATAAATAAATAAATAGAGTAATAAATATGTACAAACATATATACATATATACAGGTGCTGTGGGGAAGGGAAGGAGGTAAGGCGGGGGGGATGGAGAGGGGGACGAGGGGGAGAGGAAGGAAGGGGCTCAGTATGGGAAGGCCTCCTGCAGGAGGTGAGCTCTCAGCAGGGTCTTGAAGGGAGGAAGAGAGCTAGCTTGGCGGAGGGGCAGAGGGATTGGGGGCATTCCAGGCCCGGGGGAGGACGTGGGCCGGGGGTCGATGGCGGGACAGGCGAGAACGAGGTACGGTGAGGAGATTAGCGGCGGAGGAGCGGAGGGTGCGGGCTGGGCTGGAGAAGGAGAGAAGGGAGGTGAGGTAGGACGGGGCGAGGTGATGGAGAGCCTTGAAGCCCAGGGTGAGGAGTTTCTGCCTGATGCGCAGATTGATTGGTAGCCACTGGAGATTTTTGAGGAAGGGAGTAATATGCCCAGAGCGTTTCTGGACAAAGATAATCCGGGCAGCAGCATGAAGTATGGATTGAAGTGGAGAGAGACACGAGGATGGGAGATCAGAGAGAAGGCCGATGCAGTAGTCCAGACGGGATAGGATGGGAGCTTGAATGAGCAGGGTAGCAGTTTGGATGGAGAGGAAAGGGCGGATCTTGGCAATGTTGCGGAGCTGAGACCGGCAGGTTTTGGTGACGGCTTGGATGTGAGGGGTGAATGAGAGAGCGGAGTTGAGGATGACACCAAGGATGGTAGTGCCGTCAACAGAGATGGGAAAGTCAGGGAGAGGGCAAGAGTTGGGAGGGAAGACAATGAGTTCAGTCTTTGACATGTTGAGCTTTAGGTGGCGGGCAGACATCCAGATGGAGATGTCCTGAAGGCAGGAGGCGATGCGAGCCTGGAGAGAGGGGGAGAGAGCAGGGGCAGAGATGGAGATCTGGGTGTCATCAGCGTAGAGATGATAGTTGAAGCCGTGGAAGCGAATGAGGTCACCAAGGGAGTGCGTGTAGATTGAGAACAGAAGGGGACCAAGCACTGAACCTTGGGGAACCCCCACAGTAAGAGGATGGGAGGGGGAGGAGGAGCCTGCAAAAGAGACTGAGAAAGAACGACCGGAGAGGTAAGAGGAGAACCAGGAGAGGACGGAGTCTGTGAAGCCAAGGTCAGATAGCGTATTGAGGAGAAGGGGGTGGTCCACAGTGTCGAAGGCAGCTGAGAGGTCGAGGAGGATTAGGAGAGAGTATGAGCCGTTGGATTTGGCCAGGAGGAGGTCATTGGTGACCTTTGAGAGGGCAGTTTCCGTGGAATGTAGGGGACGGAAGCCAGACTGGAGGGGGTCGAGGAGAGAGTTGGTGTTGAGGAATTCTAGGCAGCGCATGTAGACAACTCGTTCAAGGAGTAGGGATCGGTGAAGAACTTTGGACATTTGGTTCATTCATTCATTTATTCAATCGTATTTATTGAGCGCTTACTGTGTGCAGAGCACTGCACTAGCGCTCGGAAAGTACAATTCGGCAACAGAGACCATCCCTATCCAACAACTGGCTCACAGTCAAGTAGGGGAAGACAGACAACAAAACAAAACAAGTAGATGGGCATCAATAGCCTCTAAATAGATAAATAGAATCATATATATTTTCACCCCACCCTCAACCCCACAGCATTTATGTACATAGCTTTAAATTGTACATTATAAGTGTCATATTTATATTAAACCCTGCCTCCCCCTCTAGACTGCAAACCTCGTTATGGGATGAGAACTCCCAAACAGTGCTCTGCACATACTAAGCCCTCAATAAATACAGTTGCATGAATGAATGGAACATATCTGCTAATTGTGTTTTATTATACTCACCCAAGTGCTTAGTAAAGTGTTCTGCATTCATTCGTATTTAATAATAATAATAATAATAATAATAATGGCATTTATTAAGTGCTTACTATGTGCAAAGCACTGTCCTAAGTGCTGGGGAGGTTACAAGGAGATCAGAGTGTCCCACACGGGGCTCACAGTCTTAATTCCCATTTTATAGATGAGGTAACTGAGGCACAGAGAAGTTGTGACTTGCCCAAAGTCACACAGCTGACAGTTGGCGTGCTTACACGTGTTGACAGTTGGCGTGTTGACAGTTATTGCGTGCTTACTGTGTGCAAAGCATTCATTCATTCAATCATATTTATTGAGCGCTTACTGTGCCCAGAGCACTGGACTAAGCGCTTGGAAAGGACAATTCAGCCACAAATAGAGACAATCTCTGCCCACAGGAGGCTCACAGTCTAGAAAGCACTGTACTAAGCGCTTGGGAGAGTACAGTATAACAACAAACAATATATAACAACACTTTGTAACCTCCCCAGCACTTAGAACAGTGCTTTGCGCATAGTAAGAGCTTAATAAATGCCATTATTATTATTGTTATCATAACAGACACATTCATGCCCACAATGAGCTCACAGTCTAGTGGGGGAGACAGACATTAATAATGAATAAATCTGCACACAGTAAGTACTCAGTAAAATTCCACTGATTGATCGATTGAATGAAAGAAATGAAAAATGAAAAATGAAAAAACCCTCTCTTGACCCCACCTCACCTTCTAGTTATCGTCCCATATCCCTCCTACCATTCCTTTCCAAACTCCTTGAACGAGTTGTCTACACGCGCTGCCTAGAATTCCTCAACAACAACTCTCTCCTCGACCCCCTCCAGTCTGGCTTCCATCCCCTTCATTCCACGGAAACTGCACTCTCAAAGGTCACCAATGACCTCCTGCTTGCCAAATCCAACGGCTCCTACTCTGTCCTAATCCTCCTCGACCTCTCAGCTGCCTTTGACACTGTGGACCACCCCCTTCTCCTCCACACGTTATCTGACCTTGGCTTCACAGACTCCGTCCTCTCCTGGTTCTCCTCTTATCTCTCCGGTCGTTCTTTCTCAGTCTCGTTTGCAGGCTCCTCCTCCCCCTCCCACCCTCTTACTGTGGGGGTTCCCCAAGGTTCAGTGCTTGGTCCCCTTCTGTTCTCAATCTACACTCACTCCCTTGGTGACCTCATTCGCTCCCACGGCTTCAACTATCATCTCTACGCTGATGACACCCAGATCTCCATCTCTGCCCCTGCTCTCTCCCCCTCCCTCCAGGCTCGCATCTCCTCCTGCCTTCAGGACATCTCCATCTGGATGTCCGCCCGCCACCTAAAGCTCAACATGTCGAAGACTGAGCTCCTTGTCTTCCCTCCCAAACCTTGTCCTCTCCCTGACTTTCCCATCTCTGTTGACGGCACTACCATCCTTCCCGTCTCACAAGCCCGCAACCTTGGTGTCATCCTCGACTCCGCTCTCTCATTCACCCCTCACATCCAAGCCGTCACCAAAACCTGCCGGTCTCAGCTCCGCAACATTGCCAAGATCCGCCCTTTCCTCTCCATCCAAACTGCTACCCTGCTAATTCAAGCTCTCATCCTATCCCATCTGGACTACTGCACTAGCCTTCTCTCTGATCTCCCATCCTCGTGTCTCTCTCCACTTCAATCCATACTTCATGCTGCTGCCCGGATTATCTTTGTCCAGAAACGCTCTGGACATATTACTCCCCTCCTCAAAAACCTCCAATGGCTACCGATCAATCTGCGCATCAAGCAGAAACTCCTCACCCTGGGCTTCAAGGCTCTCCATCACCTCGCCCCCTCCTACCTCACCTCCCTTCTCTCCTTCTCCAGCCCACCCCGCACCTTCCGCTCCTCCACCGCTGATCTCCTCACCGTACCTCGCTCTCGCCTGTCCCGCCATCGACCCCCGGCCCACGTCATCCCCCGGGCCTGGAATGCCCTTCCTCTGCCCATCCGCCAAGCTAGCTCTCTTCCTCCCTTCAAGGCCCTGCTGAGAGCTCACCTCCTCCAGGAGGCCTTCCCAGACTGAGCCCCTTCTTTCCTCTCCCCCTCGTCCCCCTCTCCATCCCCCCGTCTTACCTCCTTCCCTTCCCCACAGCACCTGTATATATGTATATATGGTTGTACATATTTATTACTCTATTTATTTATTTATTTATTTATTTTACTTGTACATTTCTATCCTATTTATTTTATTTTGTTGGTATGTTTGGTTCAGTTCTCTGTCTCCCCCTTTTAGACTGTGAGCCTACTGTTGGGTAGGGACTGTCTCTATGTGATGCCAATTTGTACTTCCCAAGCGCTTAGTACAGTGCTCTGCACATAGTAAGCGCTCAATAAATACGATTGATTGATTGATTGATTGAAAGGCAGCTGATGAGAAGAAGCGATTTCAGGTTCAGGGTTTAATCAATCTTGACTTTTTGCTGCTCTTTTTTCTTTCAATTGCTTAACCTTTCCACTTCGTGACACTCTAAACAAGCCACTTTCTCCTTCAATCCTGGGCTTTCCTCCTCTTTGCCCCATTCATCACCGCGTTTACCGTCAAACCTTAAAGAGGAACAAGGATTTGAATAGCCTGATCATCAGCACTGAAGTTACAAAATCTAGTTAATCGGTTTCTGTGAGTAGAACAAGCTATTGACTCAATCAAGGTTACTTTGTGCAGACTGATGGGAAAAAGACTCACTCCTGAAACATATAAACTGCATTGTTCATCTCTATTAAATATAACTTTATATTCACGCTTCTCCACTAGCACAGTAAAACGACAACATTTAGAGAATTGGGCTTTGTGTCAGAAAAAGGCAGAGACAACAGTTTCCATTTGAAATGCGTGCACAATGATTTTTTTGTTGCAAAATATCATGCCGCTGAAAATGCTTGAGAATTAAATATGATTCTGAAATTACACAATTATGTGAGAAACATTCTGTTTTTTATTTGTATGATTAAATGTTTAAATTGGTCCTTAAAACAACTATGAATTTCCTTTTCTACATTTTCAATATCACACTTCATGAGTGTCTCAAACACCAGTTCACAACTTGAAGCATTAATTAATTAGGAATAAGGTCTCCCAGGCAAAGGTTGATTTAAACAGAAACTAAGATGATTTTGCACCATGCTCTGATAATAATGATGATAATGGTATTTGTTAAGTGCTTACTATGTGCCAGGCACATTACTAAGTGCTGGTATGGATACAGCTGGTGTAGCGCAGTGGAAAGAGCTCAGGCTTTGGAGTCAGAGGTCATGGGTTCAAATCCAAGCTCCACCCATTGTCAGCTGTGTGACTTTGGGTGAGTCACTTCACTTCTCTGGGCCTCAGTTACCACATCTGTAAAATGGGGATTAAGACTGTGAGCCCCGCCATGGGACAACCTGATCACCTTGTAACCTCCCCAGCGCTTAGAACAGCACTAATAATAATAATAATAATGATGGCATTTATTAAGCACTTACTATGTGCAAAGCACTGTTCTAAGCACTGGGGAGGTTACAAGGTGATCAGGTTGTCCCACGGGGGGCTCACAGTCTTAATCCCCATTTTACAGATGAGGGACTGAGGCCCAGGGAAGTGAAGTGACTTGCCCAAAGTCACACAGCTGACAAGTGGCAGAACGGGATTTGAACCCATGACCTCTGACTCCAAAGCCCGGGCTCCTTCCACTTAGCCACGCTGCTTCTCTATTTGCTTTGCACATAGTAAGTGCTTAATACATGCCATCATCATTATTATTATTATTACAAGCAAATCGGGTTGGACACAGTCCCTGTCCCAAGTGGGGCTCACAGTCTTAATTCCCATTTTACAGATAAGGTAACTGAGACACAGAGGAGAGAAGTGACTTGCCCCAGTTCGCACAGCAAACAAGGGGCAGAGCAGGGATTAAAACCCAGGTCCTTCTGACTCACAGGCTTCTGCTGTATCCACTAGGCCACACTGCTTCTCGTGCTAAGGATATTTACTCTACTGAACATGAGAATGTAAAATAATTGTCAGGTAAAAGGGGTCTTACCAGAAATTATTTTTACACCATTAAATACACTCTCCTACTCATACACAAAACACACACGCACAAACACACGCGAACATACCAATTACACCGCTCCCCCCTCAAATCTGTACGATTCTGTTTCCCAGAAGCCTTAGTGAATGGGTGGTGTGAGAATTAATAATGATGGCATTTGTTAAGCGCTTCCTATGTGCAAAGCACTGTGCTAAGCGCTGGGAATTGGTGCCTGGGCATGCAAAATACCCAGCAACAACCTTCGACCTTCACAACGTCGCAAAAATCTCCATCCAAACTGCTACGATGTTAATCCAGTCCCTCATCCTCTCCCGCCTGGATGACTGCATCAGCTCCTTTGCTGACCTCCTGGCTTCCTGTCTTTCCCCACTCCGGTCCCCACTTAAGCAGCAGCGTGGCTTAATGGAAAGATCCTGGACTTGGGTTCCAGAGGTAGTGGGCTCTAATCCTGGCTCTGCCACTGATCAGCTGTGTGACTTTGGGCAAGTCGCTTGACTTCTCCATGCCTCAGTTCCCTCATCTGTAAAATGGGGATTAAGACTACAAGCCCCACGTGGGACAACCTGATTACCCTGTATCCACCCCAGAGCTTCCTTCCTTCCTCTCCCCCTCTTCCCCCTCCCCACCTTACCTCCTTCCCCTCCCCACAGCACCTGTATATATGTTTGTACAGATTTATTACTCTATTTATTTTACTTGTACAAATTTACTATTCTATTTATTTTATTTAGTTAATATGTTTTGTTTTGTTGTCTGTCTCCCCCTTCTAGACTGTGAGCCCACTGTTGGGTAGGGACCGTCTCTATATGTTGCCAACTTGTACTTCCCAAGCACTTAGTACAGTGCTCTGCACACAGTAAGCGCTCAATAAGGATGATTAAATGAATGAATGAATTCTTGGCACATAGTAAGCGCTTAACAAATGCCATTCTTCTTCTTATTATTCACTCTGCTGCCTGCGTCATTTTTCTACAGGGATGCTCAGGACATGTCACCCCACTCCTCAAGAACTTCCAGTGGTTGCCCATCTACCTGCCATCAAACAGAAACTCCTCACCGTTGGCTTTATAGCCGTCCATCACATTGCCCCCTCCTACCTCACCTGGCTACTCTCCTCCTCCAACCCAGCCCCCACACTTCACTCCTCTAATGCCAACCTTCTCACCTGGCCTCCATTTCACCGCTGACCTCTCACCACTTCCCGCCTCTGGCCTGAAACTCCCTTCCTCCTCATATCAGCGTGGCCCAGTGGAAAGAGCCCGGGCTTTGGAGTCAGAGGTCAGGGGTTCAAATCCTGGCTCCACCAGTTGTCAGCTGTGTGACTTTGGACAAGTCACTTCACTTCTCTGTGCCTCAGTTACCTCATCTGTAAAATGGGGGTTAAGACTGTCAGCCCCCCGTGGGACAACCTGATCACTTTGTAACCTCCCCAGTGCTTAGAACAGTGCTTTGGACATGGTAAGTGCTTAATAAATGTCATTATTATTATTATTATCTGACATACAATGACTCACCCCCACTTCAAAGCCTTGTTGAAGGCCCATCTCCTCCAAGAAGCCTTCCCTGACTATGCCCTCTTTTCCTTTTCTCCCACTCCCTTCTGCGTCACCCTGACTTGCTCCCTTTTTTCATTCCCCATCCCAGCCCCACACTACTTATGTACATATTCTCTGGGCCTCAGTTACCTCACCTGTAAAATGGGAATTAAGACTGTAAGCCCCGTGTGGGACAACCTGATCACCTTATATCCCTCCCAGTGCTTAGATCAGTGCTTTGCTCATAGTAAGTGCTTAACAAATGCCATTATTATTATTATTATTATTAATTCATTTATCTCTATTAATATCCCTCTCCCCATCTAGACCATAATCTTATCGTGGGTATAATAATAATAATAATGATAGCATTTATTAAGCTCTTACTATGTGCAAAGCACTGTTCTAAGCGTTGGGGAGGTTACAAGGTGATCAGGTTAACACTGTACTCTCCCAAGCGCTTAGTACAGTGCTCTACACACAGTAGGCACTCAAATACCATTGCTTAACTGACTGACAAAATAGATAAAGGGATTCAATCGAGCAACTGGGGACTCAGCCAAATCGTTTGGTGTCACCCCAATTCTGCAGTGCCCTGTATTGTTCATTTGCCATTTCTCTTTATATTATCCCTAAATAATAATAATAATAATAACAATAATAGCATTTATTTAGCACTTACTATGTGCAAAGCACTGTTCTAAGCGCTGTGGAGGTTACAAGGTGATCAGGTTGTCCCATGGGGGGCTCACAGTCTTAATCCCCATTTTACAGATGAGGTAACAGGCACAGAGAAGTGAAGTGACTTGCCCAAAGTCACACAGCTAATTGGTGGAGCCAGGATTTGAACCCATGACCTCTGACACCAAAGCTGTGCTCTTTCCACTGAGCCACGCTGCTTCCCTAACCATTTCACCACATAATTTAATGACTGTTTCTCTTTTTGCTTCCCATCCAAAACTACCCCAAAAGGACGTTCATTAACTCCTGCCACGAGGGGACTATTAAGAGCAATTCTGACTGACCCTGAAAACTTAATCCACCTCCAAAAGGATTAAAATGGAGTCATTTAAACTAGAACAATTTTGAATCGGGGCTAAATCCAAAAATCTTTCTAGGAAGAGGGAAAGGAGATACATTCCCTTTAAAAAATAAGCATACCATAACCCAAGAGTAAAACAGACAAAAGAAAAGTCCACCAGCTCTCCAAATCCCCTGATCCTTTTTCCGGTCAATTAAGCAGTAGTATTTATTGAGCACTTTCTGTGTGCAAAGCACTGTACTAAGCGCTTGGGAGAGGCCAATACAACAGAGCCCGTCCTCTTCAACTCCACTGGGGAAAGAAACCGGAGTGAAAGAGGAAGAGAGGGAAATCATAAAGGAAGCTTCCAGGGAGCATAAAACAATGAGACAAGAAGTGCCAGAAAGGTAAATTTCCATATTTACAACCTACATTCTAGTCTGCTTATTCCTTAAAGATATGATTTTACATTTTCGGCTGGTTTAATCCTGAACTGCTTATAGTTCCTTTCATTCTTTTTCTATTTTTCTTCTCCTAAATCATTCATCTAATCACTTCATCGCACAATTGAACAATTATTTCTCTCTTCTGCTTCCTCATCAATAGAGCTTTAGTAGTTTCCTAATATGCTTTCTTTAGGGAATGAAAAAATCCATTTGAATTTCTCGATTGTTGCATAGAAGGTGGCTTCATGCGGTAACAAAACCTGGCTTACACTAATGTCATAATTTGTTGGTACTGAAAGGATGTAATCACTCAATCAATAAAATTATTGAGTGCTTGCCTTTCGCAAAACACTGTACTAAGTACTAGGGAAAGTACAATATGAACTGAGAGGAAGACATGTTTCCACAGCGTGGCTCAGTGGAAAAAGCCTGGGTTTTGGAGTCAGAGGTCATGGGTTCAATTCCGGCTCCACCGTCAGTTGTGTGACTTCGGGCAAGTCACTTAACTTCTCTGTGCCTCGGTTCCCTCATCTGTAAAATGGGGATTAAGACTATGAGCCCCCCGTGGGACAACCTGATCACCTTGTAACCTCCCCAGCGCTTAGAACAGTGCTTTGCACATAGTAAGCACTTAATAAATACCATCATTATTTTTATTATTATTGTAACTGTGATATTTGTTAAGCACTTATTACGTGCCAGGAACTGATCTATTTGTTGGAGTTGGACATAGCAAATCAATCAATCAATCATATTTATTGAGCGCTTACTGTGTGCAGAGCACTGTACTAAGCGCTTGGGAAGTACAAGTTGGCAACATATCGAGTTGTACACAGTCCCTGTCCCACACAGGGCTCACAGTCTCCATCCCCATTTTACAGATGAGGTAACTGAGGCACAGAGAAGTTAAGTGACTTTGTCCAAGGTCACACAGTAGACGAATTGCAGAACTGGGATTAGAACCCAGGTCCTTCTGACTGTAAGGCCCGTACTCCATCCACTAGGCGATGCTGATTCCCTGCCCACAGTGAGCTTACAGGCTGGAGGTGGAGACATTAAGAGAACTTAATAAATACTTATCTATTTTTATATGAATATGTTCAAAAGTGCTATGAGGCTGAGGAGGGGTGAATAAAGGGTTCGAATTCAAGTGCAAGGACATGGCAGAAGGGAGTGGGAGAAGAGGAAAGAAGTGGCTATTCATTCATTCAATAGTATTTATTGAGTGCTTACTGTGTGCAGAGCACTGTACTAAGCGCTTGGGAAGTACAAGTTGATAAGACTCCTCTAATAATAATAATAATAATAATAATGGTATTTGTTAAGTGCTTACTAGGTGCTGAACACCGTTCTAAGTGCTGGGGTAGATATAAGGTAATCAGGTTGTCCCACGTGGGGCTCACAGTCTTCATCCTCATTTTACAGATGTGGTAACTGAGGCACAGAGAAGTGAAGTGACTTGCCCAAAGTCACACGGCTGACAAATGGTGAAGTCGGAATTAGAACCCACAACCTCTGTTTCCCAAGCCCAGGCTCTTCCCACTAAGCCAAGCTGCTTCTCTAAACTTCTGCTTCTCTAGACTGCAAACTCGAAGTGGGCAGGGAATGTGTCTCTTATATTGCTGTATTGTACTCTCTCGAGCACTTAGTACAGTGCTCTATGCATAATAAGTGCTCAATAAATACGTTTGACTGACGGAATGACTGACAGAAAAGAGAAATCGAGGATTCACTTTTCAAACTGGCAGGATTCACTTTTCCAGCGCTTAGAATGGTTAGTTTGACACAAAGTAAGCGCTTAACAAATGCCATAAAAAAACCTGAAAATTTCCAAGTGACTATGACTAGACTGTGAGCTCACTGTTGGGTAGGGACTGTCTCTATATGTTGCCAACTTGTACTTCCCAAGCACTTGGTACAGTGCTCTGCACACAGTAAGCGTTCAATAAATACGATTGATTGATTGATGGGAAAAATATGTGTGGCCTCACCAAAGACCTTGGCCACCATTTCTGCCACCAGATGCCTCTGAGCCCATTGTTGAGTAGGGACTGTCTCTATATGTTGCCAACTTGTAGTTCCCAAGCGCTTAGTACAGTCCTCTGTACACAGTAAGCGCTCAATAAATACGACTGAATGAATGAATGAATGCTTCCCTGGCCAGGACTCAGACTGAGATGTCTAAGTTGTCAGGGGCAAGAAGCAACAGCAGTTGTTTCTGCCCACAGTTAAATTTGGGGGCTTGGGATAAGAGCAAGAGGGTCATCTGCTAGCATATGTCCAACCCAGAAAAGGTTCTCATTGGCTCAGCAGGTGATGCGCTTAGTACAGTGCTCTGCACACAGTAAGCGCTCAATAAATATGATTGAATGAATGAATGAAACAATAAAAACACTGAAACACCATAAGGAAGAAGCACTCATTCAACTCCAGACGAAGCCCCCCTTTCCCTCAGCTCCCCTCCCTTCCCCATCGCCCCAACTTGCTGACTTTGCTCTACACTCTCCCCACCCCACAGCCTTTGTGTGACAGAGGTCATGGGTTCGAATCCCGGATCTGCCAATTGTCAGCTGTGTGACTTTGGGCAAATCACTTAACTTCTCTGTGCCTTAGTTACCTCATCTGTAAAATGGGGATTAAGACTGTGAGCCCCCCGTGGGACAACCTGATCACCTTGTAACCTCCCCAGCACTTAGAACAGTGCTTTGCACATAGTAAGCGCTTAATAAATGCCACTATTATTATAACAAAGCCCGTCCTCTTCACCTCCACTGGGGAAAGAAACCGGAATGAACACAGACCTTATGTATAGCACAGCTATACATAGCTATAATTCTATTTATTTATATTAATGCCTGTTTTTGTTTTGATGTGTATGTATCTATACTTCCATTTATTTATATTGATGCTACTGATGCCTGTTTACTTGTTTTGATGTCTGTCTCCCTGCTTCTAGACTGTGAGCTTGTTGTTGGCAGGGATTGTCTCTCTTTGCTGCTGAATTGTACTTTCCAGTCATTTAGTACAGTGACTGGCACGTAGCAAGTGCTTAACAAATACCATAATTATTATTATTATTACTTATCTGTACATGCCTCTGACAGTTAATTCTTCAACCAACCAGTGACACTTAAGGAACGAGCACTTACTGCGTACAGAGAACTGTAGTTACCAAATTGTACTTTCCAAGCGCTTAGTTCAGTCCTTTGCACACAGTAAGCACCCCATAAATATGATCGAATGAATGAATGGTATTTGCCAATATATATGTTTGTACATATTTATTACTCTATTTATTTTATTTGTACATATTTATTTTATTTATTTTATTTTGTTAATATGTTTTGTTTTGTTGTCTGTCTCCCCCTTCTAGACTGTGAGCCCGTTGTTAGGTAGGAACCGCCTCTATATGTTGCCAACTTGTACTTCCCAAGCGCTTAGTACAGTGCTCTGCACACAGTAAGCTCTCAATAAATATGATTGAATGAATGAATGAATGAATAAATGCCATTGTTATTATAACAGAGCCCATCCTCTTCACCTCCACTGGGGAAAGAAACCGGAGTGAACACAGACCTTATGTACAGCACAGTTATACATAGCTATAATTCTATTTATTTATATTAATGCCTGTTTTTGTTTTGATGTGTATGTATCTATACTTCCATTTATTTATATTGATGCTACTGATGCCTGTTTACTTGTTTTGATGTCTGTCTCCCCTCTTCTAGACTGTGAGCCTGTTGTGGGCAGGGATTGTCTCTCTTTGCTGCTGAACTGTACTTTCCAAGCATTTAGTACAGTGATTGGCACATAGCAAGCGCTTAACAAATACCATAATTATTATTATTATTACCTATCTGTACATGCCTCTGACAGTTAATTCCTCAACCAACCAATGACACTTGAGTGAGCGCTTACTGCATACAGTGAACTGTAGTCTTCTAGACTGTGAGCCCACTGTTGGGTAGGGACCGTCTCTATATGTTGCCAACTTGTCCTTCCCAAGCGTTTAGTACAGTGCTCTGCGCACAGTAAGTGCTCAATAGATACGATTGATTGATTGATTGTAGTTACCAAATTGTACTTTCCAAGCACTTAGTTCAGTGCTTTGCACACAGTAAGCACCCCATAAATACGATCGAATGAATGAATGGTATTTGCCTGTATATATGTATATATGTTTGTACGTATTTATTATTCTATTCATTTTATTTGTACATATTTATTCTATTTATTTTATTTTGTTAATATGTTTTTTGTTGTCTGTCTCCCCCTTCTAAACTGTGAGCCCGCTGTTGGGTAGGGACCGTCTCTATATGTTACCAACTTGTACTTCCCAAGTGCTTAGTACAGTGCTCTGCACACAGTAAGCGTGCAATAAATACGATTGAATGACTGAATATTTGTTAAGTGCTTATTATGCACCAGACACTGTTCTAAGCACTGGGATACATAAAAGCTAATCAAACTGGACACAGCCCATGCCCCAACATGGGGCTCATACTCTTAATCCCCATTTTACAGGCGGAGGGAACTGAGGCACAGAGAAGAGGACAATGCAACAGAGTTAGTAGAGAAAATCCCTCAAGGAGCTTTGATCTATATTTTGAAATTATCCGGATCTGCCCAGCAAAAGGATCATTCCTAAAGGATTCTAGGAGTGTGGAGGAGGGAAGCGATTAATCTCTGGCCCCATTTGGGTACTATTGAGCCCTGAAATCCCATACATTCAAGCTTCTAGCATCCCTGTGTACCGAAAGAGGATTTTTCAGCTTTTGATCAATGGGGCCAGGGAGCATATTTCATTACCTCAAGTATTTCTTGGCCTAGCGATTGGCAGAGGTGGCCATTTATATGGATATTTATCTTACTGGAGGGCTTCAGGTTTGGAAAGGGAAGGATCAGAAATCATTCTACCCGCAGGCTAAAGTGGCTCACAAGTGAACTGCCAAGAAGTTGGAGAAGTGGGAATTTGAGAAGTGTCTGTGCAGGTACAGCCTGAGTTAAATTCTACTCCGAATACCTTCAGGGTATAACTACATTCATTCGATCATATTTACTGAGCACTTACTGTGTAGAACACTGTACTAAGCACAATACAACAATGAACAGTGACAATCCTGGCCACAATGAGCTCACAGTCTGGGCAGGAGGAGACAAATATTAATACAAATAAATAAAATGACAAATATGGGCATAAGTGGTGTGGGGCTGGGAGGGGGAAGAACAAAGGAAGCAAGTCAGGGTGATGCAGAAAGGAGGGGGAGACAAAGAAAAGTGGGTATATATTCAGGGTATAACTGATGCTATAATCCAGTACAAAAGCCTGACTCTTCTAATGTTCTGTTTTCCCTTTGACTTTTCCATCACTATAATAATAATGATCACTATTATTATTATTATACTATTATTATTATTATACTTGTTAAGTGCTTACTATGTGCCAAGTACTGTTCTAAGCATCGGGGTAGATACAAGAGAGTCAGATTGGACACAAGCCCTTTTCCCACGTGGGGCTCACACTCTTAATCTCCATTTTACAGATCAGCTAAGGCCCAGAAAAGAGACAAAGAAAAGTGGGTATATATTCAGGGTATAACTGATGCTATAATCCAGTACAAACGTCTGACTCTTCTAATGTTCTGTTTTCCCTTTGACTTTTCCATCACTATAATGATAATAATCACCATTATTATTATTATTATTATATAATCACTATTATTATACTATTATTATTATTATTATTATACTATTATAATTATTATACTTGTTAAGTGCTTACTATGTGCCAAGTACTGTTCTAAGCACCGGGGTAGATACAAACGAGTCAGATTGAACACAAGCCCTTTTCCCACGTGGGGCTCACACTCTTAATCTCCATTTAACAGATCAGCTAAGGCCCAGAAAAGTGATGTGACTTGCCCAAGGTTCATTCACTCATTCACTCAACCGTATTTATTGAGTGCTTACCGTGTGCAGAGCACTGTACTAAGCGCTTGGAAAATACAATTCTGCAATGAATAGAGACAATCCCTACCCAACGACGGGCTCACAGTCCAGAAGGGAGGAGACAGACATCAAAACAAAATAAAACAAGTAGACAGGCATCAATAGCATCAATATAAATTCATTCAATCCTATTTATTGAGCGCTTAGTGTGTGTAGAACACTGTACTAAGCGCTTGGGAAGTATAAATAGATAGAATTATAGATCTATACACATCATTAATGAAATAAATAGAATAATAAATATGTACATATATACACAACTGCTACGGGGCGGGGAGGGGGGTAGAGCAGAGGTAGGGAGTTGGGGTGATGGGGAGGGGAAGAGGAGCAGAGGAAAAGGGCGGAAAGGTCACACAGAAGACATGTGGCAGTGTCAGGATTAGAACTCGGGTCCTTCTGGCTCCCAAGCCCTGACTGTTGCCACTAAGCCAAGCTGCTTCTCAACTGTAGACACCTCCACAATCCTTCCTGTCTCACAAGCCCATAATCTGCCACTCAAGAACCTCCAATAGTTACCCATCCACCTGGGCAACGAATGTGTCTGCTCATTCTGCTATATTGCACTCTCCCAAGCCCCTAATACAGTGCTCCGCATATAATAAATTCTCGATACATATGACTGACCGATCGATTGATTAATCCACCACCGCCCCCTCAAATAGAAACTCCTTACCATGGGCTTTAAATCGCTCAATCACTTTGCTCTCCTCCTACTTCACCTGGCTGCTCTCCTAGTCCAACTCAGCCCGCACATATCACTCTTCTAATAATAATAATAATGTTGGCATTTATTAAGCACTTACTATATGCAAAGAACTGTTCTAAGTGCTGGGGAGGTTACAAGGTGATTAGGTTGTCCCACAGTGGGGGCTCACAATCTTACTCCCCATTTTACAGATGAGGTCACTGAGGCCCCAGAGAAGTGAAGTGACTTGCCCAAAGTCACACAGCTGACGGAGCCGGGATTCGAACCTATGACCTCTGACTCCAAAGCCCATGTTCTTTTCCACTGAGCCACGCTGCTTCTCCAAATAATAATGTTGGTATTTGCTAAGCACTTACTATATGCCAAGCACTGTTCTAAGCTCTGGGGTGGATACAAGGTAATCAGGTTGTCCCATGTGGGGCTCACAGTCTTCATCCCCATTTGACAGATGAGGGAACTGAGGCCCAGAGAAGTGAAGTGACTTGCCCAAAGTCACACAGCTGACAAGTGGCAGAGTCGGGATTTGAACCCACGACCTCTGACTCCAAAGCCCGGGCTCTTTCCACTGAGCCACGCTGCCAACCTACTCACTTTTTCTTGATCTCGCCGCCGACCTCTGGTCCACATCCTGCCTCTGGCCTCGAAGGCCCTCCCTCTTCAAATCCGACAGACTATTTCTCTCCCCACACTTCAAAACATTATTGAAGGCCCAACTCCTCCAAGAGGCCTTCCTTTCTCCCGCTCCCTTCTATGCACTTAAATTTGCACTTTTATCCACCCCTGCCTCAATCCCACGGCTCTTATGTTCCCATCCATCCTTGATTTATTTCCATTTATGCCTATCTCCCCCTTCTAGACCGTGAGCCTGCTGTTGGGTAGGAAACATCTCTATATGTTGCCAACTTGTACCTCCCAAGCGCTTAGTACAGTGCTCTGCACACAGTAAGTACTCAATAAATGATTGAATGAATGAATAAGCTCATTCTGGGTAGGGAACGTGTCTACTAACTCTGTTATATTTTAATAATAATAATAATAATAATGGCTTTTGTTAAGCGCTTACTATGTGCAAAGCAATCAATCAATCAATCGTATTTATTGAGTGCTTACTGTGTGCAGAGCACTGTACTAAGCCCTTGGGAAGTACAAGTTGGCAACATATAGAGACGGTCCCTATATGTAGTAAATAGAATAGATATGTAATAAATAGAATAGATATGTAATCTATGATCTATGTAATAGAATAGATATGTAATATCTATTCAGTAAGCACTGTTCAAAGCGCTGGGGTGGATACAAGGCGATCAGGTTGTGTCACGTGGGACTCACACTCTTAATCCCCATTTTACAGATGAGGTAACTGAGGCTCAGAGAAGTTAAGTGACTTGCCCAATGTCACACAGCAGACATGTGGCGGAGCCGGGATTCGAACCCATGACCTCTGACTCCAAAGCCCCTGCTCTTTCCACTGAGCCACGCTGCTTCTCTTACTCTCCTAAGTGCTTAGGACAGTGCTCTGCACACGGTAAGCGCTCAATGCATATGATTGATTGATTTCTGTTCAGTTTCAGGTATTCTGTGGACACCTAAGAAAGCGTGGGGCTTTAGAAATTGTGCTTTTCTTGAACCCTGACTATCTTGTTTGGTGAATAAACTGTCTCAGAACATGAGGGTTGTTTTCATTCTTCAGGGCTCCAAGAGGGAGATCGTAAGCGTGAAATTTATGGCAACTCAGCCATCTTAAAAAGATTTCAATCAGTGGATCGTTCAATCAATTCATAGTATCTACTGAGCACTTCCTGTGTGCAGAGAACTGTATCAAGCACTTGGGAGAGGACAAGATGACAGGGGTTTTTGTGGTATTTGTTAAGCACTTACAATGTGTCCAAACACTGTTCTAAATATGTACAGGTTAATCAGGTCAGTCACAATGACTGGCCCCCCTGGGACTCACAGTTTAAGTCATTCATTCATCCATTCAGTCGTATTTATTGAGCGCTCACTGTGTGCAGAGCACTGTACTAAGCGCTTGGAAAATACAATTTGAGCAGGTCACTTAACTTTATCTGTGCCTCAGTTCCCTCATCTGTAAAATGGGGATTAAGACTGTGAGCCCCACCTGGGACAAGCTGATAACCTTGTATTGCCCCCAGTACTTAGAACAGTGTTTAGGCATAGTAAGCGCTTAAGATCATCATCATCATCAATCGTATTTATTGAGCGCTACGTGTAGAGCACTGTACTAAGCGCTTGGGAAGTACAAATTGGCAACATATAGAGAGAGTCCCTACCTCAAATTGGGTTGGACGCAGTCCCTGTCCCAGGTGGTACTCACAGTCTCAATCCCCATTTTACACATGAGGTAACGGAGGCCCAGAGAAGTGACGTGACTTACCCGAGGTCACACAGCAGTGAAGCAGCAGAGGCAGGATTAGAACCCAGGTCCTTCTGATCCCAGGCCTATGCCCTATTGGTTAAGCCACACACCTAGCTTCTAAATTACCTTGGGGAAGTCACTTCACTTCTTTGGAATTCAATCCCTATTCTCCCTCCTACTTAGACCATGAGCCCCATGTGGGATCTGATGACCTTGTATCTACCCCAGTGCTCAATACACTGCTTGGAACCCGGGAAGCGCTTAACAAATCCCCCAGTTATCATTATTAATAATAATAATAATAAGTGCATTTATTAAGCACTTACTATGTGCAAAGCACTGTTCTAAGCGCTGGAGCACTGTTCTATTACAGTTTGATGCAAACTTGGCAAAGACAGAGGGGGAGACCAGAGGGTGAGGAAAGCCAATTTGTAAGATGGAGCGATGGCTCAGTGGAAAAAGCCCGAACTTGGGAGTCAGAGGTCATGGGTTCTAATCCCCGCTCTGCCAAATGTCTGCTGTGCGACCTTGGGCAAGCCATTTAACTACCCTGTGCCTCAGTTAGCTCAACTGTAAAATGGGAATTAAGAGTGTGAGCCCCACATGGGACAACCTGATTACCTTTTATCTACCCCAGCGCTTAGAATAAGGCTTGGCACATAGTAAGCGTTTAACAAACACCATAATTATTATTATTATCTGGAAATGAGCCCACTGATTACCTCCGCCCAATGGCAAGAGATTCCTCCAGCCTCTATCGCATGCGGTGTCTTTCAGATTTGAAATCACCGTTGCCAAACGATACACACCTGAGGCCTTCTCTCTCGCTCTTAAAAGCCTGACAAATGTTTTTATTAGCTAAGCCAGCTGCTTCCTTTCATTATCTCACCCACCTAGTTATTAGCCTACGATGATCATTTTTAAAGTGTTGCAAGGCATCTGTTGTCTATGCGAAACACATAACAAAGTGATTTATGGTCTGTTTGGGAGTCTGTGCTTTTTTCCAGAGCAATTAAATCCTTAAACAGTGACTTGACAATAATTTTAGTCCTAAAAATCTCTCCTGCTTTACATAGGTATAAAAACGCAATTATTCGTATTTATCCACAGCGGAAACTTCCTTGATTATTCAATTTTCTGTTAGATAATGAAAAATGCTAAATAGCTTAATTACCTTTTGTAGTAGCTCTCCGGGATGACATTAGGAAAATAGGTGGAAATTTGGAGGAAAATTAGCTAGATGCATCTCTCTTCTAAAAGAAAATGCACCTCTTTCTATAGAAGTCATTAATTGGAAATGGAAAGGAAGAAAGAAAACAAGACAGAGAACACCTATTCGCATGCACAAACACACACACACACAAACATACAAACACACAACACCTACAAGAGTTTAGCCCTAGAGTCTGAGAAATCCACCAAGATAGCCCACCCATCAGTCATGAGAAGGTTATATTGGGGAGATATTTGTCTATATGCTGTTATGAAAAATTCCCCCGGTTTCTCTTCAGACCAGAGAGATTGATCGCCTGGGTAATAATAATAATAATAATAATGGTATTTATTAAGCACTTCCTATGTGCCAAACACTGTTCTAAGCACTGTGCCCCCTTAGTCGTAACTAAAGGTATGATCAGGGTAAACTGTGGGATGCCCCAAGACGCGGTGGATGGAGCGTGGGCTTCGAAGTCATGGGTTCTAATCCCGGCTCCGCCACTTGCCTGCTGTGTGGCCTTGGGTAAGTCACTTCACTTCTCTGTGCCTCGGCTACCTCATCTGGAAAATGGGGATTAAGACTGTGAGCCCTCTGTGGGACAGGGATTGTGTCCCACCCAATTTGCTTCCCAGCACTTAGCACAGGGCCTGGCACATAGGAAGCGCTTAGTATGGTTTAGTGGAAAGAGCCCGGGCTTGGGATTCAGAGGGCATGGGTTCTAATCCCGGCTCTGCCACTTGTCAGCTGTGTGACTTTGGGCAAGTCACTTAAGTTCTCTGGGCCTCAGTTCCCTCAGCTGTAAAATGGGGGTGAAGACTGTGAGCCTCACGTGGGACAACCTGATTACCTTGCATAACCTCTCCAGAGCTTAAAACAGTGCTTTGCACATAGTAAGCGCCTAATAAATGCCATCATTATCATTATTATTATTGGCAGCTGTGTGACTTTGGTCAAGTCACTTAACTTCTCTGGGCCTCTGTTACCTCATCTGTAAAATGGGGGTTAAGACTATGAGTGCCACATGGGGCATCCTGATAACCTTGTATTAACTTGTATCTAGCCCAATGCTTAGAACAGTGCTTGGCACATAGTAAGCGCTTAACAAATACCATTATTATTATTATCAAATACCATTAAAAGAAAAATCCAGTTGCTCGACGACAAGTGGTGACAGTTGACTTGGTTGTCCTGTTCTGAGCACTTGAGACCATTTCTGCTCTTTGAGCACTGAAAAGTTGCTGTCCTCATCTTTCCTACCTTCAGGAGTATCTGCTTCATGTGGAGACTGGGTGGGCAAACATTTTGAGTGGGGAGGTGTGTGCAGAACGATGTTGTATAGGACAGTGTTTGGCACGTAGTAAGCGCTTAACAAAAACCATCATTATTATTTTAGAAAAAACGATGCAGGCTGTAGAACAAAGTAAGAACTGGAGAGGAGATAGATTGGAGACAGGGAGGTTCATTCATTCATTCATTCAATCGTATTTATTGAGGGCTTACTGTGTGCAGAGCATCATCAATCATATTTATTGAGCGCTTACTGTGTGCAGAACACTGTACTAAGTGCTTGGGAAGTACAAATTGGCAACATATAGAGACAGTCCCTACCCAACAGTGGGCTCACTGTACTAAACGCTTGGGAAATACAAGTCGGCAACATATAGAGACGGTCCCTAGCCAACAACGGGTGCTGACTATGTGCGGAACACTGTACTAAGCGCTTGGGAGAGGATGAAACAAAACTAAACAAATGCATTCCCTGTCCGCGATGAGCTTACAGTATAGAGAGGAAGGTCAGAGTGGAGGCTGAGAATGTAGTTGAGGTGCGATATGACGCATCGTGGTCTAGTGGGAAGAGTACGGGTCTGAGAGAAGCAGGGTTCTCATCCTAGATCCACTACTCATCCACTGGGTGACCTTGGGCAAGTCACTTAACTTCTCTGGGCCTCAGTTACCTCAACTGGAAAATGGGGATTAAGGCCAAGAGCCCCATGTGGGACAGGGACTGTGTCCAAACTGCTTTGCCGGTATCCAACCCAGCACTTAGTACAGTGCCTGGCACACAGAAAAAGCATAACAAATGCCATTTTTAAAAAAGTAATTGGATCAGCAAAGTGGAATTTTAGAGGGAGAAGAAGGTGCAGAATTTGGACCCGTTCTGAAGGAAAACCCGACAGGATTTGATGACAGAAAGAAGATGTGGATTGAATGACAGAGATGAGTCAAAGACAACGCCAAGATTTGTGAGAAGGGAGGGTGGAGGTGTTGTCTACAGTAATAGGAAAGTCCAGGGGAGGCTTGGGTTTGGTGAGAAGATGAGGTGTCCTTTTTTGGAGATATTAAGTTTGAGGTATTGATGGGGCATCAACTAAAGATGTCCCAGAGGCAGGCAAGACTGCAGAGAAGGAGAGAGAGATCAGGGTTGGAGATGAAGATTTGGGAATCATCTGCAAAGATGTGGTGGGTGAAGCCATGGGAGAGAATGAGTTCTCCAAGGGAGTGGGTAGAGATGGAGAAGCACGTAGGTGTGCATCTGGGAGTAGAAACAGCCTGGCTTAGGGGAAAGAGCCCGGGCTTGGAAGTCAGAGGTCATGGGTTCTAATCCAGACTCCGCCACTTATCAGCTGTGTGACTTTGGGCAAGTCACTTCACTTCTCTTTGTCTCACTTACCTCATCTGTAAAATGAGGATGAAGGCTGTGAGCCCCACACGGGACAACCTGATAACCTTGTATCTCCCCTAGAGCTTAGAACAGTTCTTGGCACATAGGAAGTGCTTAACAAATATTATTATTATTATTATTAGATGGAGAATGGAAGGGGATGTAGAACTAAGCCTTAAGGGACCCCCATAGTTATGGGACTGGAGGGGGAGCCCACAAAAGAGACTGAGAATGAACGGCCAGAGAAATGAGGAGAACCAGCATCCAGCGCCATCTCTTCGCACCTTATCAAAACTCTCGCCCCCTTCTTTTTTCCCTCCCTAACCTGCATCTTCATCTGTTCTCTTTCCAATGGCTTCTTCCCCTCTGCTTTCAACCAGGCCACATTTCCCCCATCCTAAAAAAACCCTCCCTTGACCCCATGGCTCCCTCCAGTTGCGTGGCTCAGTGGAAAGAGCCCGGGCTTTGGAGTCAGAGGTCATGGATTCAAATCCCGGTTCTGCCAGTTGTCAGCTGTGTGACTTTGGGCAAGTCACTTCACTTCTCTGTTGCCTCAGTTACCTCATCTGTAAAATGGGGATTAAGACTGTGAGCCCCCCGTGGGACAACCTGATCACCTTGTAACCTCCCCAGCGCTTAGAACAGTGCTTTGCACATAGTAAGTGCTTAATAAATGCCATCATTATTTTGATTATTATTATTATTATTATTATTATCACCTCATCTCCCTCCTACCCTTCCTCTCCAAACTCCTTGAGTGAGTCTTCTACCCCCACTGTCTCAAATTCCTCTCTCCAGTACTCTCCCAGATCCCGTCCAGTCTGGTTCCAACCTATTCTCTCCACCGAAACCACCCTCCCAAAGGTCACCGATGATCTTGCCAAATCCAATGGCCTCTACTCCATCCTCATTCTCCTCCACCTCTCGTCATGTTCTCACTATGGGCTTTAAACCACTCAATCCCCTTGCCTCCTCTTACCTCACCTGGCTACTCTCCTCCTCCAACCCAGCCCACGGACTTGGCCCCTCTAATGCCAGCCTTCTCACTGTCTCTCCTTCTTGTCTCTCTCACCGCCGACCCCTCGCCCACATCCTACCTCTGGCCTGGAAAGCCCTCCCTCCTCAAATCAGTCAAATAATTGCTCTCCCCCACTTCAAAACCTTATTGAAGGCCCATCTCCTCCAAGAAGCCTTCCCTGACTGTGCCCTCCTCTCCTCTTCTCCCCCTCCCTTCTGCACCGCTCTGACTTGCTCCCCCATTCATCCTCCCTCTCGTCCCCACAGCACATATGGATAGATCTGTAATTTATTTATCTATCTATTTATTTATATTCTTAGGAAAAGAGGACAGGCAGTGGAGTCAGAGGACCTGGATTCTAATTCCGCCCCACCATGTGCCTGCTGTGTGACCTTGGGCAAGTCACTGAACTTCTCTGTGCCTCGGTTACCTCATCTGTAAAATGAGGATTCTCATTTTAGAGAAGCAGCATGGCACAGTGGATAGCGCCCAGGCCTGGGAGCCCGCTGCTGGGTAGGGACTGTCTCTATATGTTGCCAACTTGTACTTCCCAAGCGCTTAGTACAGTGCTCTGCACACAGTAAGCGCTCAATAAATACGATTGAATGAATGAATGAGTCAGAGTTCATGGGTTCTAATTCTGGCTCCCCCATGTCTGCTGTGTGACCTTTGCCAAGTCACTTTACTTCTCTGGGCTTCAGTTACCTCATCTGTAAAATGGGGATTGAGACTGTGAGCCCCATGTGGGACAGGGACTGTGTCCACCCTGATTTGCTTGTATCCACCCCAGTGCTTAGTACACTGCCTGGTACATAGTAAGAGCTTAACAAATACCCGTTGTTGGGAAGGGACCGTATATATGTTGCCGACTTGTACTTCCCAAGCTCTTAGTACAGTACCCTGTACACGGTAAGCGCTCAATAAATACTATTGAATGAATGAATGAAATACCATACTTAAATTAAAAGTAAATTAACGGCTTTCTCCACCTCTAGACTGTGAGCTCATTGTGGGCAGGAATGTGTCTATTTGTTGTTCTACTGTCCTCTCCCAAGGGCTTAGTACAGTGTTTGGCACACGGTAACTGCTCAATAAATATGATTGAATGAAGACTGTGAGCCCCATGTGGGACATGGACTGTGTCCAACCTGATTTGTCAGTCAATAAATGTGCACACATATGATTAGCTTATATTTACTTCAGCACTTAATACAGTGCTTGGCCCAAAGCAAGTGCTTAACAAATACCTCAATAATAATCATTATTAGCTTTCCACCTCTACCCTCCTCTCCAATGTTTCTTACCAGTGAGTTGGTTGACCTGAGAGGAGCAAGGTGTGTAGGCTGAGTTATAGTAGGAGAATAGCGAGGTAGGAAGGGGAGAGGAGATTGAGGGCTTTCAAGCTGATGGGGACGAGTTTCTGTTTGAGGCGGTGGTGGATGGGCAACCACTGGAGGCCCTTTCCTCTCCATCCAAACTGCTACCCTGCTAATTCAAGCTCTCATCCTATCCCGTCTGGACTACTGCACTAGCCTTCTCTCTGATCTCCCATCCTCGTGTCTCTCTCCACTTCAATCCATACTTCATGCTGCTGCCCGGATTATCTTTGTCCAGAAACGCTCTGGACATATTACTCCCCTCCTCAAAAACCTCCAATGGCTACCGATCAATCTGCGCATCAGGCAGAAACTCCTCACCCTGGGCTTCAAGGCTGTCCATCACCTCGCCCCCTCCTACCTCACCTCCCTTCTCTCCTTCTCCAGCCCAGCCCGCACCCTCCGCTCCTCCACCACTAATCTCCTCACCGTACCTCGCTCTCGCCTGTCCCGCCATCGACCCCCGGCCCATGTCATCCCCCGGGCCTGGAATGCCCTCCCTCTGCCCATCCGCCAAGCTAGCTCTCTTCCTCCCTTCAAGGCCCTGCTGAGAGCTCACCTCCTCCAGGAGGCCTTCCCAGACTGAGCCCCTTCTTTCCTCTCCCCCTCGTCCCCCTCTCCATCCCCCCGTCTTACCTCCTTCCCTTCCCCACAGCACCTGTATATATGTATATATGGTTGTACATATTTATTACTCTATTTATTTATTTATTTATTTATTTATTTTACTTGTACATTTCTATCCTACTTATTTTATTTTGTTGGTATGCTTGGTTCTGTTCTCTGTCTCCCCCTTTTAGACTGTGAGCCCACTGTTGGGTAGGGACTGTCTCTATGTGATGCCAATTTGTACTTCCCAAGCGCTTAATACAGTGCTCTGCACATAGTAAGCGCTCAATAAATACGATTGATTGATTGATTGATTCTTGAGGAGTGGGGAAAAGTGGACTGGACGTTTTTGTAGAAAAATGACACAGGCAGCAGAGTGAAGTATGGGCCAGAGTGGGGAGAGACAGGAGGCTGGGAGGTCAGTGAGGAGATAAATGGAGTATTCATGGTGGGAAAGGATAGGTGTTTGGATCAACACGGGAGCAGTTTGGATGGAGAGGAAAGGGCAAATTTTAGCAACGTTGTGAAGGGAGAATCAGTTGGCGACAGACTGAATATGTGGTCTGAAGGACCTCAACTCTACTCTCTCATTCACCCCCCACATCCAATCAGTCACCAAAACCTACCAGTCTCACCTCCACAACATTGCCAAGATCCGTCCTTTCCTTTCCATCCAAACAGCTACCCTGCTGGTTCAATCTCTCATTTTATCCCGACTGGATTACTGCATAAGCCTCCTCTCTGATTTCCCAACTTCCTGCCTCTCCCCACTTCAGTTAATATTTCACTCTGCTGCCCGGATTATCTTTGTGCAGAAATGCTCTGGGCATGCTACTCCCCTCCTCAAAAATCTCCAGTGGTTGCCTGTCAACCTACGAATCAGGCAAAAACTCCTCACTCTCGGCTTCAAGGCTGTCCATCCAACACCTCGCCCCCTCCTACCTCACCTCCCTTCTTTCCTTCTCCAGCCCAGCCCGCACCCTCCGCTCCTCTGCCACCGCTCACTTCCTCACTGGGCCTCGTTCTTGCCTGTCCCACTGTCGACCCCCGGCCCACGTCCTCCCCCTGGCCTAGAATGCCCTCCCTCCCCACATCCGCCAAGCTAACTGTCTTCCTCTATTCAAACCCCTAGTGAGAGCTCACCTCCTCCACGAGGCCTTCCCAGACTCAGCCCCCTTTTTCCTCTCCCCCTCCCCATCCCCCCGCCCTACCTCCTTCCCCTCCCTACAGCACCTGTATCTATATTTGTACAGATTTATTATTCTATTTATTTTACTTGTATGCATTTACCATTTATTTTGTTAATGATGTGCATATAGCTTTAATTCTATTTGTTCTTACGATTTTGACACCTGTCTATGTGTTTTGTTTTGTTGTCTGTCTCCCCCTTCTAGACTGTGAGCCCGTTGTTGGGTAGGGACCATCTCTATATGTTGCCGACTTGTACTTCCCAAGTGCTTGGTCCAGCGCTCTGCACACACTTAGTGCTCAATAAATACAATTGAACGAATGAATGAAAAGGAGAGAGGCGACTCAAGAATAATGGATTTGTGAGACACGGAGGGCGGAGGTGCTGTCTCCATTCATTCATTCATGCATTCAATCGCATTTATTGAACACTTACTGTATGCAGAGCACTGTTCTAAGCGCTTGGAAAGTACAAGTTGGCAGGGAGGAGAGAGTCAAGGAGAGGTCAAGGAAAGTATCTGCCATCCCTGTTACACTGTTAGAGTGTACTCTTCCAAGCACTTAGTACAGTGCTCTGCACACAGTAAGTGCTCCTCAAATGCAATTGATTGACTGATTGATTGACAGGGTTTGGGTGAGAAGATGAGGAATTCTGTGAAGCAGCATGGTGTAGTGGAGAGAGCACCAGCTTGGGAGTCCGAAGGTCATAGGTTCTAATCCCAGCTCTCCCATTTGCCTGCAGTGTGACCTTAGGCAAGTCACTTCACTTCTCTGTGCCTCAGTTCCCTCATCTGTACAATGGGGTTTGAAACTGTGAGCCCCACGTGGGACAGGGACTGTGTCCAACCTGATTTGCTTGTATCCACCCCAGGGATTAGTGTAGTGCCTGGCACATAATAAGTGCTTAAAAAATACCACAGTTATTATTATTATTATCATTTTCCACAATTTTTATGGTGTTTGTTAAGCATGTACTATGTGTCAGGCACTGTACCAAGTGCTGGAGTAGATAACAATAATGATGGTGTTTGTTAAGTGCTTACTATGTGCAAAGCACTGTTTTAAGTGCTGGCGGGGATACAAGGTGACCAGGTTGTCCCACATGGGGCTCACATTCTTAATCCCCATTGTACAGATCAGGTAACTGAGGCACAGAGAAGTTAAGTGACCTGCCCAAAGTCACACAGCTGACAAGTGGTGGAACCGGGATTAGATCCCTTGACCTTTGACTCCCAAACCCGGGTTCTTTCCACTGAGCCATGCTGCTTCTCTAAATAATAATAATAATATCAATCAATCAATCAATCGTATTTATTGAGCGCTTACTGTGTGCAGAGCACTGTACTAAGCGTTTAGGAAGTACAAGTTGGCAACATATAGAGACAGTCCCTATCCAACAGTGGGCTCACAGTCTAAAAGAATAATAATGATGGCATTTATTAAGCGCTTACTATGTGCAAAGCACTGTTCTAAGCGCTGGGGAGATTACAAGGTGATCAGGTTGGCCCACGGGGGGCTCATAGTCTTCATCCCCATTTTACAGATGAGGTCACTGAGGCCCAGAGAAGTGAAATGACTTGCCCAAAGTCACACAGCTGACAAGTGGCAGAGCCGGGATTTGAACCCATGAACTCTGACTCCAAAGCCCGGGCTCTTTCCAGTGAGCCACCCTGCTTCTCTAGCACATGTCTGCTGATAATAATAATAATAATGATAATAATAATAATAATAATGGCATTTATTAAGCACTTACTATGTGCAAAGCACTGTTCTAAGCGCTGGGGGGATACAAGGTAATCAGGTTGTCCCACATGGGGCTCACAGTCTTCATCCCCATTTTATAGATGAGGTAACAGGCACACAGAAGTGAAATGACTTGCCCAAAGTCACACAGCTGACACTTGGCGGAGTCAGGATTTGAACCCATGACTTCTGACTCCAAAGCCCGGGCTCTTTCCACTGAGCCAGGCCGCTTCTCTGCTTCTTCTTCTTCTTCCTTTTCTTCTTCTTCTTCTTCTTCTTCTTCTTCTTCTTCTTTGCATTATTATTATGATGACGATATTATTATGATATTATTATGATATTATCATTAACTCACATCCTCAGACTCCCAAACCAGTGCTCTTTCCACCAGGCCATGTTGTTCCCACATTATGTCTCCTTCCAGGCACTAACCTCTCACATCCAAAGCAATCCAGACTAAAAAAAGATCGGAAACATCGCCTTTGCTGTTGCTTAACAAAGCACTTATGTCACTAACTGTTTATTTGATGATTTGGCTGCGAAAAAGCATCTTCAATGCAAATTTCCCAGCCTGAAGCCCCCCAAATATTAACTACTTTAATCAAAATATAAATATTCCATCATTTCATTAGATCTATTGTCACATAAGGCTCTTGATTCTCCAAAACTAGCTGTACAGCAGCATTCCTGAGGCATTTTAGAGTTTCTATGGTAACGACTACGTCTATTTCATATCAGAACGAATGCGGTAACTATGGATATGCAAAATCAAAGCAGCGACACTCTATTAAGCCCAAGTAACTTAATTACATTGCATTGCAGGTAATCTTACTACAGATGATCTATATTAACACCCCTGTGGCCTGGGTGAGAATGAGAGAGGTATTGATATGGAAATAACCGGCAACTGCATTCTTTTTTTAATCATCTGGCTTCTCCAGTCAAGTTCTTCTGGTAGAAAACGTGGACTCCAAATCATCCACAGGGCTTCGTAGGAGACTTGAGAAAAATAAAGACATTTTCAAGGAGTTCCACGGCAATTTCTCAATAGCCTCTCTGGAGGAGGGATCACCAATTACCATCGAAATAATAATAAGAATCTTGGCATTTGTTAAGCGCTTACTATGTGCCGAGCACTTTTCTAAGCGCTGGGGTACTACTAATAATAATAATAATAATGATGGCATTTGTTAAGTGCTTACTATGTGCAAAGCACTGTTCTAAGTCTCCCCCTTTTAGACTGTGAGCCCACTGTTGGGTAGGGACTGTCTCTATATGTTGCCAATTTGTACTTCCCAAGTGCTTAGTACAGTGCTCTGCACATAGTAAGCGCTCAATAAATACAATTGATGTTGGGGGATACAAGGTTGTCCCACACGGGGCTCACAGTCTTCATCCCCATTTTGCAGATGAGGTAACTGAGGCTCAGAGAAGTTAAGTGACTTGCCCAAGGTCACACAGCTAAGTGGCAGAGCTGGGATTAGAACCCACGACTTCTGACTCTTAAGCCCATGCTCTTTCCACTAAGCCAAGCGGCTTCATAGTAACAACAACGATAATAATGAAAATAATAATATGATAGCATCATTCATTAAGCACTTACTACGTGTAACCGGGGCCCAGAAAAGTGAAGTGACTTGTCCAAGGTCACCCAGCGGGCCAGAGGCAGAGCTGGGGATAGAACACCTGTATTCTTGCTCTGTTCATTGGGCCATTCTCCTGGCATAGTGAATAGAGCCTGAGACTGGGAGTCACAAGGTCATGGGTTCTAATCCTGGCTCGGCCGCTTGTCTGCTGTGCGACCTTAGCCAAGTCACTTCACTTCTCTGGGCCTCAGTGACCTCATTTGTAAAATGGGGATTAAAACTGTGAGCCCCCCGTGGGACAACCTGATCACCTTGCAACCTCCCCAGCACTTAAAACAGTGCTTTGCACATAGTAATCGCTGAATAAATGCCATCGTTATTATTCTCTGTGCCTCAGTTTCCTCATGTGCAAAATGGGGATTGGGATTGCGAGCCTCATGTGGGACCAGGAACTGTGTCCAACCCAATTTGCTTTCTGATTTGAATACATCCCAGCGCTTAGTACAGTGCCTGGCACATAGTAAATGCTTAACAAATACCAAAATAATTATTATTATGTCTGTTATATCATTATAGTGTATTCTCCCAAATGCTTAATCCCATGCTCTGCACACAGTAAGCACTCAGTAAATACAAATGGCTGACTGGCCTGTATTTTTTGAGCACTTACTGTGTGCAGAGCATTGTACTAAGTGCTTGGAAGAGTATATAACAATATAGCAGACACATTCCCTCTCCACCCTGAGCTTATGGTCTAGAGGGGGAGATTTTCTAGAGTTATTAGCCCTGACCCCTGCCCTGTGGGAGCTTACAGTCTATTGCGTGCAAAACACATTTAAATCCCCGTATGGGACAGAGACTGCATCCAACCTAATTAACTTGTCCCTACCCCAGCGCTTATAATAATAGTGGCATTTATTAAGCGCTTACCATGTGCAAAGCACTGTTCTAAGCACTGGGGAGGTTACTAGGTGATCAAGTTGTCCCATGTGGGGCTCACAGTCTTAATCCCCATTTTACAGATGAGGTAACTGAGGCACAGAGAAGCTAAGTGACTTGCCCAAAGTCACACAGCTGACAAGCAGCAGAGCAGAGATTTGAACCCATGACCTCTGACTCCAAAGCCCGGGCTCTTTCCACTGAGCCATGCTGCTTCCCAGTGCTTAGAACAGTGTTGGACCCATAGTAAGCGCTTAACTAGTAAGTGCTTAGAAGCAGCGTGGCTCAGTGGAAAGAGCCCGGGCTTTGGAGTCAGAGGTCATGGATTCAAATCCCAGCTCCACCAACTGTCAGCTGGGTGACTTTGGGCAAGTCACTTAACTTCTCTGGGCCTCGGTTACCTCATCTGTAAAATGGGGATGAAGACTGTTAGCCCCATGTGGGGCAACCTGATCACCTTGTATCCTCCCCAGAGCTTAGGACAGTGCTTTGCATATAGTAAACGCTTAACAAATGCCATCATTATTATTATTATTATTATTATTATTAACTAAGATGATGAAAAAAGAGCACTGTACTAAGCCCTTGAGAGAGCACTTTAAACTTAAGCCCCCTTAAGAAGCTTAAAATCTAGCCAGAGACAAGGATGCAAACATCAATCAACTAGAGAAGCAGAGTGGTTAAATGGAAAGAGCCCTGGCTCAGGAGCCAGAGGTCAGGGGTTCTAATCCCGACTCCACCACTTATCAGCTGTGTGACTTTGGGCAAGTCACTTCACTTCTCTGGGCCTCAGTGACCTCATCTGAAACCTGATTACCTTGTATCTCCCCCAGTGCTTAGAACAGTGCTTAGCACATAGCGTCATTTTAATTACAAACAGGAGGAAATAATAGACTTTAGAACTACTTGCATAGAGTTATTAGACACTCTCCTGGCCTTCAAGGAGGTTACTGTCTACTGTGTGCAGAGCATTGTACCAGGAGCTTGTCAGGGTAGATACAGAGTGGGTAATACAGAGTCCCTCCTTCCACACATCCCCCAAACTAGCTCTCTTCCTCCCTTTAAAGCCCTACTGAGAGCTCACCTCCTTCAGGAGGCCTTCCCACACTGAGCCCTCTTTTTCCTCTCCTCCTCCCCATCCCCCCCACCCTCCCCCTCCCCTTCCCCACAGCACTTGTATATATTTGTACATATTTATTACTCTTTATTTTATCAGTGATGTGTTTGTAGCTATAATTCTGTTTATTCTTATGGTATTGATGCCTGTCTACATGCTTTGTTTTGTTGTCTGTCTCCCCCTCCTAGACAGTGAGCCCGTTGTTGGGTAGAGACCGCCTCTATATGTTGCTGATTTGTACTTCCCAAGTGCTTAGTACAGTGCTCTGCGCACAGTAAGTGCTAAATAAATACAATTGAACGAATGAATGAATTAATGAATGAGTCCCTGTCTTCAAGGAATTAACAATTTTGCGGGGCCCTTACAGTCTTCATTTTTCCCAAATAGTTTTCCAAAGATAGTGGGGTTGACAGGTGATGACTCGCCCCCACTTCAAAGCCTTATTTTAGGCCCATTTCATCCAGAAGGCCTTCCCAGACCAACTGCCCCTTTCCTCTTCTTCCACTCCCTTCCGTGTCACCCTAACTTACTCTCTTTATTCACCCCCTCTCCCAACCCAACATCACTTATGTATACATCTGTAATTTATTTATTGATAATGACATCTGTGTCCCCCTCTAGACTGTAAGCTCCTTGTGGGCAGGGAATGTGTCTATTATTGTATCGTACTCTCCCAGGTGCTTAGTACAGTGTTCTGCATATGGTAAATACTCAATAAATACCATTGACTGACTGATTTAATATGTAAAGACCATAGAACCTGAGCTGTGAATATCTGGCTCCTCATGGCTCAAAGCGACAATCATAACAAGCATGTCTGTGGTTGTGGTGCTCACCTTCTCTAAGTTTTAAAAGTCATGGTGGCCTAACAATAATAATAATAATTGTGGTATTTGCTAAGTGCTTACTATGTGCCAGGCACTTTGCTAAGCACTGAGGTAGATAAAAGCAAATCAGGTTGGACTCAGACACCGTCCCACGTGGGGCTCACAGTTTCAATCCCCATTTTACAGATGAGGTCACTGAGGCATGGAAAAGTGAAGTGATTTGCCCAATGTCACACAGCTGACAGGTGGCAGAGCCAGGATTAGGACCCATGAACTTCTGAATCCCACTACGTCATGCTGCTTTCCACCATTGCTGGAGTGCTTGGCTCATAGGAAGAAATACCATAATCATCATCATTTTTCTTCTTCTTATTATTATTATTATTATCCTTCTGGGCCTGGAGCAGAGGCTGATGGGAGCATCAGTGTCAAGGGAGAGGGGCAGTATCCCTCTCAGTCTCTGGTCCCCAAAAGTTGGCCATATTAAGAGCAGAAGATGGCAGACAAAACTGCCACATGTCAAGTTCTCCAGGGATGAAGTAGGGACTTCTGGAGGTCCCGGTGATGAGGAGGGGCACTGTCTCCTCATCATCATCATTAATCGTATTTATTGAGCGCTTACTGTGTGCAGAGCACTGTACTAAGCGCTTGGTAAGTACAAGTTGGCAACATATAGAGACAGTCCCTACCCAAGAGTGGGTCTCCTGCTCATCTCTGGGCTCGAAAGCAAGAGGAAACATAGACAGGGCCCTGCCCTCAAGGAATCGACAATCACTGAATAAAGGGCTTTCCCAAAACCTGGACTTCCTTTTGCTGTGGCCAAGGAATAGATCTGAGTCTCATTTATACCAGAAACTGGTTGGCCGAAGTCCCATCTCCAGCTTTTAGAGCGATGTTTCCTCCATGGGAGTAGATTCGGATCTACGAGCCTCTTGAACGACGCTTTCCATTCTCCCCTACGGTTTTTAAAACAGTTCTTCTAAAGATCCGAAGTCAACTTAATAATGATGGCATTTGTTAAGCGCTTACTCTGTGAAAAGCACTGTTCTAAGCGCTGGGGAGGTTACCAGGTGATCAGGTTGTCCCACGGGGGGCTCACGGTTTTAATCCCCATTTTATAGATGAGGTAACCGAGGCACAGAGAAGTTAAGTGACTTGCCCAAAGTCTCATAGCTGACGGTGGAGCCGGAATTGAACCCATGACCTCTGACTCCAAAGTCCGTGCTCTTTCCATTGAGCCACACCGCTCCTCTTGTCAGTAGGATGTAAGAGGATGGCAGATATTTCCTGCTCACTGCTCCTACAGCGGCAGACGGCAATTATTCTATTCAAATAGGCTCCTGGTTCCTAGATGCGGCAAAAAAAAAGGGATTTGTCAACTGAATGGAGTGGTACTTAGATAAATGCCTCATCTCAACAGAATGGATTAGGGGTTTTACGTTTTGTCACTGGAATCTCAATTCATTCTGCCAATAAAATATATTTAATCAAAATGCCATTCCCCCCCCTTCTCGCAGGCTGGGTTTCTCCAACAGCCTTAATCCATTCTGTCAGCAAAATCTATTTGATCCACCATAACTCAATCTCTTCTGTCAACAACGAAATGAAAACTTCACTGTTTAGGATATTGAAAGATCCTTCCATGGCCCGATTTCCGGGCTGCAAGTCAAAAGGTGATGAGATCAACCCCCAAGCTCATGGCAAATAGGATGGGAATGATGATATTTGTTAAGCGCTTACTATGTGTCAAGCACTTTTGTAAGCCCTGGGGTCGATACAAGGTAATCGGTTTGGACACAGCCCCTGTCCCACATGGAGCTCAGAGTCTTAATCCCCATTTTACAGTAGGTCCCTGACAGAGAAGTGAAGTGACATGACCAAGGTCACCCAGCAGAGAAGGGATGGAGCCGGGATTAGAACCCAGTTCCTTCTGGCTCTAAGGCCTGGGCTCTACCCAATAGGTCATGCTGTTTAAATCTGGAAGCTTGTTTGAGCAGGGAATGTGTCTGTTCATTGCTATATCGAACTCTCCCAAGAGCTTATTACAGTGCTTTGTACACAATAAGCGCTCAATAAATACAACTGAATGAATTAAGCTCCTTCTAGACTGTAACCACCCTCTCAGGGTGGCAACTGGAGAGCTTCCAGTTCTCTACCAGTCTCGACTATGGGAGGGAGAATGAAGCAGAGACCTGTCCAGTCCATTCCGAGCTTGGCCAGTGGCTAATAAAAATAATAATAATAATGATGGCATTTATTAAGCGCTTACTATGTGCAAAGCACTGTTCTAAGCGCTGGGGTAGATACACAGTAATTAAGTTGTCCCACGTGAGGCTCACAGACTTAATCGCCGTTTTACAGATGAGGTAACTGAGGCACAGAGAAGTTAAGGGACTTGCCCTGAGTGGAAGGCAACCCTGCTACAAGTCAAAACTCACTGTTGCTGGGCAGCAGCGACACGGGAAAGAGTCAAGGGCGGAGGTTAAAGTTGACTGAGCTGAAGGAGGCAATGTCAGGTTTTTCCCAAGAAAACTCTATGGATACACCACAAGAAAATTTGCAGATGGAGGTGGGGCATTCCGGGAGAGATGTGTCCATGGCGCCTGCGTCTGGGGCTTAGTACAGTGCTCTGCACACAGTAAGTGCTCAATAAATACGATTGATTGATTGATTGAGGTGACTCGACTGCCTAAGACAAGACAAAACTGTAATCTCATTATGAGCAGGGAATGCATCCACTAATTCTGTTGTACTGTACTCTCCCGAGTGCTTAGTACAGTACTCTACACATTGAAAGCGCTCAATAAATACCACTGATTGATTGACCGATCGATTGAAAATGTTCTCAATCCTGGATCCCTTCCAGAGAAACATCAATCAATCAGTGGTATTTATCGAGTGCTCTCTGTGTGCAAAGCACTGGACTTAGTACAGTGCTCTGCACATAGTAAGCGCTCAATAAATACGATTGATGATGGACTAAATGCTTGGGAGAGGATGATAAAATCGAATGGGTAGACACATTCCCTGCCCACAGTGAGCTTACAGTCCAGAGGGAATCCCTTGTGAGATAGCCAAGATGGGAAAGGCAAGGAGAGGATGGCAATCCCCATTTCCAGAGTTATGGAATGAATTCCATCCTACCCTCCCTCTCTCCCCAGAGTGATCAAACCAGATGCTCCCATTTATTCATTCATTCAATTGTATTTATTGAGTGCTTACTGTGTGCAGAGCACTGTACTAAGCGCTTGGAAAGTACAATTCGGCAACAGATAGAGACAATCCCTACCCGCCAACAGGCTCACGGTCTAGAATGGGGAGACAGACAACAAAACAAAACAAGTGGACAGGCATTAATAGCATCAAAATGAATAAATAGAATTACAGACCTATACACATCGTCAATAAAATAAATAGAATAATAATTATTTACAAATAGAGAAGCAGCGCGGCTCAGTGGAAAGAGCATGGGCTTTGGAGTCAGAGGTCATGGGTTCAAACCCCGGCTCCACCAATTGTCAGTTGTGTGACTTTGGACAAGTTACTTAACTTCTCTGTGCTTCAGTTCCCTCATCTGTAAAATGCCCTGTGGGACATCCTGATTGCCTTGTAACCTCCCCAGTGTTTAGAACAGTGCTTTGCACATAGTAAGCTCTTATTAAATGCTATTATTATTATTATTATTAAGTTCTGTGGGGCAGGAAAAGGGGTAAAGCGGAGGGAGGGAGTAGGGGTGAGAGAGATGAGATCAAGGCTCTGTGAGGGCCTTGAAGCCGATGGTGATGAGTTTCTGTTTGATGCGAAGGTGGACGGGCAAACCACTGGAGATTTTTGAGGAACAGGGAAACACAGCCTGGACGTTATTGTAGAAAAACAATCCGGGCAGTAGAGAGAAGTATGGACTGGAGTGGGGGTAGACAGGAGACAGGGAGGTCAGAGAGGAGGCTGATACAGTAACCAAGGTGGGAGAGGAGAAGTGTTTGGATTAACATGGTAGCGGTTAAGTGGGAAAGGGTGGATTTTCCACTAGACAACATTGCCTTTTCAAACTAGAGATTAAATTCCTGAACCCTCACAAACTTGGACTGTGAGCCCCATGTGGGGCAGAGACGAAGTCCAATCCGATGAAATTGTATCCGCTCCAGTGCTCAATCAGTCGTATCAATCAATGTATTTAGTGAGCACGTCATGCGGACACAGCAATGAATTTGGGAGAATATTCATTCATTCATTCATTCATTCAATCGTATTTATTGAGTGCTAACTGTTCTCTGTCTCCCCCTTTTAGACTGTGAGCCCACTGTTGGGTAGGGACTGTCTCTATATGTTGCCAATTTGTACTTCCCAAGCGCTTAGTACAGTGCTCTGCACATAGTAAGCGCTCAATAAATACGATTGATGATGATGATGCAGAGCACTGTACTAAGTGCTTGGGAAGTCCAAGTTGGCAACATATAGAGACAGTCCCTACCTAACAGTGGGCTCACAGTCTAGAAGAATATAATAGAATATAATATAACTAGGTACATGGCACATAGTAAGTGCTTAACAAATGCTATCATTATTATTATTATTATTATTATTATTATTACCCCAGTGCTTAGAACAGTGCTTGGCACATAGTAAGTGCTTAACAAATACCACCATTATTACTATTATTATTATTATTAATAATAATAACAATAATAGTATTTGTTAAGTGCTTACTATATGCCAAGCACTGTTCTAAGAGCTGAGGTAGATACAAGGTAACCGGGTTGTCCCACAGGGGGCTTACAGTCTTAATCCCCATTTTATAGATGAGGTAACTGAGGCCCAGAGAAGTGAAGTGACTTGCCCAAAGTCACACAGCTGATTAGTGGCAGAGGCAGGATTAGAACCCATGACCTCTGACTCCCAAGCCCGGGCTCTTTCCACTAAGCCATGCTGCACTAGAATACTAATGGTATTTGTTAAGCGTTGATGCCGCACCAAACCCTGTTCTAAGCACCTGGGTAGATGCAAGCTCACCTCCTCCAAGAGGCCTTCACAGACTGAGCCCCCTCCTTCCTCTCTCCCTCACCATCCCCCCCACCCTACCTCCTTCCCCTCCCCACAGAACCTGTATATATGTTTGTACAGATTTATTACTCTATTTATTTTACTTGTACATAATTGCTATTCTATTCATTTTGTTAACAATGTGCACCTAGCTTTAATTCTATTTGTTCTGATGACTTGACACCTGCCCACTTCTCCCCCTTCTAGACTGTGAGCCCGTTTTTGGGCAGGGCCCATCTCTAGATGTTGCCAACTTGAACTTCCCAAGCACTTAGTACAGTGCTCTGCACACAGTAAATGCTCAATAAATACGATTGAATGAATGAATGAATGCAAGAGAATCAGATTGCCCCACGTGGGGCTCGCAGTTTTCATCTCCATTTTCCAGATGAGGTAACTGAGGGCACAGAGAAGTTAAGAAGGTTGCCTAAGGTCACACAGCAAAGTGGCGGAGCCGAGATTAGAACCCACGTCCTCCGACTCCCAAGCCCACGCTCTGGCCACTAAGCCATGCTGGCAGTCCCTAATACCATCATTATTATAACAAAGCAGGGAGACATTTTCCCTGGCCACGATGAGCTCATATTTAATTGGGTGCTGACTGCATGAAGAGCACTGTACTAAGCACTTCGGGGAGTAGGAAATCCTGTCTGTTCAACCTTCACAAAATTACTAAATTCCCCCCTCTAATCCCGGCCCTGATAAAATTGTGTGAAAATATCCGGCTCCTCACGGCTCCGAGTGACAGAAAGCTCATCATGGGCAGGTAACAAGTCTGTTTATTGTTACACTTTGCTCTCCCAAGTGCTTAGGACAGTGCTCTGCACACAGTGAGTGCTCAATAAGTACAACTGAATGGAGCAGGGGCTGATGGGAGTATCATCAGCTTGCTATGTGGCCTTGGGCAAGTCACTTAGCTTTCCTGTGCCTCAGTTTCCTCAACCATAAAATGGAGATTCAAAAGCTGTTCTCCCTCCTACTTCGAATGTGAGCCCCCTGTGGGACAATGACTGTGTCATTCATTCAATCGTATTTATTGAGCGCTTACTGTGTGCAGAGCACTGTACTAAGCGCTTGGGAAGTACAAGTTGGCAACATATAGAGACGGTCCCTACCCAACAGTAGGCTCACAGTCTAGAAGGGGGAGACGGAGAACAAAACAAAACATATTAACAAATGTCCAACCTGATAAACTTGTAACTATAATAATAGTAATAATTGTGGTATTTGTTGAGTGCTTACTATGTGCCAGGCACTGTCCTGGATTCAAGCAAATTGGATTGTACTTACCCCAGCGCTTAGAACAGGGCTTGACCCATAATAATAATGATAGCATTTATTAAGCGCTTACTATGTGCAAAGCACTGTTCTAAGTTCTGGGGAGGTTACAAGGTGATCAGGTTATCCCATGGGGGGGCTCACAGTCTTAAACTGCCTTACTGCCTAGAGGGGTAGACAGACATTAATATAAATAAAATTACAGACTGGTACAGTGAAGCGGGCCTAGGATTCATTCATTTATTCACTCAATCATATTTATGGAGCGCTTACTGTGCGGAGCACTGTACTAAGCGGTTGGAAAGTACAATTCGGCAACAGATAGAGATAATCCCTACCCAACGACAGGCTCACGGTCTAGAAGGGGGAGACAGACAACAAAACATGGGGGATGAATAAAGAGAGCAAGTCAGGACAATGTAGAAATGAGTCACTCGTATTTACTGAGCGCTTACTGTGTGCAGAGCACTCTTCTTGCTCTTGGGAGAGTACAATATAACACTGTAACAGACACATTCCCTGCTCACAACAATCTTACAGTCTAGACTGTGAGCCCACTGTTGGGTAGGGACTGTCTCTATATGATGCCAACTTATACTTCCCAAGTCGCTTAGTACAGTGCTCTGCACACAGTAAGCGCTCAATAAATACGATTGATGATGATGATGATGATAGAAGGGAGTGGAAAAAAGGAAAAGTGGGGCTTAGTCAGGGAAGGCCTCTTGGAGGAGTTGGGCCTTCAGAGAGGCTTTGAAGGGGGAGAGAGTCATTGTCTGTTGGATTTGGAGGGACTGTCTCTATATGTTGCCAACCTGTACTTCCCAAGCGCTTAGTACAGTGCTCTGCACACAGTAAGCGCTCAATAAATACGATTCATTGATTGATTGATTGATTGAGCCCACTGCTGGGTAGGGACTGTCTCTATATGTTGCCAACTTGTACTTCCCAAGCGCTTAGTACAGTGCTCTGCACACAGTAAGCGCTCAATAAATACAATTGATGATGATGATGATTTGAGGAGGGAGGGCATTCCAGGCCAGAGGAGGGTCGTGGGCGAGAGTTCGGCGGTGAGATAGGTGAAATCAAGGTACATTTGTTCATTCAATCATATTTATTGAGCGCTTATCTTGTGCAAAGCACTGTACTAAGCGCTTCAAAGAGCCTTCAAAGTGCTTCAAAGAGCCGAGTATAGTAAGAAGCTTGGCAATGGAGGAGAAAAGTGTGCTGGCTGGGTTGGAATAAGAGAATATAACAAATAATTCTGTTTGTTCTGACGATTTTGACATCTGTCTACATGTTTTGTTTTGTTGTCTGTCTCCCCCACATAGTCTATGAGCCTGTTGTTGGGTAGGGACCATCTCTATATGCTGCTGACTTGTACTTCCCAAGCGCTTAATAATAATAATGATGGTATTTGTTAAGCACTTACTATGTGCAAAGCACTGTTCTAAGCGCTGGGGAGGTTACAAGATGGTCAGGTTGTCCCACGGGCGGCTCACAGTCTTAATCCCCGTTTTACAGATGAGGTAACTGAGGCACAGAGAAGTTAAGTGCCTAAAGTCACACAGGTGACAAGTAGCGGAGCCAGGATTTGAACCCATGACTTCTGACTCCAAAGCCCGTGCTCTTTCCACTGAGCCACGCTGCTTCTCAATACAGTGCTAGTACAGTGCTCTGCACACAGTAAGCGCTCAATAAATATGACTGAATGAATGAATAAATGAGAATAGCCAGGTGAGGTAGGTGGGGACAAGGTGATTGCCTGCTTTAAAGCCGACAGTAAGGAGGGATAACAAATATTGCTATTATCGTTCCCCCATGAAAATCTAAAGGTTAATGTTATTCGGGAGCCTATTTTACTTGGAGAATATGTTATTTCATTAAAGAGCTTAATTAAGGCCATTACAAAGTATTTCTGCACTCTGGTTGAGGGTTTTTATATTTGCATTTTTATTAAACCCTTATCCATGGTTTCTGTTCCTCACAGCCCAGTTATTTAGGAGGAGAGAATGCACAGGACCCTACAGTAATATCTGAGGGGTGAAACCAGGCCTCTGATTTCATGGTATTTATTGAATCATTGCTTGTCTCCACATCAGCGCTTAGTACAGTGCCCGGCACACTGTAAGCACTTAACCAATATCAGAATTATTATGTATTATTATAATCTCCCAAAGGTCCTTCTCCTATCATTTACAGCATTCATTCATTCATTTAATCGTATTTATTGAGCACTTACTGTGTGCAGAGCACTGTACTAAGCGCTTGGGAAGTACAAGTTGGCAACATTCATTCAACCGTATTTTTTGAGCACTTACCGTGTGCAGAGCACTGTACTAAGCGCTTGGGAAGTACAAATTGGCAACATATAGATATGGTCCCTACCCAACAACAAGCTCACAGTCTAAATGGAGACCACAGGTTTATGGGCTGGGAAAGTTCCATTGATTATAATAATAATAATAATAATAATAATTTTGGTATTTGTTAAGCACTTACTATGTGCAAAATACTGTTCTAAGCCCTGGGGAGGATACAAGGTGATCAGGTTGTCCCATCTGGGGCTTAAAATCTTAATCCCCATTTTACAGATGAGGTAACTGAGGCACAGAGAAGTGAAGCGACTTGCCCAAAGTCACACAGCAGACAATTGGCAGAGCTGGGATTTGAACTCATGACCTCTGACTCCAAAGCCCAGGCTCTTTCCATTGAGCCACGGGGATTATTTGTTTGTTTTTCTCTAAACACAAAGTTCTTTGTCTAGCTAGAATGGTGCTTGGCACATAGAAACTCCTTAACAAATGTCGTAATCATTATTATTATTATTATTATTATTATTATCATTAGCGCAAAAGTTGTTGAGAAGCAGCATGGCACAGTGGCTACAGCACAGTCCTTGGAGTCAGCAAGTCCTGGGTTCTAATCCCTGCTCCACCACTTGTCTGCTCTGTGACCTTGGGCAAGTCACTTCTCTTCCCTGTACCTCAGTGACTTCATTCATTCATTCATTCATTCATTCATTCAATCGTGTTTATTTAGTGCTTACTGTGTGCAGAGCACTGTACTAAGCGCTTGGGAAGTCCAAGTTGGCAACATATAGAGACGGTCCCTACCTAACAGTGGGCTCACAGTCTAGAAGGGGGAGACAGAAAACAAAACAAAACATATTAACAAAATAAAATAAATAGAATAAATATGTACAAGTAAAATAAATAAATAGCATAATAAATATGCACAAATATATATATATATATATATACATCTGTAAAACGAGGATTGAGACTGTGAGCCCCACTTGGGACAGGGACTGTGTCCAACCCGATTTGCTTGCATCCACCTCAGCGCTTAGTACAGTGCCTTGCACATAGTAAGAGCTTAACAAATACCTTAATTAGCTGAGGGGCCTCATCATCAATCATATTTATTGAGCGCTTACCGTGTGCAGAGCACTGTACTAAGCACTTGAAGGGCCTGAAGCTGAGATAGAGATAACGGGTCAGTGCTGGGCACCATTGCATTGAGTAGGATAACGAGTTTTTCTGCACACAGTAAGCGCTCAATAAATACGACTGAATGAATGAATGAAGGTTCAGGGCTGGACACCTTCTCACTCGTCTCAATTTGCCATTGTATTGATTAGACAGGTGCAATTGCTTTGATCACCAATTGGAAAAGAACTTATCAAAGGCATTGACCAACTATCTCTGGGAGTCAGAGACCACACAAAAAGCTGAAGAGCCATTCAGGGCAGAATTGCTCTATTTCTGAGTACCTCACCCTCAGAAATACCAAATATGGTACCAAATACCATAATTATGTGTACATGTACTCATCTATAATTCTATTTATTTATATTAATGCCTGTTTACTTGTTTTGATGTGTATAGATCTATAATTCGATTTGTTTATATTAATGCCTGTTTACTTGATATCTGTCCCCCCTTCTAATAATAATAATGGCATTTATTAAGCGCTTACTATGTGCAAAGCACTGTTCTAACCGCTGAGTAGATACAAGGTCATCAGGTTATCCCACATGGGGCTCACAGTCTCAACCCTCATTTTACAGATGGTAATTCTATTTGTTTATATTGATGCCTGTTTACTAGCCTTGATGTCTATCCCCCCTTCTAATAATAATAATAATGATGGTATTTGTTAAGTGCTTACTATGCACAAAGCACTGTTCTAAGCACTGGGGAGGTTAGAAGGTGATCAGATTGTTTCAGAAGACATTTTATTCATTCAATTGCATTTATTGAGCACTTATTGTGTGCAGAGCACAGTACTAAGTGCTTGGGAAGTACAAGTCAGCAACATATAGAGACAGTCTCTACCCAACAATGGGCTCAGAGTCTAGAAGACTTGGGAATAATAATAATAATGATGATGATGATGGTATTTGTTAAGCACTTGCTATGTGCAAAGCACTGTTCTAAGCACTGGGGAGATTACAAGGTGACCAGGTTGTCCCACAGGGGGCTCACAGTCTTAATCCCCATTTTACAGATGAGGTAACTGAGGCATAGAGAAGTTAAGTGACTTGCCCAAAGTCACACAGCTGACAGTTGGCGGAGTCTGGATTTGAACTCATGACCTCTGACTCCAAAGCCCAGGCTCTTTCCACTGAGCCACTCTGCTTCTCTGCTTCTATACTGTAAGCCCAGTGTGGGCAGGGATTGTCTCTCTTTATTGCCGAATTGTACTTTCCAAGCAGTTAGTACAGTGCTCTGCACACAGTAAGTGCTCAATAAATACCAATGAATGAATGAATTAATTAATTAATTAATATTAGTAGTAAAAGTAATCAGTTGGTCAGTTCTATTTTTTGAGCACTTACTGTGTGCAGAGCACTGGTCTAAGTGCTTGGAGGAGTACAGTATAACAATAAGCATGGCTTAGTGGAAAGAGCCCGGGCTTGGGAGTCAGCGGACATGGGTTCTAATCCTCGCTCTGCCACTTGTCGCTGTGTGACCTTTGGCAAGCCGCTTAACTTCTCTGGGCCTCAGTTACCACATCTGTAAAATGGGGATTAAGCCTGTGAGCCCCATGTGGGACAACTTAATTACCTTGTATCTACCTCAGCGCTTAGAGCAGTGCTCGGCACATAGTAAATGCTTAACAAATACCATCACTATTATTATTAATACTATTAATATTAATAGGACTACTAATTAGTACTATTAATACTATTATTAATATATAATAATACTATTATTATTATTAAGAAACAGACACATTCCCTGTCCACAATGAGCTTACAGTATAGAGGGGGAGACAAATATTAATATAAATAATTATCAATCAATCAGTGACGCAGCCTGGCCTAGCGGAAAGAGCACGGACCTGGGACTCAGAGGACCTGAGTTCTGGCTCTGCCACGTGTCTGCTGTGTGACCTTGGGCGAGTCATTTTACTTTTCTGTGCTTCAGTTTCCTCGTTTGTAAAATGGGAATTCAATTCCTGTTCTCCCCGCTACTTGGACTTTAAACCTCTTGTGGGACAGGGACTGTGTCCAACCCGATTTATTTGTATCTACCCGAACATCAGGAAGAGTGCTTGACACATAGAAATTAACAAACATCACGATGATGATCATCTATCAGTAATATGGCTGCTTGCTGTGCGAACAACACTGTACTAAGCGCTTATAAAATGGATTATCAATACTTATGAATTGCTATTCACTGCGCTTTAAGCATGTAGTTAGTTTTCATTACAATAAGATCTTTTTTTATGCAATTTTCAAACCTCTTCAAAAATATTAATGAATACATTCTCAGGTCACAAAGCACGACCATTTCTTATTCTTAAAACTTGAGTCTGATCTTGGTTTCTACCATTTTTCAGGTACAGAGTCATTCCTTAAATTTCATTTAAGTCAATCTCCTAAATTTTCACTGGGAGGAGAAGACACAGGGAAGGGGGAGGAAAATCATTTCGTTCTTCTATGAAAATTTCCGGGCGACAGCAGCGGTATTCAATCAAAGTACCGTAAGGCGAGAAACCTGAGTGTGATGATTGAAACCATTCTGCGCTCAGCCTGCCGTCCAGCAGGCTGGTCATTTTAGGACGAAGAATATTTTTTACCTCTCTCTGTCCTGATTTGCCTGATTTAAAACGATGATGAGAAATGAAGTTGATCTCAAATGGTGTACGTGTGTGAAATGGAGGGAGGGAGAATATGGTGAGGAGATGAGAGATTAGTCATCATCATCATCAATCATATTTTTTGAGCACTTACTATATGCAGAGCACTGTACTAAGCGCTTGGGAAGCACAAATTGGCAACAATTGTATAATAATAATAATAACAATAATAGTCAGGGATGACTTCCTGGAAGAGGTGGGCTTTTGTAAGGTCTTTGAAAAGGGGGAGAGTAGGTGTGGTCTGTCAGATGTGAAGAGAGAGGGAATTCCAGATGTGAACAGGGAGGGAATTCCAGGAGGGAGGGAGGATGAGGGCAAGAAGTCCGGCTGAATTATACTGTCCAAGCGCTTAGTACAGTGCTGTGCACCAAGGAAGCGCTCCATAAATATGATTGAATGAATGTAGGAATGAAAGAAGTCGATGATGAGACAGCTGAGATCAAAGAACCAGGAGAAATAGCGTGGAAAGAGTCCCCGCCTGGGAGTCAGAGGCTCTGGGTTTTAATCATGGTTCAGCCACTTACCTGCTCTGTGACCACAGGCAAGACACTTCACTTCTCTGGGCCTCGGTTTCCTCAGCTGTAAAATGGGGATTCAATATCCACTGCTCCTCCTACTTAGCCTACTGAGTTCCATGTGGGACAGGGACTGTGTTCAACCTAATTAACTTGTATCTACCCCAAGGCTTGGAGCAGTGTTTGATTCACAGTAAGTGGAAGAAGAGGAAGAGAAGGAGAAGGAGAAGGGAAAGGAGAAGGAAAAGGGGAAATTACTCTGCCTCCATTAATAATAATAATGGTGTTTATTAAGCGCTTACTATGTGCAAAGCACTGTTCTAAGCGCTGGGGAGGTTACAAAGTGATAAGGTTGTCCCACGGGGGGCTCACAGTCTTAATCCCCATTTTACAGATGAGGTAACTGAGGCACAGAGATGTGAAGTGAATTGCCCAAAGTCACACAGCTGACAAGTGGCGGAGCTGGGATTTGAACCCAGGACCTCTGACTCCAAAGCCCGGGCTCTTTCCACTGAGCCACGCTGCTCCATTCAAAGCCTTATTGAAGGCCCACCTCCTCCAAGAGGCCTTCCCTGACTAAGCCCTCCTTTCCTCTTCTCCCATTCCCTTCTACATAACCCTGACTCATTCACTTAATTCACCTTTCCTCCCCACCCCACTTACATACATAGCTTAGTCTGGGACTTTGCACACAGTAACTGCTCAATAATATGTTGCCGACTTGTACTTCCCAAGCGCTTAGTACAGTGCTCTACACACAGTACGTGCTCGATAAATACGATTGAATGAATGAATGAATAAATATCACTGATAATAAATCTAATATCTGTAATTTATTCATTCACATTAATGTCTGTCTCCCCCTCTAGACCGTGAGCTCACTGTGGGCAGGGAATGTGTCTGTGTATTCTTACACTGTCTTCGCCCAAACGCTTAGTACAGTGCTCTGCACACAGTAAGAGCTCAATAAATACAACTGAATCGGATGAATAAAGGAATGAATTTCCTGGTTTAGGGTTCAGTGCGGCTGACGAGAGGGCGGCTCCTGGAGCCTACCAGAGAAGTGGCGTGGCTTAGTGGCTAGAGCCCGAGAATCAGAAGGTCATGGGTTCTAATCCCACCTCTGCCATTTATCTGCTGTGCAACGTTGGACAAGTCGAATCACTTCTCTGGGCCTCAGTTCCCTCATCTACAAAATGGGTATTAAGACCATGAGCCCTTCGTGGGATAGGGACTGTGTCTGACCTGATTATCTTATATCTACCCCAGCGTTTAGAGCAGTGCCTGACACATAGTACGCGCTTAACAAATGCCATTATTATTATTATTCTATGAATGAATTACCTTGAAGCATCATATGATAAATCTGCTTCAATGTGGCTCAATGGAAAGAGCCCAGGCTTGGGAGTCAGAGGTAGTGGGTTCAAATCCTGACTCCGCTAACTGTCAACTGGGTGACCTTGGGCAAGTCACTTAACTTCTCTGTGCCTCAGTTACCTCATCTGTAAAATGGGGATTAAGACTGTGAGAGCCCCACGTGGGACAACCTGATCACCTTGTATCCTCCCCAGTGCTTAGAACAGTGCTTGGCACATAGTAAGCGCTTAACAAATGTCATCGTTATTATTATTATTGTTCAACAAGTGATGAACAATTCATCCATTCATTCAATCATATTTACTGTGCGCTTACTGTGTGCAGAGCACTGCACTAAGCCCTTAGAAAATGCAATTCAACAATAAAGACAATCCCTGCTCACACTCCCAGCTTCCGATACCCGGAGCGACGAGTCATCATCATCAATCGTATTTATTGAGCGCTTACTATGTGCAGAGCACTGTACTAAGCGCTTGGGAAGTACAAATTGGCAACATATAGAGACAGTCCCTACCCAACAGTGGGCTCACAGTCTAAAAGGGGGAGACAGAGAACAAACCAAACATACTAACAAAATAAAATAAATAGAATAGATATGTACAAATAAAATAAATAAATAAATAAATAAATAGAGTAATAAATCTGTACAAACATATATACATATATACAGGTGCTGTGGGGAAGGGAAGGAGGTAAGATGGGGGGAATGGAGAGGGGGACGAGGGGGAGAGGAAGAAGGGGCTCAGTCTGATTCCAGTATTGTCTGCGTGATGCTAAGCAGAGGGTTTGATTTCACAAACGCCGTCCTCTGTGCCTCTCGAGCCATGGACGATGGAGATCGGAGAGGTGAGAGGTGATCTATTTTTCCAAGAGGAATCGATTCTAATTCAGTAGCTCTAGTCTATTTTGCAACCCAAACGGGGTCAGATTCGCCACTTTATTTCAGCGGGTGATGGATTAGTTTCATTTCCCTCAAACAGACGGTAGAAAAGAGGATAGCATTAAAATATCAAACGGTCACACTGCCGTTGTGGCGGACTTTAAGGCTCTGACATCCTGGGGATGTGGAAGAAGGCTTGATTCTCCTTTTTCAAATGCCGTCGAGTCATTTCCGACCCATAGCGACTGCATGGACGCCCCATCTTCTGTCATACTTCATTCTGGTGCGTGTCTCAGGGTTTTCTTGGTAAAAGTACGAAAGTGGTTTCCCCTTGCCTTCTTCGGCCCAGTAAAAATCGAGTCTCTGCCATTGTCCCTGATCAGTGCTTAGAGAAGCAGCCTGGCTCAGTAGAAAAAGCCCGGGCTTTGGAGTCAGAGGTCATGGGTTCAAATCCCTCTTCCACCAATTGTCAGCTGTGTGACTTTGGGCAAGTCACTTCACTTCTCTGAGCCTCAGTTCCCTCATCTGGAAAATGGGGATGAAGACTGTGATCCCCTTGTGGGACAACCTGGTCATTTTGTAACCTCCACGACGTTTAGAACAGTGCTTTGCACATAGTAAGCGCTTAATGAAATACCATCGTTTTTATTATCCAAGTTGTGATCATTACCTGTGCCTCTTTCCCGGCCCACTGCCACCCAGCACGGGTGAGTCGACTTCGAAGCTTTGCTGAGATGTTTCCATCCTGGGTAGCCCCAGATTGGGCAGAGATCTACGCTTCATCAGCCCCCTCAAACTCTCCTGCCGTGACAAGACACGTTGCCAACTTGTATTTGCTAAGCGCTTAGTACAGTGCTCTGCACACAGTAAGCGCTCAATAAATACGATTGAATGAATGAAATGAATCATCAATCGTATTTATTGAGCGCTTACTGTGTGCAGAGCACTGTACTAAGCACTTGGGACGCACAAGTTGGCGACATATAGAGGCGGTCCCTACCCAACAACGGGCTCACAGTCTAGAAGGGGGAGACAGACAACAAAACAAAACAGGTGGACAGGTGTCAAGTCATCAGAATAAATACAAATAAAGCTAGATGCACATCATTAACAAAATAAATAGAATATGTACAAGGCTTCTATTCACAGGCTTGATTACGATAACGCGAATGTTGGCGATCGATTTGATTCCAAGGTGAACGCGCTTGAACTCTAAACATATTCCTGACTCATTCATTCATTCATTCATTCAATTGTACCTATTGAGCGCTTGCTGTGTGCAAAGCACTGCACTAAGTTCTTGGGAGAATATAGTTTGACAATAAAATGATAAATCCCCATCCCACAATGAGCTCGCAGTCCAGAGACTCATTTATTCAATTATTCATTCAATTGTATTTATTGAGCACTTACATACATCCGCCAAACTAGCTCTCTTCCTCCCTTCAAAGCCCTACTGAGAGCTCACCTCCTCCAGGAGGCCTTCCCACATTGAGCCCCCTTTTTCCTCTCCTTCTCCCCATCCCTCCCACTCTACCCACTTCCCCTCCCCACAGCACTTGTATATATTTGTACAGATTTATCACCCTATTTATTTTACTTGTACATATTTACTACCCTATTTATTTTATCAATGAGGTGCATATAGAGAAGCAGCGTAGCTCAGTGGAAAGAGCCCGGGCCTTGGAGTCAGAGGTCATGGGTTCAAATCCCAGCTCTGCCAATTGTCAGCTGTGTGACTTTGGACAAGTCACTTCACTTCTCCGTGCCTCAGTTACCTCATCTTTACAATGGGAATGAAGAATGTGAGCCCCTCATGGGACTACCTGATCACCTTGTAATCTCTCCAGTGCTTAGAACAGTGCTTTGCACATAGTAAGCACTTAATAAATGTCATCATTATTATTATCACATAGCTATAATTCTATTTATTCTGATGGTTTTGAAACCTATCTACATGTTTTATTTTGTTGTCTGCCTGCCCCTTCTAGACTGTGAGCCTGTTGTTGGGTAGGGACCGTCTCTGTATATTGCCGGCTTGTACTTCCCAAGCGCTTAGTACAGTGCTCTGCACACAGTAAGTGCCCAGTAAATACGATTAAATGAATGAATGAATGATTCATAGGTTTCATTATGATACTCAAATGTTAGCAATTTGATTCCAAGATGAACACACTGAACTCTGACCCATTCATTCATTCATTTAATTGTATCTATTGTGCACTTGCTATGTGCAAAACACTGTACTAAGCACTTGGGCGAGTACACTTTGACAATAAATGGATACATTTGCTGCCCACAATGAGCTCTTAATCTGAGACATTCATTCATTCAATCATATTTATTGAGCACTTACTGTGTGCAGAGCACTGTACTAAGCACTTGGGAAGTACAATTCAGCTACAAATAGAGACAATCCCTGCCCACAAGGCACTCACAGTCTAGAAGGGGGGAGACCACCTGGATTCCACCAGTAATAATAATAATAATAATAATAATAATAATATTATGCCCATGCTCTATCCACTATACCAGGCTGCTTCTCTAGTAGCAGTATCTTATATTGTACTCTCCCAAGTGCTTAGTACAGTGCTCTGCATGCAGTAAGCACTCAGTTAATTGATCAATCAATCTGTGGTATTTATTGAGTACTTTCTATGTGCAGAGCACTATACTAAGTGCTTGGGAGAGTACAATGCAGCAGACTACAAATTTGTCTCTAAACTGTAAATCTGTCTCTAGACTATAAACCTATTGTGGGCAGGGAACTCATCTGATTATTGTTATATTGTACTCTTTTAAGCGTTTAGTACAGTGCTGTGCATACAGTTAGCGCTCAATAAATATGATTGAATGAATTAATACAGTGCTCTACACACAGTAAGTGCTCAATAAATATGATTGAATGAATGAATGAATGAATTAGTAGCTTACAGTCCATAATGAGCTTACAGTCTAGAGATGAGCACAGATATTAAATGAATAAATAATTGATTTATAATATATAATTTACAGATATATAGATAAGTGCTGAGGGGTTGAGGTGGGGCAAATATCAAATGTCTAAAGGTCACAGGGCAAATATTAATTATTTAAAGGTCACAAGTGAAAGTGCATATACGATTCATTGATTAACTTACCAAGGTATGAACTATTTCATTTTCTTTTTCTTCATGTAGTATTCCCTAGTCATGTTTGTTTTTGTTTTTATGCTACTCTGGGCCAAAATAATAATAATTGCAATAATGATGGTATTTGTTAAGTGCTTTCTACGTGCCAGGAACTGTACTAAGCGCTGGGTTGGATACATACAAATCAGGTTCATTCATTCATTCATTCAATCGTATTTATTGAGCGCTTCCTGTGTGCAGAGCACTATACTAAGCATTTGGGAAGTATAAGTTGGCAACATTTAGAGACGGTCCCTACCCAACAATGGGCTCACAGTTAGAGAAGCAGCGTATCTCAGTGGGAAGAGCACAGGCTTTGGTGTCAGAGGTGATAGTTTCAAATCCGGGGCTCCACCAATTGTCAGCTGTGTGACTTTGGGCAAGTCACTTCACTTCTCTGTGCCTCATCACCTTGTAACCTCCCCAGCACTTAGAGCAGTGCTTTGCACATAGTATACACTTAATAAATACCATTATTAATATTATTATTATTACAAGGGGGAAACAGACAATAAAGCAAAACATGTAGACAGGAGTCAAAATTGTCAGAACAAATAGAATTAAAGCTATATGCATATCATTAACAAAATAAATAGTAAATCATCATCATCATCAATCGTATTTATTGAGCGCTTACTGTGTGCAGAACACTGGACTAAGCGCTTGGGAAGTACAAATTGGCAACACATAGAGACAGTCCCTGCCCAACAGTGGGCTCACAGTCTAAAAGGGGGAGACAGAGAACAAAACCAAGCATACTAACAAAATAAAATAAATAGAATAGATATGTACAAGTAAAATAAATAAATAAATAGAGTAATAAATATGTACAAACATATAAACATATATACAGGTGCTGTGGGGAAGGGAAGGAGGTAAGATGGGGGGGATGGAGAGGGGGACGAGGGGGAGAGGAGGGAAGGGGCTCAATCTGGGAAGGCCTCCTGGAGGAGGTGAGCTCTCAGTAGGGCCTTGAAGGGAGGAAGAGAGCTAGCTTGGCGGATGGGCAGAGGGAGGGCATTCCAGGCCCGGGGGATGACGTGGGCCGGGGGTCGATGGCGGGACAGGCGAGAGCGAGGTACGGTGAGGAGATCAGCGGTGGAAGAGCGGAGGGTGCGGGCTGGGCTGGAGAAGGAGAGAAGGGAGGTGAGGTAGGAGGGGGCGAGGTGATGGACAGCCTTGAAGCCCAGGGTGAGGAGTTTCTGCCTGATGCGCAGATTGATTGGTAGCCACTGGAGATTTTTGAGGAGGGGAGTGACATGCCCAGAGCGTTTCTGGACAAAGACAATCCGGGCAGCAGCATGAAGTATGGATTGAAGTGGGGAGAGACACGAGGATGGGAGATCAGAGAGAAGGCTGATGCAGTAGTCCAGACGGGATAGGATGAGAGCTTGAATGAGGGGGGTAGCGGTATGGATGGAGAGGAAAGGGTGGATCTTGGCAATGTTGCGGAGCTGAGACCAGTAGGTGATGGTGAGGGCTTGGATATGAGGGGTGAATGAGAGAGCGGAGTCGAGGATGACACCAAGGTTACGGGCTTGTGAGACGGGAAGGATGGTAGTGCCGTCAACAGAGATGGGAAAGTCAGGGAGAGGGCAAGGGTTGGGAGGGAAGACAAGGAGTTCAGTCTTCGACATGTTGAGCTTTAGGTGGCAGGCAGACATCCAGATGGAGATGTCCTGAAGGCAGGAGGAGATGTGAGCCTGGAGAGAGGGGGAGAGAGCAGGGGCAGAGATGTAGATCTGGGTATCATCAGCGTAGAGATGATAGTTGAAGCCGTGGGAGTGAATCAGGTCACCAAGGGAGTGCGTGTAGATCGAGAACAGAAGGGCACCAAGCACTGAACCTTGGGGAACCCCCACAGTAAGGGGATGGGAGGAGGAGGAGGAGCCTGCAAAAGAGACTGAGAATGAACGACCGGAGAGGTAAGAGGAGAACCAGGAGAGGACGGAGTCTGTGAAGCCAGAGTCAGATAGCGTGATGAGGAGAGGGGGTGGTCCACAGTGTCAAAGGCAGCTGAGATGTCGAGGAGGATTAGGACAGAGTATGAGCCGTTGGATTTGGCAAGCAGGAGGTCATTGGGGACCTTTGAGAGGGCAGTTTCCGTGGAATGTAGGGGACGGAAGCCAGACTGGAGGGGGTCGAGGAGAGAGTTGTTGTTGAGGAATTCTAGGCAGCGAGTGTAGACAACTCATTCAAGGAGTTTGGAAACGAATGGTAGGAGGGATATGGGGCGATAACTAGAAGGTGAGGTGGGGTCAAGAGAGGGTTTTTTTATGATGGGAGAGACATGGGCATGTAAATATGTACAAGTAAAATAAATAGAGTAATAAATCTGTACAAATATATATACAGGTGCTGTGGGGAGGGGAAGGAGGTGCGGGGGGATGGGGAGGAGGAGAGGAAAAAGGGGGCTGAGTGTGGGAAGGTCTCCTGGTGGAGGGGAGCTCTCAGTAGGGCTTTGAAGGAAGGAAGAGAGCTGGTTTGGTGGATGTGAGGAGGGAGGGCATTCCAGGCCAGGGGAAGGATGTAAGCGGGGGGTTAACGGCAAGACAGGAGAGAAGGAGGCCCAGTGAGGAGGTGAGCAGTGGCAGAGGAGCAGAGGCTGCGGGCTGGGCTGGAGAGGGAGAGAAGGGAGGTGAGGTAGGAGGGGGCGAGGTGATGGACAGCCTTGAAGCCGAGAGTGAGGAGTTGGACACAGTCCCTGTCCCACATGGGCCTCATAGTCTCAATCCCCATTTTACAGATGAGGGAACTGAGGCACAGAGGAGTGTAGCGACTTGCCCAAGGCCACACAGTAGACAAGTGGAGGAGACAGGATTAGAAACCTCGGGCTCTAGCCACTAGGCCACTAGGCCAAACTGTTTCTATCAAAGATACTCTAATTATCTGTCTACATTCTATTGCCTGTTTGTTTTGTTGTCTGTCTCCCCCTTCTAGACTGGGAGCCCTTTGAGGGCTGGGATTGTCTCTATCTGTTGCCGAATTGTACTTTCCAAGCATTTAGTACGGTGCTCTGCACGCAGTAAGCCCTCAACGAATACGATTGAATGAAATGCTAAACTGTCTTTGTGAAAAGCCTACTTTCAAGTCCCCAGTCAGAGACAGCGAAGGAGAGAAATGAGTCAAGTCGAGAATAATTGGCAAAGATTCCTTCCGCTTCCAAGGGAATTTGCTCTAGAGGAGCTGAGTGGTTTGATGATGAACTTGGGCTCCTGCCAGATACTGCAGAAAGTTTGGCAGAGGAGAAAAAAGATCAGTTAACTGAAACAGAGAGCAAAGATGCTCCAGAAAATTAACAGAGGGACTTGGGGAAATTAGACTGCTCCAAGTGCTTAGTACAGTGCTCTGTACACAGTAGACTGGACACTCCATGAGGGCAGGGATGGTATCTACTAACCCTATTATACTTCCCCAGTACTTAGCAGACGTTCTGTACAGAGACTAGAACCCAGGCATCCTGAACTCCAGAGCCAGGCTCTTTCCCCCAAGCCCACAAAAGGCAGAGCCGAGAATAGAATCCAAGTATCCCAACTTCCAGAATGTTCATTTCTCCCTCCATTCATTCGTTCATTCAATCGTATTTATTGAGCACTTACTGTATGCAGAGCACTGTACTAAGCGCTTGGAAAGTACAATTCGGCAACAGATAGGGACAACCCCTACCCAACAGCGGGCTCATAGTCTAGATTGTGAGCTCCATATGAGCAGGGAATGTGTCTTCCAACTTTGTTATATTGTGCTCTCCTGAGCACCTATTACAGTACTCTCCACAGAGTGAACGCTCAATAAATACCACTGATTGATGGTTGACTGACTGAGTAGCCAAGTGGACTATGGACTTCTCGGCCCAATTCCCCAGCAGTGCAGGATGGAGGGAATTTTGATGATGATGATGATGATGATGGTCATGGTTTAAATCCCGGCTCTGCCAATTGTCAGCTGTGTGACTTTGGGCAGGTCACTTAACTTCTCTGTGCCTCAGTTCCCTCATCTGTAAAATGGGGATTAAGACTGTGAGCCCCCCGTGGGACAACCTGATCACCTTGTACCTTCCTCCAGTGCTTAGAACAGTGCTTGGCACATAGTAAGCACTTTACAAATGCCATCGTTATTATTATCATTATGATGGTATTTGTTAAGCGCTTACTATGTGCCAAGCACCATTCTAAACCCTGGGGTAGATACAAGATAATCAAGTTGGACCCAATCCCAGCCCCGCATGGGCCTCACAGTCTTAATCCCCATTTTTCAGATGAGAGAACTGAGGCACAGAGAAGTGACTTGCCCAAGGTCAACAACAGACAAATGGCGGAACCAGGATTGGAACCCAGATCCTTCTGACTCCCAGTCCCAAGCTCTATCCACTAGGCCACACTGCTTCTCTTTTACCTCCTCTTCAATCCCCTCCTTCTGACCCAAGATTCCCTCCATTCTACTGGCAAGTTCAGGCTCTCTCCTGGACATTATTATTATTGATATTATTATTATTATTATTAATATTATCATTATTTTCATATTAGTTAAGCACTTACTATGTGTCAAACACTGTTCTAAGGGTTGTGATAGAAACAAGCTAATCAGGTTGGACAGAGTCCCTGTCCCACATGGGACTGACAGTCTAAATCAGAGGAAGGTGAAGCAGAGAAGCACTACGGCCTAATGGAAAGAGCCCGGGCCTGCGAGTCAGAAGGCCCTGGGTTCTAATCCTGGCTCTGCCACTTGTCTTCTGTGTGACCTTGGGCAAGTCACCTCACTTCTCTGGGCCTCAGTTCCCTCATTTGTAAAATAAGGATTAAGACTGGGAGCCTCACGTGGAACAAAGACTGTGTCCATCCTAATTTGTTTGTATCTCCCCCAGAGCTTAGTAATAGTAATAATAATGATGGCACAGTACCCAGCATATAGTAAGCACTTAACAAATACCATAGAAAAGGTGGATTTTATCCTCATTTTACAGGTGAGGTAAATGAAGCTCAGGGACATTAAATGACTTGCCCAAGGAGGAAGTGTCAGTTTCCTTCTCGCCCCCCAATGTCGCTTTCGCACTACCCCTCCTCCCCCTTCCCTTTCCTTCCCTTCCTTTGAAGCCCACATTATTCGCCTCTACCACCCCCTCCAGATTCTTGTAGCGGTCATCTACCGCCCTTCCGGCCCCACCTCCAACTTCTTTAACGACTTTGACCCCTTCCTCACCTTCCTGCTCTGCTCCTCCATGCCCACTCTGATCCTTGGAGACTTCAACATCCACATGGATATCCCTGATGACTCCGCTGCCACCCGCCTTCTATCTCTCCTCGACGCTGCCAACCTCTTGCTCCACCCCACCTCACCCACTCACCAACTTGGTCATACCTTCGACCTCATCATCTCCTATCGCTGCATTGTGTCCACCCTCACCAACTCTGAAATCCCTCTCTCTGATCATAATCTTCTCACCTGTCTCCGCACTCACACCCCTTTCCCCTGTAAATCCATATCACTCCCTCACAGAGATCTCCGCTCTCTTGACCCCATCCATCTTTCTGAGCACCTCACACCCCACCTCGCCGCCCTCTCCTCTCTACCCAGTCTTGATGATCAGATTACGTCTCTCAACTCTACCCTATCTTCTCAGCTAGACTCACTCGCTCCCCTTTCCCTTCGCCGCTCTCGTACCACTAACCCACAGCCCTGGATCACTGCCACTGTCAGCCTCCTTCGCTCTTATGCTCGAGCTGCCGAACGCTGCTGGCAAAAGTCTAAACACCATGCCAACCTCGTTCACTACAAGTTTATCCTTTCCTGCCTTAACTCAGCCCTCTCCTCTGCCAGACAAAACTATTTCTCCTCCCTCATTGATACCCATGCCCATCACCCCCGCCAGCTCTTCCGTACATTCAACTCCCTTCTCAGACCCCCGGTTCCTCCCCCTCCTCCTTCCCTCACCCCCAACGATCTGGCCTCCTACTTCATTAACAAAATTTAATCCATCAGGTCCGACCTCCCCAAAGTCACTTCACCCCTTCTCCAACCCCCCAGCTCTCAACACTCTCTGCTACTCTCCCATCCTTCCCAGCACTATCCTCAGAGGAGCTCTCCTCCCTGCTCTCAAGTGCTACTCCGGCCACCTGTGCTTCTGACCCCATTCCCTCTCATCTCATGAAATCTCTCACTCCATCCCTTCTCCCCTCCTTAACTTCCATCTTCAACCGCTCACTCTCCACTGGTTCCTTCCCCTCTGCCTTCAAACATGCCCATGTCTCTCCCATCCTAAAAAAACCCTCTATTGACCCCACCTCACCTTCCAGTTATCGCCCATATCCCTCCTACCATTCCTTTCCAAACTCCTTGAACGGGTTGTCTACACGAGCTGCCTCGAATTCCTCAGCACCAACTCTCTCCTCGACCCCCTCCAGTCTGGCTTCCGTCCCCTACATTCCATGGAAACTGCCCTCTCAAAGGTCACCAATGACCTCCTGCTTGCCAAATCCAACGGCTCCTACTCTGTCCTAATCCTCCTCGACCTCTCAGCTGCCTTCGACACTGTGGCCCACCCCCTTCTCCTCAGCACGCTATCTGACCTTGGCTTCACAGACTCCATCCTCTCCTGGTTCTCCTCTTATCTCTCCGGTCGTTCATTCTCAGTCTCTTTTGCAGGCTCCTCCTCCCCCTCCCATCTCCTTACTGTGGGGGTTCCCCAAGGTACAGTGCTTGGTCCCCCTCTGTTCCCGATCTACACTCACTCCCTTGGTGACCTCATTTGCTCCCACGGCTTCAACTATCATCTCTACGCTGATGACACCCAGATCTACATCTCTGCCCCTGCTCTCTCCCTGCACACAGTAAGCATTCAAGAAATACCGCTGATCGTTTGATCGATTGATTATTGATTCAACCCAGCCTGGAGGCACTGACTCAGTGCTGTCATTGAACCTTCCCCAAAAGAATACCAGGCTCTGTTAACCCTTCTCAGTAGGCTTCCTGAAAATAGTGTTTAGCTAAACACATTTTAGCCAAGTCAAACAAAGTTGAAGAAAATATAATTTCCCACAGCAAACAGCAGAAAGTGCATTAGTGTATTCCCGGGATCCAGACTATTCTCCTAAACGATATGAATATCCATAAGAATGGAGAAAAGCTAATTGATGATAGTGGCACGATTAAATAGCAAGATGAATATGCACCAGTAATGAAAGATTTGGAATCATATTTTTGCATTCATTCATTGAATTGTGTTTAATGAGCACTGATAGCGTGCAGAGCGCTGTACTAAGCACTTGGAAAGTACAATTCGCAACAAATAGAGACAATCCCTACCCAACCACGGGCTTGCAGCCTAGTAGGGGGGAGAGGAATATGTATTGAATTTTCCAGGTGTTATCTTTCCCATCCCATTTGGCAAAATAATAGAGATGTTTTATCTAGCACAAAATAAAACAGACTATAATCCCTCTTTTCAAAGGAGATGAAGTACTTCGAAGAAAGGGTAAAAGAACTGCTTAAAACAGATATTCTTGATAGGATTTAAATGAGGGAGCTATAATTCATTTCATAATTAAATTAAGAAGAGAGGTTTTTCTCTATATTTCAACAGATTCAGTGATTCAGAGAAAGTTTATCCCATCCACCTCCTCTCCCCGGCTGCTGTGGCCAGGAAATGTGTCTACCAACTCTGTTATATTATATTCTCCCGAGTGCTTAGTACAGTGCTCTTGTGCACAGTAAGTGTTCAATTATTTATTTATTTATTTATTTATTTATTTTACTTGTACATATCTATTCTATTTATTTTATTTTGTTAATATGTTTTGTTTTGTTCTCTGTCTCCCCCTTCTAGACTGTGAGCCCACTGTTGGGTAGGGACCATCTCTATATGTTGCCAACTTGTACTTCCCAAGAGCTTAGTACAGTGCTCTGCACACAGTAAGCACTCAATAAATACGAGTGATTGATTGATTGATTGATTGATTGATAAGTACGATTGATCGATTACCTCTTTTTTTATCTCTACTCCTAGAGCTCCTTAAGGAACCCAAGATATTTGGCGAGGTGGGGGTGGGGGTTAATGGTATTTTTTAAGCACTTACTATATTCCAGGCACTGTACTAAGTGCTGGGGTAGATACAGGATAATCAGGTTGGACATTCATTCATTCATTCAGTCGCATTTATTGAGCACTTACTATGGGCAGAGCACTGTACTAAGTGCTTGGAAAGTACAATTCGGCAACAGATGGAGACAATCCCTATCCAACAATGGGCTCAGAGTCCATGTCCCACAAAGGGCTTACAATCTTCATCCCCATGAGAAGCAGCATGGCAAAGCGGATAAAATCCAGGCCTGGGATTCAGAAGGTCATAGGTTCTACGCCTGGCTCTGCCACTTGTCTGCTGTGTGACCTTGGATAAGTCACTTGCTTCTCTGGGCCTTAGTTACCTCATCTGCAAAATGAGAAATAAGACTGTGAGCCCCACGAGGGACAGGGACTGTATCCAACCTGATTGTCTTGTATTCACCCCAGCGCTTAGTACAGTGCCTGGCACATAGTAAGCTCTTAACAAATTCCATAATTTTTATTATTTTTATTATTTTACTGATCAGGTAACTGCGTCCCGGAAAAGCGAAGTGACTTACCCAAGGTCACACAGCAGACATGTGGCGGAGTGGGACCGTCTCTATATGTTGTCAACTTGTACTTCCCAAGCGCTTAGTACAGTGCTCTACACACAGTAAGTGCTCAATAAATACGGTTGAATGAATGAATGAAAAACGAGGTCCTCTGACCTCGTTCCATTCCCTTTCCCCTAAGCTCTGCAGCTTCTACCTATTCTCCTTGGAATAAAAAAACTTCATATGAAAAATTGCATCCACATCACCTAAAGACAACGTTTCTGGCATGTGTCAGAGAGTGACAGTCGGGTCATGCCACAAGCCTCAGGTGGTAGAAAAATGAAATGTCAAATTGGAGCTGGCATTTAAGGAAATTGCAGAAATATCTACTTCACGAGCTTTTCCAAATAGCACTGTGTAGTTTAGTCGTTATAGCCTCACAACGAAACCCAGCGCCAGGGTCCAATTAGACGTTCATGAATAGCCTGAATACACATTAGCAGGCTCTCATTGGGTATTTTAATTGGAATTAATTAATAGAATTGAGATTTATCACTCCAGATTTTCCAAATCCATCCCCTTCATCATTAATATTTATTTGACTGGCTTTGATAAGTGCTCAAACAGTGCATCAATTAAGGGTGAAATAAGCATTTTTTTCAGGTCGCAGAAGTCTTTGCGGCTAAGAATCCAAACTGCGCAGAATTCAGAAGCCTGCGTGTAAATACAAACTTAAACTCTCTAAGGGCAGGGATGGTGTCTACTATGGTACGTACTCCCCCAGGCTCAGACCGTGAGTCTTTGAGGATAAGGGATAGTTTTGACTAATGCTATCCTACGCTCCTACACTCTTAGTAATAATAATAATAATAATGATGGCATTTGTTAAGCGCTTACTGTGTGCAAAGCACTGTTCTAAGCACTGAAGCACTGTTCTAAGTGCTGAAGCATGGTTCTAAACCCTGAGCCCCCCTGCCTTACCTCCTTCCCCTCCCCACAGCACCTGTATATATTTATATATGTTTGTACATATTTATTACTCTATTTATTTATTTATTGTATTTGTACGTATTTATTCTATTTATTTTATTTTGTTAATATGTTTGGTTTTGTTCTCTATCTCCCCCTTCTAGACTGTGAGCCCCCTGTTGGGTAGGGACCGTCTCTATATGTTGCCAACTTGTACTTCCCAAGCGCTTCGTACAGTGCTCTGCACACAGTAAGCGCTCAATAAATACGATTGAATGAATGAATGAGCACTGTTCTAGTACAGTGCTCTGTGCCCAGTAGCCTGTAAGCTCCTGGAGGAGAGAGATCACATCTTCAAATTCTAATGTGCACACAGTGGAGAGAATACAAAAGAGTTTATTCTGCCCTCAAAGGAGCTTCTAGTCTACACTGAAATAGTATCTAAGCTTAGTTTCAGAGTCCTCTCCTGGTTCTCCTCTTATCTCTCTGGCTGCTCATTCTCCATCTCCTTGGTGGGCTCCTCCTCTGTCTCCCACCCCCTAACTCTGGGGTTCCCTCAAGATTCAGTTCTGGGTCTCCTTCTCATCTCCATCCCATCCCCTTGGAGAAATTCGCTCCCACGGTTTCGACCACCATCTCTATGTGGATGATTCCCAAATCTCCATCCCCAACTCTGATCTCTCTCCTTCTCTGTGGTCTCGCATTTCCTCCTAATAATAATGATGATGATGGTATTTGTTAAGTGCTTACTATGTGTTCTACGCACAAGGTAAGCAGGTGTCCCAAGTGAGGCTCACAGTCTTAATCCCCATTTTACAGATGAGGGAACTGAGGCACAGAGAAGTCAAGTGACTTGCCCAAGGTCACCCAGCAAACAAATGGCGGACCCGGGATTTGATCCCACGGCCTCCGACTGCCAACCCCGGGCTCTTGCCACTAAGCCATGCTGCTTCCTACCTTCAGTTCATCTCCACTTAGACGTCCCACCGGCATTTCAAACTTAACTCGACCAAAACGGAATTCCTCATCCTCCCACCCTGTCCTCCGCTTGTCTTTCCATCACTGTAGACAACACAACCATCCTCCTTTTCCCAAAATGTCTGCATCTTCCCTTTCCCAAAATGTCTTGCTTCTTCTCCTATCCCACACATATTCAATCTGTCACCAAATCCCATCCGTTCAACCTTCCCAAAATCGCTACCATCCACCCCTTCCTCTCCAAGTTCTTATCCAAGTTCTAATCATATTCTGCCTCGATTACTGCATCAGCTTCCTTGCTGTTTCCACTCCAGTCCCTATTTCACTCTGCTGCTAGGATCATTTTTCTGCGTTTTTCTGCACATCAAGCAGAAACTCCTCACCATCCATTTTAAAGCCATCCATTCCCTCGCCACCTCCTACCTCACCTCGCTGCTCTTCTACTTCAACCTACTCAATTTCACTTTTCACACCACCAACCCTTCACCCACATCTTGCCTCTGGCCTGGAATGCCCTCTCTCTTCAGCACTTAGTTCCGCGTCGGGCACATAGTAAGCGCTTAACAAATACCATCATTAATATTGTTATCATCTGACAGATGATCACTCTCCCTAATCAATCAATCATAGATATCAACTGCTTACTATGTGCAGTGCTCTGCACTGAGTGTTTGGGAGAGTATAATACAACAAAATTAGCAGACACTTTCTCTCCCTATAACAAGCTTACAATCTAGAGGGGGAGATTGACATTAATATGGAGAAGTAATTTAGAACATATAATTTAAAGATATGAACATAATTGCTGTGGGTTTTGGGAGGGGTGGTGATTATATCAAATATCCAATGTCCAATGGTCCAAAAGTCTAGACTCTAGACTGTAAGCTCGATGTGGGGTGGGAATGTATCTGTTTATTGTTATATTTTTACTCTCCCAAGTGCTTAGTACAGTGGTCTACACACAGTGTGCGCTTATTGAATACGATTGGATTGAATGAATGTTACGGATCGAAATGCATAGACGATGCAGAAGGGAGAGCAAGCTGGAGAAAAGAGGATTTAATACAGGAAAAGGGGGCTCAATGTGGGAAGGCTTTTTGGAGAAAATGTGACCTTAATAATGTTTTGAAGGTGGAGGGAGTGGAGGTCCGATGTATAGGGAGGTGGAAGGAATTCCAGGCTAGAGGAGGACGTGGGAAAGGGGTTGGCAGTGAGATAGACAAGACTGGGGCACAGTGAGTAGGTTGGCATTAGAATAGTGCTTGGCACATAGTAAGCACTTAATAAATACCGTCATTATTATTAGAGGAGTGAAGTGTGTGGGCTGGGCTGTAGGATGAGATTGGTGAGGAGAGGCAGGAGGGGGCCAGCTAATTGACTGCTTTAAAGCTGATCATGAGGAGTTTCCGTTGGATGCAGAAGTGGATGGGCAACAATGGGAGGTTTTTGAGGAGGGGGAGATACGATATGAACGCTTTTGTTGATAAATGATCCATGCAGCTGAGTGAAGTGCATGAATCAGCATGGTAGCAGTTTGGATGGAAATGAAAGGGCGGATTTCAGCAGTATTGTGAAGGTTGAAGCTGACAGTATTTGGTGATGGACTGAATATGTGGGTGAAATGATAGAGATGAGTCATTCATTCGTTCATTCAATCATATTGATAATAATAATAATAACGGTGGTATGTATATATATCTATATATCTATAGTTCTATTTATTTTAATGGTATTGACACTTTGATTCATTCAGTCGTATTTATTGAGTGCTTACTGTGTGCAGAGTACTGTACTAAGCACTTGGGAAGTACAAAGTCAGCAACGTATAGAAACGGTCCCTACCCAACAATGGGCTCACAGTCTTGTTGCCTGTCTCCCACTTCAAGACTGTAAGCCAGTTGTTGGGCAGGGATGGTCTCTATCTGTTGCCAAATTATACTTTCCAAGTGCTTAGTACAGTGTTCTGCACACAGTAAGCCCTCAATAAATGCGATTGAATGAATGAATAAGTGCTATGTGCCAAGCATTGCTCTAAGCACATAAGTAGATACAAGATCATCAGGTTGTCCCATGTGGGGCTCACAGTCTTCATCCCCATTTTCCAGATGAGGTAACTGAGGCCCAGAGAAGTCAAGTGACTTGACCAAAGTCACACAGCTGATAAGTGGCAGAGCCGGGGTTAGAACCTACAACCTCTGACTCCCAAGCCCGGGGTCTTTCCACTGAACCACACTGGTTTTATTGAGAGCTTACTGTGTGCAGTGCACTGTACTAAGCGCTTGGAAAGTAAAATTCAGCAATAAGGACAGTCCCTGCCCACAGGGCTTCCAGTCTAGAAGAGGAGAGACAGACATTAAAACAACATGAGCGGCATAATGCCTAGTAACAAGCTTATGAGGTAAGGAGAACAGTGGTGTGGTCTACAGTGATGGGAAAGACAAAGGGAGGACAGGATTCAGGTGGGAAGAGAAGGAGTGCAGTTCGGGATGTGTTTAATTTGACATATCGGTGGGACATCCAAATAAATACATCTTGAAGACAGGAGGAATTGTGAGATTGCAGGGAAGGAGAGAGGTCAGGGCCGGAGATGCAGATTTGGGAATCATCTGCATAGTGCTGGTAATTGAATTATTACTCTATTTATTTATTTTACCTGTACATATCTATTCTATTTATTTTATTTTGTTAATATGTTTGGTTTTGTTCTCTGCCTCCCCCTTCTAGACTGTGAGCCCACTGTTGGGTAGGGACTGTCTCTATATGTTGCCAACTTGTACTTTCCAAGCGCTTAGTACAGTGCTCTGCACACAGTAAGCGCTCAATAAATACGATTGATGATGATGATGATGAATTGAAGCCGTGGGAGTGATTGAGTTCTCCGAGGGAATGGATGAGACTAGAAGGGGACCTAAAACTTGTGCCTCAATGGCCCCCCCCCCCCCCCCCCACAGTTAGAGGGTGGGAGACAGAAGAGAAGCCAGCAAAAGAGAGTGAAAAGGAGCAGTTAGAGAGAAAAGAGGTAAACCGAGAGAGGAACTTGTCAGTGAGCCAAAATTGGACAAAAATTTCCAGAAGAAGGGGGTGGTCTACAGTGTCAAAGGTGGCTGAGGGGTCGAGGAGGATGAGGATGGAGTAGAGACTGTAAGATTCGGTGAGAAGAAGGTCACTGGTAACCTTAGGGAGGGCTGTTTTGTGGAATGAAGGGGACAGAATCCAGAATTGAGGGGGTCGAGGAGAGAATCGGAGGAGAGGAAGTGGAAACAGCAACTCGCTCAAAAAGTTTGGAGAGGAAGGGTCTGCTGTGTGACCTTGGGCAAGTCACTTAACTTCTCTGTGCCTCAGATACCTCATCCGTAAAACGGGGATTGAGATTGTGAGCCCCACGTGGGACAATCTGATTACCTTGTACCTACCCCAGATCTTAGAACAGCGCTTGGCACATAGTAAGCGCTTAACAAAATGCCATATTTATTAATCCCCATTTTACAGATGAGGTCACTGAGGCACAGAGAAGTTAAATGACTTGTATTATAAAGCATGACTCCCCATTTAGTCAGTCAGTCCTGGTATTTATTGAGGGCTTACTGTGTGCAGAGCACTGTATTTATTGAGGGCTTACTGTGTGCAGAACACTGTACTAAGCGCTTGGGAGAGTACATTACAACAAAAAAAGACACGTTCCCTGCCCATAACGAGTTTACAGTCTAGACTGTAAACTCCTTGTGGGAAGGGAACTTGTCTACCAATTCTGTTGTGTTGTACTATCCCTAGCACTTAGTACAGTGCCCTGCACCTAATAAGGGTTCGATACATACCACTGATGGGGAAGCAGCATGGCCTAGTAGAGGGAGGAATTCCAGCATTTAGTACAGTGCCTGGCATGTAGTAATCGCTTAACAAATGCCACAGTTATTATTAACGGATAGAGCCGGAGCTGGGAGTCAGAAGATCATAATAATAATAATAATGGCATTTATTAAGCGCTTACTATGTGCAAAGCACTGTCCTAAGTTCTGGGGAGGTTACAAGGTGATCAGGTTGTCCCACGGGGGGCTCACAGTCTTCATCCCCATTTTACAGATGAGGGAACTGAGGCTCAGAGAAGTGAAGTGACTTGCCCAAAGTCACACAGCTGACACTTGGCAGAGTCAGGATTTGAACCCGTGACCTCTGATTCCAAAGCCCAGGCTCTTTTCCACTGAGCCACGCTGCTTCTCATGAGTTCTAATCCTGGCTCCGCCACTTGTCTGCTGTGTGACTTTGGGCAAGTCATTTCACTTCTCTGAGCCTCAGTTCCCTCATCTGTCCAATGGGGATTAAGACTGTGAGCCCTGTGTGGGACAGGGACTGTACCCAACCCAACTATCTTGTATCTGCCCCGACGTTTAGAACAGTGCCTGGTACATAGTAAGCTCTTAACAAATACTATAATTGTTATTATTATTATGAATTGATGGTTTTCCATCCTAATTAAACTGTGAACCCCATGAGGGACAGGGTTTGTGTGTCTGAACTGATTATCTTTTTATCCCCCGCACGGCTTGGCCTAGTGGATAAAGCCCCAGTTTGGGAGCCAGACGACCTAGTTATGGTATTTAGTATTTGGTATGAACTTACTATGTGTGAGGCACTGTACTAAACGCTAAGGTGGATACAAGCAAATCAGGTTGGACACGAGTCCCTGTCCCACAGGGGGTTCACAGTCTTATCCCGACTCTGCCACTTAAATAATAAATAATAATAAATAATGATGGCATTTGTTAAGCGCTTACTATGTGCAGAGCACTGTTCTAAGCGTTGGGAGGGGATACAAGGTGATCAAGTTGTCCCACGTGGGGCTCACAGTCTTAATCCCCATTTTACAGATGAGGTAACTGAGGCTCAGGCAAGTTAAGTGACTTGCCCGAGGTCACACAGCAGACATGTGGCGGAGTAGGGATACGAACCCATGACCTCTGACTCCAAAGCCCGGGCTCTTTCCACTGAGCCATGCTGCTTCTTGCACTTGCCTGCTGTGTGATCTTGGTCAAGTCATTTCACTTCTCTGTAGCTCAGTTTCCTTAACTGCAAAATGGGGATTTTGTTCTCCTACTTAGGCTGTGACCCCCATGTGGGACAGGGACTGTATCCAGACTTATTAACTTGTATCTACCCCATCGCTTAAAACAGTGTTTGACACATAGCAAGCGCTTAACAAATACCATAAAAAGTACTAAAGAATACCACAGTCATTATTGTTACAATTATTATCATTATCATTATAATATGATTGAATGAATGAATGGAGGGGTAAATGCATTAATTTTTGCTCAAAACTGAATTCAGTCTAAAACTGAATTTTAAGGAATTAGGCACATTTCTTAGAATCAATCAATCAGTCGTATTTATTGAGAGCTTACTGTGTGCAGAGCACTGTACTAAGCGCTTGAAAGGAACTCAAGGAACTCAAGCTTCAGAACCACGATTTATCGACAACATGTCCTTTAAATCCTGGGTGTAGCAGAACCCATATCTACTCGTCAATTTAATTTAGTGTCTGAATCTCTTTCTAAGCTGTAATTTCACCCACAAGACTGGAAATTCCTTGAAGAGGGGGTTTATCTATTGATTCTATTGTACTCTTCTAAGGGCTTAATGCTGTGCTCTGCCCAAAGCGAATGCTCGATAAATACAATTGACCGATTGATTTTTTTTTAATGGTATTTGTTATGCTTTCGGTCAAGCTCTGCTCTAAACTCTGGGGTAGATACAAATTAATCAGGTCAGACACAGCCCCCGTCCCATAGGGGATTCACAGCCTAAGTAGGAGCAGTTGAGTAAGTGCAGTGACTTACCCAAGGTCACCCAGCCGGCATGTGGCAGAGCCAGGATTAGAACCCAGATCCTCTGGCCCCCAAACCCGTGTTTCATCCACTAGGCCAGGCTGCTTCCCATTTCTGATTATTGATTGTTTTGGTCTCCACCCTAGTGCTTAGCACAATGTCCGGCACAAAGCAGTCATTGACGCAGTGTCCCGATTGCTCTCAACTGTGTTCGACAGGAGGGAGAAAGGAGAAGGATGAAATCAGATTGCAGCATCAAAGGTTTGACAATTTCTCAGCCAGATACCCAATATAGGAGGGCATTTTAATTAGCACATCCTTATCCTCTCAGCAAGGACGACGGACAAGGTCACAGATCTGCAGAGAAGCAGCCCACGATGGAAACTTATTTCATGCTGATCACCAAATAGCCATCCGGTGGCCATAATAGGAGGAAGCCGGGGACGGAAAATGATTCTCCAAATGGAAAACAAGCCCTCGAGAAATCTCATCTCTATGGTATAAATCTCTCCCGCGGCATTTACTGCTGCGCAAGGTCAATTTTTCCCCAGTCTTGAGTTTGTTGGTGACTTCACAGAGCCTCCCCCTCCTTGCCACGCAGGATGCTATTTTTCCTTTGTCATTCCGAGTTGTCCGGGGCTTTTGATTCATCTCTCCGAGCGCTCGGCACGAGTTTTGTTGTCATTCCTTACAGATGCCGCTAATGCTTTCAAAGAATGTCAGTTATGAATTGTCAGGCCCAAAGGAATCCAGTGACTCACAAGAGCCCCACAACTGAAAGAATTATGGCCACTGCCGTCGTTTGAATCACTTCTTGATTAAGCTGGTGTCTGAGGAAGTAGTAATAATGATGGCATTTGTTAAGCGCTTACTATATGTGAAGGACTGTTCTAAGCGCTGGGCGGGCGTTCAAGGTGATCAGGTTGTCCCACGTGGGGCTCACAATCTTAATCCCCATTTGACAGATGAGGTAACTGAGGCCCAGAGAAGTGAAGTGACTTGCCCAAAGTCACCCAGCTGACAAATGGTGGAGCTGGGATTAGAACCCATGACCTCTGACTCCCAAGTCTGGGCTCTTTCCCCTGAGCCATGCTGCATGACAGAAGCTGTGTGGCGTAGTGGATAGACTCCTATCCACCAGAAGTCCTCCTCAAACCCCCTGTTCCCCAGCCCTTATTTCCTGCCCCAATCGACCAGGCTCGCAGCATGGTGTTGTGGCTAGAACACGGATCTGGTTGTGGGTTCTAATCCCAGCTCCGCCACTTCTCTGCTGTGTCACCTTAGGCAAGTCATTTCACTTCTCTGGGCCTCAGTTCCCTCATCTGAAGAACGGGGATTAAGTCTGTGAGCCCCGTGTGGGACAGGGACTGTGTCCATCCCCATTTGCTTGGATCCACTCCAGCGCTTAGTACAGTGTCTGGCACACAGTAAGCGCTTAACAAATACCAGAATTATTATTATTATTCTTGAAAAAAAATGGAAACCGTCGGACGTGATCTCCCTAAAAACTCCCCTGTTCCTCTACAGTCCCTTACTCCTCTTCAACTCCCCCATCTTTCCCAAGAGTATCTCAAGAGATCTCTTGCATCCTCTCAAAATCCACCCTCTCCACCTGCACTTCTGTTCCCATCTCTTTGTACCTTATCAAAACCCTCGCCCCCTCCTTTCTTCTTTCCCTAACTGCCATCTTCAACGGTTCACTCTCCAATAGTTTCTTCCCCACTGATTACAAACTGCTACCTGTTAATCCAAGCTCTTATCCTATCCTGCCTTGACTATTGTATCAGCCTCCTTGTTGACCTCCCGGCCTCCTGTCTCTCCCCACTCCAGTCCAACTTCACACTGCCGCCTGGATCATTTTTCTACAAAAAAGCTCAGTCCATGTTTCCCCACTCCTCACCATGAACCTCCAGCAGTTGCCCTTCCACTTCCACATCAAACAGAAACTGGTCACCATCGGCTTTAAAGCCATCCATCACCTTGCCCCCTCCTACCTCACCTCACTGCTCTCTTCCTCCAACACAGCCCTTACACTTCAATCTCCTAATTTTGACCTGCTTACTATACCTCAATCTCATCTACTTCAATCAATCAATCGATCATAACCCTTCTAGACTGTGAGCCCATTGTTGGGTAGGGAATGTCTCTATCTGTTCACGAATTGTACTTTCCAAGTGCTTAGTACAGTTCTCTGCACACAGTAAGCGCTCAATAAATGCGACTGAATGAATGAATGAACGGATTTATTAAGTTCTTACTCCCAAATCTCCATCTCCAGCCCTGCTTCTGTAGTTGTCTTCTTAATAATGATAGTAATAATAATAATTATGTTATTTGTTGAGCTCTTACTATGTGCCAGGCACTGTTCTAAGCATTGGGGTAGATTTCAATTCAATTCAATCGTATTTTTTGAGCACTTACTGTATGCAGAGCACTGTACTAAGTGCTTGGGATGTACAAGTTGGTAACATATAGAGACAGTTCCTACCCAACAGCGGGCTCACAGTCTAGAAGATGCAAGATAGTCAGGTTGGGTACAATCCCTGTCCCAAAAAGGGCTCACAGTCTTAATCCCCATTTGACAGATGAGGGAACTGAGGCTCAGAGAAATGAAGTGACTTGCCCAGGGTCACACAGCAGGCTAGTGGTGGACCTTCACACTGGACCACCAGAACCTGGTAAGTGTGTTTGTGCGTGCACGCGGGGGAGGTGAAGAGAGGGTGGAGAGTAGGGCCTCAGTTCCTTCATCTGTAATATGGGGATTAAGAGAGTGAGCTTTATGTGGGAAACCGAGCAAAGGCCACTGCGACCGTGGTGCTGGAGAGCGTGGTCCGCATTGTGAAAGTCCAACTCCCCACCTACCTCAAGCAGCTCCCGGTGCCCAAGAGCATCGCCGGATTCGCCCGGCTGACAGTTTCAGAATTGCTTGCAGTTACTGCCATTCCTGGGCGTACTTGCCCTGCTGGGCTATCTCGCGGCCCGTCCCTTCCTCCCCAAGAAGAAGCGACAGAAAGACAGCTTGATTAATCTCAAGATCCAGAAGGAAAACCCCAAAGTAGTGAATGAAATCAACATTGAGGATCTGTGTCTCACTAAAGCAGCTTATTGCTTATAGCAGCTTATCTAAAACATTTCCTGCCTGTGATGGCTCGCATACCAAACACAATGAATTGATGGGAGACAGCGTGGGTCCACTAATATTGAAGGAGAAGGAGGTGAAAGAATGGAATTGATCGATAATATTGAAGATTTCTGAATCTGGTGGAGCTATTCCTGGTTCAGAGCAGTGACCCTGGAGTCCTTTTTTTTCCAATTTTTGAGCCCCTCCAACACTCCTCCTATCCACTTGATCCTGTTCCTGCGTGGGGATTTCAGGACATCCATCAGTCAGTGGTACCAAGTGCTTAGTACAGTGCTCTGCACAGTAAGTGCTCAATAAACACGATTGAATGGATTGAACTGGGTAGAAAACTGGAGGAGCAGGTATGGTGACATGGAGCAGGAGGTGACAGTGATGGGGGGTTACCATGTTTTGTTTTGTTGTCTGTCTCCCCCCTTCTAGACCGTGAGTCCGTTGTTGGGTAGGGCCTGTCTCTATATGTTGCCAACTTGTACTTCCCAAGCGCTTAGTACAGTGCTCTGCACACAGTGAGCGCTCAATAAATGCGATTGAATGAAAGAATGAACAGGGACTATGTCCAACCCGATTTTCTTGTATCTACCCCAGAGCTTAGAATAGTGCCTGGCACATAGTAAGTGCTTAACAAATACCATAATTATTATCACTATTATTATAAAGTGCTTAGCAAATATCATAATAATAATAACAATAGTAATCCTGTACCTATTCCAGTATTTAATATTCATTCATTCAATCGTATTTATTGAGCACTTACTGTGTGCAGAGCACTAGACTAAGTACTTGGGAAGTACAAGTTGGCAACATCTAGAGACGGTCCCTACTCAACAACGGGCTCACAGTATAGAAGGGGGAGACAGACAACAAAACAAAACATGTGGTCAGGTGTCATGTCATCAGAGTAAATAGAAGTAAAGCTAGATGCACATCATTGACAAAATAAATAGAATAGTAAATATGTACAAGTAAAATGAATAGAGTAATAAATCTGTACAAACGTATATACAGATACTGTGGGGAGGGGAAGGAGGTAGGGTGGGGGGGATGGGGAGGAGGAGAGGAAAGAGGGGGCTCAGTCTTACTAAAGGCTTAATAAACGACAAAATAAAAGAATAAAAGGATGTAAAAGAGAGAACATCACAAGGTGCTACAAATGTAAGTTCAACAACACAGTAATAACTGTATTATCTGTTGAGCACTTACTGTGTGTCCAGCACCGTTCTAAGCACTGAAAAACTAAGATAATCAAGTCAGACACAGTCCCTGTCCCACACAGGGCTCACAATCGAAGCAGGAGGGAGAACAGGAGTTCATTCTTTCATTCAATCATATTTATTGAGTGCTTACTGTGTGCAGAGCACTGTACTAAGCGCTTGGGAAGTACAAGTTGGCAACATATAGAGACGGCCCCTACTCAACAGTGGGCTCACAGTCTGGAAGGGGGAGACAGAGAACAAAACAAAACGTATTAGCAAGATAAAATAAATAGAATAAATATGTACAAATAAAATAAATAAATAAGAGTTGACTCTTCATATTACAGATGAAGGAACTGAGGCCCAGAGAAGTGAAGTGACTTGTCCAAGGTGACACAGCAGACAAGGGAAGCAGCGTGGCTCAATGGAAAGAGCCCGGGCTTTGGAGTCAGAGGTCATGGGTTCAAATCCCGGCTCCGCCAACTGTCACCTGTGTGACTTTGGGCAAGTCACTTAACTTCTCTGTGCCTCAGTTTCCTCATCTGTAAAATGGGGATGAAGCCTGTGAGCCCCCCGTGGGACAACTTGATCACCTTGTAACCTCCCCAGTGCTTAGAACAGTGCTTTGCACATAGTAAGCGCTTAATAAATGCCATCATTATTATTATTATTATTATAAGGGGCAGAGCCGGGATTAGAACCCAGGTCCTCTGACTGAACCCTTTCCACCACTAAGTCTATATATATTAATGTCTGTCTCCCCCTCCGTACTGTAAGCTCGTTGTGGGCAGGGAATGTGCCTGTAATATTGTTGTAATCGCCCTCCCAAGTGGTTCGTGCAGTGCTCTGCACACAGTAAGAGCTCAATAAATATGACTGACTGACTGACTGACTGATTACACTGCTCGTCTCACACAACAATGGACAACATTTCTTCGTGTGCTCAACGTAGCAATGACAGTGGGTGCCAAGTTGACTTTCTCAGCCACATATGTTCGTTCTTTCATTCACTTAGTCATATTTCTCAATCAATCAATCAATCAATCAATCAATCGTATTTATTGAGTGCTTACTGTGTGCAGAGCACTGTACTAAGCACTTGGGAAGTACAAGTTGGCAACATATAGAGACGGTCCCTATACAACAGTGGGCTCACAGTCTAAAAGGGGGAGACAGAGAACAAAACAAAACATATTAGCAAGATAAAATAAATAGAATAAATATGTACAAATAAAATAAATAAAAGAGTTGACTCTTCATATTACAGATGAAGGAACTGAGGCCCAGAGAAGTGAAGTGACTTGTCCAAGGTGATGCAGCAGACAAGGGGCAGAGCTGGGATTAGAACCCAGGTCCTCTGACTGTGCCCTGTCCACCACTAAGTCTATACATATTAATGTCTGTCTCCCCCTCTAGACTGTAAGCTCGTTGTGGGCAGGGAATGTGCCTGTAATATTGTTGTAATCGCCCTCCCAAGTGGTTCGTGCAGTGCTCTGCACACAGTTAGAGCTCAATAAATACGACTGACTGACTGACTGACTGATCACACTGCTCCTCTCACACAACAATGGACAACATTTCTTCGCGTGCTCAACGTAGCGATGACAGTGGATGCCGAGTTGACTTTCTCAGCCACACACGTTCGTTCTTTCATTCACTCAGTCATATTTCTCAATCAATCAGTCAGTCATATTTATTGAGCGCTTACTGTGTGCAGAGCACTGTACTAAGCGCTTGGGAAGTACAAGTTGACAACATCTAGAGACAGTCCCTACCCAACAGTGGGCTCACAGTCTACAAGGGGGGAGACAGAGAACAAAACCAAACATACTAACAAAATAAAATAAATAGAATAGATATGTACAAGTAAAATAAATAAATAAATAAATAAATAGAGTAATAAATATGTACAAATATATATACATATATACAGGTGCTGTGGGGAAGGGACCGTGTGCAGAGCATCGGGAGAGGACAATAGAACAATGAACGGACACATTCCCTGCCCCAAACGGGCTTCCAGTCTAGAGAAGCAGCGTGGCTCAGTGGAAAGAGCCCGGGCTTTGGAGTCAGAGGTCATGGGTTCAAATCCTGCCTCCACCCATTGTCAGCTGTGTGACTTTGGGCAAGTCACTTAACTTCTCTGGGCCTCAGTTACCTCATCTGTAAAATGGGGAGGAAGACTGTAAGCCCCCCGTGGGACAACCTCATCACCTTGTAACCTCCCCAGTGCTTAGAACAGTGCTTTGCACATAGTAAGCCCTTAATAAATGCCATCATCATTATTGTTATTATTAATATTATTATTATTAGGGGGAAAGTACAATACAATCAGTCAAAGGTACTTATTTTGTGCTTACCGTGTGCAGTGCACTGTACTAAGCACTTGGGAGAGTACAATACAACAACAGACACACACATTCCCTGCCCACAATGAGCTGACAGTCTAGAAGCAGTGTGGGAAGCAGCGTGGCTCAGTGGAAAGAGAGCGGGCTTGGGAGCCAGACATCATGGGTTCGAATTCCGGCTCCATCACTTGTCAGCTGTGTGACCTTGGGCAAGACACTTCACTTCTCTGTGCCTCAGTTACCTCATCTGTAAAATGGGGATTAAGACTGTGAGCCCCACGTGGGACAACCTGATCACCTTGTATCCCCCCAGCGCTTAGAACAGTGCAAGAACAGTACAAGTCCCACTTGTACTTCCCAAGCCAACTTGTACTTCCCAAGCGCTTAGTACAGTGCTCTGCACACAGTAAGCGCTCAATAAATACGATTGAATGAATGAATGAATGAATGAACAGTGCTTCGCACGTAGTAAGTGCTTAACAAATACCATCATCATTATTATTATTATAGAAGGAGAGTACAATATATTCAATTCAGTTATTGGTACTCATTCCGTGTTTACTGTGTGCAGAGCACTGTCAATCAATCAATCGTATTTATTGAGCACTTACTATGTGCAGAGTATTGTCCTAAGTACTTGGGAGAGTACAATAGAACAATAAATAGACATGGTCCCTGCCCACAAGGAGTTTATGGTTTAGAGGGGGAGACAAACATTAATAGAAATAAGTGAATTACGCATTCTCACATCACCGTCAGGGCTGTCTGCTTCAATTCGGAAGGGTGACTGTGTATTTATTATTCATTTATTCACCTGTGTGACTTTGGGGCATTTTGGACCCCAAGCCTCGAAAGTCTCTGATGCTTCACTTCTCTAGCCACAGTGCTCCATTTCTCTCTTTCTCATTGTTACCGTCGCTTCGGATGTTGGTTTTGTAGGGGAAGGAGCATGGCCTAATGAATAGAGAAGCAGCATGGCTCAGTGGAAAGAGCCCAGGCTTGGGAGTCAGAGATCGTGGGTTCGAATCCCGACTCCTCCACTGGTCTGCTGTGTGACTTTGGGCAAGTCACTTTGCTTCTCTGTGCCCAAGTTACCTCATCTGTCAAATGGGGGACTGTGAGCCCCGCAAGGGACCAACCTGATGACTTTGTATCTAACGCAGCACTTAAGGACAGTGCTTGGCACATAGTAAACACTTAACAAATACCACCATCATTATTATTATTCTTAGAGCCTGGGAGTCAGAAGTACATGGGTTCTAATTCCTGCTCCACCACTTGTCTGCTGTGTGGCCTTGGGCAAGTCATTTCACAGCCTTTTAGACTGTGAGCCCACTGTTGGGTAGGGACTGTCTCTATATGTTGCCAACTTGGACTTCCCAAACGCTTAGTACAGTGCTCTGCACACAGTAAGCGCTCAATAAATACGATTGATTGATTGATTTCACTTCTCTGTACCTCAGTGACCTCGTCTGTAAAATGAGGTTTGAGACTGTGAGCCCCACTTGGGACAGGGACTGTGTCCAACCCGATTATCTTGCATCTACCCCAGTGCTTAGAACAGTGCTCGACACATAGAAAGCGCTTAACAAATATTATTGTTATTATTATTATTTCATCTTACCTTATGTTGTTGGATAGGGACTGCCTCTATATGTTGCCAACTTGTTCTCTCCAAGCGCTTAGTACAGTGCTCTGCACACAGTAAGCGCTCAATAAATACGATTGATTGATTGATTGATTATGTGTCTGTCGCCTGTCCTTGTCCTGAGTTTGGGAGGATCCTGAGGGCCTAACTGTCTTATTCCCAAACTTTATTTTCTCCCCGGTCCTTTGTACACAGTAGATGCTTAATACTAGGGAAGTAGTGTGGCTTAGTGGAAAGAGCCCGGGCTTGGGAGTCAGAGGACACGGGTTCTAATCCCAGCTCCGCTACTTGTCAGCTGTGTGCCCTGGGGAATTCACTTAACTTCTCAGTGCCTCAGTTGTCTCATCTGGAAAATGGGGATTAAGACTGTGAGCCCCACATAGGACAATCTGATTACCTTCTATCTACCGCAGCACTTAGAATAGTGCTTGGCACATAGTAAGCACTTAACAAATACCATAATTATTATTATCATTACTAGCACTTAAGCACAATGCTCCTTTCACTGTAAGCACTCAAATATTACCATTGCTTGATTAGTACTACTCCTATCAATTTAAACCATTATATCGCTCTTAGCCAGTCAATCAATGGTATCTAGTGAGCGCTTATTATGTGCAGACCACTTTTTCAAGCGCTTCGGAGAGTTCAGTCCAACAGAATTAGCAAGCATATTCCCTGCCCATAACGATCTTACAGCCTAGAGGAAGAGACAGACATTAATATAAATAAATAATCTACAATATTACAGATTACCTTGTATCCCCCAGCACTTAGAACAGTGCTTGGCACATATTAAGCACTTAACTAATGCCATCATTATCATTACTATTAATATTTCATTTTCAGATATGAACCTAAATGCTGTGGGCATGAGGATGGGGCAAATATCAAATTCATTCATTGTCATATTTATTGAGCACTTACTGTGTTTGGCGCACTGTACTAAGCGCTTGGAAAGTACAATTCAGCAACAGAGACAATCCCTACCCAACAACGGGCTCACAGTCAAGAAGTGGGGAGATGGACAACCACAACAACAACAAAAATCAAGTAGACAGGCAGCAATAGCATCAATACAAAGAAATAGAATTATAGATATGTACACTTCATTAATAAAATAAATAGAATAAGGAATATGTACCTATGTACACAATACCCAAATGCCCAAAGGTCACACATCCAGTTGCATAGACAAGACAGAAAGCCAGTCAGTCAGTTGTATTTACTGAGCGATTACTGTGTGCAGAACACTGTACTAAGCACTCGGAAGAGTACTATATAAGAAAGGGAGAGGGAGAGAGTTTGGGAAAAAGTGGACTTAATAGGGAAAGACCTCTTGGAGGAGATGTGATTTTAATAAGGCTTTGGAGTTGGGGAGAGAGCAGTCTGGCATATACAAAGGCAAGTAATCATCAGTTTATTTCCACTCTCCAGCAGTCACAAAAAGTATATGAAACAAGTCCATATAACAGAGATGAAGGGGTTTGGAATATTTAACAAGAGAGAAAGATGGATTCAGAAAGGAAGTTTTTCCATCTCCCCCTTCGACCGGAAAAGACCAGTGGCAGTGAAGTTCTAATGGACAGTCGTCTTTGGAAAACTGATTCCCAAGTCAAAGACATGGAAGCTTTATTTTCTAATCTGCTTCCTTGTTTTTCTCATAAAACCGTCTCATCTGGGGGGATATGCATCCCAGAGAAAAGTAGATACAATTTTCCTTTAAAAGGAAATCACTTCTAGCACCAGAAGGCAGTTAAGAGGTTTATTGTAATTAATTAATGTTATTATTATTGGTTCAGTAGAATGTTTAGCCGCACTTAACTAGATTAAAATTTAAATAGGTCAATTGGATTCAAATTCCGCTCTAATTAGTCAAGTTGGGTATAATTTTTTGATATTTAAAGGTCAGAGTTACTTTAATAAAAATACTAGTAGTGACGTGATTTACATGACTCAGAATTAATTTCGAAGGGCTGTTTGATCTCCTATGCTACTGCTGTACTTTTTTCTCTCACCAAATTATCATTCTATGCTGCTAATGAGAAACATTAATTTGGCTTTAAAGCAGATCATTAAATCCGTTGCATGAATTCATTAGTACTACAGACCACTCCGAACTGAAGCACAGATGGTTTCTGCCTTCGCATTGCTTCGATAGAAATGGCCTCCGTGAGTTCGGTAAAAACGCGTTCTTAGTATTCAAAGAGGAGGCAACCCAAAATCAAACCGTCCATCTGTTACTGAAAGCCTTTAACGGAAGGTTAATAGATTGCAAATGCAAATGAATTTCGATGTGTATGGTAAAAAGGCTAGAGGAATTCTGGAGCCCTCTCCATTTCAGTGGAAACTCCATGTGGGCAAGGAATTTCCCAAGCTCTCTTTTTCGCTTGTTTGATATTTAGGGTATTTGTTAATTCCTTCATTCATGCATTCATTCAACCGTATTCATTGATCGCTTACTGTGTGCAGAGCACCGTACTAAGGGCTTGGAAGAGTATGAGAAGCAGAGAAGCAGCGTGGCTCAGTGGAAATAATAATAATAATAATGGCATTTGTTAAGCGCTTACTATGTGCACAGCACTGTTCTAAGTGCTGGGGGGGATACAACGTGAAGTTGTCCCACACGGGGCTCACAGTCTTAATCCCCATTTTACAGATGAGGTAACTGAGGCTTAGAGAAGTTAAGTGACTTGCCCAAGGTCACACAGCAGACGTGGCAGAGTCGGAATTCGAACCCATTGACCTCTGACTCCAAAGCCCATGCTCTTTCCACTGAGCCACACTGCTTCTCAAAGAGCCCAGGCTTTGGAGTCAGAGGTCATGGGTCATGGGTTCAAATCCTGGCTGCGCCAATTAGCTGCGTGACTTTGGGCAAATCACTTAACTTCTGTGGGCCTCAGTTACCTCATCTGTAAAATGGGGATTAAGATTGTGAGCCCCATGTGGGACAACCTGATGACCTTGTATCTATCCCAGCGCTTAGAGCAGTGCTTGGCACCTAGTAAGCACTGAACAAATACCATCATTATTATTTTTATTATCAACCCATATGACTGACTGACTGAGTCCAGATCTCTGCACAGGGTAAGCGCTCGCTGAACACCATCGATCGATTTGAAATTCCATCATCCAGATCCTGCGGAGAGGTGGTTGAACCAGGCCGGAGATACTGGTTCTCCCCCTTCTAGACTGGGAGTCCGTTGTTGGGTAGGGACCATCTCTATATGTTGCCGACTTGCACTTCCCAAGCGCTTAGTACAGTGCTCTGCACACAGTAAGCGCTCAATAAATAGGATTGAATGAATCAATCAATCAGTCAATCAATCGTATTGATTGATTGAGATGCAGTAGCCCTGGCTTCTGCTTCTTTGTCCCTGGTCCTCAGAGCCCAAATCCTCTGCTTCGACCCTGAAAGAATCGAAGCTCCTTGAGCGTAGGGGTCATTCATTCATTCAATCCTATTTATTGAGCGCTTACCATGTGCAGAGCACTGTTCTAAGCACTTGGAAAGTACAATTCAGCAGTAAAGAGAGATAATCCCTGCCCACACTGGGCTCACAGTCTAGAAGGGGGTAGACAGGGATCAAATAAGTAAACAGCCATGAATAGATGTCTACTGACTCGATCGTCCTCTTCCAAGTGCTCAGTACAGTACTCTGCACACAGTTGATTGTATGCTCCTTAAGGGCAGTGATCATGTCTACTAATGCTATTGTTGTCTCCCAAGTGCTTAATACCATGCTCTGCACACATTGCCAAGATCCGCCCTACATTGCCAAGATCCGCCCTACATTGCCAAGATCCGCCCTTTCCTCTCCATCCAAACTGCTACCCTGCTCATTCAAGCTCTCATCCTATCCCGTCTGGACTACTGCACCAGCCTTCTCTCTGATCTCCCATCCTCGTGTCTCTCTCCACTTCAATCCATACTTCATGCTGCTGCCCGGATTATCTTTGTCCAGAAACGCTCTGGACATATTACTCCCCTCCTCAAAAACCTCCAATGGCTACCGATCAATCTGCGCATCAGGCAGAAACTCCTCACCCTGGGCTTCAAGGCTGTGCATCCATCACCTCGCCCCCTCCTACGTCACCTCCCTTCTCTCCTTCTACTGCCCAGCCCGCACCCTCCGCTCCTCCACCACTAATCTCCTCACTGTACCTCGCTCTCGCCTGTCCCGCCATCGACCCCCGGCCCACGTCCTCCCCCGGGCCTGGAATGCCCTCCCTCTGCCCATCCGCCAAGCTAGCTCTCTTCCTCCCTTCAAGGCCCTGCTGAGAGCTCACCTCCTCCAGGAGGCCTTCCCAGACCGAGCCCCTTCTTTCCTCTCCCCCTCGTCCCCCTCTCCATCCCCCCGTCTTACCTCCTTCCCTTCCCCACAGCACCTGTATATATGTATATATGGTTGTACATATTTATTACTCTATTTATTTATTTATTTATTTATTTTACTTGTACATTTCTATCCTACTTATTTTATTTTGTTGGTATGTTTGGTTCTGTTCTCTGTCTCCCCCTTTTAGACTGTGAGCCCACTGTTGGGTAGGGACTGTCTCTATGTGATGCCAATTTGTACTTCCCAAGCGCTTAGTACAGTGCTCTGCACATAGTAAGCGCTCAATAAATACGATTGATTGATTGATTGATTGATTGATTGCACACAGTAGGGAGTCAGATCCTGAAGGTCAGGGATTGTGTTTGCTCTTCTAGAGCCAACCTTCTCACTGGGCCTCTGTTTTATTATTATTATTATTATTATTATTATTATTATTATTGTTATTATTGTTATTGTTATTATTATTATCGTATTTGTTAAGTGCTTACTATGTGCCAAGCACTGTTCTAAGCACTGGGATAGATGCAAGGTAATCAGGTTGTCCCACGAGGGGCTCACAGTCTTAATCACCATTTTACAGATGTGGTAACTGAGGCCCAGAGAAATGAAGTGGCTTGCCCTAGGTCACAAAGCAGACAAGTGGCAGAGCAGGATTAGAACCCACATCCTCTGACTCCCAAGATGGGCTCTTTCCACTAAGCCACACTGCTTCTCTCGATCTCACCTGTCTCGCCCCGACCCCTGGCCCACGACCTGCCTCTGGCCTGGAACCCCCACCCTCCTCTAATTCATTCATTCAATTGTATTTATTGAGCGCTTACTGTGTGCAAAGCACTGTACTAAGCACTTGGGAAGTACAAGTTATCTAATCTAACCTCACAGACAATGCCTCTCGCCCTCTTCAAAGCCTTACTGAAGGCCCGTCTCTTCCAAGAGGCCTTCCCAGACTAAGCCCCACTTTTCCTCAGCTCCCGTTTCCTTCTGCATCGCCCTGACTTGCTCCTTTTAATCTTCCCCCCTCCCAGCCCCACACCACTTATGTCCAGATCTCTCATTTATTTATTCATATTACTGTCTGTCTCCCCGGCTGTAGACTGTCAGCTCACTGCGGGCAGGGAAAGTCACCGTTTACTGCTGTACTGTCCTCTCCCAAGCACTTAGTACAGTGTTTTGCACAGTAAGAGCTCAATAAATACAACTGAACGAATGAAAACAATCATTCATTCATTCAATCGTATTTATTGAGCGCTTACTGTGTGCAGAGCACTGTACTAAGCACTTGGAAAGTATAAATTGGCAACATATAGACAGTCCCTACCCAGTGGTATTTATTGAGCACTGACTGTGTGCAGAGCACTGTACTAAGCGCTTGTAAAAGTGTAATATAAAGGACTCATTGGGCACATTCTATGTCTAACAACTCTATCGTCCTCTCCCAAGCTCTCAGTACAATGCTTAGCACACAGTAGACTGTAACCTCCTTGAGTGCAGGAATCATATCCATTTACTCTATTGGACACTCCCAAACACTTAGTACAGTGTTCTGCCCCCAATACACCGAAAGCTATTGGAGAGCAGAGATCTAGACTGTGAGCCCACTGTTGGGTAGGGACCGTCTCTATATGTTGCCAACTTGTACTTCCCAAGCGCTTAGTACAGTGCTCTACACACAGTAAGCGCTCAATAAATATGATTGAATGAATTGAATGAATCTACCTACTCTAGTCTACTCTCCCAGATGTTCAGTACAGTGCAAGGCACACAGTAAGTGCTCATTAAATACCGCTGATTGGTAAAGATCACATAAATTCTAGGCTGCGGTCTGAATAATTATGCTACAATCGGGGGAGTTTTCATAGCATCTTCAAAGAGCAATGTAATTGTTCCAAACTGATCTTTCAGTTTAGTTAGTAAACTCCATTTATGACTCTTTCATTATCTCGTGGTCTGCCTTCATAAATAGAATAATAATAATAATGGTATTATTTTTTTCCACTGAGAAGCAGCGTGGCTCAGTGGAAAAAGCCGGGGCTTTGGAGTCAGAGGTCATGGGTTCAAATGCCGGCTCTGCCAATTGTCAGCTGTGTGACTTTGGGCAAGTCACTTCACTTCTCTGTGCCTCAGTTACCTCATCTGTCATATGGGGATTAATATTGTGAGTCCCACATGGGGCAACCTGATCATTTTGTATCTTCCCCAGCGCTTAGAATAGTGCTTTCCACATTGTAAGCGCCTAACCAATACCAAAATTATTATTATGATTATTATTTGTTAAGTGCTTACTATGTTCCAGGCACTGTACCAAACTCTGATAAAATAATTATTCCTCAACGGCCTAACAGTATCTGCTGCTTATTAGAAACCTGGCCCTTTGGGTTCTTAAGATTTCCCCTCCTTTGAAAAGTATGTTTATCTTCTTTGCTGAATGTATTTATTATGACTGATCTACAGATTATATCTGCTTATGAAGATGGTCTAGTAAATGCAGACTGAAGTTTATGCTTGAATTCAAGCCAGTTGTAGAAAACAGCACATTACGAGTGAGTCATATGTATATGTCAAAATGTAGCCTCGTAACATAGGTTTGCATTCCTCTTGTCATTAAGCCTTCACATCCAGAAGAAAAGGAAAGTTATTTTAAATACTAAGGATGCTTTTTATGGAGACTTTTATCTGGGATATCACTTAAAATGTATAAGGCTTCTGAAAAGGAGACAGAGCAGGGGTTATAAAGCAACCTATAAAGCAATTCGTTGCCACTAGTATTGATTTTGGAGGTGCGATGGATTATAATAATGATGGTATTTGTTAAGCGCTTACTATGTGTCAAGCACTGCTCTAAGTGCTGGGGTAGATACAAGGTAATCAGGTTGCCCTATGTAGCGTGGCTCAGTGGAAAAAAGCCCGGGCTTTGGAGTCAGAGGTCATGGGTTCAAATCCCAGCCCAACCAATTGTCAGCCAGTGTGACTTTGGGAAGTCATTTAACTTTTCTGGGCCTCAGTTACCTCATCTGTAAAACGGGGATTAAGACTGTGAGCCCCCCGTGGGACAACCTGATCACCTTGTAACCTCTCCAGCACTTAGAACAGTGCTTTGCACATAGTAAGCGCTTAATAGATGTCATTATTATTATTATTATTATTATCATTATTATTCACGGTCTGAATCCCCATTTTATAACTGAGGTGACTGAGGCACAGAGATGTTAAGTGACTTCTCCAAAGTCACACAGCAGACAACTGGGGGAGCCGGGATTAGAACCCATGACCTCTGACTCCCAAGCCTGGGCTCTTTCCACTGAGCCACGCTGCTTCCCATGATCTCCCCTAGACATCGTCATAATATGGGAGCTTGTTTAGATCTTGGAGAAATTCAAGTACCTTTCCTTAGAAGCAGCATACCTTAATGGATAGAGCATGGGCCTGGATGTCAGAAGGACCTGGGTTCTAATCCCGGCTCTGCCACATGTCTGCTGTGTGACCTTGGGCAAATTACTTCACTTCTCTGGGCCTCTGTTCCCTCATCTGTAAAACGGGCATTATGGGTTTGAGCCCCATGTGGGATAGGGACGATGTCCAACCTGATCAGCTTGTATCTACCCCAGCACTTAGAACAGTCCTTGACACATAAATAAATAATTAAGGTATTTGTTAAGTGCTTAATAATAATAATAATGATGGCAATTATTCATTCATTCATTCAGTCATATTTATTGGGCACTTACTGTGCAGAATAGAGATGGTCCCTACCCAACAATGGGCTCACAGTCTAGAAGCGGGTGACAGACAACAAAACAAAACATTTGGACAGGTGTCAAGTCATCAGAACAAATAGAATGAAAGCTAAATGTACATCATTAACAAAATAAATAGTATAGTAAATATGTACAAGCAAACTAAATAAAACAAAATAAAATAAAATAAAGTGCTTACTATGTGCAAATCATTGTTCTAAGCGCTGGGGAGGATACAACGTGATCAGGTTGTCCCACGGGGGGCTCACAATCTTAATCCCCCTTTTACAGAAGAGGTAACTGAGGCACAGAGAAGTGAAGTGACTTGCCCAAAGTCACACAGCTGAAAATTAGCAGGGTGGGGATTTGAACCCGTGACCTCTGACTCCAAAGCCCGGGCTCTTTCCACTGAGCCATGCTGCTTACTATGTGTCAATACTGTCCTAAGCACTGGGGTGGATCCAAACTAATCAGGGTGGACACAGTCCCTGTCCCACATGGGGCTCACAGTCTTATTCCCCATTTTCCAGATGAGGCAACTGAGGCGCAGAGAAGCAAAGTGACTTGTCCAAGCTCACACGACAGACAAGCTGTGGAGCCGGAATTAGAACCCAGGTCCTTCTGACTCTCAGGTCCAAGCTCTACCCACTAGGCCTTGTTGGTTCCCCTAGTGCTAGGAGAGCTAGTGGCCTGTACTGGACGTCTCAAACTCTCATTTCTGCCGGTAGTTTTCCGACTGAAACACAGAGAGCTAAGTGGGCGGTCTTCCTCTTATCGGCCATTGATTTCAGGGTCTTTCTTCACCGTTAGATGGTCAATAACACCATCATTCAGTCATATTTATTGAGCGCTTACTGTGTGCCGAGCACTGTACTAAGCGCTTGGGAGCGTAAAATAGAACAGACTATTCTAGACTGTGTGTCCGTTGTTGGGTAGGGACCGTCTCTATATGTTGCCAACTTGTACTTCCCAAGTGCTTAATTTAGTTCTCTGCCCACAGTAAGCACTCAATGATGATGATGATGATGATGATGATGGCATTTATTAAGCGCTTACTATGTGCAAAGCACTGTTCTAAGCACTGGGGAGGTTACAAGGAGATCAGGACCGTCTCTATATGTTGCCAACTTGTACCTCCCAAGCGCTTAGTCCAGTGCTCTGCACACAATAAGTGCCCAATAAATACGATTGAATAAATGAATGAATGCTCTGCACACAGTAAGAGCTCAATAAATATGACTGAATGAATGACTGAATGAACGGAGTTGGTAGATACATTCCCTGCCCACAACAAGCTCACAGTCTAGAGGGGAAAGCAGATATAAATGCAAATAAATAAATGACGGATTCATTCATTCATTCATTCATTCAATCGTATTGAATGAAGTGAGACTGTGAGCCCGTTGTTGGGTAGGGACCGTCTCTATATGTTGCCGATTTGTAATAATAACAATGGCATTTATTAAGCACTTTTACTAGTGCAAAGCACTGTTCTAAGCGCTGGGGAGGTTACAAGGTGATCCGGTTGTCCCACGGGGGGCTCGCAGTTTCATCCCCATTTTACAGATGAGGAAACTGAGGCCCAGAGAAGTTAAGTGACTTGCCTAAAGTCACACAACTGACAATTGGCAGAGCTGGGATTTGAACCCACGACCTCTGACTCCAAAGCCACCGAGCCACGCTGCTTCTCTCAGCGTGAGAGAAGCTTGTACATCCCAAGGGCTTAATACAGTGCTCTGCACACAGTAAGCGCTCAATAAATACGATTGAATGAATGAATGAATGAATAAGTGCTATAGAGCTGAGGGAGGAGGGAATGGAGGATGTAAAAGAGGATGTAAAAGGGAATGGGAGAAGAGGAAATGGGGGTCAAAATGGGAAGGCCTCTTGGAGGAGATGGGGCTTTAAAGGGAGGGAATAGTCATTGTCTGTCAGCTGTGAACAGGTAAGGAGTTCCAAACCAGAGATAGGATTTGTTCAAGAGGTCGGTGGCGAAAAAGACAAAACTGGGGTACAATCAGTAGGTCGGCATTAGAAGAATGAAGCAGGCAGCTGGCTTGTGTTGTGTGTTCTAATCCTGACTCCGCCACTCAATCAATCAATCAATCAATCAATCGTATTTATTGAGCGCTTACTGTATGCAGAGCACTGTACTAAGCACTTAGGAAGTACAAGCTGGCAACATATAGAGACAGTCCCTACCCAACAGTGGGCTCACAGTCTAGAAGGGGAGACGGAAAACAAAACCAAACATACTAACAAAATAAAGTAAATAGAATAGATAGGTACAAGTAAAATAAATAAATAAATAGGGTAATAAATATGTACAAACATATATACATATATACGGGTGCTGTGGGGAAGGGAAGGAGGGAAGATGCAGGGGATGGAGAGTCACTCATCATCTGTGTGACTTTGGGCAAGTCACTTAACTTCTTAAGCGCTCAGTACAGTGCACAGTCTTCTAGACCATGAGCCCGCTGTTGGGTAGGGACCGTCTCTATATGTTGTCAAGTTGTACTTCCCTAGTCCAGTGCTCTGCACACAGTAAGCGCTCAATAAATACGATTGAATGAGTGAATGAATGCTCTGCACACAGTAAGCACTCAATAAATACGATTGAATGAATGAATGAATGCTCTGCACACAGTAAGCGCTCAATAAATACGATTGAATGAATAAATGAGTGAACTTCTCTGTGGCTCAGTTGCCTCATCTGTAAAATGGGGATTAAGACTGTGAGCCCCACGAGGGTCAAGCTGATTACCTTGTATCTATCCCAGCGCTTAGAACAGTGCTTGGCACATAGTAAGTGCTTAACAAGTACAATTATTATAATTATTATTAAATCAGCTGATTACCTTGTATCTATCCCAGAGCTTAGAACAGTGCTTGGCACATAGTAAGTGCTTAACAAGTACAATAATAATAATAATAATAATAATTATTATTATTATTATTATTATTAAATCAGCGAGGTGAGGTAGGAGGGTTCACGGTGACTGAGTGATTAAAAGCCAATGGTGAGGAGTTTCTGTTTGATGCATAGATGGGTAATAAAAATAATAATAATAATTGTGGTATTTGTTAAGCACTTATTGTGTGCCAGGCACTGTTCAAAACACTGGGTCGGATACAAGCAAATCGGGTTGGACACAGTCCCTGTCCCACGTGGGGCTCACAGTCTCAATCCCCATTTTCCAGATGAGGAAACAGAGAAGTGAAGTGACTTGCCCAAGGTCATACAGCAGACAAGTGGTGGAGCCGGGATTAGAACCCACAACCTTTTGACTCCCAAGCCTGTGTGCTATCCACTACGCCATACCGCTTCCTATGGACAACCAACGTGACTTGGTGGACAAGAGCCCGGGCCTGAGAGTCAGAAGGACCTGGGTTCTAATTCCGACTCCGCCACTTGTCTGCTGTGTGACCTTGGGCAAGTCACTTCACTTCTCTGGCCTCAGTTACCTCATCTCTAAAGTGGGGTTAGCGCTGTAAGCCCCTGTGGGACTGTGGGACTGTGTCCAACCTGACTAATTTGTATCTACCGCAGAGTGGCTCAGTGGAAAGAGCCTGGGCTTGGGAGTCAGAGGTCATGGGTTCTAATCCCGGCTCCACCAATTAGCTGTGTGACTTTGGACAAGTCACTTAACTTCTCTGTGCCTCAGTTACCTCATCTGTAAAATGAGGATGAAGACTGTGAGCCCCCCGTGGGACAAGCTGATCATCTTGTAACCTCTCCAGCGCTTAGAACAATGCTTTGCACATAGTAAGCGCTTAATAAATGCCATTATTATTATTATTATTATGTCTGCTGTTTGACCTTGGGCAAGCCACTTCACTTCTCTGTGCGTCAGTTCGCTCATCTGTAAAACGGGGATTAAGACTGTGAGCCCCACATGGGACAACCTGATCACCTTGTATCCCCACATCGCCTAGAACAGTGCTTTGCGCATAGCAATCGCTTAACAAATGTCATTATTATTATTATTATAAGCTTGGTTCATTCATTCAATCGTATTTATTGAGTGCTTACTGTGTGCAGAGCACTGTACGAAGCGCTTGGGAAGTCCAAGTTGGCAACATATAGAGACGGTCCCTACCCAACAGCGGGCTCACAGCCTAGAAGAGGGAGACAGACAACAAAACAAAATGTATTAACAAAATAAAATGAATAGGATAAATATGTACAAATAAAATAAATAAATAAATAGAGTAGTAATAATAATGATGGCATTTATTAACTGCTTACTATGTGCAAAGCACTGTTCTAAGCGCTGGATTAATAAATCCGTACAAACATATATACATATATACAGGTGCTGTGGGGAGGGGAAGGGGGTAAGGCAGGGGGATGGGGAGGGGGAGAAGAGGGAGAGGAAGGAGGGGGCTCAGTCTTGTTTTATTATTTATTATTAATGAAATTTGGTTTATTATGTTCTGACAGGCTCACGTTCGATTTTCTGCGACTCCAACTCGTGAGGGGAGAGATGTTAAGGCGACCTCTCAGAAAAGCCAGTGGATTAGAAGCAGGGTGGCTTAATTGTGTGCTTAGTGCTTAGAACAGTGCCTGGCACATAGTTAGCGCTTAACAAGATCCGTGATTCTCATCAATTATTACATTAACCACCATTTTTCTGATGAGCGAACTGAAGCCCAGAGAATATCGCACAGCAGGTAGACGATGGAGGCTGGATTAGAACTCAGGTCCTCTGCCTCCCAGCCTCTGATCTTCCCACTAGGGCAAGCTGCTTCTCATTTAGATGAGCAACTGCTCCGCATCGTTGGAAATGAATATAATTTGAAGATAATGCCCGGAAAAAAAACAAAAGCGAGCTCCTTTTCCAATGGATAGGGGGAGGGAAGTATAATTAGGCTCTCACCGGCGCTTAAAACAATCTCGTGGCATTTCGAAAGCCGAGCTGTGGGTTCGTTCGGTGCCCCCGTTGTTAGGATCGCATTTATGAATAATTCAGAAGCGATCCGTGACCGCTGCCATGGAAAACACACCTGATTTCCTAGCAGTGACCCGCCTCAGGAGCCCAGCAGGTTCTGGACTTCCTCAAGAGTCTGGGAATTTGGGCCTTTTCCCGTCAGGCCCTGTAGAAAGAAATGACTCAAAATTTGGTTTATTATGTTCTTCCAGGCTCACGTTCGATTTTCTGTGACTCCAACTGAGGCTCATGAAGGGAGAGAGACAGTAAGGAGACCTCTCAGAAAAGCCAATGGATTAGAAAGCAGGGTGGCTTAACTGTGGTGTGTGTTAAGCGCTTACTATGTGTGAGGTGCTGTACTAAGCGCCGGGGTGGATGCAAGCAAATTGGGTTGGATACGGTCCCTGTCCCATGTGGGGTTCACACGCTCAACCCCCACTTCACAGATGAGATAACTGAGTTACAGAGAACAGAGGCCGAGCCTGAGAGTCAGAAGGTCATGGGTTCTAATCCCGGCTCTGCCACTTGTCCGCTGTGTGTCTCGGGCAAGTCGCTTCACTCCTCTGGGCCTCAGGTACCTCACCTGTAAAATGGGGATTATGAATGGGAGCCCCATGTCAGGCATGGACTGTGTCCAACGTGAATAAGCTCGAATTCATTCATTCATTCATTCATTCATTCATTCAATCGTCTTTATTGAGCACTTACTGTGTACAGAGCACTGTACTAAGCGCTTACCTTTCCATTGTATTTATTGAGTGCTTCCTGTGTGCAGAGCACTGTACTAAGCACTTGGGAAGTACAAGTTAGCAACATATAGAGATGGTCCCTACCCAACAGCAGGCTCACAGTCTTAATCCCCATTTTACAGATGAGGGAACTGAGGCTCAGAGAAGTTAAGTGACTTGCCCAAGGTCACACAGCGGACATGTGGTGGAGCTGGGATTCGAACTCATGACCTCTGACTTCAAAGCCCGGGCTCTTTCCACTGAACCACGCTGCTTCTCGATAGATACACTCTCTTCCCACAGTGAGTTTACAGTCTAGAAGGTGAGCTTACAGTCTCAAATCCGGACAATTTTTCTCCTGGGATTACCACTACAATAGCAGTGTGGCTCAGTGGAAAGAGCCCGGGCTTTGGAGTCAGAGGTCATGGGTTCAAATCCCGGCTCTGCCAATTGTCAGCTGTGTGACTTTGGGCAAGTCACTTCACTTCTCTGGGCCTCAGATTCCTCATCTGTAAAATGGGGATGAAGACTGTGAGCCCCCTTTGGGACAACCTGATCACCTTGTAACCTCCCCAGCGCTTAGAACAGTGCTTTGCACATCATCATCATCATCATCATCATCATCAACCATCGTATTTATTGAGCGCTTACTATGTGCAGAGCACCGTACTAAGCGCTTGGGAAGTACAAGTTGGCAACATATAGAGACAGTCCCTACCCAACAGTGGGCTCACAGTCTAAAAGGAAAGTTATATTGGACTAAAAGGAAATACCAAAGTTGTATTGGACTCTCCCAAGCGCTCAGTACAGTGTTCCACACACAATAAGTGCTCAATAAATACCACCGATGGTATTTATACTTCTCACATAGTAAGCGCTTAACAAATGCCATTATTATTATTATTATTACAATAAAATCGGCCCAATTATTGCCTTCAGGCCTTTCCCCGCCTTTGTTACAAATAAGTCAATTCAGCTTCCTGGTGTGTCGTCTGCAACATCCGTCTAGCCCAGTGTTGCGTTACAATTGATTCTCCTTGTATTTTTTCATCCACGGGAGGTTGAGGCCTTGGGGTTTATTCTAACATCCCCCATGCTTAAAGGACACTGAATCATGACCACGGACTTGCTAGAAAAGATGATTAATGAGCCCCTTCCTTCCTCTCCCCCTCGTCCCCCTCTCCATCCCCCTCATCTTACCTCCTTCCCTTCCCCACAGCACCTGTATATATGTATATATGTTTGTACATATTTATTACTCTATTTATTTATTTATTTATTTTACTTGTACATAGCTCTTCTATTTATTTTATTTTGTTAGTATGTTTGGTTTTGTTCTCTGTCTCCCCCTTTTAGACTGTGAGCCCAATGTTGGGTAGGGACTGTCTCTATATGTTGCCAATTTGTACTTCCCAAGCGCTTAGTACAGTGCTCTGCACATAGTAAGCGCTCAATAAATACGATTGATGATGATGATGATGATTAATGGAAAAGCTGTTCTTTGGCCCGCAATCTGCAACAGAAGTTTTTTTGCCGAAGGACAAAAACGAAAGAAAGAAAAAGGTTCATTCGCTCATTGCTCGCTTCGTTTAGCGCTCAGGAGAAAAGGGAGCTCATCTTGAATCCATCGGTGGTATTTATCGAGCGCTTATTGTGTGTGGAACACTGTACTAAGTGCTAAGCGCTTAGTACAGTGCTCTGCACATAGTAAGCGCTCAATAAATACGATTGATTGATTGATTGATTGTACTGAGCGCTTGGGAGAGTCCAATGCAACTTTGGTATTTCCTTTTAGTCCAATACAACTTTCCTTTTAGACTGTGAGCCCACTGTTGGATAGGGATTCCTTTTAGACTGTGAGCCCACTGTTGGGTAGGGACCGTCTCTATATGTTGCCAACTTGGACTTCCCAAGCGCTTAGTACAGTGCTCTGCACACAGTAAGCGCTCAATCAATACGATTGATGATGATGATGGTAGATAGGTTCTCTGAACACACCAAGTTTACGGTCTAAAAGAGGTGCTTCTAACAAGCCTACAAACATCACACAGAGAGTTCCTCGTGGGCAGGGATCATGTATACTCATTCTTTGAGGTTGGTATTCTTTGGGAAGCAGCGTGGCTTAGTGGAAAGAGCCCGGGCTTGGGAGGCAGAGGTCGTGGGTTCGAATCCCGGCTCCACCACTTGTCAACCTCGGGCAAGTCTGCTTCACTTCTCTGTGCCTCATCTGTAAAATGGGGATTAAGACTGTGAGTCCCACCTTGGACAACCTGATTACCTTGTATCTACCCCAGGGCTTGGCACATAATAAGCGCTTAACAAATACCGTAACTATTATTATTTTTATTCCTTGTTATTATTTTTATTATACTCTCTGAAGCACTTAGTACAATGTTCCACACACAGTAAGCATTCAATAAATGATGTAATGCCCCAAGCGTGGGCCTGGGGGTCAGAAGGTCATGGGTTCATTCGTTCATTCATTTAATCATATTTATTAAGCGCTTACTGTGTGCAGAGCCTTGTAGTAAGCGCTTGAAAAGTACAATTCAGCAACAGATAGAGACAATCCTTACCCAACAATGGGTGTCTGCTCTTCGACCTTGGACAATAATAATAATAATAATAATAATAATAATAATGGCATTTATTAGGCACTTACTATGTGCAAAGCGCTGTTCTAAGCACTGGGGAGATACAAGGTGATCAGGTTGTCCCATGGGGGGCTCACAGTCTTAATCCCCATTTGACAGATGAGGGAACTGAGGCACAGAAAAGTTAAGTGACTTTGCCCAAGGAGCCCATGCTCTTTCCACTGAGCCATGCTGCTTATCCACCTCAGCGCTTGGTACAGGGTCTCTAGCACATAGTAAATGCTTAACAAATACCATTATTATTAGTAGTAGTACTATTATAAATACCACTAATTGACTGACTGATTGATGGTGATCCTTGCAGTGAGATCTTTGAGAGCAGAGTGTAGAGGAAACATCTTTTCCAAATGATATTCGGTATCACTGCCATGCCCTGTGACTGCGGAAAGGAGCTTGGCTCATAGTACACCACTTTTGAAGACAAAATCCAACCATTTTAATAATAATAATAATAATAATAATAATAATGGTATTTGTTAAGTATTTACTATGTGCAAAGCACTGTTCTAAGTGTTTTAAGCCTTCAGAGGCTCACATTTGCACTGTGAATCCTTGCAATTCCCTTCTGTGAACATCAAGTACCCTGAAATAAACATTGTTTTTAATGCTATTCGTTAAAGTGCTTATCCTGTTCCAGGCACTGTTCTAAGCACTGGCGTGGGTACAAGCTAGTTCATTCATTCATTCAATCGTATTTATAGAGCGCGTAGTGTGTGCAGAGCACTGTACTAAGCGCTTGAAAAGTACAATTCAGCAATGGAGAGAGACAATCCCTGCCCATAACGGGCTCACAGTCTAGTAACTGATCAGGTTGGACACAGTCCTTAGCCCACATGGGGCTTACAGATGAGGTAACTGAAGTGCAGAGAAGATTAATAATAATCATTACGGTATGTGCTAAGCGCTTACTATATGCCAAGCACTGTTCTAAGCGCTGGGATAGATACAAGGTAATCAGGCTGCCCCACGTGGGGCTCACAGTCTTCATCCCCATTTTACAGATGAGGTAACCGAGTCAGCTGTGTGACTTTGGGCAAGTCACTTAACTTCTCTGTGTCTCAGTTACCTCATCTGTAAAATGGGGATTAAAACTGTGAGCCCCCCATGGGACAACCTGATCACCTTGTAACCTCCCCAGCGCTTAGAACAGTGCTTTGCACATAGTAAGCGCTTAACAAATACCATTATTATTATTATTAAGTGACTTGCTCAAGGTCACACAGCAGACGAGTGGCGGAGCCGGGATTGGAACCCATGTCCTCTGACTCCCAAGCCTGGGCTCTTTCCACTGAGCCACAATGCTTCTCGATCCACCTACCTATTCTATCTATTCTGTATCCACCCTAGTGCTTAGTACAGTGCTTGGCACGTAATAAGCACTTAACTAATATCATTTTATTTTCGGAGTCTCAGGCAGAGTAGCTGGATGATGTCTCCCGCACTCTGATCATTTCCAACGTGAAGAGACACCAGAGAACCGGCTGGGATTCAACTGACAGGTTAACTCTAGACTGTAAGCTCACTGTGGGCAGGGAATGTGCCTGTTTCTTGTTGCATTCTACTCTCCCAAACGCTCAGTACAGTGCTCTGCACACAGGAAGTGCTCGGTAAATACAATAGAATGCAACATCTTGCCTTTCAGCTCATTGAGCCCTTATGCAAAGTTTTCTTCAGCTTAGTATTCTGGCCATCCAAGGTACGCACAGCACCAGCATTGTTTATGACCCAACCCCCAAATCCAGAGAGATCTATATAATAATAATAATGATGGTATTTATTAAGCGCTTACTATGTGCAAAGCACTGTTCTAAGCACTGGGGAGATTACAAGGTGATCAGGTTGTCCCACGGGAGGCTCACAGTCATAATCCCCAATTTACAGATGAGGGAACTGAGGCACAGGGAAGTGAAGTGACTTGCCCAAAGTCACACAGCTGACAATTGGTAGAGCCGGGATTTGAACCCATGACCTCTGACTCCAAAGCCCGTGCTCTTTCCACTGAGCCATGCTGCACCAACTCTATTCTATTATACGTTTAGTACAGTTACTTCATCTGTAAAATGGGGATTGAGACTGTGAGCCCCACTTAGGACAGGGACTGTGTCCCAGCTCTGCCACCAGTCTGCTGTGTGACCTTGGTCAAGTCACTTCACTTCTCTGTGTCTCAGTTCCTTCTTCTGTAAAATGGGGATTAAGATTGTGAGCCCCACATGAGACAACCTGATGATCTTGTGTCTACCCCAGGGCTTAGAACAGTGTTTGACACATAGTAAGCGCGTAACAAATGCCATCATTATTATTATTTTTATAGTAAGTGCATAAAAAATATAATAATCATTCTTACAGTGCTCTGCACAAAGTAATCGCTAATAAATACCACTGATTGATTGATTAATATGAAATGGGAGATCAATGCTTTAACTTAGAAGTTCAGGCAAGATGAATGTAGGCTCCTTAAGGGCAAGGGAAGGGGTCTGCTAATCTGGTTGTACTCTGAGAAACAGCATGGTTTAGGGGAAAGAGCTCGGGCTTGGGAGTCCGAGGTCATGGGTTCTAATTCCGACTCTGCCACTTGTCAGCTGTGTGACTTTGGGCAAGTCATTCCTACTGTATCCTAATCCTCCTTGACCTCTCAGCTGCCTTTGACACTGTGGACCACCCCCTTCTCCTCAACACGCTATCCAACCTTGGCTTCACAGACTCCGTTCTCTCCTGGTTCTCCTCATCTCTCCGGCCGTTCATTCTCAATCTCCTTTGCGGGCTCTTCCTCCCCCTCCCATCCCCTTACTGTAGGGGTTCCTCAAGGGTCAGTCCTTGGTCCCCTTCTGTTCTCGATCTACACTCACTCCCTTGGTGAACTCATTCACTCCCACAGCTTCAACTATCATCTCAACGCTGATGACACCCAAATCTACATCTCTACCCCGCTCTCTCTTCCGCCCTTCAGGCTCATGTCTCTTCCTGCCTTCAAGACATCTCCATCTGGATGTCTGCCCACCACCTAAAACTCAATATGTCCAAGACTGAACTCCTTATCTTCCCTCCCAAACCCTGCCCTCTCCCTGACTTTCCCATCACTGTTGATGGCACTATCATCCTTCCCATCTCACAAGCCCGCAACCTTGGTGTCATCCTCAACTCCGCTCTGTCGTTCACCCCTCATATCCAATCCGTCACCAGAACCTGCTGGTCTCACCTCCGCAACACTGCCCAGATCCGCCCTTTCCTCTCCATCCAAACTGCTACCCTGCTGGTTCAATCTCTCATCCTAACCCAACTGGATTACTACATCAGCCTCCTCTCTGATCTCCCATCCTCCTGTCTCTCCCCACTTCCATCTATACTTCACACCGCTGCCCGGATCACCTTTGTGCAGAAACGCTCTGGGCATGTTACTCCCCTCCTCAAAAATCTCCAGTGGCTACCAATCAATCTGCGCATCAGACAGAAACTCCTCACCCTGGCTGCAAGGCTGTCCATCCATCCCCTCACCCCCTCCTGCCTCACCTCCCTTCTCTGCTTCTCCAGCCCAGCCCGCACCCTCCGCTCCTCTGCCGCTAATCTCCTCACTGTGCCTCGTTCTCACCCGTCCCGCTGTCGACCCCAGGCCCACGTCCTCCCCTGGCCTGGAATGCCCTCCCTCCCCACATCCGCCAAGCTAGCTCTCTTCCTCCCTTCAAAGCCCTACTGAGAGCTCACCTCCTCCAGGAGGCCTTCCCATACTGAGCCCCCTCCTTCCTCTCCTCCTCCCCATCCCCCTGGCCTTACCACCTTCCCCTCCCCACACCACCTGTATATGTGTTTGTACAGATTTATTACTCTATTTTACTTGTACATATTTACTATTCTATTTATTTTATTTTGTTCATATGTTTTGTTTTGTTGTCTGTCTCCCCCTTCTAGACTGTGAGCCCATTGTTGGGTAGGGACCGTCTCTATATGTTGCCAATTTGTACTTTCCAAGCACTTAGTACAGTGCTTTGTACACAGTAAGCGCTCAATAAGTACGATTGAATGAACGAATGAATTTCACTTATCTGGGCCTCAGTTCCCTCATCTGTAGAATGGGGATGAAGACTGTGAGCCCCACGTGGGACAACCTGATTTCCTATGGCTTAGAACAGTGCTTGGCACATAGAAAGTACTTAACAAATACCAACATTATTAGTATTATTACTCAGTGCTTGGCATATAGAAAGTGCTTAACAAATGCCATCATTATTATTATTATTACTCAGTGCTTGGCACATAGTAAGCACTTAACAAATGCCATTATTATTATTATTATTATTATTATTATTATTATTATTATTATTATTATTATGTGTGTTAGTATAGCGTTCTGCATGTGATAAATTCTCAATAAATATGATTGATGAGGATGAAAGACTACAATTCCGTGGAAATTATTATTAACAGAGTTTATTATTGCCTGTTTCATTCATTCATTCAATCATATTAATTGAGCGCTTACAGTGTGCAGAGCACTGTACTAAGCGCTTGGAACGTCCAGTTCGGCAACAGAGAGAGACAATCCCTACCCAACAACGGGCTCACAGTCTGGAGACAAGATGCACTCATTCAATGGTACTTACTGAGTACTTACAGTGTGCAGAACACTGTACTAAGCGCTTGGAAAGTACAATTCGGGAACAGATAGATGATGATGATGTGGATGATGGCATTTTTTAAGCACTTACTATGTGCCAAGCACTGTTCTAAGCACTGGGGTAGATGCAGGGTAATCAGATTGTCCCAAGTGGGGCTCACAGTTTTAATCCCCATTTTACAGATGAGTTCACTGAGGCCCAGAGAAGTTCAGTGACTTGCCCAAAGTCACACAGCTCACGAGTGGCGGAATTAGAACCCATGACCTCTGACTCCCAAGCCCGGGCTCTTTCCACTAAGCCACGCTGCTTCTCTAAAGGACAAAAAAGACAATCCCAACCCAACAACGGGCTCACAGTCTAGAACTGTCTCACCACGCTGCATCTTCCAGGAGATGTTCAGTCTCATTTTCTATCTTCTGAAGTTATTTTACATTTAATTCTTATTGACTTCCCCTTTTTAGGTGATTCATTCATTCCTTCATTCATTCAATCGTATTTACTGAGCGCTTACTGTGTGCAGAGCACTGTACTAAGCGCTTGGGAAGTACAAGTTTGCAACATATAGAGACGGTCCTTACCCAACAGTGGGCTCACAGTGTAGAAGCAGCGTGGCTCAGTGGAAAGAGCACGGGCTTTGGAGTCAGAGGTCATGGGTTCAAATCCAGGCTCCGCCAATTGTCAGCTGTGCGACTTTGGGCAAGTCACTTCACTTCTCTGGGCCTCAGTTCCCTCATCTGTCAAATGGGGATGAAGACTGTCAGCCCCCCGTGGGACAACCTGATCACATTGTAACCTCCCCAGCGCTTAGGACAGTGCTTTGCACATAGTAAGCGCTTAATAAATGCCGTTATTATTATTATTATTAGAAGGTGATTCCCTTCAAGGCCCTACTGAGAGCTCACCTCCTCCAGGAGGCCTTCCCAGACTGAGCCCCTTCCTTCCTCTCCCCCTCATCCCCCTCTCCATCCCCCGCATCTTACCTCCTTCCCTTCCCCACGGCACCTGTATATAGGTATATATGTTTGTACATATTTATTACTCTATTTATGTATTTATTTTACTTGTACCTATCTATTCTATTTATTTTATTTTGTTAGTACGTTTGGTTTTGTTCTCTGTCTCCCCCCTCTAGACTGTGAGCCCACCGTTGGGTAGGGACTGTCTCTATATTTTGCCAACTTGTACTTCCCAAGCGCTCAGTACAGTGCTCTGCACACAGTAAGCGCTCAATAAATACGATTGATTGATTGATTGATTGATTATTTCTCAGATGGGGGATAATTTGATTTTTTTCTGCAGCTGACAGTTACACTCGGCAATGTCATCGATCCAACTGATCTTTTTTTTTTGACACTTTTACACTCCTGTCTTTTTTTATTTAGGTTTTTTTGACACTTTAAGACTCCCGCCTTTTTTTCCCATTTGGGGTTTGGGGACTTCGGGGAGACAGCGCCGCCTCGTGGACAGAAAGAGGAATTGCCAATCAGGAAACTCGCCTTCTAATCCCAGCTCTTTCCTATTATTATCATCAATCGCATTTATTGAGCGCTTACTGTGTGCAGAGCACTGTACTAAGCGCTTGATTATTATTATTATTATTATTTTTAATAATGATGGCATTTGTTAAGCGCTTACTACGTGCCAAGCACTGTTCTAAGCGCTGGGGAGGATACAAGGTGATCAGGTTGTCCCACATGGGGCTCACAGTCTTAATCCCCATTTGACAGATGGGGGAACGCTCAGTGGAAAGAGCCCGGGCTTTGGAGTCAGAGGTCATGGGTTCAAATCCCGGCTCTACCACTTATCAGCTGTGTGACTTTGGGCAAGTCACTTCACTTCTCTGGGCCTCAGTTACCTCATCTGTAAAATGGGGATGAAGACTGTCAGCCCCCCGTGGGACAACCTGATCACTTTGTTAACCTCCCCAGCGCTTAGAACAGTGCTTTGCACGTAGTAAGTGCTTAATAAATGTTATCATTATTATTATTATTAATAGATGTTATCATTATTATTGTTATTATTATTGATCCCCATTTTCCAGGTGAGGCAACTGAGGCACAGAGAAGTGAAGTGACTTACCCAAGGTCACACAGCTGACAGTTGGCGGTGCCAGGATTTGAACCCATGACTTCTCCCAAGCCCGGGCGCTTTCCACTGAGTCACGCTGCTTCTCTATTAATAATAATAATAATAATAATAATAATAATGACAGCATTTGTTAAGCGCTTGCTATGTTCCAAGCACTGTTTTAAGCTCTGGGGTAGTTGCAAGGTAATGAGGTTGTCCCATATGGGGCTCACAGTCTTCATCCCCATTTTCCAGATGAGGGAACTGAGGCACAGAGAAGTGAAGTGACTAGCCCAAAGTCATCATCATCATCATCAATCATATTTATTGAGCGCTTACTGTGTGCAGAGCACTGTACTAAGCGCTTGGGAAGTACAAATTGGCAACATATAGAGACAGTCCCTGCCCAACAGTGGGCTCACAGTCTAAAAGGGGGAGACAGAGAACAAAACCAAACATACTAACAAAATAAATAAAGTCACACAGCTGACAAGTGGTGGAGACAGGATTAGAACCCACAACCGGACTCCCAAGCCCGGGCTTTTTCCACTAAGCCACGCTGCTTCTCAATATTATAACTGTCGTTAATGTTGTTATTATTATGATGATTATCACCATTGCTGTTGTTGTTCTTGTTGTTGTTGTTGGACTTCTTAAGCGTTCAATACATGTCAAACAGAAATCTCGGCCACGCCGCTTGGCTGCTGTGTGACTTTGGGCAAGTCGCTTCACTTCTCTATTCCTCAGTGATCTCATCTGGAAAATGGGGATAAAGACTGTGAGCCCCCCGTGGGACAACCTGATAGCCTTGTATCCCCCCCAGCGCTTAGAACAGTGCTTGGCACACAGTAAGCGCTTAACAAACACCATCATATTTTACCTGTTCTGTCACTCGTACTTTTCTCCTTCTACAGCATTGTGGCTCAGTGGAAAGCGCCCGGGCTTTGGAGTCAGAGGTCGTGGGTTCAAATCCCGGCCCTGCCACTTGTCAGCTGTGTGACTTTGGGCAAGTCACTTCACTTCTCTGGGACTCAGTTCCCTCATCTGTAAAATGGGGATGAAGACTGTGAGCCCCTCGTGGGACAACCTGATTACCTTGTATCTACCCCAGCACTTAGAACAGTGCTTTGCACACAGTAAGCGCTTAACAAATACCAACATAATAATAATTATTATTACTATTATTATTATTATTATCATCATTATTCTCCGTGCCTTAGTTTCCTCAATGGCAAAATGGGGATTCAATACGTGTTCACCCTCCTACTTGATTCTGAGTTCCAGGTGGATCACAGACTATATTCGGCACAATTAACTTGTATCAACCTTAGGGCTTAGAGTGGTGCTCAATGCAGAGCAGCAGTGTGGCCTAATCATCAATCATATTTATTGAGCGCTTACTGTGTGCAGAGCGCTGTACTAAGCGCTTGGGAAGTACAAATTGGCAACATATAGAGATAGTCCCTACCCAACAGTGGGCCCACAGTCTAAAAGGGGGAGACAGAGAACAAAACCAAACATACTAACATACTAATGGTTAGAGCACAGGCCCGGGAGTCAGAAAGTCATGAGTTCTAATCCCGGCTCCGCCACTTCATTCATTTGTTCATTCAGTCATATTTATTGAGTGCTTACTGTGTGCAGAGAACTGTACTAAGCTCTTAGGGGAGTATAATACAACAATAGACACATTCCCTGCCCACAACGAGTTTACAGTCTAGATAATGATAATAATAATGGTATTTGTTAAGTGCTTACTATGTGCAAAGCACTGTTCTAAGTGCTGGGGGGCTACAAGGTGATCAGGTTGTCCCACTGGGGGCTCGCAGTCTTAATCCCCATTTTACAGATGAGGGAACTGAGGCACAGAGAAGTTAAGTGGCTTGCCCAAAGTCACACAGCTGACAATTGGCGGAGCCAGAATTTGAACCCATGACCTCTGACTCCAAAGCCCGGGCTCTTTCCACTGAGCCGCGCTGCTTCTCTAGATAGTCTGCACTTACCTGCTGTGTGAGCTTGGACAAGTCACTTCTCTGCGCCTCAGTTACCTCATCTGCAAAATGGGGATTGAGACTGTGAGCCCCACGTGGGACAGGGACTGTATCCCAGCTCTGCCACTGGTCTGCTGTGTGACCTTGGGCAAGTCACTTAACTTCTCTGTGCCTCGGTTCCCTCATCTGTAAAATGGGGATTAAGATTGTGAGCCCCACGTGAGACAACCTGCTTACTCCGTATCTACCCCAGCACTTAGAACAGTGCTTGGCATATAGTAAGCGCTTAACAAAAGCTATAATAATTATTATTATTACTAATATAGTAAGCACTTAACAAATGCCATACGAATCAACGTCCTTTAGGAATAAAAGAGTTAAGACATCTCAGAGGTGAAGATATTATCCTTCCCTAGATTAAATTCTCTTTTTCCTGGGTCCCTCTCCCTTATGCTTTCCTTAAGCACTTTCTCTGTCCCCTTTAAGCACTTCATAGTCACCCCTCCTCAGCCCCATTTATGGCATTTATGTCCATATCTATAATTTATGGCATTTATGTCCATATCTATAATTTATTTTAATTTCTTCCCTCCTCTAAACTGTGAGCTTCTCTTGAGCATGAAGCATATCTACCAAATATTTTGTATGGTCCCAACACTAAGTATTCTTCCCACACTATATGTATGTGTATTTGTATATATGTGTAATAATAATAATGATAATTATGGCATTGGTTAAGTGCTTACTATGCTCCAGGCACTGTACTAAACTCTGGAGTGGATACAAGAAAATCGGGTTGGAAACAGTCCCTGTTCCAAGTGGGGCTCACTGTCTCAATCTGTGAGAGAAGCAGCGTGGCTCAGTGGAAAGAGCTCGGGCTCTGGAGTCAGAGGTCATGGGTTCAAATACCGGATCCACCCATTGTCAGCTGTGTGACTTTGGGCAAGTCACGTCACTTCTCTGGGCCTCAGTTACCTCATCTGTAAAATGGGGATTAAGACGGCGAGCCCCCCCATGGGACAACCTGATCACCTTGTAACCTCCCCAGAGCTTAATAAATGCCATCATTATTATTAATCCCCATTTTACAGACGAGGTCACTGAGGCACAGAGAAGTGAAGTGACTTGCCCAAGGTCACACAGCAGACAAGAGGCAGACAACCTTCTGAATCCCAGGTCCATGCCCTATTCACTATGCCATGTTGCTTCTCAATTTGTACTTCCCAAGCGCTTAGTACAGTGCTCTGCACACAGTAAGTGCTCAATAAGTACGATTGATTGATTGATTGATATGCATATAGCCGTGTATATATATATATATATGTATATATACAAATATATATATATATTTGTTGTCTGTCTCCCCTTTCTAGGCTGTGAGCCCGTTGTTGGGTAGGGACTGTTTCTATATGTTGCCAATTTGTACTTCTCAAGCGCTTAGTACAGTGCTCTGCACACAGTAAGCGCTAAATAAATACAATTGAATGAATGAATAAATATTATATATATATATGTATCTGTAATTCATTGATTTATTTCTATTAATGTCTGTCTCCCCCTTTAGACTGTGAACTCACTGTGGGCAGGAATGTGTCTGTCATTATATTGGACTCTCCCAAGCACTTAAGTATAGCACCTTGCACACAGTGAGCGCTCAATAAATACCATTGAATAAGCACTCAATAAATATTATTAATTGATCGATTGATTAATCATTTGCTGAATCCAAAGGAGGGCCGTTGTTCACCTTCTCCCACTTCGGACTACCGCTTTCCACCCATCCTCCATGTTGCACTAATATTTACCGACATGTTTTGGAATCGCTAAAAAAATGCCGGGAGGGATTTTTAGTTTTGTTGTGTTTTGTGTGTGGTATTCATAGAGAGGCAGCATGGCTCAGTGGAAAGAGCACGGGCTTTGGAGTCAGAGGTTGTGGGTTCGAATCCCGACTCTGCCACATGTCTGCTGTGTGACCTTGGGCAAGTCACTTAACTTCTCGGAGCCTCAGTTGCCTCATCTGTAAAAATGGGGATGATGACTGTGAGCCCCACATGGGACAACCTGATCACCTTGTATCCCCCCAGCGCTTAGAACAGTGCTTTGCGCATAGTAAGCGCTTAGCAAAATGCCATTACTATTAAGCGCTTCTGTTATCGACAAGTAGGGGGAAAAATAAGTTAACCGGGATAAATGGGCCGCAGGGTTTGAGAACCCAAGGTGGTGACGCCCATAGGGAAACTGAGTCTGAGACCTGAGTTCAGATAGAGCAGTAAAGGTAGGAAACTGACTGCTCAGAGAGGTACGAGTGACGAACAGCCCCGATTCCAGCCACTTCTTCCCTTTTATTTGGTTCCCTTGTCTGCTGTGTGACCTTGGGCAAGTCACTTCACTTCTCTGTGCCTCAGTCTTTTAGACTGTGAGCCCACTGTTGGGTAGGGACTGTCCCTATATGTTGCCAATTTGTACTTCCCAAGCGCTTAGTACAGTGCTCTGCACATAGTAAGTGCTCAATAAATAGGATTGATTGATTGATTGATTCCCTATCGGAGCTACACAAAGGATTTCCGCACGCGCGAAACCTTGGCACCCTATGAACAGGAGATGCTAGCAGAAAACATCGCCCACACAGGATGGGGTCGTCTCAGACGGGATCAAGCCGTATTGATCAGTGTCGACCCTCCTTGATTTACAGGATCTTTCGCGAGGCCTGTGCCTATTCCTCAAATATCCCGTTGTTAAACCCTGCCTAAAATGGAGTCGGTTATGCTAAGCCTTTAGGGAAAATGCAGTCAATGCGCTTCTGCTGGAGTTGGACCCAATCCGTATCCCACGTTGGGCTCACGGCCTTCCTAATCCAGGGTGTAGGTTGGCTGCAAAAATTTAGCTACGGAATAAATGCCATCGTCAGCTTCCGAAGCAAAGGGGGTTTGAGGAGAACACGCACCCCAAAAACCACAGAATTCCAACCCTTCTGCTAAAAGATGATAAAAGCCATCTCTCAGCTACGTGGGCTTCCATCTTTATTCGGTAGGAAAGGTTACTGCCGGCTCTGAAAATAGAGAGACCTACTTTTCATTCTTTATTAGTTATCTGAACACTTCAAAATACCAAGTCCTTATTTATATGTCAGGAACTTGGGTTTGGGGAAGAGAGATAGTGTTTATATCTTATATATATATATATATATATATATATATTCATATATATATGAATATAAAGATGGTGTTTATATATATAAATATATAAGATAGATATATATTATATATATACATACATACATATATATATAAGATATAAACACTATCTCTCTTCCCCAAACCCAAGTTCCTGACATATAAATAAGGACTTGGTATATATATATATATATATATATATATATATATATATATATATATATATATATATATATATGAATCTGCAGAGACTGGTATAATTAGGCCTCACGGGTAGTCAAAACACTAAACTTTATTTAAATTGTCAGTGGCAGAACTGCCTGGAAACATTTTCTTTATTTTACCCGTAATTTCTTGTTAGGGTTCCCTATAAATCCCCTCCTTAAGCCATAGTCGTATTGCTTTTTTTGTTGTCGTTTCTTTAATCTCGTTTCAGGGACTTCTTTCCCATCCCATCGTGTAATAAAGCAGTCAGAAGTCAGAAAGGACAGAGAGGCGCCGTAATGGAAACAAATCTTGCCCCTCAAGACTGTGAGCTCATTGCGGGCAGGGAACATTTCTCTCAACAAGGTTTAATTGTCCTTTCCCAATCGCTTAGTACAGTGCTCCGCACACAGTACGCACTCAAAAAATATCACTGACTGACTGAATCTGGCAAAGTGATGAAGATAACTGGCTTGGCAGGGGTTGGGACAATCTGATGACCTTGTATCTACTCCAGTGCTTAGAATGGTGCTTGGCACATAGTAAGCACTTAACAAATAACAATAATAATAATTATGGTATCTGTTTCATTCATTCATTCTTTCAATTGTATTTATTGAGCGCTTACTGTGTGCAGAGCACTGTACTAGGCGCTTGGAAAGTACAAGTTGGCAACATACAGAGACGGTCCCTACCCAACAGTGGGCTCACAGTCTAGAAGGGGAAGACAGTCAACAAAACAAAACAGGTGAGAGAAGTTAAGTGGCTTGCCCAAAGTCACACAGCTGGCGGAGGCAGAATTAATAATAATAATGATGGCATCTATTAAGCGCTTACTAGAGAAGCAGCATGGCTCAGTGGAAAGAGCACGGGCTTGGGAGTCAGAGGTCATGGGTTCAAATCCCGGCTCTGCCGCTTGTCAGCTGTGTGACTCTGGGCAAGTCACTTAACTTCTCTGTGCCTCAGTTACCTCATCTGGAAAATGGGGTTTAAGATTGTGAGTCCCACATGGGACAACCTGATCACCTTGTATCCTCGCCAGCGCTTAGAACAGTGCTATGCACATAGTAAGCACTTAACAAATACCAAAATTATTATTATTATTTTTATTATGTGCAAAGCACTGTTCTAAGCCCTGGGGTAGATAAAAGGTGATCAGGTTGTCCCACAGAGGGCTCACCGTCTTAATCCCCATTTTACAGATGCAGTAACTGAGGCACAGTTAATTGAAGTGACTTGCCCAAGGTCACAGAGCAGACCTGTGGCGGAGTCAGGATTAGAACCCACGTCCGCTGACTCCCAAGCCCAGGCATTTACGACTAAGCCACATTGCTTCTCATTGCCATCATTATTATTATTATTATTATTATTATTATTATTATTACTTAAAAGGTTACATCAATCAATCAATCAGTCAATCGTATTTATTGAGCGCTTACTGTGTGCAGAGCACTGGACTAAGCGCTTGGGAAGTACAAGTTGGCAACATATAGAGACAGTCCCTACCCAACAGTGGGCTCACAGTCTAAAAGGGGGAGACAGAGAACAAAACCAAACATACTAACAAAATAAAATAAATAGAATAGATATGTACAAGTAAAATAAATAAATAAATAGAGTTATGAATATGTAAAAACATATATGCAATATACATGTATACTCATGTTACATGCCATGAGTCTTCCAATTCAAGCGCTTAGTACAGTGCTTTGCACAGAGTAAGCGCTCAGTAGATACAATTGAATGAATGAATGAAAGTTTGGGTCCACTTTCTGAAAGAGGCCATGAATAGTGACAACCATACTACCCTGAAGCTTCAAAATCTAGAGACAAAAACCAACACAAGCTGAAATAAGAATTCACCCCCTCCTTCCTCTCCCCCTCCTCCCCCTCCCCATCCCCCCCACCTTACCTCCTTCCCCTCCCCACAGCACCTGTATATATGTATATATGTTTGTATGTATTTATTACTCTATTTATTTATGTATTTTATTGTACGTATTTATTCTATTTATTTTATTTTGTTAATATGTCTTGTTTTGTTGTCTGTCGCCCCCTTCTAGACTGTGAGCCCACTGTTGGGTAGGGACCGTCTCCATATGTTGGCAACTTGTACTTCCCAAGCGCTTAGTCCAGTGCTCTGCACACAGTAAGCGCTCAATAAATACGATTGAATGAATGAATGGATGAATGAATGAATGAATAAGAAGGAATACAGCCCAGGCCTGAGAGTCAGAAGGACCTGGGTTCTAATCCCAGCTCCTCCACTAGTCTGCTGTTTAATATTGAGAGTAAGCAGCATGGCTCACTGGAAAAAGCCCGGGCTTTGGAGTCAGAAGTCATGGGTTCAAATCCCGGCTCTGCCAATTGTCAGCTGTGTGACTTTGGGCAAGTCACTTCACTTCTCTGGGCCTCAGTTACCTCTTCTGTAAAATGGGGATTAAGACTGTGAGCCTCACGTGGGACAACCTGATCACCTTGTATCCTCCTCAGTGCTTAGAACAGTGCTTGGCACTTAGTAAGCGCTTAATAAATGCCATTAGTAGTAGTAGTAGTAGTAGTAGTAGTAGTAGTAGTAGTAGTAGTATCTTGGGCAAGTCACTTCACTTCTCTATGCCTCAGTTACCTCATCTGTCAAATGGGGGTTGAGACTGTGAGCTCCACATGGGACAAAGAACTGTGTCCAACCCAATTTGCTTATCCATCCCAGTGCTTAGTACAGTTCCTGGCACATAGTAAGGGCTTAATGTCTGTCTCTCCATGCCCCCCACCCCACCAGACTGTAAGCTCATTGTGAGGAGGGATTGTGTCTGTTAAATATGTTGTACGGTTTTAGTTTTAGTTCCAGACTAATTCAGGATTTAGATTTGCAGCTGGTTTGAAGCTTTCTTCGAATCATGTGGGACTTTTTCTATTTAGACATGAGTTTTCCATTTCTGATCATCTTTAAAATATTAGTATCCATTCCGTCTGTGTTATGAAATTTGGTCATTTGGTCCCCCTCGTCCCCCTCTCCATCCCCCCCATCTTACCTCCTTCCCTTCCCCACAGCACCTATATATATGTATATATGTTTGTACATATTTTTTACTCTATTTATTTATTTATTTTATTTGTACATATCTATTCTATTTATTTTATTTTGTTAGTATGTTTGGTTTTGTTCTCTGTCTCCCCCTTTTAGACTGTGAGCCCACTGTTGGGTAGGGACTGTCTCTATATGTTGCCAATTTGTACTTCCCAAGCGCTTAGTACAGTGCTCTGCACATAGTAAGCGCTCAATAAATACGATTGATGATGATGATGATGAAATTTGGTGAAAATTTTACCCTTGCACAACTGAGATTCACCATGCAAACGGTATACCAGTGTCTTGTAGATAGTATTTGCTGTTCTATCTGTGCTTGCTATGTGCCAATACCGCTACTACTACTACTGAATCATAAATCTGCATCTTTCTCACCCTTCTAGACTGTGAGCCCATTGTTGGGTAGGGACCGTCTCTATATGTTGTCAACTTGTACTTCCCAAGCGCTTAGTACAGTGCTCTGCACACAGTAAGTGCTCAATAAATACGATTGAATGAATGAATGTTCTGTCCCAAGTGCTTAGTACACTGCTCTGCACACAGTAAGCACTCAATAGGCCTCCTGGAGGAGGTGAGCTCTCAGGAGGTCTTTGAAGCTGGGAAGTGTGCTAGTTTGGCGGGTGTGTGGAGGGAGGGCATTCCAGGCCAGATCATCATCATCATCATCATCAATCGTATTTATTGAGGGCTTACTGTGTGCAGAGCACTGTACTAAGCGCTTGAGAAGTACAAGTTGGCAACATATAGAGACACTCCCTACCCAGCAGTGGGCTCACAGCCTAAAAAGGGGAGACAGAGAACAAAACCAAACATACTAACAAAATAAAATAAATGGAATAGATATGTACAAGTAAAATAAATAAACAGAGTAACAAATATGCACAAACATATATACATATATACAGGTGATTTAGGATGTGGGCCGGGGGTCGATGGTGAAACAGGCAAGAACGAGGCACATTGAGGAGGATAGCAGGGCCAGAGGAGCGGAGGGTGCAGCCTGGGCTGGAGAAGGAGAGAAGCAAGGTGAGGTAAGAAGTGGCAAGGTGATGGACAGCTTTAAAGCCAGTAGTGAAGAGTTCTGAGGTAGAAATGAGCTAATTACATTGGGCATAGTCCATGTCCCACGTGGGGCTCATCGTCTTAATCCCCATTTTACAGATGAAGGAACTGAGGCCCAGAGAAGTGAAGTCTCAAATTCGTCTCCTCCAATTCTCTCCTTGACCCTCTCCAATCTGGCTTCCGTCCCCTTCACTCCTCTCAAAAGTCGCCGATGATCCCCTTCTTGCCAAATCCAACGGCCTCCACTCCATTCATTCGTTCATTCAATCGCATTTATTGAGCGCTTACTGTGTGCAGAGCACTGGACTAAGCGCTTGGGAAGTACAAGTCGGCAACATAGAGAGACGGTCCCTACCCAACAGCGGGCTCACAGTCTAGAAGGGGGAGACAGACGACAAAGCAAAACACGTGGACAGGTGTCAAGTCATCAGAAGAAATAGAAATAAAGCTAGACGCACATCATTAACAAAATAAATAGAATAGTAAATATGTACAAGTAAAATGGAGTAAAAAATAAATAGAGTAGTAAATATGTACAAGTAAAATAGAGTAATAAATCTGTACAAACATATTTACAGGTGCTGTGGGGAGGGGAAGGAGATAGGGCAGGGGAATGGGGAGGAGGAGAGGAAATCCCCCTCGACCCCTCAGCTATCTTCAACACTGTGGACCTCCCCCTTCTCCTGGAAATGTTATCTAACCTTGGTTTCACTGACTCTGTCCTCTCCTGGTTCTCTTCTTATCTCTCTGGACGCTCATTCTCAGTCTCTTTTGTGGGCTCCTCCTCTGCCTCCCACCTCTTAACTGTGGGGGGTCCCTCAGGGTTCAGTTCTGGGTCCCCTTCTCTTCTCCATCTCCACCCACTCCCTTGGAGAACTCATTCGCTCCCAGGGCTTCAACTCCCACCTCTATGAGGATGATTCCCAAACCTCCCTCTCCAGCCCTGATCTCTCCCACTCCCTGCAGTCTCGCATCTCCTCCTGCCTTCAAGACATCTCTACCTGGCCGTCCTCCCATCACCTCAAACTTAACATGTCCAAAACAGAGCTTCCCATCTTCCCACCCAAACCCTGTCCTCCCCCTGACTTTCCCATCATTGTAGATGGCACCACCATCCTTCCTGTCGCAAAAGCCCATAAACATGGTGTTACCCCTGACTCTCGAAAGAGCACGGGCTTTGGAGTCAGAGGTCATGGGTTCGAATCCCGACTCCACCACATGTCTGCTGTGTGACCTTGGGCAAGTCACCTAACTTCTCTGAGCCTCAGTTACCTCATCTGTAAAATGGGGATTAAGACTGTGAGCCCCACGTGGGACAACTTGATCACCTTATAACCTCCCCAGCGCTTAGAACAGTGCTCTGCACATAGTAAGCACTTAACAAATGCCATTATTATTATTATTATTATTATATTATAATTTAACCCACATATTCAATCTGTCACCAAATCCCATAAGTCCTACCTTCACAACATCACTAAAATCCATCCTTTCTTCTCCAGCCAAACTACTACCACATTAATACAATCCCTCATCCTCTCCCAACTGGATGACAGCTCGGCTCATTGGAAAGAGCACGGCCTCTGGAGTCAGGGGTCAGGGGTTCGAATCCCGGCTCTGCTAATTGTCAACTGTGTGACTTTGGGCAAGTCACTTAACTTCTCAGTTCCCTCATCTGTAAAATGGGGATTAAGACTGTGAGCCCACCGTGGGCCAACCTGATCTCCTTGTAACCTCCCCAGCGCATAGAACAGTGCTTTGCACATAGTAAGTGCTTAATAAATGCCATCATTATTATTATTATCAGCCTCCTTGCTGACCTCCCAGCCTCCTGCCTCTCCCCACTCCGGTCCATACTTCACTCTGCTGCCTGGATCATTTTTCTACAAAAACATTCAGGACATGCCATCCCACTTCTCCAAAAACTCCAGTAGTTGCCCATCCACCAGTGTATCAAACAAAAACTCCTCACTATTGATTTTAGAATACTCCATCCCCTTGCCCCCTTCTACCTCACCTGGCTTCTCTCCATCTCCATCACCTCACCCCCTCCTACCTCACCTCCCTTCTCTCCTTCTCCAGCCCAGCCCGCACCCTCCGCTCCTCTGCCGCTAATCCGCTCACCGGGCCTCGCTCTCGCCTGTCCCACCGTCGACCCCCGGCCCACATCATCCCCCTGGCCTGGAATGCCGTCCCTCCCCACATCCGCCAAGCTAGCTCTCTTCCTCCCTTCAAAGCCCTACTGAGAGCTCACCTCCTCCAGGAGGCCTTCCCACACTCAGCCCCTTCCTTCCTCTCCCCCTCTTTCCCTCCCCATCCCCCCACCTTACCTCCTTCCCCTCCCCACAGCACCTGTATATATGTATATATGTTTGTACGTATTTATCACTCTATTTTATTTGTAAATATTTATTCTATTTATTTTATTTTGTTAATATGTTTTGCTTTGTTGTCTGTCTCCCCCTTCTAGACTGTGAGCCCGCTGTTGGGTAGGGACCGTCTCTATATGTTGCCAACTTGGACTTCCCAAGCACTTAGTACAGTGCTCTGCACACAGTAAGCGCTCAATAAATATGATTGAATGAATGAATGAATGAACACAGCCTATATACTCCGCTCCCCTGGCACCACTAACCTTCTCCCTGGGCCTCCAGCTCATCTCTCTCTCCACCAACCTCTCAACCACATCCCTCCGATCTCTGGCCTGGAATAGCTTCCCTCCTCATACCAGACAGGTAATTGCTCTCCCCCACTTCAAAGCCTTATTGAAGACACATCTCCTCCAAGCAGCCTTCCCTGACTAAGTCCCCCATTTTCTCTTCTTCAATTCCCTTCTGTGTCCCCCTGACTTGCTCCCTTGTCTCTTCTCCTCTCCCAGCCCCACACCAATTATATACATATAATATATACATATATAATATATATATATTTGTCATTTTATTGGAGAAGCAGCATGACTCAGTGGAAAGAGCCCAGGCTTTGGAGTCAAAGGTCATGGGTTCAAATCCCGGCTCCGCCAACTGTCAGCTGTGTGACTTTGGGCAAGTCACTTCACTTCTCTGTGCCTCAGTCACCTCACCTGTAAAATGGGGATGAAGACTGTGAGCCCCCTGTGGGACAACCTGATCACCTTGTAACCTCCCCAGCGCTTAGAACAGTGCTTTGCACATAGTAAGCACTTAATAAATGCCATTATTATTATTATTATTATTCTCTGGGCCTCAGTGACCTCATCTGTAAAAGGGGGATTATGACTGTGAGCCCCCCGTGGGACAACCTTGTAACCTCCCCAGCGCTTAGAACAGTGCTTTGCACATAGTAAGCGCTTAATAAATGCCATCATTATTATTATTCATTTGGATTGATGTCTCTCTCCCCCATTCCAGACTGTAAACTCGATGTGGACAGTGCTTGTGGACAGTACCAAGCGCTTAGTACAGTGCTCTGCACACAGTAAGCGGTCAATAAATATGATTGAATGAAATACAGGGAATGTCACTGTTTAATAATAATAATGATAATAATAATGGCATTTATTAAGCACTTACTATGTGCCAAACACTGTTCTAAGTGCTGGGGTAGATATAAGGTAATCAGGCTGTCCCACATGGGGCTCACAGTCTTAATCCCCGTTTCCCAGATGGGTTCACTGAGACACAGAGAAGTTAAGTGACTTGCCCAAAGTCACACAGCTGATAAATGGCGGAGCCGGGATTAGAACCCATGACCTCTGACTCCCAAGCCCTGGCTCTTTCCACTAAGCCACGCTGCATCTCTAAGCTTCAATTTATTCAATTTTATTGTTGAATTGTACTTTCCCAAGCACTTAGAACAGTGCTCTGCACACAGTAAGTGCTCAATAAATATGACTGAAAGAATGAATGCTTTGCCCAAAGTCACGCAGCAGACAAGTGGCAGAGCCAGGATTTGAACCCAGGTCCCCTGATTCCCAGGCCCAGGCTCTAACCACAAGGCCATGCTGCTTCTCTACTCTACTAAGCACTTAGTACAGTGCTCTGCACATAGTAAGCGCTCAATAAATACGATTGAATGAATGAATGAAAGCTACTGCTTGCTGCAATTCTCATGTTATAGTTTGTCCGTCCACAATGACCATTTCTATAGTCTATAGTCACTATAGTCTGTAAATTCCTTGAAAGTAGGGATCATAATTACTAATTTTATTGCATTTTACTCTCCTAAGTGTTTAGCTCAGTGCTCTGCTCACAGTTGAGTGTAAGCTCCTTGAGGACAGGGATCTTGTCTATCAGCTTTACTGGAGTCTCCCAAGCTCTTCGTGAAGTGCTTGAAACCCGTTCAGGGGTAGGGACCGTCTCTATATGTTGCCGACTTGTACTTCCCAAGCGCTTAGTCCAGTGCTCTGCACACAGTAAGCGCTCAATAAATACGATTGAATGAATGAATGAATGAAAACTCTTTGAAGGCAGGAATCATTTAAATCCATCTCTATTGCATTAGAGAAGCAACATGGCTTAGTGGAAAGAGCCCAGGTTTGGGAGTCAAAGGTCATGGGTTCTAATCCCGGCTCTGCTACTTGTCAGCTGTGTGACTTTGGGCAAGTCACTTCACTTCTCTGTGCTTCAGTTACCTCATCTGTAAAATGGGGATTAATATTGTGAGTCCCATGTGGGACAACCTGATCACCTTGTATCTACATAGTAAGCACTTTTTTTTATTTGTTAAGTGTGTACTATGTGCGAAGCACTGTTCTAAGCGCTGGGGGCGATACAAGATGATCAGGTTGTCCCACGTGGGGCTCACAGTCTTCATCCCCATTTTACAGATGAGGTAACTGAGGCACAGAGAAGTTAAGTGGCTTGCCCAAGGTCACACAACTGACAAATGGCAGAGCTGGGATTTGAACCCATGACCTCTGACTCTCAAGCCCATGCTCTTTCCATTGAGCGACGCTGCTTCTCTATAGTAAGCACTTGACAAATACCATCGTCTTGTACAGTGCTCTGCACAGAGCTAACACTCAGTAAATGTTAGAAGCAGCCTGGACTAGTGGATAGAGCAAGGCCCTGGGGGTCAGAAGACCTGGGTTCCGATCCTGGCTCCACCACTTGTCTGCCGTGTGACCTTTGGCAAGTCACTTCACTTCTCCGAGCCTGAGTTACCTCATCTGGAAAATGGGGATTAAGACATTGAGCCCCGTTTGCCTAATCAGAAAAGCAGTGTGGCTCAGTGGAAAGAGCCCGGGCTTTGGAGTCCGAGATCAGAGGTTCAAATCCCGGCTCTGCCAACTGCCAGCTGTATGACTTTGGGCAAGTCACTTCGCTTCTCTGGCCCTCAGTTCCCTCATCTGTAAAATGGGGATGAAGACTGTGAGGCCCCCCGTGGGACAACCTGATCACCTTGTAACCTCCCCAGCGCTTAGAACAGTGCTTTGCACACAGTAAGCACTTAACAAATAAATGATATCATTAATCTGATTGTCCCTACTCTAGCACTCGGCACATAGTAATAACAATACTAGTAGTAGTATTAGTATCTCCCTCTCAGAGTGGCATCTGGAGAGTTTCCAGTTCTCTTCCAGTCTCGGTTTCGGGAGGGAGAGTGAAGAAGAAACCTGTCCAGGGCCTTCCAAGGTTGGCCAGTGGCTAGCGAGTGGCAGGCCATCGGCTACAAGTCAAATCTCCCCCTTGCTGGGCAGCAGCGGCATGGAAGAGAGTCAAGAGTGGAGACTCAGGTTTCCTGCACGGAAGGAGGAGATGGTAACCCTGCTGGATTTTTCCCCAGAAAACTCTACAGATGCACCTACCCGAACGATTGCAGATAGAGGTGAGTCATTCTGAAAGATGTGTCCATGGAGTCTCTATGGGTCGGAGATGGTTCGACAGCTTAAGGCAAGTATTAATATTAGTATTCATTCAATATTTCACTCAATCGTATTTATGGAGAACTTACTGTGTGCAGAGCACTGGACTAAGCACTTGGGAGAGGACAATGCAACAATAAACAGACACATTCCCTGCCCACATCAATCGTATTTACTGAGAACTTACTGTGTGCAGAGCACTGGACTAAGCGCTTGGGAGAGGACAATACAACAATAAACAGACACATTCCCTGCCCAAATCAATCGTATTTACTGAGAACTTTCTGTGTGCAGAGCACTGAACTAAGCACTTGGGAGAAGACAATGCAACAATAAATAGACACATTTCCTGCCCACATCAATCGTATTTACTGAGAATTTACTGTGTGCAGAGCATTGGACTAAGCACTTGGGAGAGGACAATACAGCAATAAACAGACACATTCCCTGCCCACATGACCAAATCAATCGTATTTACTGAGAACTTTCTGTGTGCAGAGCACTGGACTAAGCACTTGGGAGAAGACAATGCAACAATAAATAGACACATTTCCTGCCCACATCAATCGTATTTACTGAGAATTTACTGTGTGCAGAGCATTGGACTAAGCACTTGGGAGAGGACAATACAGCAATAAACAGACACATTCCCTGCCCACATGAATCGTATTTACTGAGAACTTACTGTGTGCAGAGCACTGGACTAAGGACTTGGGAGAGGACAATGCAACAATAAATAGACACATTCCCTGCCCACATCAATCGCATTTACTGAGAACTTACTGTGTGCAGAGCACTGGACTAAGGGCTTGGGAGAGGACAATACAACAATAAACAGACACATTCCCTGCCCACATCAATCGTATTTACCTAGAACTTACTGTGTGCAGAGCACTAGACTAAGCACTTCGGAGAGGACAATACAACAATAAATAGACAAATTCCCTGCCCACATCAATCGTATTTACCGAGAACTTATTGTGTGCAGAGCACTGGACTAAGCGCTTGGGAGAGGACAATACAACAATAAATAGACACATTCCCTGCCCACATCGAGCTTACAGTCCAGGGGGTGGTACAGAGGGGTAGACAGACTTTAATAGAAATAAAGAAATGAGAGATGTAGACATAAATGCTGTGGGATTGGGAGGGGGGAAGAACAAAGGGAGCAAGTCAGGGGGACACGGAAGGGAGTGGGAAATGAGGAAAGGGGAGCTTAGTCAGGGAAGGTCTCTGGGAGGAGATGGGCCTTCAGTAAGGCTTTGAAGAGGGGGAGAGTCATTTTCTGTTGGATTTGAGGAGGGAGGGCATTCCAGGCCAGAGGCAGGATATGGGAGAGGGGTCAGCGGTGAGATAGACAAGATTGAGGCAAACCAAGGGAAAAGTATTACAGCCAAGGGTGTAGGGGAGGAGGGAATTAGAAGAGAGAGAGGGAGCAGGATTGATATGGGATTTAAGGGAAAGGAAATCCCCAAGAACAAGAAAAGGAATGGGGGAGAAGGGGGAATGAGGGAGACAGGGAGAAATCCGCAGTGTAATGGTTTAGTGGCTACAGCCCGGGGCTGGGAGTCAGAAGGTCATGGGTATATATACTTATGTATATATGTTTGTATATATTTATTACTCAATTTATTTATTTATTAATCTTACTTGTACATATCTATTCTATTTATTTTATTTTGTTAGTATGTTTGGTTTTGTTCTCTGTCTCCCCCTTCTAGACTGTGAGCCCGCTGTTGGGTAGGGACTGTCTCTATGTGTTGTCGACTTGTACTTCCCAAGAGCTTAGTACAGTGCGCTGCACACAGTAAGTGCTCAATAAATACAATTGATTGATTGATTGATGGGTTCTAATTCCTGCTCTGCCCCTTGCCTGCTGTGTGACTTTAGGCAAGTCCACTTCTCTGGGTCTCTGTTACCTCAGTCATTCAGTCATATTTATTGAGTGCTTACTGTGTGCAGAGCACTGGACTAAGTGCTTGGAAAGTACAATTGGGAAACAGATAGAGACACTCCCTACCCAACAAGGTGCTCACAGTCTAGAAAATTCTTTCATTCAATCGTATTTATTGAGCGCTTACTGTGTGCAGAGCACTGTACTAAGCGCTTGGGAAATACAAGGTGGCAACAGATAGAGATGGTCCCTACCCAACAACAGGCTCACAGTCTAGAAGGGGGGGACAGACAACAAAACAAAACATTCATTCAGTCAGTCAGTCAGTTGTATTTATTGAGCGCTTACTGTGTGCAGAGCATTGTACTAAGCGCTTGGGAAGTACAAGTTGGCAACATATAGAGACAGACCCTACCCAACAGCAGGCTCACAGTCTAGAAGGGGGAGATAGACAACAAAACAAAACATATTAACAAAATAAAATAAATGGAATAGTAAATATGTACAAGTAAAATAAATAGAGTAATAAATCTGTACAAGACAGGTGTTAAAATCGTCAGAAAAAATAGAATTATAGCTATAATAAATAGAATTATAGCTATGAGCACTGAGGCTGTGAGCCCCTTGTGGGACAGGGACTGTGTCCAACCCAATTTGCATGTATCCACCCCAGCGTTTAGTACGGTGCCTGGCACATAATATGCACTTAACAAATACCCTCATTATTATTATTATTATTTTTTTTTTTTTTAATGCAGAGTTTGCCCAGACCCATTTATTTTTGAGGAACGTAGCCCGGCATTCCATATACAGAGACCCAAATGCTTTTTACGCTCCAATAATCATAATTTGTGTTTCACATCATGCTTCATAGGGTAAATGCTTTGAAAATATGAAATTATGACGATTTTTATGAGCCGTCAAGGAAACAATTAAGGTGTTTAAACTGTTTGGAAGCACCATGCTTGGAAGGTCAGTTTGATATTTATACCACCTTACGGAGTTTATCAAAAAATACAGCTAGCCACAGGGGCTTCTCTCTGCACTGATACAAATAGTGCCTGCTTAATATAAACTAATAAAATAAACTATAAAGTAAAAAAAAAACACCCTAGACTCTGTTGGACAAATGAGTACTTAATTCTGCATGTTCCTCGGAAGTAACAATAATAATGAAAATAAAGGTGGAATTTGTTGCACACTTATTACGTGTCAAGCACTGTACTAAGCACTGAGGTATTCAGTCAATCAGATTTATTGAGCGCTTACTGTGTGCAAAGAACTGTAGAGAACAGTAGATTTGTAGCCCGTTATTGGGTAGGGATTGTAGCTATTTGTTGATAAATCGTATTTTCCAAGCGCTTAGTACAGTGTTCTGCACACAATAAACGCTCAATAAATATGATTGAATGAATGAATGAATTCTACAGTTGATATTAAGGTAGATATAAGATAATCAGTTCAGCCATAATACCTGTCCCTTTATATCCGACAGAAGATCATTCTCCCGCCCTTTCAAATCCTTATTAAAATCACATCTCCTCCGCGACGCCTTCCCCAACTAGAGCACAGACCTGGGAGTTAAAAGGACCCGGGTTCCAATCCCGGCTCCGCCACATGTCTGATGCGTGACCTGCAGACAGTAAACACTCAATAAATATCAGTGATTGATTGTTGGATTGATACAAGATAATCAGGTCAGCACAGAAGACCTGAATTCTAATTCTGGCTCTGCCCCTTGTCTGCTCTGTGACCTTGAGCAAGTCAGTTCACTTTTCTGGGCCTCAGTTTCCTCATCTGTAAAATGGGGATTAAGACTGTGAGCCCCATGTGGGACATGAACTGTGTCCAACCTGATTAGCTTGTATCTACCCCGGCGCTTAATACAGGCACATAGTAAACACTTAACAATTGCTTTGCACATAGCAAGCACTTAATAAATACCATCATTATTATTATTATTAACAATTTCCATTAAAAGAAAAAGCTCAATTACTAGAGAGAAGATATTCAAAACAGAGGAGCAGCGTGGCTCAGTGGAGAAGAGCGCGGGCTTTGGAGTCAGAGGTCATGGGTTCGAATCCCAGCTCCGCCACATGTCTGCTGTGTGACCTTGGGCAAGTCACTTAACTTCTCTGGGCCTCAGTTCCCTCATCTGTAAATTGGGGATTAAGACTGTGAGCCCCACGTGGGACAACCTGATCAGCCTGTATCCTCCCCAGCGCTTAGAACAGTGCTTTGCACATAGTAAGCACTTAACAAATGCCAATTATTATTATTATTATTATTCAAAGGCTCAGACGTGAACTCTCAATCAATCAATCATATTTTTGAGGATTTACAGCGTGCAGAGCATTGTACTAAGAGCTTGGGAGAGTATGATACAACAATAAACAGACACACTCCCCATCCACAAGTAGTTCACAGTCTAGAGGGGGAGACAGGCATTTATAAAAATAAATAAATTATGGACTTTTTACCCCAAAAAATCACTGACCTTTTCCTGGATTGGCTCCCATGACAAGTCCTTCTCTTACCCAAGTCAGGAGAAGGACAGTGTGAATCGGCATGAATCCGGTGATAATTGAGCTGAATTTGCCCTTCCCACCGTGGCTCAGTGGAAAGAGCCCGGCCTTTGGAGTCAGAGGTCATGGGTTCAAATTCCAACTCCACCACTTGTCAGCTGTGTGACTTTGGGCAAGTCACTTGACTTCTCTGGGCCTCAGTTACCTCATCTGTAAAATGGGGATTAAGACCGTGAGCCCCCCGTGGGACAACCTGATCACTGTGTAACCTCCCCAGGGCTTAGAACAGTGCTTTGCACATAGTAAGCGCTTAATAAATGCCATCATTATCAATACTATTATTATTATTAAATGTGATGTTTTTTTATTTGTTATTTAATGGCATCTGTTAAGTGCTTACTATCAAGCAATCAATTAATCATTGGTATTTATTAAGTGCTTACTATATGTAGAGCACTGAACTAAGCACCTGTGAGGATACAATGCAACATGTTTCTGGGCCTGTACTACACAGTGAGGTAGATACAACCAGAGAAGCAGTATGGCATGGTAGATAAACTCGGTCCTGGGAATCAGAAGGTCATGGGTTCTAATCCTGGCTCGGCCACTTGTCTGCTGTGTGGCCTTGGGTAAGTCACTTCACTTCTCTGGGCCTCAGTTACCTCATCTGTAAAATGGGGATTGAGACTGTGAGCCCCACATGGGACAGGGACTGTATGTAACCCGATTTGCTTGTACCAACCCCAGTGCTTAGCACAGTGTTAAACAAATACCATAATTATTATTATTATAATAATCATGTTGGACAGAGTCCATGCCCCACTTAATAATAATAATGATGGCATTTCTTAAGCGCTTGCAATGTGCAAAGCACTGTTCTAAGAGCTGGAGAGGTTACAAGGTGATCAGGTTGTCTCACAGGGGGCTCGCAATCTTAATCCCCATTTTACAGATGAGGTAACTGAGGCCCAGAGAAGTTAAGTGACTTGCCCAAAATCACACAGCTGATGATTTGCGGAGCCAGGATTTGAACCCATAGCCTCTGACTCCAAAGCCCGTGCTCTTTCCACTGAGCCATGCTGCTTCTCTATGGAGATCACAGTCTTAATCCCCATTTTCCAGATGAGGTCACTGAGGCACAGATACATTAAGTAACTTGCCCAAGGTCACACAGCAGACGAGTGGTGTATCGTGTTCTCCCAAGCGCTTAGTACAGTGATCTGCACAAAGCAAGCACTCGATAAATGCTATTGATGATGAAGTGGGGGAGTCAGGTTTAGAACAGAGGTCCTCTGATGCCCAGGCCCCTGCTCTTTCTGCTAGGCCAAACTGCTTATCTTTTCTAATGTCTTGTTCCTTTTATTAATATTATTATCATTATTACCAATGATATTATTATTATGGTATTTTTTAAGCACTTACTGTGTAACAAGCACTGTTCTAAACACCAAGTTAATCAGGTCGGACACAGACCCTGTCCCAAATGAAACTCACAGTCCAAGTAGGAGGAAGAACAGGCATTGAATTCCCATTTTACTGATGAGGAAACTGAGGCCTAGAGTAGTAAAGTGACCTGCCCAACGTCACATAGCAGGCCAGTGGCAGAGTTGGAATTAAAACCAGGTCTTCTCTCTCTCAAGTCCATGCTTTTCGCACAATTCCTTGGAAGTTAATCTTTGGAAAATCCACGGAACTAAATAAACGCTAGATATTTAGTTTTCCTCCACTCTCTTCCATCCCTCAGAGACCTTTTGGCCAGGTTTATGTGTCTATCTGGGCTTAATTTATGCCATGGGCACTGCCTAATAATGGAGAAGCAGCATGGCTCAGTGGAAAGATCTCAGGCTTTGGAGTCAGAGATCATGGGTTCAAATCCTGCCTCCGCCAACTGTCAGCTGTGTGACTTTGGGCAAGTCACTTAACTTCTCTGGACCTCAGCTACCTCATCTGAAAAATGGGGATTAAAAACTGTGAGCCCCCCGTGGGACAACCTGATCACCTTGTAACCTCCCCAGCACTTAGAACAGTGCTTTGCACATAGTAAGCACTTAATAAATACCATCATTATTATTATTATTTTATTATTAATTAATGCATAGCTCTATTCATGGCAATGCCATCATTCTTCCAGTTTATTACCATTTTCTACTTCCCCTTCAATTTCATTTTTAGTTCAATAGGTTCCTTGGAGAAGATCTGGCAGCTCAAACCTCCTCTGGCTTATATGGTCATCGTTCAGTCTCAATGAGAAGGTGCATGAACTGAGCGTCTGCGGTTCACAGTTGGAAGAATTCAACAGATTGCGTAAACACGACCCCTGTCCTCAAGTTATCTACTATGTGCAGAGCACTGTAATAATAACAACAATAATAATAATAATAATGGTATTTGTTAAGTGCTTACTATGTGAAAAACACTGTGGGGATATAAGGTGATCAGGTTGTCCCACGGGGGGCTCACAGTCTTAATCCCCATTTTACAGATGAGGGAACTGAGGCACAGAGAAGTTAAGTGACTTGCCCAAAGTCACACAGCTGACAATTGGCAGAGCCGGGATTTGAACCTATGACCACTGACTCCCAAGCCCATGCTTTTTCCACTGAGCCATGCTGCTTCTCTGTACTGAGCAGTTAGGAGAGTACAATAGAGTTTGTAGATACGATCCCTGACCTCAAGGAACTTACAGTCCACTGTGTGCAGAGCACTGGACTAGGCGTTCGGGAGAGAACAATTAATACCGTAAGAGGTCCCAGGTTCACATCCCATACCAGCTTGTCTTTTGAGAAGCAGCCTGGATTAATGGCTAGAGCCCAAAACTGGGAGTCAGAAGGTCATGGGTTCTAATTCCGCTACTGCCACTTGTCAGCTGTGTGACCCTGGGCAAGTCGCTTCACTTCTTTGGGCCTCAGTTCCCTCATCTATCAAACGGGGATTGAGACTTCGAGCCCCGCATGGGACAAGGACTGTCCATTTCAATTTGCTTGTATCCACCCCAGTGCTTACAACAGTGTCTGTCACATAAGGAGAGGAAGAGAGAGAGGGAGAGAGAGGAGGAGGAGAAACAGAGGGGTTAGTAAGAGAGAGAGAGGGATAGTGAGATGGAGAGAGAGGAGGGGGAGAAACAGAGGGGTTAGTAAGAGAGGGAGAGGGATAGAGAGATGGACAGAAAGGGAGAGACACGGAGAGGGAGAGAGAGGAGGGAAGAAAGAGGGTGGTAGGAAGAGAGGGAGAGGGATAGAGAGAGACAGAGAGAAGAAGAGAGAGGAGGGGGAGAAAGAGAGGTTAGGAAGAGAGGAAGAGGGATAGAGAGAGAGACAGGGAGGGAGAAAGAGAGAGGAAGAGAGAGGAGGGGGAGAGAGAGGGACAGGGAGGAGGGGAGAGGGAGGGACGGGGGAGAAAGAGAGAGACAGAGAGAGAGCAATGCCTTGGAAATCAATTTCCTTTGTCATACATCACCAAGAAGTGGCACAGTTTATTTAGACAGGCAAGGCTTTTCAGAAGACACAGAAAGTGCCAAGATCTGCTGTCTAAATTGGCCCTCTGCCTTCGAACAAATATCAGATCTGATCAGAACCTTTTATGTTTGTATGTGCATTTGAGAGCCATATTATTTTATTTTGGGGCATGGGGGTGGTTACCTTGTTATTTGTTCTTTATTTCTTCGGGATTTAAAGTCAGAGGAAAAGTTGTATGATTTCAAAGCTGAATACTAAAATGCTTGATCCAGGCCGTAATAATAATTAATGAGGAGGAGGAGGAGGAGGAGGAGGAGGAGGAGGAGAAAAAGAAGAAGAAGAAGAAGGAGGAGAAGAAGAAGAAGAAGAAAGAAGAAGAAAGAAGGAAGAAGAAGAAGAAGAAGAAGAAGAAGAAGAAGAAGAAGAAGAAGAAGAAGAAGAAGAAGAAGAAGAAGAAGAAGAAGAAAGAAGAGGAAAGAAGGAAGAAGAAGAAGAAGAAAGAAGAAAGAAGAAGAAGAAGAAAGAAGAAGAAGAAAGAAGGAAGAAGAAGAAGAAAAGAAGAAGAAGAAAAGAAGAAGAAAGAAGAAGAAAGAAGGAAGAAGAAAGAAGAAGAAGAAGAAGAAGAAGAAGAAGAAAGAAGGAAGAAGAAGAAGAAGAAAGAAGAAGAAGAAAGAAGAAGAAAGAAGGAAGAAGAAGAAGAAGAAAAGAAGAAGAAGGAAGAAGAAGAAAGAAGAAGAAGAAAGAAGAAAGAAGAAGAAGAAAGAAGAAGGAAGAAGAAGAAGAAGAAAGAAGAAGAAAGAAGAAGAAAGAAGGAAGAAGAAGAAGAAGAAGAAGAAGAAGAAGAAGGAAGAAGAAGAAGAAGGAAGAAGAAGAAGAAGGAGAAGGAGAAGGAGAAGAAGAAGAAGAAGAAGAATTAATTCAGAGAAGCAGCGTGGCTCAGTAAATATACCCCGGGCTTGGGAGACAGAGGTCATGGGTTCTAATTCCGCTCCGCCACTTGTTAGTCATGTGACTTTAGGAGAGTCCTAAAGTCACTTCACTTTTCCGTACCTCAGTTCCCTCATCTGTAAAATGGGGATGAAGACTGTGAGCCCCATGTGAGACAACCTGATGACCTTGCATTCCCCCTCCCCCCAGGACTTAGAACAGTGCTTGGCACATGGTATAAGCCCTTAACAAATGCCAAATTATGATTATTCAAGTGCTTAGTACAGTGTTCTACACACAGTAAGCACTCAATAAATACGATTGAATGAATGACCTGGCCTGGAATTGGATTGAATCCCCTGGCCTGGAATGCCCTCCCTCTGCCCATCCACCAAGCTAGCTCTCTTCCTTCCTTCAAGGCCCTACTGAGAGCTCACCTCCGCCAGGAGGCCTTCCCACACTCAGCCCCCTCCTTCCTCTTCCCCTCCTCCCCCCTCCATCCCCCCTGCCTTACCTCCTTCCCTTCCCCACTTCACCTGTATATATGTATATATGCTTGTATGGATTAATTACTCTATTTATTTATTTATTTATTTTACTTGTACAGATTTATTCTACTTATTTTATTTTGTTAATATGTTTTGTTTTGTTCTCTAGCTCTCCCTTCTAGACTGTGAGCCCACTGTTGGGTAGGGACCATCTCTATATGTTGCCAACTTGTACTTCCCAAGCACTTAGTACAGTGCTCTGCACACAGTAAGTCCTCAATGAATACGATTGTGAATGAATGAATTAATTAATTAATAATTGTGGTATTTGTTAGGCACTTTCTATTCATTCATTCATTATTCACCAACCACTGAACTAAGCACTGGGGTAGATACAAGATGATCAGGTCAGACACAGTCCCTGTCCCACATGGGGCTCGCAGTCTAAGGAGGAGGTGAGCAGGTATTTCAACTCCATTTTATAAATGAGGAAACTGAGGCACAGAGATGCCAAGTGACTTGCCCAAAGTCGCCTAGTCGGTGAATGGTAGACCTGGAATTAGAACCCAAGTCCTCTGACTCCCAGGATGGTGTTTTTTCCACTAATCCAAACTCTTGGTGATCTTCCTTTTCGTTTTAAATTTGTTGGAGATGAGATATGCCAGAAAAGTAAGTGTGCAAAACCAAAGAAATGATAAGGCTCTGTGTGTGATTTCTCTAAAGTAAAAGTCAATATATGCATTACCCTGAGGAACGGAGACTGCAAAATAAACACAGTCCTGGGTTTCTTAAAAAGCAGTTGGGTCCTGAGAACTGGGCTTTAAGTTGAAACATTGTAAAATAGAATTGATTTTCTCAGAGGAACAATATTATAAATGGGAGAGACTGATTTCGCAGCCAAGCATCCTTTCTTACCAATATGACCCAAAATCTTATCCCTAGTCAATTAATTGTATGTATTGAGTGTTTCCTGTATGCATAACACAGTAATTTATTGCTCTAGAGAATGCAATAAAATTAGGTAACAGGATCCTTCCCCTTAAAATAATAATAATGGTATTTGTTAAGTGCTTACTATGTGCCAAGCACTGTTCTAAGCGCTGGAGTAGATGCAAGGTAATCAGGTTGTCCTACGTGGGGCTCACAGTCTTCATCCCCACTTTACAGATGAGGGAAATTAGGCACAGAGAAGTTAAGTGACTTCATTCATTCGTTCAATCACATTTATCAAGTGCTTACTGTGTGTAGAGCACTGTACTAAGCGCTTGATTTGCCCGTCACACAGCTGACAAGTGGCGGAGCCAGGATTAGAACTCATGACCTCTGACTCTCAAGCCCGGGCTCTTTCCACTGAGCCACGCTGCTTCTCTACTGGAGCCGCTTCCTTATGGAGTTTAAAATCTAACATAAATTACCACTAAGAGAGGTAAAATGTTAGCATTATCTCAGAGGCAAAATCTGACCCCACATTAAATGATTGTCCATTATTGCTGGTTAATTTCACTTTGAACATTATATATATATATATATAATGTTCATATATATAACATGTGATATAAATATAATATATAATTATACATGAGGATGAAGGAAAGGGGATATAAGCACAGAAATCCATCAATCAATCAATGGTATTTTTTGAGAGTTTATTTTGTGCCAAGCACTGTAATATTAACAATAATAATTTTGGTATTTGTTAAGTGTTTACTATGTTCAAAGCACTGTTCTAAGCACTGGGGAGGATACAAGGTGATCAGGTTGTCCCACGTGGGGCTCACAATCTTAATCCCCATTTTCCAGATGAGGTAACTGAGGCACAGAGAAGTTAAGTGACTTGCCTAAAGTCACACAGCTGATGAGCTATGGAGCCAGGATTTGAACCCATGACCTTTGACTCCCAGCGTGGCTCACTGGAAAGAGCCCGGGCATTGGAGTCAGAGGTCATGGGTTCAAATTCTGGCTCTGCCAATTGTCAGCTGTGTGACTTTGGGAAAGCCACTTAACTTCTCTGGGCCTCAGTTCCCTCATCTGTAAAATGGGGATTGAGACTGTGAGCCCCTGTGGGACAACCTGATCACCTTGTAACCTCCCCAGCCCTTAGAACAGTGCTTTGCACATAGTAAGCGCTTAACAAATACCATCATCATTATTATTATTATTAATGTGATAGCAGTTTGGATGGAGAGGAAGAGAGGGATTTTAGCGATGTTGTGGAGACAGAACTGGCAGGATTTAGTGACAGTTTGACTATGTGGGTGGAAGGAGAGAGAGAGGAGTCAAGTATAACGCCAAGGTGATGGTTTGTGAGACAGGAAGGATGGTAGTGTTGTCAACAGTGAAGGGAAAGTGAACGGGAGGACAGGGTTTGAGTGGGAAGATAAGTTCAGTTTTAGCCTTATTAAGTTTGAGGTGACAGGAGGACATCCAAGTAGAGATGTCTTGAAGGCAGGAGAAAATGCAAGACTGCAGACAGAGAGATCAGGAGTGGAGATGGAGATTTTGGTGTCATCATCATCATCATCAATCGTATTTATTGAGCGCTTACTATGTGCAGAGCACTGTACTAAGCGCTTAGGAAGTACAAATTGGCAACATACAGAGACAGTCCCTACCCAACAGTGGGCTCACTGTCTAAAAGGGGGGAGACAGAGAACCAAACCGAACATACTAACAAAATAATATAAATAGAATAGATATGTACAAGTAAAATAAATAAATAAATAGAGTAATAAATATGTACAAACATATATACATATATACAGGTGCTGTGGGGAAGGGAAGGAAGTAAGATGGGGGGATGGAGAGGGGGGCGAGGGGGAGAGGAAGGAAGGGGCTCAGTCTGGGAAGGCCTCCTGGAGGAGGTGAGCTCTCAGCTGGGCCTTGAAGGGAGGAAGAGAGCGAGCTTGGCGGATGGGCAGAGGGATTGGGGGCATTCCAGGCCCGGGGGATGACGTGGGCCGGGGGTCGATGGCGGGACAGGCGAGAACGAGGTACGGTGAGGAGATTAGCGGCGGAGGAGAGGAGAGTGCGGGCTGGGCTGGAGAAGGAGAGAAGGGAGGTGAGGGAGGAGGGGGCGAGGTGATGGACAGCCTGGAAGCCCAGGGTGAGGAGTTTCTGCCTGATGTGCAGATTGATTGGTAGCCACTGGAGATTTTTGAGGAGGGGAGTAATATGCCCAAAGCGTTTCTGGACAAAGATAATCCGGGCAGCAGCATGAAGTATGGATTGAAGTGGAGAGAGACACGACGATGGGAGATCAGAGAGATCATCCGCATAGAGGCGGTAGCTGAAGCCGTGGGAGTGAACGAGTTTTCCAAGGGAGTGGATGTAGATGGAGAAGAGAAGAGGACCCAGAACTGAGTCTTGAGGGATCCCCACACTTAGAGGGTGGGAGGTGGAGGAGGAGCCCACTAAGGAGACTGAGAATGAGTGGCCAGAGAGATGAGGAGAACCAAGAGAGGACAGTGTCAGTGAAGCCAAGGTGGGATAAGGTTTCCAGGAGAAGGGAATGGTCCATAGTATTGAAGGCGGCTGAGGCTGAGGAGCATTAGGATGTAGTAGAGGCTGTCAGATAAGGCAAGCAGGAGATCGTTGGTGACCTTTGAGAGGGCAGTTTCCCTGGAGTGAAGGACACAGAAGCCAGATGAGAGGGGGTCAAAGAGGATTGGAGGAGAGGAACTTGAGACAGCAGGTGTAGACGAGTTGCTCAAGGAGTCTGGAAAGAAAGGGTAGGAGGGAGATGGGGTGATCATTGGAGGGAGCCGTAGGGTCAAGTGAGGGTTTGTTTTTTTTAGGATAAGGAAGTCAAGGGCATATTTAAAAACAGTGGGGAAGAAGTTGCTGGAGAGTGACCAGTTAAAGTTAGGGAGGGAAAAAGTGAGGGGTAAGTGTTTTGATAAGTTGCGAAGGAATGGGGTGGGGATGTGCAGGAGGAGGGGGTGGATTTTGAGAGAAGGCAGGAGATTTCCTCTAGAGATTGTGCCGGGAGAGACGATACCGCTGGGAAAGATGGATCGGGTTCCCATTCGACGCCAGACTTTTGAGGGGAGTTTTTATCGTTGTTAAACGCTTATTACGTGCCAGGCACTGTACTAAGTGCTGGGGTGGATACAAGCAAATCAGTTCGAACACAGTCCCTGTCTCACGTGGGGCTCACACTCAATACAGTGCCCTCCATACAGTGGGCACTCAATACAGAACTGCACCTACAGTAGACACATATTAAGTACTTTCAAATGAACGCATTTAATGCCAAATGGCTCTTGAAAGCTATCTTCAGGGTGCTGTGAAGAGAAAGGATTTTTTTTCCTTTTTAAGCTCTCTGGTTACCTGTAATAAAAAGGATTCAGACTTGATATTTTCCCACCATTAATTCCTTTGCCACCACTCACTTTGTGCAAGATTAAAGGGAGGGAGAAAATTAACCATGCCCTTCATCATTTGCCCTTTATAAAGTCGAGACAAGATCTAAACGATTCTCATCGAAATACAGGAAAAGACCCGGGGTGGAACCAAAGTCTCCATCCCTTCTCAAGCAAAACTCTCCCTTAAAGACAAGTCCTTTTTAGAAGCCGTGTGGTCCAGCGGCTAGAACTCGGGCCTGGGAATCAGAAGGACCTGGGTTCTAATCCTGGCTCCACCATTCGACTGGTGTGTGATGTTAGGCAAGTCACCTGGCTTCTCTGGGCCTCAGTTCCCTCATCTGTAAAAAGGGGATAAGACTGTGAGCCCCACGTGGGACAGGGACTGGGTCTAATCTGTCTATTTTGGATCTACCCCAGCACTTAGTACAGTGCCTGGCTAAAAGCAAGTACTTAACAAATAATAATAATAAAAAGCTAGTACTTAACTAATAATAATAATAATAACAATAATAATAATAATAATGAGAAGCGGTATGGTGTAGGGCTAGAACACAGACTTGGGAGTCATAAGGTCATGGGTTCCAGTCCCAGCTCCACCACTTGTCTGCTGTGTGACCTTGGGCAAATCACTTTACTTCTCTGGGCCTCAGTTCCCTCATCTGTCAAATGGGGTTAAGACTGTGAGCCCCTCATGGGGCAGGAACTATGTCCCAACCCGCCTTGCTTGTATCCACCCCAATGCTTAGTACAGTGCTCAGCACATAGTAAGCGCTTAACAAATACCACGAGTATTATTATTCTCTGGGACTGTTTCTCTCATCTGTAAAATCAATCAATCAATCAATCAATCGTATTTATTGAGCACTTACTGTGTGCAGACCACTGTACTAAGCGCTTGGGAAGTACAAATTGGCAACACATAGAGACAGTCCCTACCCAACAGTGGGCTCACAGTCTAAAAGGGGGAGACAGAGAACAAAACCAAACCTACTAACAAAATAAAATAAATAGAATAGATATGTACAAGTAAAATAAATAAATAGAGTAATAAATATGTACAAACATATATACATATATATAAAATGGAGCTGGAGAGACTGTGAGCATCACATGGGACAGGGACTATGTTCCAACCTGACCCGCTTGTACCCACCCCAGCACTTAGTACAGTGCCTGGCACAAAGTAAGCACTTAACAAATGCTACAATAAATTAACAAATACCACCGTTATTATTATTATTGTCATCTATAACCCCATAGGCTTCAAGGATCTGAAATTCTACACCCTACATAATGAAAAAGACACTTCTACACCACTAGTTAGATCCATAAAGAGACTTCTGCCTCTTTCTTCTGCATCACCCTTGCATTTCCATTTTCTCCCTTCATTCACCCCTCCTTCAGCCCCACAACACTAAAGTCTATATCTGCCATTTATTTATTTATATTATACTGTGTTGCCAACTTAGGGGATGAGGTGATGGAGAGCCTTGAAGCCAAGGGTGAGGAGTTTTTGCCTGATGCATAGGTTGATTGGTAGCCACTGGAGATTTTTGAGGAGGGGAATAACATGCCCAAAGCGTTTCTGTACAAAGACGATCCGGGCAGCGGCGTGAAATATGGATTGAAGTGGGGAGAGACAGGAGGATGGGAGATCGGAGAGGAAGTTGATGCAGTACGTGGGCAGTGTGTGATGCATGATGTGGGCGAGAGGTCAGTGGAGAGGGTGGCAAAGAAAATATACAGATTGTTTTCATCCCCAGTGCTGCCAGACACATTTTTTTTTAATTTAACGGTACTTATTAAGCTCTATGTGCCAGACACCATGTGCCAGGGACTCTGACTCAATTATCCTTACTGTGTTAGTTACATAGTAAACGCTAACTAAACATCTCATTAACTACTAAGGATTTAGAGTCCCTGAAAAACTGGTGTGAGTCTGGAGAGCAAGCTTTTACTGGAGTTTTCCACTTTGAAAGTCTCTAGAAATCACCACCCGATTTTTTTCTACCAAAGGTTTTGAGTATTCCTGCTTAATTGTTTCCATTGTAAGCACAGCATCAGCAAAAAAATGTGGAGACATCTGGTGATGAGACAGAGAGAACTTATTTTGGGCAAAATGTTGGTCGTTTCTTTCACGGACTTCAGTTAGTGGTAGTCCCACAAATTAAAATATACCTATACATACCTACGTATATATGTATATACATATATATGTATATGTATATATGTATATATATCTGGTAGTTTCCTTCTTTCTGAAAGTAGATTTTGAAGAGTTGCTTAGTTCTCTTTAATCACGGTACTCAAATGTTGTTTGTTTAAAAGCTCTCTTACCAGCATTAATGAGGTACTTTTTTTAAAATGGCATCTATTAAGCACTTACTATGTGCAAAGCACTGTTCTAAGCACGGGGGAGGTTACAAGGTGATCAGGTTGTCCCACCGGGGGCCCACAGTCTTAATCCCCATTTTACAGATGAGGTAACTGAGGCCCAGAGAAGTTAAGTGACTTGCCCAAAGTCACACAGCTGACAATTGGTGGAGCGAAGATTTGAACCCATGACCTCTGACTCCAAAGCCCGTGCTCTTTCCATTGAGCAGTGATGCTTCTCACTTCTCACTTGAAAGGTATTTTGAGCCAAAACAAATCTTGAATGCCCCCCCCCCCCAGAGCCTTTGGAAAGAAAGAGACAATTCCCCAAATTACCACAGTGAGGAAACTGAGTCAGGAAAGCGTTCTTGAGGCCCTAAAAGAAAATCTATTTCCAAGATGTGAATAAAACTCATCATCCTTATCTCCCCTCTCTCCTTTTCCACCTTAAAGACACAACTTGAAGGGGAAGAAGAATTGAGGCAGTGAGTTTGATTTGACTGTTCCTTGTGCCCTGGATAACAATAACAATAATACTAACAACTGTGGTATTTGTTAAGCACTTACTAGATGTCCAGCACTGTTCTAAGCGTTGGGGTAGATACAAGCTAATCAGGTTGGAAACAGTCCCTTCTCCACACTGGGCTCACAGTCTTAATCCCCATTTAACAGATGAGGTAACTGAGGCCCAGAGAAGTAAAGTGACTTGCCAAAGTCACACAGCAGACACATAGCAGAGCCTGAATTAGGACTCTGCACACAGTAAGCGCTCAATAAATACAACTGATTGATTGATTGATTGATTGACTCTGAAGCAGGGTGGCTCAGTGGAAAGAGCCCGGGTTTGGGAGTCAAAAGACATGGATTCTAATCCCTGCCCCGCCACTTGTCAGCTGTGTGACTTTGGGCAAGTCACTTCACTTCTCTGGGCTTCAGTTCCCTCATCCGTAAAATGGGGATTAAGACTGTGAGCCCCACGTGGGACAACCTGATCACCTTGTATTCCCCCAGTGCTTAGAACAGTGCTTGGCACATAGTAAGCACTTAACAAATGTCATCATTATTATATTATTATTATTATTATTCTCTATCCACTAAGCCACTCTCCCCGCATTTAGTAGTACAGTCTACTATGAGCACACAGTAAGCACTCAATAAAGCAGCGATAAAGAGAAGCAGCATGGTTCAGTGGAAAGAGCCCGGGCTTTGGAGTCAGAGGTCATGGGTTCAAATCCCAGCTCTGCCAATTGTCAGCTGTGTGACTTTGGGCAAGTCACTTCACTTCTCTGGGCCTCAGTTCCCTCATCTGTAAAATGGGGATTGAGACTGTGAGCCCCCCGTGGGACAACCTGATCACCCTGTAACCTCCCCAGCGCTTAGAACAGTGCTTTGCACATAGTAAGTGCTTAATACATGCCATCATTATTATTATTAATAATAAATACCATTTAATTGATTGACTGATTGATTAAAACACAACACAGAAGCAGCACAGCCTTATAGATAGATTCTGGGCCTGGAAGTCGGAAGGACCTGGGTTCTAATCCCGATTCCACTACTTGTCCGCTCTGTGACCTTGGGCAAACCCCTTCACTTCTTTGTGCCTCAGCATGGCTTAGTGGAAAGAGCATGAGCTTGGGAGTCGTAGGTCATGGGTTCTAATCCTCGCTCCACCACTGGTCAGCTGTGTGACTTGGGGCAAGTCACTTCACTTCTCTGTGCCTCAGTTACCTCATCTGTAAAATGGAGATTAAGATGGGGGGCCCCTCATGGGACAACCTGATTACCTTGTATCTACCTTAGCACTTAGAACAGTGCTTGGCATATGGTAAGCACTTAACAAAAACCATCATTATTATTATTGTTATTATGCTCTGTACAGATTCATTCATTCATTCATTCAATCATATTTATTGAGTGCTTACTGTGTGCAGAGCACTGTACTAAGCGTTTGGGAAGTACAAGTTGGCACACAGTAAGCGCTCAATAAATAAGATTGAATGAATGAGCATTATTAAAATAGGATTGAGCCCTGTGTGGGACAGGGACTGTATCCAATCCAATTAACTCGTATCTACCCCACTGCTTAGTACAGTGCCTGACACAGAGGAAGGGCTTAACAAGTACCACAATTATTATTATTATTATTATTATTATTATTATTATTATTATTAATAATAATAATGGCACTTGTTAGAGAAGCAGCGTGGCTCAGTGGAAAGAGCACGGGCTTTGGAGTCAGAGGTCATGGGTTTGAATCCCGGCTCCATCACATGTCTGCTGTGTGACCTTGAGCAAGTCACCTAACTTCTCGGAGCCTCAGTTACCTCATCTGTAAAATGGGGATGATGACTGTGAGCCCCACGTGGGACAACCTGATCACCTTGTATCCCCCCCCCACCCCCCCGGCGCTTAGAACAGTGCTTTGCACATAGTAAGCGCTTAACAAATGCCATCATTATTATTATTATTATTATTATTTGTTAAACACTTACTATGTGCAAAGCACTGTTCTAAGCGCTGGGGTAGATACAAGGTAATCAGGGTGTCAGGCTTCATTCTCATTTTACAGATGAGGGAACTGAGGTCCAGAGAAGTTAAGTGACTTGCCCAAAGTCACACAGCTGACTGGTGGCGGAGGCAGGATTAGAACCCACGACCTCTGACTCCCAAGCCCGGGCTCTTTCCTCTAAGCCACGCTGCTTCTCCATTATTATTGGTCATTAGTGTTATTATTAACACAGATAAATACATAAAATAATAGCGAGTCAATAGGAAGCTGTGGCTAGAGGAGCAGAATTTCTGGCCCCACCGTAGCCACTGTTACCACTCCAGCAGCTGTCCAGTTGTTGTGACGATTTTGTCACCTGTCTACATGTTTTGTTTTGTTGTCTGTCTCCCCCTTCTAGATTGTGAGCCCATTGTTGGGTAGGGACCGTCTCTATCTGTTCCCGACTTGTACTTCCCAAGCGCTTAGTCCAGTGCTCTGCACACCGTAAGCGCTCAATAAATACTTTTGAATGAATGAATCAATGAGAGCCTATGGGAGCAGTTTTTATGCCCATCCGGGAGGGCCCAGAGCAAGCTGGATATAGGAAATTTCCACGGGGAGTGAGGGGGAAGCCTTATTACCACAGATGCTTTTATGGACGACAGTGGAGGAATAATTACGCGTCGTAGGAGATTTCACCCTCCATCCTCATTATAAGATGACATCGCCGCTGTTAATATGAGCAGACCTTCCAAAGCCAGTTGGATTCAACCTCAGCCTGATTTATTTATTAACGGGGCCTTCAATAAGCCCCGTCATTAACTGCGGCAACATCAATTTAGAAGAAGAATGACTCTGGCCGTCATGAGCGGAAGAAGGTGAAACGGAAACAAACAACCTGATCACGTTAAAACAAGATGGCTTTAGAGTGAAAATAAGCCGAACGAGGAAGAACGCAAGTCGATTCATCTTGAAACGTACGAGATATACCAATTATCGTCCAGTGTTCTCCCCTGAAATCCAGCCAGCTGAGCTGGAAAGAAGAAGAAGAAGAAGAAAAACCCAAGCCACCAGTTGGACTTCTTTTAAGTCTCACAGCAAATTGGATTGCAAATAAGTTGATTATAAATAAACTGGAAAAAGGGGTGGAAAACTGTCTTTAGTGCCACTTGGTCATGTTTTCTCATTTGTTGAAAACTAAATAGAAGCTGTGGCATTGACATGGATGAGATAGTCGCGGCATGGCATAGTATGAGCCCGGTGTGGGCAGGGATTGCCTCTCTTTATTGCTGAATTGCACTGTCCAAGTGCTCAGCATAGTGTTCTTCACACAGTAAGCGCTCAATAAATACGATTGAATGAATGAATAGTGGATAGAGCCTGGGCCTGGGCCTTAGAAGGTCATGGTTTCTAATCCCAGCTCCATCACCTGTCTGCTGGGTGACCTTGGGCAAGTCACTTCTCTGGGCCTCAGTTACCACAGCTGTAAAGTGGGGATTGAGACTGTGAGCCCCACGTATAAGCACTTAATAATAATAATGATGGTATTTGTTAAGCGCGTACTATGTGCAAAGCACTGTTCTAAGCGCTGGGGAGGTTACAAGGTGATCATGTTGTCCCACGTGGGGTTCACAGTCTTAATCCCCATTTGACAGATGAGGGAACTGAGGCCCAGAGAAGTTAAGTGACCAGCCCCTTCCTTCCTCTCCAGCCCCTTCCTTCCTCTCCCCCTCGTCCCCCTCTCCATCCCCCCATCTTACCTCCTTCCCTTCCCCACAGCACCTGTATATATGTATATATGGTTGTACATATTTATTACTCTATTTATTTATTTATTTATTTTACTTGTACATATCTATCCTATTTATTTTATTTTGTTGGTATGTTTGGTTTTGTTCTCTGTCTCCCCCTTTTAGACTGTGAGCCCACTGTTGGGTAGGGACTGTCTCTATGTGTTGCCAATTTGTACTTCCCAAGCACTTAGTACAGTGCTCTGCACATAGTAAGCGCTCAATAAATACGATTGATGATGATGATGATGATGCCCAAAGTCACACAGCTGACAATTGGCAGAGCTGGGATTTGAACCCATGATCTCTGACTCCAAAGCCCGTGCTCTTTCCATCGTACCACGCTGCTTACAAATAACATTATTGTCTACGCAGTGATGACAGCATCTCTAAACTAGGTAGTAAACTCATCCTCTGTTTTCTTTTTTACGGTATTTGTTAAGCGCTTACTATGTGCCAGGCACTGTTCTAAGCGCTGGAGTAGATACAGATGAATCAGGGTGGACACAGTCCCTGCCTCACGTGGGGCTGACAGTCTTAATCCTCATTTTACAAATGAGGGAACTGAGTCACCGAGAAGTGAAGTGACTTGACCAAGGTCTCACCACAGACAAGTGGCAGAGCCAGAATTAGATCCCAGGTCCTTGCCACCCCCAGGCCCCGGCTCTATCCTCTAGACTCTAAGCTCATAGAGGGCAGGGAACGTGTCTACCAACCCCATTAATATTGTACATTCCCAAACTCTCAGTTTAGGGCTCTGAACATAGTAAGCGCTCAATAAATACCACTGCTTGATGACAGCATTTTGGCTAAAAAAGGAAGTTTTGCAAAGGTCAAGAGGTCGGCCACAAGCATCAACAAAAAATCAAGCTCGGCTCACTGACTGAAGGCAGGTTTGGGAAGCGGCTTGGTCGTGGCTTAATGACAAGAGCCCGGGTTTCAGTCAGAGGACGTGGGTTCCAATCCCGGCTCTGTCACTTGTCTGCTGTGTGACCTTGGGCAAGCCACTTCACTTCTCTGTGCCTCAGTTACCTCATCTGAAAAATGGGGATTAAGACTGTGAGCCCCCAGTGGGACAACTTGATCACCTTGTAACCTCCCCAGTGCTTAGAACACTTCTTAGCACATAGTTAGTGCTTAACAAATACCATCATTATTATTATCATCATTATTATTATTATTAGTGGAAAGACCCCAGGCCTGGGAGCCAGAGGTCCTGGGTTTAATCCCGCCTTTCCCACATGACTGCTGGCCAATTATTTCATTTTTCTGAGCCTCATTATCCTCATCTGTAACCTGGGGATTCAGTACCTGTTCTCCCTCTTAAACTGAATCCCATTTGGGGATCCAATTTTATTATCTGGTGCCTAGCACTGAGCACATGCTCAATAAAGACCACAGTCAATATTATTGTTAGTAGTATTAGTATTATTTTGAACACTGAAACTGATGGACGGTGAGAATGGCAGATCAGGAAGGGGCAGAATCAGTGAAATCTGAAAAGAAGATGGCAACAATTTACCAATAAAACATGGAATAAGAATAGGAGTCATTTTCTCTTCCATCACCGACCTTTTCATTCATCCATTCATTCAATCGTATTTATTGAGTGCTTACTGTGTGCAGAGCACTGCACTTAGCGCTTGGGAAGTACAAGTTGGCAACATACAGAGACGGTCCCTACCCAACAGTGGGCTCACAGTCTAGAAGGGGGAGGCAGAGAACAAAACAAAACATATTAACAAAATGAAATGAATAGAATAAATATGTACAAATAAAATAAATAAATAAATAAATAGACCTCTTTATCATGTCATATCATATAAATAAATAAATTCTATTTATTTTATTTTGTTAGTATGTTTGGTTTTGTTCTCTGTCTCCCCCTTTTAGACTGTGAGCCCACTGTTGGGTAGGGACTGTCTCTAGATGTTGCCAATTTGTACTTCCCAAGCACTTAGTACAGTGCTCTGCACATAGTAAGCGCTCAATAAATACGATTGATGATGATTATGTCTTCTGTCCTTCCTGGAACCTTCCACACTGGTCACAACTGGCAGACCACTGGTGTCCCCATCTTCAAAGGACTTCAGAAAATCACATCTCCACCATGAGCTGCAAGCAACCCCTTCTCCTGGAAATACTATTAGACTGTGAGCCCACTGTTGGGTAGGGACTGTCTCTATATGTTGCCAATTTGTACTTCCCAAGCGCTTAGTACAGTGCTCTGTACACAGTAAGCGCTCAATAAATACGATTGATGAAATACTATCCAACCTCGGCCTCACAGACACTGTCCTCCCCTGGTTCTCCTCCTATCTCTCTGGACACTCATTCTCAGTTTCTTTCGCAGGCTCCTCCTCCGCCTCCCACCCCCTAACTGTGGGGGACCCTTAAGTTCAGCTCTGGGTCCCCTTCTCTTCTCCACTTACACCCACTTCCTTGAAGAACTCATTCATTCCTAAGGCTTCAATTACCAACTCTGTGCTGATGATTCCCAAATCTACATCTCCAGTCCTCATCTTTTTCCTTCTCCGCAGTCTCCTATTTCCTCCGGCCTTCAGGTCACCTCAGCCTTCAGAAGTTTATCGCTTCTCAATAAACCAGTCACTGGTACTTCCTGTACGCTCACTGGGGACAGAGCACTGTACTTAATCAATCAATCGTATTTATTGAGCGCTTACTTTGTGCAGAGCACTGTACTAAGCGCTTGGGAAGTACAAGTTGGCAACGTGTACTTAGCAATTCATTCATTCAATCATATTTGTTGAGCGCTTATTGTGGGCAGAGCACTGTACGAAGCCCTTGGGAAGTACAAATCGGCAACATATAGAGATGGTTCTACCCAACTACGGGTTCGCAGTCTAGAAGGGGGAGACAGACAACAAAAGAAAACAAGTAGACAGGTGTCAATACTATCAGAATAAATAGAATTGTAGTTATATACACATCACAAATAGAATAGAATAATAAATATGTATAAAAAAATTGAGAGAGTACAATAGAGTCAATAAACATGATCCCTGCCATCAAGGAGCTTACAGTATAGTGTGGGAGACGGACGTGAAAATAAATTACAGATAGGGATGCCGACCCCTTTCCCACATCCTCCTTCTGGTCTGGCCCTACCTCCCCTTCCACAGTGGATAGAGCCCACATCTGGGAATCAGAAGATCATGGGTTCTAACCCCAGCCCCTCCCCTTGCCTGTTGTGTGACCTTAGAGAAGTCACTTCACTTCCCTGCACCTCAGTTTCCTCATCTGTAAAATGGGGGTTAAGGCTGTGACCCCTTATGGGGCAGGGACTGCATCCAACCCAATTATCCTATGTTTACCCCAGGGCTTAGAATGGTGCCTGTTAATAATGGTAATAATAATAATAATGATGGCATTTAAGCGCTTACTATGTGCCAAGTACTAGAAGTACTTGTGCCAAGTAGAGAAGCAGCGTGGCTCAGTGGAAAGAGCATGGGCTTTGGAGTCGGAGGTCTTGAGTTCAAATCCCGGCTCTGCCAACTGTCAGTTGTGTGACTTTGGGCAAGTCACTTCACTTCTCTAGGCCTCAGTGACCTCATCTGTAAAATGGGGATTAAGACTGTGAGCTTCCAATGGGACAACCTGATCACCTTGTAACCTCCCCAGTGCTTAGAACAGCGCTTTGCACGTAGTAAGTGCTTAATCAGTGCCATTATGATTACTGTTCTAAGCACTGGGGTAGATACAAGATAATCAGGTTGTCCCACTCGGGACTCACAGTCCATTTTACAGATGAGGGAACTAAGTGCTTAACAAATACCCTTATTATTATTAATATTATTATATATCAATCTCCCAACCCCAGTCTCTCACCACCTCAGTCTTCTCCCCCTTCCGTTATCTCCCTCCTCCCTCCATCTTTATCATTCAGTCATTCATTCATTCAATCATACTTACTGAATGCTTACTGTGTACAGAGCACTGTACTAAGCGCTTGGGAAGTACAAGTTGGCAACATATGGAGACGGTCCCTACCCAACAACGGGCTCACAGTCTAGAAGGGGGAGACAGACTACAAGACAAAACATATTAACAAAATTAATAGAATAGTAAATATGTACAAGAATAAATATGTACTATGTGCAAAGCACTGTTCTAAGCGCTGGGGAGGATACAAGGTGATCAGGTTGTCCCACGTGGAGCTCACAGTCTTAATCCCCATTTTACAGATGAGGGAACTGAGCTCCTTGTGGTCACGGAATGTGTCTGTCTATTATTATATTGTCATAATAATAGTCATGATAACGATGGTAGCTCTTAAGTGCTTACTATGAGCGGGGCACTGTACTAAGCACTGGGGTGGAGACAAGGAAATCGGGTTACGTACAGTCCCTGTCCCGCGTGGGCCTCACAGTCTCCACCCCCGTTTTACAGACGAGGGAACTGAGGCCCAGAGAAATGAATTATCTCCTCCCTCCTCAGAATCCTCCCACCTCCATCTCCTTCCTCCTCTGGATCCTCCCGCCTCAGTCTCCTCCTGTCTCAGTGTCTTCTACCCCTTCAGTCTCCTCCCACTTCAGGCACCTCCAGCCTCAGTTCCTTCGTGCCTCAGTCTTCTCTCAACTCAATCTCTCCCAGCCTCAATCTTCTCCCGCCTCAGTCTTCTCCTGCCTTGGTGTCCCCCCCACCTCAGTCTCCTCCAGCCTCAATCTCCTCCCTTCTCAATTTCCTCGGGCCTCAGTCTTCTCCCTCTTCAATCTCCTCCTGCCTCAGTCTTCTCCTGCCTCGGTGTCCCCCCACCTCAGTCTCCTCCAGCCTCAATCTCCTCCCTTCTCAATCTCCTCGGGCCTCAGTCTTCTCCCTCTTCAATCTCCTCCCGCCTCAGTCTTCTCCTGCCTCGGTGTCCCCCCCACCTCAGTCTCCTCCAGCCTCAATCTCCTTCCTTCTCAATCTCCTCGGGCCTCAGTTTTCTCCTTCTTCAATCTCCTCCCGCCTCAGACTCTTACCACCTTGGTCTCTTCCCTTCCTCTGTCTCGCCCCTCCTCAATCTCTTCAGGGCTCAATCTTCCTCCTCTTCAGCCTCCTCCTGCCTCAGTCTCCTCCCTCCTTGACCTCCTCCCTCCTCAATCTCCTCAGGCCTCAGTCTTCTACCTCTTCGGTCTCTTCTCGCCTCAGCCTACTCCTGCCTCAGTTTCCTCCCACCTTGGTCTCCCCCCAACTCAGTCTCCTCTCTCCTCTTCCTGCTTCAGTCTCCTCACACTCCTCTCACCTCAGTCTCCATGAGCATACACTTCCCCCTTTAGACTGTAAGCTCACTGCTTATTGTTGTATTGTATTCTCCCAAGCGCTTAGTACTGTGCTCTGCACATATTAAGCGCTCAATAAATACAATTGAACGAATGAACAGTGATAGGTATAGGTGCATATATCTAGAATTCTGCTTATTTATATTAGTGTGGCTTGGTGGAAAGAACCCGGGCTTGGGAGTCAGAGGTCATGGGTTCTAATCCCGTGTCTGCAATTTATCAGCTGTGTGACATTGGGCAAGTCACTTCTCTGTGCCTCAGTTACCTCATCTGTCAAATGGGGATTAAGACAGTGAGCCTCATGTGGGACAACCTGATTACCTTGTACCTAACCCAGTGCTTAGAACATTGCTTGGCACATAGTAAGTGCTTAACAAATACCATAATAATAATTATTATTATTATTATTTTGATGCCTGTTTACTTGTTTTGTTGTCTGTCTCTCCCCCTTAGACTGTAAGCCCACTGTGAGGAGGGATTGTCTCTCTTTATTGCTGTATTGTATTTTCCAAGTACTTAGTACAGTGCTCTGCAGACTGTACGTGCTTAATAAATACGAATGAATAAATTAATGAATGAATTAATTAATTAATTAATAGTGCCCTGGATAGGAGACTCCATCACTCAACCACCTGCTGAGCTTGGGGCACTTACTGAGCACCTGGGAGAAGCAAACAGCTTGAACTTTGACATTAGTGGCTGATTTGGGTCATCTCTGACCTCTATTTCTAGGGATGCTTTGAGGATCACCACGACTTTTCTCCATAAGACCTTCTGAAAACCACCCTATAGAGAGCCCATACATTGCTAAAATTATGCTGCCATTCAGCGAAAGTCCATGAAAGTCAAGAAAAAAATTATACTCAGAAATATAATGTGCAATGTGGCCAAACCACAAGCCAGCTCAAAATTATTCTTCCTTTACAAAACGTTAGAGAACGTCTATTCCAACGGAGTGTGTTAGGAAAATGACCCTTACTCGTTTGGCCTGTGTTAAGACTTGGACAGGAGCTAAATAAATTATATTGCTTTTCCTTGAAACATGGAGCACCATTTATCCTGGGGGATTGGGGGAAAGAAAAGATGTCATTGAAACAATTATGCAAATTTCTCTGTGTAAAATAATAGTGGTAAAGTCATTTTATTAAGACCTTGGCTATTTTTAATTCAAAATGTGGATTCCATTTTAATCCGACCTGTTCTATGCCATTTCTTTCTGAGTAATTTACATTCCAGCTATGTCATGGGAGGCAGTACGGAGCCAACCAGGCTATCAAATATAATAACTAGCAGGAAATTGTCTTGCATTATTCATGTTAATTATGCTGAGACAAACACTGTGGACAGGAAAATGTATTTTCCATTGAAATATGTTTGCCTCACGGAGATTTTTAAAATTGATTGGACCGAGACTCCTGTTCTTATGATTAAAGCTGGAGGCCCCGAATTGGCCAGAAACACACATTCGGAATAGATGCCTGCTCTCACCAACCTTGCTGAGAATTTTCAGCGTTGTCGATATTCACTTTCCCTTACAGAAACAATTTATAGCCGAGAACGAGTGCGGACAAATTTTCCATCACCACGACTTCCAGATATTCATAGCGTACCAACGATATGTTCCCTGAAGTCTTCCTGGAATCTGTCACTTCACATTGTTAAAGAATCTATCATGCAAGACACTCACTGCACTGTATACATAAACACACACACACACACAAACACACACAATCACCCACAAAACCCAATTTTTCAGTTACCCCCTCCACTCAGACTATGCTCCCTACCCACAAGGAACTTACAGTCTAGAGGAGGAGACAGGCATCATTAGCAATAAATCAATTATGGGTACGTATATAAACGCTGTGGAGATGAGGGTGGGATGAACGTCAATAATAAAAACGGTACATGTTTAGCGCTTACTATGTACCAAGCGCTATTCTAAGAGCGCGGGTAATAATAATAACAATGATGGCATTTATTAAACACTTACTATTGCAAAGCACTGTTCTAAGCGCTGGGGAGGTTACAAGGTGATCAGGTTGTCCCATGGGGGGCTTACAGTTTTAATCCCCGTTTTACAGATGAGGAAACTGAGGCACAGAGAAGTGAAGTGACTTGACCAAAGTCACACAGCTGACAATTGGCAGAGCCGGGATTTGAACCCATGACATCTGACTCCAAAGCCTGGACTCTTTTCCACTGAGCCACGCATACAAGTCATTTAGGTTGGACACAGTGCCTGTCCCACGCTGGGGCTCACACTCTTGTTTTATGCCGACGAGTTGTTTCGGACCCATAGCAACACCACGGACACAACTTGGAGAAGCAGTGTGGCTCAGAGGAAAGAGCCTGGGCTTGGGAGTCAGAGGTCATGGGTTCTAATCACGATTCCCCCCCTTGTCAGCTGTGTGACTTTGGGCAAGTCACTTAACTTCCCTGTGCCTCTGTTTCCTCATCTGGAAAATGGGGATTAAGACTGTGAGCACCATCTGGGACAACCTGAATACAGTGTATCCCCCCAGTGCTTGGCACATAGTAAGCACTTAACAAATACCATCATTATTGGTATTTGTTATGACCTTGGTGTCATCCTCGACTCCGCTCTCTCATTCACCCCTCACATCCAAGCCGTCACCAAAACCTGCCGGTCTCAGCTCCGCAACATTGCCAAGATCCGCCCTTTCCTCTCCATCCAAACCACTACCCTGCTAATTCAAGCTCTCATCCTATCCCGTCTGGACTACTGCACTAGCCTTCTCTCTGATCTCCCATCCTCGTGTCTCTCTCCACTTCAATCCATACTTCATGCTGCTGCCCGGATTATCTTTGTCCAGAAACGCTCTGGACATATTACTCCCCTCCTCAAAAACCTCCAATGGCTACCGATCAATCTGCGCATCAGGCAGAAACTCCTCACCCTGGGCTTCAAGGCTCTCCATCACTTCGCCCCCTCCTACCTCACCTCCCTTCTCTCCTTCTACTGCCCAGCCCGCACCCTCCGCTCCTCCACCACTAATCTCCTCACTGTACCTCGCTCTCGCCTGTCCCGCCATCGACCCCCGGCCCACGTCATCCCCCGGGCCTGGAATGCCCTCCCTCTGCCCATCCGCCAAGCTAGCTCTCTTCCTCCCTTAAAGTCCCTGCTGAGAGCTCACCTCCTCCAGGAGGCCTTCCCAGACTGAGCCCCTTCTTTCCTCTCCCCCTCGTCCCCCTCTCCATCCCCCCGTCTTACCTCCTTCCCTTCCCCACAGCACCTGTATATATGGATATATGGTTGTACATATTTATTACTCTATTTATTTATTTATTTATTTATTTTACTTGTACATTTCTATCCTACTTATTTTATTTTGTTGGTATGTTTGGTTCTGTTCTCTGTCTCCCCCTTTTAGACTGTGAGCCCACTGCTGGGTAGGGACTGTCTCTATGTGATGCCAATTTGTACTTCCCAAGCGCTTAGTACAGTGCTCTGCACAGAGTAAGCGCTCAATAAATACGATTGATTGATTGATTGATTATTATTATCTCTCCCAGAATTCATTCATTCATTCAATCGTATTTATTGAGCGCTTACTGTGTACAGAGCACTGTACTGAGCGCTTGGGAAGTACAAGTTGGCAACATCTAGAGACAGTCCCTACCCAACAGCGGGCTCACAGTCTAGAAGGGGGAGACAGAGAACAAAACAAAGCGTATTAACAAAATAAAATAAATAGAATAAATATGTAAATAAATAAGTAGAGAAGCAGCGTGGCTCAGTGGAAAGAGCATGGGCTTTGGAGTCAGAGGTCATGGGTTCGAATTCTGACTCCGCCACATGTCTGCTGTGTGACCTTGGGCAAGTCACTTAACTTCTCTGGGCCTCAGTTCCCTCATCTGTAAAATGGGGATTAAGAATGTGAGCCCCACGTGGGACAACTTGATCACCTTGTATCCCCCCCAGCGGTTAGAACAGTGCTCTGCACATAGTAAGCGCTTAACAAATGCCATCATTATTATTATTATTATTATGTACAAATAAAATAAATAGAGTTAATAGATCCACAATCATTCTGGTAGTGGATCCACAGAGTTTTCTGGGTAAAAATCGGGCAGTGGTTTACCATCATTTCCTTCCACGCAGCAAACTCAAATCTTCACCCTCTTAAGCGCTTAGTACAGTGCCCTGCACACAGTAAGCGCTCAATAAATACGATTGAATGAATGACTCTCTCCCACGCCGCTGCTGCCCAGCATGGGTGAGTTTTAAATTGTAGCAGATTACCTTCCCCTCCCTAACCACGGCCCAAACTGGGAATGGACCGGACAGGCCTCTGCTTCACTCTCCCTCCCATAGCCGAGACTATCTGATAGAGGACTGGAAACTCTCCAGGTGCGACCCTGAGAGGGGCCTCTCACTCTTAATCCCCATTTTACAGAAGAGGGAACTGAGGCACAGAAAAGGGAAGTGACTTTCCCAAGGTCACACAGCAGACATCTGGCAGTGCTGGGATTAGGACCCAGATCCTTCCGAGTCCCAGGCCCGGGCTCAACCCACTAAACCATGCTGCTCATCAGATGTTTAAAGGGTACAGAGTACAGTACAGCACAGTAAGCGCTCAATAAATATGATTGAATGAATTAATAGTGCTTAGAACAGCGCTCAGACCAGCATTTAGAACAGTGCTCAGCACTTAGAACAGTGGTTTGCGCATAGTAAGCGCTTAATAAATGCTATTGTTATGATTATTACAGATCCAAGTAAGAAGGTGATGCAGAAGGGAGAGAGAGCTGGAGAAAAGAGAGCTTAATCAAGGAAGGCCTCTTGGAGGAGAGGCGATTTTCATGATATCACGTTAACCCAATCCCTCATCCTCTCCCGCCTGGATGATTGCATCGGCCTCCTCTCTGAGCTCCCGGACTCCTCTCTCTCCCCACTCCATGCTTCACTCTGCTACCAGCATCATTTTTCCACAAAAAAGTTCAGGACATGTCACCCTACTCCTCAAAAAACTCCAGTGGCTGCCCATCCACCTCCGCATCAAACAGAAATTCCTCGCCGTTGGCTTTAAAGCCATCCATCACCTTGCCCCTTCCTAATAATAAATAATAATAATGATGGCATTTGTTAAGCACTTACTATGTGCAAAGCACTGTTCTAAGCGCTGAGCACTGTCCTAGCTACTCTCTTATTACCACCCAGCCCACTCATTTCGCTCCTCTAATGCCAGTCTTCTCACTGTACCTCCATCTCACCTATCTTAATTTCCACTGAAATTAGGTCAATTAGTAATAATAATAATGATGGCATTTGTTAAGCACTTACTATGTGCCAAGCACTGTTCTAAGCGCTGGGGAGGATACAAGATGATCGGATTGTCCCGCGTGGGCCTCACAGTCTTCATCCCCATTTTCCAGATGAGGTAACTGAGGCCCAGAGAAGTGAAGTGACTTGCCCAAAGTCACACAGCTGACAACCAGCAGAGCAGGGATTTGAACCCATGACCTCTGACTCCCAAGCTCATGCTCTTTCCATTGAGCCACGCTGCTTCTCAGTAGTAAAGGTTTCTGTTGAGTGCCCTCTGAGGCTAGCGCACTGTACTAAGCTCTCGACGCTGACCCAAACTGAGTTGAGAGATGTTAAAAGAATAAGGACTTTTGTCTCATTATTATTATTATTATTATTATTATTATTATTATTATTATTATTATTATCAATTAAAGATATCATTGATAAGTATATTAATTATTAGTTAATATATTATATATAATATATTGATATATTATAATGCATATTATTTATAATATATTAACACTGATCATCATCATCAATCGTATTTATTGAGCGCTTACTATGTGCAGAGCACTGTACTAAGCGCTTGGGAAGTACAAATTGGCAACATATAGAGACAGTCCCTATCCAACAGTGGGCTCACAGTCTAAAAGGGGGAATGTTACGATATGTTATGATTGATATATTGGTATTGATATATTAATGCGATAATGTTAATTATATTAATTAATATTAATTTATTGTTGATCTTTAATGAGTTATATTGATTGATGTTATAATTAATTAATATTTTAATTGTATATTATTAATGATAATAATAATAGTATTTGTTAAACACTTACTATGTGCCAATCACTGTTCTGAGCACTGGGGAAGATACAAGATAATCACAGTCTTAATCCCCATTCTATAGATGAGGCAACTGAGGCACAGAGAAGTGAAGTGACCTGGCCAAAGTCACACAGCTGACAAGTGGTCAGCCCCCTTCTAGACTGTGAGCCCACTGTTGGGTAGGGACCGCCTCTCTATGTTGCCAACTTGTACTTCCCAAGCGCTTAGTACAGTGCTCTGCACACAGTAAGTGCTCAGTAAATGCGATTGAATGAATGAAAAGTAGCGGAGCCGGGATTAGAACCCATGACCTCTGACTCCCAAGCCCAGGCTCTTTCCACTGAACCAAGCTGCTTCTCTAACTTTTACTAGAGTTAGAGTTAATGAAGAGCTTCCCTCAAGTGGATTTTTATGCAAAAAGCCCAATCCCATGGATTTCTTTTATCACGGATCTACCTAAGAAATGTCTTTAAGGTAGATTTATACATTTCATCCCTGGTGATTAATTATACATCTTATTCTCCACTATCGTAGCCCAGGCATTTTTTTCAAGTTGTCAAAAATACAAAAATCTGTCATTAAATACCTAAGAGGAAACTAAAAGTGGAGGCTATTATTGAGGTCCTTAGGCATTCCTTTGGGATAGTCATCCATCCAAAGAAAAGGTGACATTTTAGAAGAGCAAATGAATTAATTAGTAAACCGAGAAAACGGAGTTGGCCTTCCTGAAATCTAATCATTGAGAGAGTAAGTCACATCACTTTTCTGGGCCTCGGTTCCCTCATCTGTAAAATGGGGATGAAGACTGTGAGCCCCATGTGGGACACGGACTGTCTGACCTAATTAACTTGCAACTATCGCAGCACTTAATACAGTGCCTGGCACATAGTAAGTGCTTAACAAATGTGATTTTAAAAAATAAAATAAAATTTGCCAAGCCGAAAAGAACAGGATAAGAGATCGTGAACGCAGAGGACTGTTAGAGTAACTTATTCTTCTAGATGTGGTCTTCCTCTCACCCCGTCATCATCCTCATCATCCGTGGTATTTTTTGAGCACTTACTGTGTGCTGAGCACTGTACTAAGTGCTGGGAAAGAATACCTGATCCCTATCTCTCAGTGGTTCTCAACAATCTCACTCTCATTCATTCAATCGTATTTTTTGAGCGCTTACTGCGTGCAGAGCACTGTACTAAGCACTTGGAAAGTACAATTGGGCAACAAACAGAGACAATCCCTACGAACAACGGGCTCACAGTCGAGAAGACGGGCTCACTTTCGATTCAACTACCTCCAACCCTGAATTCTTACCTTTCCTTCCTGCCTGGAAGTTTCTCCCTACTTTAAAAAAAAAATTGAATAGTATTTGTTAGGTGCTTACTAGGTGCCAGGCACTGTACTAAGTGCTGGGGTAGATACAAGATGATACTGTGGGTAAAACACTGCACTAACTGACTGTGACAGAAAAAAAGATTTCATGCTCTTAGGGAGCTTTTAGTTTACTGTGTCTAGAAAAATAATAATAATTAAGGTATTTGTTAAGCGCTTCCTATGTGCCTGGCACTATACTAAGCGCTGGAGTGGATACAAACAAATCAGTTTGGACACAGTCCCGGTCCCGTGGAGGGTTGTCAGTCCCACCTTGACAACATGGCTAAAATCCGCCCTTTCCTCTCCATCCAAGTGGCTACCATGTTAATCCAATCTCTCATCCTCTCCCACCGGGTTGCCTCCTCGTTGGCCTCCCAGCCTCCTGTCTTTCCCCACTCCACTCAATCAATCAATCAATCAATCGTATTTATTGAGCGCTTACTGTGTGCAGAGCACTGTACTAAGCGCTTGGGAAGTACAAGTTGGCAACATATAGAGACGGTCCCTACCCAACAGTGAGCTCACAGTCTAGAAGACTTAAGGCTCACAGTCTAGAAGACTTAAAGAGGACAGATCGAAGCGTGCAGGGGACGCAGAAGGGAGAGAGAGTTGGGGAGAAAAGAAAAGAGCTCTCCCTAGGATTTAGTACAGTGTTCAATAAATACCACTGATCGATTATTTTATTTTGTTAGTATGTTTGGTTTTGTTCTCTGCCTCCCCCTTTTAGACTGTGAGCCCACTGTTGGGTAGGGACTGTCTCTATATGTTGACAATTTGTACTTCCCAAGCACTTAGTACAGTGCTCTGCACATAGTAAGCGCTTAATAAATACGATTGGTGATGATGATGATGATTGGCCCAGTCTTTCATGCTTGGAAAGGCCGAGGATTGCAAGTCAGATGTATCTTACATCTCTCTCGTGGCCATGGACTCCTTAAGCCTAATAAATGCCATTATTATTATTATTATTATTATTATTATTATTATTAAGACTGTGAGCCCCCCGTGGGACCACCTGATCACCCTGTAACCTCCCCAGCGCCCAGAACAGTGCCCTGCACACAGTAAGTGCTTAATAAATGCCATTATTATTATTATTCTCATCCTCCCTCAGCCCCTCAGCACTACCCTCTACTGTTTTCCCTATTTGTAATTTATTTTCGTGTCTTTCTCCCCCCCGCAGGATGGCTGATGGAGTCCATACCTAACTCTGCTGCTGCATCATTTTCCTACAAAAACACTCAGGCCAGGTTTCCCCGCTCCTCAAGAAGCTCCAGTGGTCGCCCATCCACCTCCACATAAGACAGAAACTCCTCACCATAGCCTGTAAAGCCGTCCATCCCCTCTCCCCCTCCTACCTCACCTCCCTTCTCTCCTTCTCCAGCCCAGCCCGTACCCTCCGCTCCTCTCCTGCTGCTATTTATTTATTTATGTATTTAACTTGTACATATCTATTCTATTTATTTTATTTTGTTAGTATGGTTTTGTTCTCTGTCTCCCCCTTTTAGACTGTGAGCCCACTGTTCGGTAGGGACTGTCTCTATATGTTGCCAACTTGTACTTCCCAAGCGCTTAGTGCAGTGCTCTGCACACAGTAAGCGCTCAATAAATACGACTGATTGATTGATTGATTGATTGCTAACCTTCTCCCTGGGCCTCCAGCTCACCTGTCCCTCTGCAGACCCCTGGCCCACATCCTGCCTCTGGCCTGGAACGCCTTCCCTCCTCAAATCCCACACAAAATCACTCTCCCCTTCCTCAAAACTTTATTGAAGGCATATCTCCTTCAAGAGGCCCTCCCGAAAATAAACTTCCCCCTTTCCTCTTCCCCCACTCCCTTCTGCCTGACTTGCTCCCTTTATTCATCCCCCCTTTCAGTCCCACACCACTTACATACCTATCTGTAATATATTTATTTGTACTGATGTCTGTCTCCCCCCGGCCAGACTGTAAACTCACTGTGGCCAGGGAAAGTGTCTGTTTATTGTTGTGTTGTACTCTCCCAAGCGCTTAATACAGTGCTCTGCTGGCTCACAGGACCAATCCCCATTTTACAGATGAGGTAACTGAGGCTCAAAGAAGTGAAGTGACGGGCTCAAGGTCAGTGAGCAGCCAAGTGGCGGAGCCGGGATTAGAACCCATAACCTTCTGACTCTCAGGCCTGTGCTCTATTAATAATGATGGTATTTGTTAAGCCCTTACTATGTGCAAAGCACTGTTCTATTCACTACATCATCACCATCATCAATCGTATTAATTGAGCACTTACTATGTGCAGAGCACCGTACTAAGCGCTTGGGAAGTACAAATTGGCAACATATAGAGACAGTCCCTACCCAACAGTGGGCTCACAGTCTAAAAGGGGGAGACAGAGAACAAAACCAAACATACTAACAAAGTAAAATAAATAGAATAGATATGTACAAATAAAATAAATAAATAAATAAATAGAGTAAAAAATATGTACAAACATATATGCATATATACAGGTGCTGTGGGGAAGGGAAGGAGGTAAGATGCTACACCATGCTGCTTCTCACAGAACATGGAACTGAGCACTTGAGAAGTACAGTGGAGTTATTAAACATGCCATCAGTGATTTTACTATCCACCAGGGGAGACTAATAATAATAATAATAACATGGTGGCATTTGTTAAGCCTTCACTCTGTGCCAAGCACTGTGGAAGACATAAAATAATGTGAGCTTCATGTAGGAGAGGGACAAAGCCCAATTTGATCATTAGACAAGTTGGATTGGAGTGCCTAATTCACAGAGGAGGAAACTGAGGCACAGATCAGTTGTAACTTCTCTTTGCATCAGTTACCTCATCTGTAAAATAGGGATTAGATAATAATAACGGCTTCAACTATCATCTCTACGCTGATGACACCCAAATCTACATCTCTGCCCCTGCTCTCTCTCCCTCCCTCCAGGCTCGCATCTCCTCCTGCCTTCAGGACATCTCCACCTGGATGTCTGCCCGCCACCTAAAACTCAACATGTCCAAGACTGAACTCCTTGTCTTCCCTCCCAAACCCTGCCCTCTCCCTGACTTTCCCATCACTGTTGATGGCACTACCATCCTTCCCATCTCACAAGCCCGCAACCTTGGTGTCATCCTCGACTCCGCTCTCTCGTTCACCCCTCACATCCGAGCTGTCATGAAAACCTGCCGGTCTCAGCTCCGCAACATCGCCAAGATCCACCCTTTCCTCTCCATCCAACCACTACCCTGCTCATTCAAGTTCTCATCCTAACCCGTCTGGACTACTGCATCAGCCTCCTCTCCGATCTCCCATCCTCTTGTGTCTCTCCACTTCAGTCCATACTTCATGCTGCTGCCCGGATTGTCTTTGTCCAGAAACGCTCTGGGCATGTTACTCATCTCCTCAAAAATATCCAGTGGCTACCAATCAATCTGCGCATCAGACAGAAACTCCTCACCCTGGGCTTCAAGGCTGTCCATCCATCCCCTCGCCCCCTCCTGCCTCACCTCCCTTCTCTGCTTCTCCAGCCCAGCCCACACCCTGTGCTCCTCTGCCGCTAATCTCCTCACCGTGCCTCATTCTCACCCATCCCACTGTCGACAGCTGGCCCACGTCATTCCCCTGGCCTGGAATGCCCTCCCTCCCCACATGCGCCAAGCTCGCTCTCTTCCTCCCTTCAAGGCCCTACTGAGAGCTCACCTCCTCCAGGAGGCCTTCCCACACTGAGCCACCTCCTTCCTCTCCCCCTCCTCCCCTTCTCTATCCCCCCTGCCTTACCTCCTTCCCTTCCCCACAGCACCTGTATATATGTATATATGTTTGTATGGATTTATTACTCTATTCATTTATTTATTTTACTTGTACATATCTATTCTATTTATTTTATTTTGTTAATATGTTTTGTTTTGCTCTCTGTCTCCCCCTTCTAGACTGTGAGCCCACTGTTGGGTAGGGACTGTCTTTATATGTTGCCGACTTGTACTTCCCAAGCACTTAGAACAGTGCTCTGCACACAGTAAGTGCTCAATAAATATGATTGATTGATTGATTGATTAATCACTGACTATGTGCTAAGCACTGTTCTAAGCACAAGTGCAGAGATTCATTCATTCAGTTGTATTCATTCAATTGTATTTATTGAGCACTTACTGTGTGCAGAGTACTGTACTAAGCGCTTGGGAAGTACAAGTTGACAACATATAGAGATGGTCCCTACCCAACAACAGGCTCACAGTCTAGAAGGGGGAGACAGACAATAAAACAAAACATCGGTTGGACACAATCCCTGTCCAACGGGGGCTCACAGTCTTAAGCCCCATTTCATTCATTCATTCATTCAATCGTATTTATTGAGCGCTTACTGTGTGCAGAGTACTGCACTAAGCGCTTAGGAAGTACAAGTTGGCAACATATAGAGACGGTCCCTACCCAACAGTGGGCTCACAGTCTAGAAGGGGGAGAATTTCACAGATGAGGTAACTGAGGCCCAGATAGGATAAACGACTTGTCCAAGATCATGAGATAGACAAGTGGCAGAGCCGGGATTAGAATCCATGTCCTTTGATTCCCAGGCCCGGGCTAACAGGGAATGTAGGATGTGTTCAGAAGTGCTACAGGAGATTGTGAGCACCCAAAACCTTGTGTGGTACATGAGGGCTGAGGGGCTGTTTGGGGAGAATATAACTAAGGAAAGTAAAAATTAATCGGGAAAGGCTGCCTGGAGGAAATTGCCTTTGAAAAGAGGGGAGGGCGGTGGACTGCAGGATGTGAAGGTCTGAAGGGAAGTTCCGGATAGAAGGGAATGAGCCAGAGGTTGACAGTGGGAGAGACGACGAGGAGGCCCAGTTAAGCGCTTAGTACAGTGCTCTGCACACAGTAAGCGCTCAATAAATACAATTGAAGGAATGAATGAATGTAGCGGATCCCAGACCTCTGTGCTGTACATCTCCCTCAACTCACAGACTCTAGAATAGACTTTTCTGTTCCGCGATTTAAAAAAACCTCTAAGGCTTCTTGGATGAGAAGCAGCGTGGCTTAACGGAAAGAGTCCGGGCTTGGGAGTCAGAGGTCATGGGTTCTAATTCCAGCTCCACCACTTGTCTGCTGTGTGACCTTGGGCAAGTCATTTAATAATAATAAATAATAATAATTGCATTTGTTAAGCACTTACTATGTGCCAAGCACTGTTCTAAGCGCTTGGGGTTGGGGGGATACAAGGTAATCAGGTTGTCCCACATGGGGCTCACAGTCTCCATTTTATAGATGAGGGAACTGAGGCACAGAGAAGTGAAGTTACGTGCCCAAAGTCACACAGCTGACAAGCAATGGAGACAGGATTAGAACCCATGACCTCTGACTATCAAGCCCGTGCTCTTTCCACTGAGCCTTGCTGCTTCTCACTTCACTTATCTGTGCCTCAGTTCCCTCATCTGTAAAACGGGGATTACGAGTGTGAGCCCCACGTGGGACAACCTGATTACCTTGTATCTACCCCAGCGCTTAGAACAGTGCTTGGCACATAGTAAGCACCTAACAAACAAATACCATCATCATCATCATCATTTAGAGCCTTAAAGCAGTTTTCAGAGTAACATGTTCCTTGGGTGGTCGGATCCCAGAGAACTAGAAGAGCAGGTAGGAAAGGACTAACACTCTTCGGAAATTGATTCTTAGGAGGCCAGAGAGTCTCTGAATATTAGAGAGGGGTGGTTTTCTCGCCCGTTTGGAGCTGATTCAGTCGTGGAAGTTGGAGAACAAGTGACTTTTTTTTTTTCAAAACACCAAAAACAAAGAATACCTTCATTCATTCATTCATTCATTCATTCAATCAATCATATTTATTGAGCACTCACTGTGTGCAGAGCACTGTACTAAGCGCTTAGGAAATACAAGTTGGCAACATATAGAGACAGTCCCTACCCAACAGCGGGCTCACAGTCTAGAAGGGGGAGACAGAAAACTAAACAAAACAAAATAAAATAAATAGAATAAATATGTACAAATAAAATAAAGAAATAAATAGAGTAATAAATGCGTACAAACATATATACATATATATAGGTGCTGTGGGGTGGGGGGGAGGAGGAGTAGGAAGGAGAGGGCTCAGTGTGGGAAGGCCTCCTGGAGGAGGTGAGCTTTCAGTAGGGCTTTGAAGGGAGGAAGAGAGCTACCTTGGCGGATGTGCGGAGGATGTGCGAACTCAATACCTGAATTCAGGAAGCAGTGCTGCATAGTGGCTAGAGCCCGGGTCTGGGAATCGAAAGGTCATGGGTTCTAATCCCCGCTCCACCACTCATCTGCTGGGTAACCTCGGGCAAGTCGCTTCCCTTCTCCGTGCCTCAGTTCCCTCATCTGGAAAATGGAATTGAGACTGTGAGCCCCACGTGGGACAGGATTAATGTCCAACCCCATTATCTTGTATCTTCCCCAGCACTTAGTACAGTGTCTGGCACATAGTAAGTGCTTAACAAATACCACTATTATTGTTATTATTATTCTAGTCCTGGCTCTGCCCCTGTTGTTGTAGGGGAAAGAGCCCATATCTGGGAGTCAGAACTCCTGCGTTCTAGTCCAGGCTCTATTGGACACGGGTCCAGTGGAAAAAGTCTGACTTTGGGAGCCAGGATGCCTGGGATCTATTCATTCATTCATTCAATCGTATTTATTGAGCACTTACTGTGTGCAGAGCGCTGTACTAAGCTCTTGGGAAGTACAAGTCGGCAACATGGAGACAGTCCCTACCCAACAACGGGCTCACGGTCTAGAAGGGGGGAGACAGACAACAAAACAAAACATGTGGACTGGAGTCAAGTCATCAGAACAAATAGAATTATAGCTAAATGAACATCATTAACAAAATAAATAGAATAGTAAATATGTAGAGGTAAAATAAATAGAATAATAAATCTGTACAAACATATATACAGGCCTTCCCAGACTGAGCCCCTTCCTTCCTCTCCCCCTCGTCCCCCTCTCCATCCCCCCCATCTTACCTTCTTCCCTTCCCCACAGCACCTGTATAGATGTATATATGTCTGTACATATTTATTACTCTATTTATTTATTTATTTTACTTGTACATATCTATTCTATTGATTTTATTTTGTTAGTATGTTTGGTTTTGTTCTCAGTCTCCCCCTTTTAGACTTTGAGCCCACTGTTGGGTAGGGACTGTCTCTATATGTTGCCAACTTGTACTTCTCAAGCGCTTAGTACAGTGCTCTGCACATAGTAAGCGCTCAGTAAATACGATTGATGATATACAGGTGCTGTGGGGAGGGGAAGGAGGTAGGGCAGGGGGATGGGGAAGAGGAGAGGAAAAGGGGGGCTCAGTCTGGGAAGGCCTCTTGGAGGAGGTGAGCGCTCAGTAGGGCTTTGAAGGGAGGAAGAGAGCTAGCCCCGTGGGTCCTGGTCGATAGTGGGACAGGCGAGAACAAAGTACAGTGAGGAGACTAGTGGCAGAGGAGCGGAGGGTGCGGGCTGGGCTGGAGAAGGAGAGAAGGGAGGTGAGGTAGGAGGGGGCCAGGGGATGGATGGACAGCCTTGAAGCCCAGGGTGAGGAGTTTTTGACTGTTGCATAGGTTGATTGGTAGCCACTGGAGATTTTTGAGGAGGGAAGTAACATGCCCAGAGCATTTCTGCACAAAGATGATACAGGCAGCAGCATGAAGTATAGACTGAAGTGGGAAGAGACAGGAGGATGGGAGATCAGAGAGGATCTATTGGGTGTATTTATTATTCTATTTATTTATTTATTTTACTTGTACATATCTATTCTATTTATTTTATTTTGTTAATATGTTTGGTTTTGTTCTCTGTCTCCCCCTTCTAGACTGTGAGCCCACTGTTGGGTAGGGACCGTCTCTATATGTTGCCAACTTGTACTTCCCAAGCGCTTAGTACACTGCTCTGCATACAGTAAGCACTCAATAAATACGATTGATTGATTGATTGATTGATCTATTCCTGACTCGGCATGCTGCAGGTCTAGGGGTAAGAGTGCTTAGTAGAGTGATTGTTCCCAGGAGGCCCTCCCCAAATAGCCCCTCATTTCCTCTCCTTCCACTCCCTCTGTGTCACCCTTATACTTAGATTTCTGCCCTTTATTCCACCCTCCCTCAGCCCCATAGCATTTAGGTTCATATCCATAATTTATTTATTTCTACTATTCATTCATTCAATTCAATCATATTCATTGAGCGCTTACTGTGTGCAGAGCACTGTACTAAGCGCTTGGAAAGTACAGTTTAATACTAATACTAATTATAAATACTAATACTAGTTACTTATACTAATTAGAAATACTAATGCCTCTCTCCCCCTCTAAACAGCAAACTTGTTGTGGGCAGGTAACAGAACACATCTACCAACTCTGTTATTTTATACTCCCCCAAGTGCTTAGTACAGTGCTCTGTACCCAGTAAGTGTTCAACACTTACAGTTGAATGATTTTTAGAGGGTGCTTTCAAGATTTTCTTAGCAACTACTATTACTAGTTCAAGATCTCCGCATCATCTGCAAATTCATCTTTCTATCTGGTTTTCTTGGTGAGTTTATCGGTTTACTTCCAATGACTATCTTGTATCCTGTATGCGTAGCAATTAATCAATCATATTTATTGAGTGCTTACTATGTGCAGAGCACTGTACTAAGCGCTTGGGAGAGCACAATATAACAGTCAGCATCGTGGCTCAGTGGAAAGAGCCCAGGCTTGGGAGTCAGAGGTCACGGTTTTGAATCCTGGCACTGCGACTTGTCAGCTGTGTGACCTTGGGCAAGCCACTTCACTTCTCTGTGCCTCAGTTCCCTCATCTGTAAAATGGGGATGAAGATTGTGAGCCCCTCGTGGGACTTCCTGATCATCTTGTAACCTCCCCAGTGCTTAGGATAGTGCTTTGCACATAGTAAGTGCTTAATTCATTGATTCATTCATTCAATCATATCTATTGAGCACTTACTGTGTGCAGAGCACTGTACTCAGCACTTGGGAAGCACAAGTTGGCAACATATAGCGATGGTCCCTACCCAACAACAGGCTCACAGTCTAGAACGGGGAGACAAGCAGCAAAACAAAACATATTAACAAAACAAAATGAATAGAACAGTAAATATGTACAAGTAAAATAAATAGAGTAATAAATCTGTACAAACATATATGCAGGTGCTGTGGGGAGGGGAAGGAGGTAGGGAGGGTGGGAGAGAGGAAGGAGGGGGCTCAGTGTGGGAAGGCCTCCTGGAGGAGGTGAGCTCTCAGTAGGGCTTTGAAGGGAGGAAGAGAGCTAGCTCGGTGGATGTGCGGAGGGAGGGCATTCCAGGCCAGGGGGAGAATGTGGGCCAGGGGTCGACGGCGGAACAGGCGAGAACGAGGCCCAGTGAGGAGGTTAGTGGTGGCAGAGGAGCGGAGGGTGCGGGCTGGGCTGGAGAAGGAAAGAAGGGAGGTGAGGTAGGAGGGGGCGAGGGGATGGACAGCCTGGAAGCCAAGAGTGAGGAGTTTTTGCCTGATGCATAGGTTGATAAATGTAATAAAAAAGACACATCCCCTGTCTACAGTCTAGAGGGAGAGACAGTCATTAATACAAATAAGGAAATGATGGCTGCGGATATAAGCGGTGTGGGGCTGGAAGTGGAGATGAAGTAAGGGAGCGAAGAAGGGTGATGCGGAAGGGAGAGGGAGAAGAGGAAAGGAGGGTGCAGTCAGGGAAGGCTTCTTGGAGGAGATGGGCCTTCAGTAAGGCTTTGAAGAGGGGGAAGAGTCACTGTCGGATTAGAGGAGGGAGGGCATTCCAGGCCAGAGGCAAGATGTGGGCGAGAGGTCGACAGTGAAGTAGAAGAGATTGAGGTACAGCAAGTGGGTTGGCTTAAGAGGAGTGAAATAATAATAATAATAATGATAATAATGGTATTTGTTAAGCACTTACTACGTGCCAAGCACTGTTCTAAGTGCTGGGGGAGATACACGGTGATCAGGTCGTCCCACGTGGGGCTCACAATCTTCATCCCCATTTTACAGATGACATGACTGAGGCACAGAGAAATGAAGTAACTGGCCCAAAGTCACACGGCCGACAAGCGGCGGAGCCGGGATTAGAACCCATGACCTCTGATTCCCAAGCCCGGGCTCTTTCCGTTGAGCCACACTGCTTCTCTGCTCAGAAACGCACAGACTATGTGTTTGAATGTCAGCCAGCGTAATTAGCCCTTTATGGAAACAATTATCAGGTGAACTAAAGGCATAGTATGTCTTCTTAAGTGCTTTAATAACCTTTTACCTTCTGAGGAAGAAAGGTAGCTATCATCGGTTATAGAGAACTCTATTTCCCTTCTCAAAACGCTGGAACCGACCAGAGCTTATTAATAATGAAGCTACTAAAGTCATAATTAATTGTTTAATTTACCAGGCGCAAGCGATTATAATACCATAAGCAGAGCCGATGAAAGAGATGGGGAGCATAAGTACGACATTAAAAGTTGGTCACCTCTCCACGGCCCTTGAAGTGGCTAACGTTACCTCACTGGGGAGTTGTGGAAAATTAAATCAGGCCGGAAAGACTAAGGTGGATGGGACGATTGAACTCGCACAAATCACGCTCCTCGGGTCACTGAGATAGTCGGGCGAGGAAAGACACGGAAGGGTCAGCTAATAATAGCGTTCATTTCTTCAATTGTATTTATTGAGCGCTTACCATGTGCAGATTTCCAATGCTCTGAGCGTGTCACCCCCTTTCTCAAAAATCACCAGTGGTTGCCTGTCAACCTTCGCTTGAAGCAAAAATTCCTCACTCTCGGCTTCCAAGCCATCCATCCCCTTCCCCCTCCTCCCTCACCTCCTTTCTCTCCTTCTCCAGCCCAGCCCGCACCCTCCGCTCCTCTGCTCCCGCTAACCTCCTCTCTGGGCCTCGTTCTCACCTGTCCCAATCAATCAATCAATCAATCAATCACATTTATTGAGCACTTACTGTGTGCAGAGCACTGTACTAAGCGCTTGGGAAGTACAAGATGGCAACACATAGAGACAGTCCCTACCCAACAGTGGGCTCACAGTCTAGAATGATGTGCATCTATCTGTAATTCTCCTTATTTATAATTCTCCTTTGTTTTGTTGTCTGTCTCCCCCCTTCTAGACTGTAAGCCTGTTGGGTTGGGATTGTCTCCGTTGCCGAATTGTACTTTCTAAGGGATTAGTACAGTGCTCTGCACAAAGTAAGCACTCAATAAATATGATTGAATGAATGAATGGAGAGTCAGTTGGAATCTGTAAGAAAAGGCCATTTTTAAAACTCTCCCTAAAAGCCCCACATAATAATAATAATAATGATGGCATTTATTAAGCACTTACTATGTGCAAAGCACTGTTCTAAGCGCTGGGGAGGTTACAAGGTGATCAGGTTGTCCCACAGGGGGCTCACAATCTTAATCCCCATTTTACAGATGAGGTAACTGAGGCACAGAGAAGTTGTGACTTGCCCAAAGTCACACAGCTGACAATTGGTGGAGCCAGCATTTGAACCCATGACCTCTGACTCCAAAGCCGGCACCCTTTCCACTGAGCCACACTGCTTTGCTGCTTCTCCCACATATGCTTATATTCTGCCATTTCCCTTACCCATAATGTATTGCAATGTTTGCCTCTCCAGCCCAGGCCCGGGAGTCAGAATAATAATAATAACAATAATAATGATAATAATAATAATAATGGCATTTATTAAGCGCTTACTATGTGCAAAGCACTGTTCTAAGCGCTGGGGAGGTTACAAGGTGATCAGATTGTCCCACGGGGGGCTCACAGTCTTAATCCCCATTTTACAGATGAGGTAACTGAGGCCCAGAGAAGTGAAGTGACTTGCCCAAAGTCACACAGCTGACAATTGGCAGAGCAGGGATTTGAACCCACGACCTCTGACTCCAAAACCCGGTCTCTTTCCACTGAGCCACGCCGCTTCCCAGAAGGACCTGGTTTCTAATCTCCGCTCCACCACTTGTCTCTGTGTGACCTTGGCCTAGTCACTTCACTTCTCTGTTCCTCGTTACCTCATCTGTGAAATGAGGATGAAGATTGTGAGCCCCGTGTGGGACAGGGACTGTGTCCAACCGGATTACCTTGTATCTACCACAGTGCTTAGAACGGTGCTTGGCACATATTAAGCGTACGTGGCTTAGTGGCAAGAGCCCAGGCTTGGGAGTGAGAGGACATGGGTTCTAATCCCGCCTCTGCCACTTGTCTGCTGTGTGGCCTTGGGCAGGCCACTTCACTTCTCTGGACCTCAGTTCCCTCATCTGGAAAATGGGAATGAAGACTGTGAGCACCATGTGGGACAACCTGATGACCTTGTATCCCCCCCAGCACTTGGAGCAGTGCTTGGCACATAGTAAGTGCTTGATAAATACCATCATCATCATCCTCAACAAATGCTATAATAATAATAATAATAATGGAAGACAGACTCATCGGGGGAAGGGAATGTGTCTACCAACTTTGTTGTACTCTCCCGGGTGTTTAGTAGAGTGCTCTGCACACAGTAAGTGCTCAATAGATACACTTGATTGATCCAGCGCCTAGAACAGTGCTGTGCACATAGTAAGCACTTAACAAATGCCATCATTATTGTTATTAATTGGTCAACCCAAAACTGTTCCCTTCCCCAACATGCAATAGACTGTTTAAAGTGCACAGGAGTGAATAACTATGACAATCAATTGGGAAAATATTGGGGAAGCAGGTTAGCCTAGTGGATAGAGCGCAGCCCTGGGAATTAGAAGGTCATGAGTTCTAATCCCAGCTCTGACATTTGTTTGCTCTGTGACCTTGGGCAAATCACTTCACTTCCCTGCTCCTTGGTTTCCCCATCTGTAAAATGGATTTTAAGACTGTGAACCCTTATTTGGGACAGGGACTATGTCTAACCCGATTTGCTTGTATCCACCCCAGCGCTTAGTACAGTGCCTGAAAGATAGTGAATGCTTAACAAATATCATAATCATAATCATAATAATGGCATTATTAAGTGCTTACTATGTGCAAAGCACTGGGGAGTTTACAAGGTGATCAGGTTGTCCCACGGGGGGCACACAGTCTTAATCCCCATTTGACAGATGAGGTAACTGAGGCCTAGAGAAGTGAAGTGACTTGCCCAAAGTCACACAGCTGACAACTGGCGGAGCCGGGATTTGAACCCATGCCCTCTGACTCCAAAGCCAGGCTCTTTCCACTGATCCATGCTGCTTCTCATGATTATTATTATTACAGGGTTTCTAGCAGCTTGCCTATTTACTGTTATTATCTTGTCTGTATCACTCATTTGAGCGCCTCATGGGCAGGGAACATGTCACTTCTTTATATTTGTTTCTTTTTTTGTTTTTAATATAATGCTATTTTTTTAAGTGCCTACTATGTGTCAGGCACTGTACGATATGCTGGGATGGATAGAAGTTAATCAGGTTGGACACAGTCCCTGTTCCACATGAGGTTCACAGTCTTAATCCCCATTTTACAGATGAGGGAACTGAGGCACAGAAAAATTAAGTGACTTGCCCAACGTCCCACAGCAGATAGTGGCAGAGTCGGAATTAGAACCCAGGTCTTCTGACTCCCAGGCCTGGACTCTCTCCACCAAGAATATACTAAAAGACCTTAAAACAAACATCAAACAAGCTTCACAATTAAATCACCACACACGCATCCACTAGGAAAACAGGAAATTTTATAAAAATAATTAAAATTCTAGTTCTTGTTAAGTGCTTCCAGCTGTTAGTACAGTGCCTGGCACATAGTAAGTGCAGTGTGGCTCAGGGGAAAGAGCATGGGCTTTGGAGTCAGAGGTCATGGGTTCAAATCCTGGCTCCGCCAATCGCCAGCTGTGTGATTTTGGGCAAGTCCCTTCACTTCTCTGGGCCTCACTGACCTCATCTGTAAAATGGGGATTAAGACTGTGAGCCCGCCATGGGGCAACCTGATTACTTTGTAACCTCCCCAGCACTTAGAACAGTGCTTTGCACATAGTAAGTGTTTAATAAATGCTATTATCATTATTATTATTATTATTAACAAATGCCATAATTATTAGTACTACTATGTGTTAAGCCCTGTACTAACACTGGTGTAGCTATAAGATTAACTTTTTAACAATCATAAAAAATAAACAGTAATAATTGTGGTATTTGTTTAGCGCTTCCTAGACTGTGAGCCCGTCGTTAGGTAGGGACTGTCCCTATATGTTGCCGACTTGTACCTCCCAAGCGCTTAGTCCAGGGCTCTGCACACAGTAAGCGCTCAATAAATACGATTGAATGAATGAATGAATGAATGCTTACTATGTATTAAGCACTGTTTTAAGCATCAGGGTAGATACAAACTGATCAGGTTAGACACATCCCCTGTCGCACAAGGAGCTCAAAGTCTTAATCACCATTTTTCAGATGAGGTAACTGATACACAGGGAAATGAAGTGATGGGATTAAGTGATTAAATTAAAGTACAGATGTAGGAACTGAGGCACAGATAAATTAAGCGACTTGCCCAAGGTCCCACAGCAGACAGTGGTGGAGTCAGAATTAGAACCCAGGTCCTCTGACTCCCAGGCACGTGCTCTTTCCACAGAGAATATATTAAAAGACCTTAAAACAAATACCAAACAAATATCAAACAAATGGAAATTAAATTACCCAAGGTCACAGAGCAGACAAGTGGACATAGCATGGTACTAAATGCTTGGAAGTGTACAGTAATAATAATAATAATGGTATTTATTAAGTGCTTACTATGTGCAAAGCACTGTTCTAAGCACTGGGGGGATATAAGGTGATCAGGTTGTCCCACGTGGGGCTCACAGCCTTAATCCCCCTTTTACAGATGAGGTCACTGAGGCCCAGAGAAGTGAAGTGACTTGCCCAAAGTCACACAGCTGACAATTGGCAGAGCCGGGATTTGAACCCGTGACCTTTGACTCCAAAGCCCGGGCTCTTTCCACTGAGCCACGCTGCTTCTCTAATACAACAAAGTTGGCAGACATGTTCTCTACCCACAGTAAGCTAACAGACTAGACGGGGAGACAGACATTCAAATAAAAATAAATAAAATTATGGCATTTGTTAATAACAATAATAATAAATAATGATGGCATTTGTTAAGTGCTTACTATGTGCAAAGCACTGTTCTAAGCGCTGGGGAGGTAACAAGGTGATCAGGTTGTCCCACAGGGGGCTCACAGTCTTAATTCCCATTTTACAGATGAGGGAACTGAGGCCCAGAGAAGTTAAGTGACTTACCCAAAGTCACACAGCTGACAGTTGGCGGAGCCGGAGTTTGAACCCATGACCTCTGACTCCAAAGCCCGGGGTCTTTCCACTGAAGCCATAACAAACGGTACTCTCCCAAGTGCTCACTACAGTACTCTGCACACAGTAAGCGCTCAATAAGTACCGTTGAATGAACGAAAGAGTGGAGAGGAAAAGGTGGATTAATGTTGGGAAGGTAGAACCGACAAGATTTGGTGATAGATTGAATATGTGGGCAGAGAAGCAGCATGGCCTAGTGGATAGAACCCGGGTCTGGGAGACAGAAGGTCTTGAGTTCTAATCCTGGCCCTGCCACTTGTCTGCCATGGGACCTTGAGCAAGTCACTTCACTTCTCTGGGCCTCAGTCCCCATATCTGTATAATGGGGATTGAGACTGTGAGCCCCATGTGGAACAGGGACTGCGTCCAACCCTATTTGCCTGTCTCCACCTCAGCGCTTAGTACAGTGCTTAGCACACATTAAATGCTTAACAAATACCACAAGTATTAGCAGTAGTTTCTAGACTGTGAGCCCATTCTTGGGTAGGGACCGTCTCTATATCAATCAATCAATAGTATTTATTGAGCGCTTACTGTGTGCAGAGCACTGTACTAAGCGCTTGGGAAGTACAAGTTGGCAACACATAGAGACAGTCCCTACCCAACAGTGGGCTCACAGACTTGTGCTTCCCAAGCACTTAGTACAGTGCTCTGCACACAGTAAGCGCTCAATAAATACGATTGAATGAATGAATAGTAGTAAGGGGGGAGATAAGTGAAGGACAATGCCAAGCTTATGGGCTTGTGACATAGGGAGGGTAATAATAATAATAGTAATGGCATTTATCAAGAGCTTACTATGTGCAAAGCACTGTTCTAAGCACTGGGGAGGTTACAAAGTCATCAGGTTGTCCCACGGGGGGCTCACAGTCTTAATCCCCATTTTACAGATGAGGGAACTGAGGCTCAGAGAAGTTAAGTGACTTGCCCAAAGTGACACAGCTGACAATTGGCGGAGCTGGGATGGTGGTATTGTCTACAGGGATGGGAAAGACTGGGGGAGGAAAGTGTTTGGGTGGGAAGATAAGGGACCTCTGTTTTGGACATGTGAATTTCGAGGTGTCACAGCACATCCAGGTAGAAATATCCCAAAGGCAGAAGGAAATGTGAGATCTCAGAGGAGAAAGGAGGAGGAGAAGATGAAGATTTGAGAATCATCAGCGTAGAGGTGGTAGTTGAAGATTGAGAGCTCATTGTGTGCACTAAGCACTTATTGAGCGCTTATCATTAGGAAAGTACAATAGAGAAGCAGCATGGCATAAAGGATAGAGCCCAGGCCTGGGAATCCAAAGGCCATGGGTTCAAATTCTGGCTCTGCCATTTGCCTGCTGTGTGACAAGTCACTTCACTTCTCTGGGCCTCAGTTATCTCATCTGTAAAATGGGGATTGAACTGCTTCTGCTACTACTGCTACTATTACTACTACTAATAATAATTATGGCATTTGCTAAATGCTTACTATGTGCCAAGCACTGTTCTAGATACAAGATAATCGGATTGGGCACAGTTTCTGCCCAACGTGAGGCTCACAGTCTTTTAGACTGTGAGGCCACTGTTGGGTAGGGACTGTCTCTATATGTTGCCAACTTGTACTTCCCAAACGCTTAGTACAGTGCTCTGCACACAGTAAGCGTTCAATAAATACAACTGATTGATTGATTGATTAAGCCCCATTTTACAGATGAGGGAACTGAGGCCCAGAGAAGTTAAGTGACTTACCCAAGGTCCCACAGCAGATAAAAGGTGGAGCAGGGATTAGAACCCAAGTCCTCTGACTCTCGGTCCTGTGTTCTTGGGAAGCCATGCTGCTTCCCAAATTATGACATTTCTTTCAGCTCAGATAATAATGAGGGTATTTGTTAAGTGCTTACTATGTGCCAAGCACTGTTCTAAGCACTATAGCCAGGTCCCTGAGGTGAAAGAATAACCCGCTATTTTCCCCCTCCGGGTTTTTTTTTAAAACCATATTTACAAAACCAGAGCCAGGCAGCGTGAGCTGAAGGGAAAGATGTTACCTTAGTTTTTTTTCCAAGGCTCCTAATTAAAATTAATACCGCAGAAATCTCAACCGGCTCCTTACAACACAGCTATAATGAAGAAAAAGCCTTTCGCCTGTAAAGCGCAAATCTTGGGAGAAAACAAGAAAGCCGTTCCTGAGTCGGTCGATTAAACCACTCATGCCAGATGACATTCATCTCCCTCCTCCGATGGCAGAAAACACGTCATCAGACCTTCTGGACGTCACTGAGTTTTCCAGAAGTGCTCTTCCTCTCCTCTCGCTAGGACATCTAAATCTCTCCTCTGCACGATAAATAAGAATGAATAGACAAGAGACTGTGTTAAATCACCGCCGGCCCATCCCGGACATCATTAGAACCAGCCTCGGTGAAGTCGGGACAGGGCGTGATAGCGGTGTCGGCAGGGACTGATTTATACGTTAGCTGGAAATGTTTCTATCTCCACTCGTTACCATCTCTATAAATCTTTGCCAAGTTATATGCATATAAAGCTCCCTAAAGCAATTCTGTCCCTCGTGTCCTGTTTTTGAATGGGGCAGCTGTGAGCAGTCCTCTATAATACATAACTTTTATATGGGTATATAGAATTATGGTACTTGTTAAGCGCTTACTATGTGCCAGGCACCGTAGTAAGTGCTGGGTAGATCCCCTTTTAGACTGTGAGCCCACTGTTGGGTAGGGACTGTCTCTATATGATGCCAACTTGTACTTCCCAAGCGCTTAGTACAGTGCTCTGCACACAGTAAGCACTCAATAAATACGATTGATGATGATGATGATTCAAGCACATTGGACACAGTCCCTGTCTCACGTGGGGCTCTCAGTATCAATCCCCATTTTATAGATGATGGAAGTGAGGCCCAGAGAAGTAAAGTGACTTGCCCAAGGTCACACAGCCAACAAATGGCTGAGCCAGAATTAGAACCCACGACCTTCCGTCTCCCAGGCCTTTCTATCCACTATGCCATCCTATATAATACATAACTCTATAAGACATAATACATAACGCCTGTCTAGTTGTATTGTTTTGTTATCTGTCTCCCCCTTTTAGACTGTGAGCCCATTGTTGAGTAGGGATTTTCACTATTTGTTGCCGAATTGTACTTTCCAAGCGCTTAGTCCAGTGCTCTGCACACATTAAGTGCTCAATAAATATGATTGAATGAATGAATGAATGAAAACTGGACTGTAAGCTCATTGTGGACAGGGAATGTGTCTGTTTATTGTTGTGTCATCCTCTCCAAAGTGCTTAAAACACTCAGGAAGCACTCAATAAATACGACTGAACGAATGAATAACTTTGGACCTTTCTGCCTCACAAATAAATAACCCCTCCCATCCCTCCTCAGCCTTCTCTCACTATTTCTAGGTCATAAAGACATAAATTCCGGGCAGCAAAAGCTAGGAGGGTCTCTTAGTCAAATATATTTTATTACTGACAAGCAGGAGGAGATGATGTGTGAGAAGTTTTGTCGTTTGACTTGGTATTTTCATGCGGCTGACAAGTCTGTGAGAAGTGTAAATTGGGAGAAGATGGTTTAGCAGACAAGCAGATCAAGGGCTTCCAAATCACCGAGAGGAGACAAAAGTTCTCCAGATTTTTGAACTAGGGGCCCGTGGTCTTCTCTCACAGAGATATAATAATGATGATAATAATAATAATAATATTTGTTAAGCACTTACTAGAGAAGCAGCATGGCCTAGTGGAAAGAGCAGGGGCTTGGAGGTCAGAGGACCTCGTTTCTCATCCCAATTCTGTCTCCTACCTGCTGTGCGATCTTGGGCAAGTCACTTAACTTCTCTGGGCTTCAGTTCCCTCAACTGCAAAGTTGGGATTCAATATTTGTTCCCCCTCCTACTTCGATTTTGAGCCCCACATAGGGCCTGAGGATCTTGTATATATCCTTAGTGCTTTGTAATGATAATAATAATAATGATGGCATTTGTTAAGCGCTTACTATGTGCAGAGCACTGTTCTAAGCACTGGGGGGGATACAAGGTGATCAAGTTGACCCACGTGGGGCTCACAGTCTTAATCCCCATTTTACAGATGAGATAACTGAGGCTCAGTGAAGTTAAGTGACTTGCCCAAGGTCACACAGCAGACATGTGGCGGAGGCTGGATTCGAACCCATGACCTCTGACTCCAAAGCCCGGGCTCTTTCCACTGAGCCATTTTAGTACAGTGCTTGACACATAGTAAGTGCTTAACAAATGCCACAATTATTATAACTATATGCCAAGCACTGTACTAAGTGCTGAGGTAAAAACAAGATCCTCAGGTCAGACTCATGGGTCTCACAGTCCAAGGAGGAGGGAGAACAGGGAAATAATAATAATCAATCAATCAATCAATCGTATTTATTGAGCGCTTACTGTGTGCAGAGCACTGTACTAAGCACTTGGGAAGTACAAGTTGGCAACACATAGAGACAGTCCCTACCCACAGTGGGCTCACAGTCTAAAAGGGGGAATTTAATATAATAATAGTGATGGTATTTGTTAAGCACTTACTTATGTGCCAAGCACTGTTGTAAGCACTGGGGTAGATACAAGCTAATCATGTTGTCCCACATGGGGCTCACAGTCTTTAATCCCCATTTTACAGATGAGGGAACTGAGGCATAGAGGAGTTAAGCGACTTGCCCAAGGTCACGCAGCAGACAAATGGGAGGGTCGGGATTAGAACCCACGTCCTCTGATTCCCAAGCCCATGTTCTTTCCTGGATCCCATGCTGCTTCGCCCACGGGAGTTCCCATTTTACAGATGTGGCATAGGGAAATTAGGTGAGAGGCAGCATGGCCTAGTGGGTAGAGCCCGAGCCTGAGAGTCAGAAGGACCTGGGTTCTAATCCAGGTTCCACCACTTGTCTGTTGTGTGACCTTGGGATAGTCACTTCTTTACTTCTCTTAGAGAAGCGGCAATGCCTAGTGGCTAGAGCCCAGGCCTGAGAGAAGGACCTGGATTTAATCCCACCTCTGCCACTTGTCTGCTGTGTGACCTTGAGCAAGTCACTTCACTTCTGTGGGCCTCAGTTACCTCATCTGTAAATTGGGGATTATGATTGGGAGCCTCACGTGGGACAGGGACTGTATCCAACCAGATTTGCTTGTGTCTACCCCAGTGCTTAGCACAGTGTCTATCACACAGTAAGCACTTAAATGCCACAATTATTATTATTATTAACTCAGTCGTATTTATTGAGTGCTTACTGTGTGCAGAGCACTGTGCTAGGTGCTCGGGAGGGGACAATACGACAAAGAACGGACACATTCCCTGCCCACACGAGCTTGCAGTCTAGAAGTGGAGGAGACAGAGATGGATACAAATAAAGAAAATTACAGATATGTATATGTGTTGTGAGGCTGGGAGCGGAGAAAAGCAAAGAGAACAAGTCAGGGAGATTTAGGAAGGGAGTGGGAGATGGGGAAAGGTGGGGCTTAGTCTGGGAAGGCCGCTTGGAGGAGGTGGGCCTTCAGTAAGGCTTTGAAGGTGGGGGGAGAGTCATTGTGTGTGGGATTTGAGGAGGGAAGGCATTCCAAGCCAGAGGCAGGACGTGGCCCAGGGATCGGCGGTAAGACGGGTGAGATAGAGGACCAGGGAGAAGGTTAACAGCAGCAGAGGAGCGGAGGGTGCGGGCTGGGATGGAGAAGGAGAGGAGGGAGGTGAGGTAATAATAATAATAATGGCATTTATTAAGCGCTTACTATGTGCAAAGCACTGTTCTAAGCGCTGGGAAGGTTACAAGGTGATCAGGTTGTCCCACGAGGGGCTCACAGTCAATCCCCATTTTACAGATGTGGGAACTGAGGCACAGAGAAGTGAAGTGACTTGCCCAAAGTAACACAGCTGACAGGCGGTGGAGCCGGGATTTGAACCCATGACCTCTGACTCCAAAGCCCAGGCTCTTTCCACTGAGCCACGAGGTAGGAGGGGGCGAGGTGGTGAATGGCTTTAAAGCCAATGGCGACCAGTTTCTATTTGATGCAGAAGTGGCCGGACAATCACTGGAGTTTCTTGAGGAGCGGGGAAACCTGGCCTGAGTGTTTTTGTAGAAAAATGATGCGGGCAGCAGAGTGAAGTATGGACCGAAGTGGGGAGAGACAGGAGGCTGGGAGGTCAGCGAGGAGGCTGATACAGTCATCCAGGTGGGAGAGGACGAGGGATTGGATTAATGTGGTAATAATAATAATAATGGCATTTATTAAGTGCTTACTATGTGCAAAGCACTGTTCTAAGCTCTGGGGAGGTTACAAGGTGATCAGGTTGTCCCACGGGGGGCTCATAGTCTTAATCCCTGTTTCACAGATGAGGCAACTGAGGCACAGAGAAGTTAAGCGACTTGCCCAAAGTCACACAGCTGGCAATTGGCGGAGCCGGAATTTGAACCCATGACCTCTGACTCCAAAGCCCGGGCTCTTTTCCACTGAGCCACCCTCCTTCAAACTTCAAACTGTGGTAGCAGTTTGGATGGAGAGGATAGGGTGGATTTTAGCCTCATTAATATTATTATTATTTCAGGGCCTCAGTTCTCATGCCAAAATGATTTGGGGGTGTCTGTTCAGCTTGGGAAAGCCTGAAATTTCACTTTAACTCACCGTATAACATTTTGGAAGCCTTGTATTCTGGGAACTCACCTTCAACTCCTTAACCATCCTTAGAAGAAGGAACAGAGGTAAATTGCAATGTTGCCGTCATTTAATATGATTTGCAACTCTGTTCACACCGCACTAAACCTTTCTGACGTATTTACTCAAAAAAGATGCATTGCCACTCGAGCCGAGGGAGTCTTTCACTGCTACAGCACACATCCCTCGCCCAGAGACGCGCGGTCTTCCATCTGAATAAAAACTAAAGGAGTGAAATTCCGAAGGAAACCTTCCCGACTGTGGCCGTCTTCTGGGGGACCCTGGCAAAAGCCTTTAACCGGAAGATTTATCTCCCAACTTGAGCAACAGATTTACCCAAATGAAGATAACTTCCTCGTTCATAGCAGCAGGTAAATAAACCTGCACACAGTAAGCGCTCAATAAATATGATTAAATGAATGAATGGGTAAACCGCTCTTTGAGGGAGAGATCATAAGGAGACCCTGGAGATGTGTGAAATAGAAATAATAAAAATAATAATGGCATTTGTTAAGCGCTTACTATGTGCAAAGCACTGTTCTAAGCGCTGGGGGAGATACAAGGCGATCAGGTTGTCCCACGTGGGGCTCACAATCTAAATCCCCATTTTACAAATGAGGGAACTGAGGCCCGGAGAAGTTAAGTGACTTGCCCAAGGTCACACAGCAGACATGTGGCAGAGCCGGGATTCGAACCCATGACCTCTGACTCCCAAGCCCAGGCTCTTTCCACTGAACCACGCTGCCGAATTGCATTGTCTACACATATTTGACTGAATAAATCACATATTTTCCTTGTGACTCCTCAATTTCCCTAGCCTTAAGGAATCATATTTATATTGTCTGTCTCCCCCTTTAAATTGTAAGCTCATTGTGGTCAGGGAATGTGTTTACTAACTGTTTTATTGTTATATCGTATCAGTCAATAGAGAGGATGGTGATGATGGCATTTATTAAGCGCCTTTTACGTGCAAAGCACTGTTCTAAGCGCTGGGGAGGTTACAAGGTGATCAGGTTGTCCCTCGTGGGGCTCACAGATTTAATCCCCATTTTCCAGATGAGGTAACTGAGGCACAGAGAAGTGAAGTGACTTGCCCAAAGTCACACAGCTGACAATTGGCGGAGCGGGGATTTGAACCCATGACCTCTGACTCCAAAGCCCGTGCTCTTTCCAACTGAGCCACGTGGCTTAGCGGAAAGACCACAGGCTTGGGAGTCAGAGGTTGTGGGTTCTAATTCTGACTCTGCCACTTGTCAGCTATGTGACTTTGGGCAAGTCACTTCACTTCTCTGTGCCTCAGTGACCTCATTTGTAAAATGGGGATTAAGATTGTGAGCCCTGCATGGGACAACTGGATTGCCTTGTATCTACCCCAGAGCTTAGAACAGTGCTTGGCACATAGCAAGCATTTAACAAATACCATCATCATTATTATTATTATTATCAATCAATCCTTCAGTGATATTTATTGAGTGCTTGCGATGTGTCGAGCGCTGTACTAAGCACTTCGGCAAATCCAATACAACGGAATTAGCAGACGTTTCCTGCCCATATAAAGCTTGCAGTCTAGAGGGGGAGACAATATATATTATAAGATGTAATTTAAAGATATCTAGATAAACACTATGGGACTGGCAGTGGGCAAGTATTAAATGTCCCTAGTTCACGGATATTATACTCACCCAAGCACTTAGTACAGTGCTCTGCACACATAGTGCGGAAGCAGCATGGCATAGTGGATAGAACCCAAGTCTGAGCGTCAGAAGGTTCTAATCCCGGCTTCACCATTTGTCTGCTGTGTGACCTTGGACAAGTCACTTCACTTCTCTGGGCCTCAGTTTCCTCACCTGTAAAATGAGTATTAAGACGGTGAGACTGTGTGGGACCGGGACTCTGTCCAACCAAATTTGCTTTTATCCACCCCAGCGCTTAGGACAGTGCCTGGCACTTAGTAAGTGCTTAACAAATACCATAATTATTATCATTAGAGAAGCAGCATGGCTCAGTGGAAAGAGCCCGGGCTTGGGAGCCAGAGGTCATGGGTTCTAATCCCGGCTCCGCCACTTGTCAGCTGTGTGACTTTGGGCAAGTCACTTAACTTCTCTGGGCCTCAGTTCTCTCATCTGTAAAATGAGGATTAAGGCTGTGAACCCGACGTGGGACAACCTGATCACCTTGTATCCCCTCCCCAGTGCTTAGAACAGTGCTTCACACATAGTAAGCGCTTAACAAATGCCATCATTATTAGTAGTAGTAGTAGAAACACTCAATAAATACAATTGATTGATTAATAATACTAATAATCCTGGTGATGACTGTGGTTAGAGAAGCAGTGTGGCTTAGTGTAAAGAGCCCGGGCTTGGGAGTCAGAGGTCATGGGTTCTAATCCCAACTCCACCAATTGTCAGTTGTGTGATTTTGGGCAAGTCACTTCACTTATCTGTGCCTCAGTGACCTCATCTGTAAAATGGGGATGAAGGCTGTGAGCTCCATGTGGGACAACCTGATTACCTTGCGTCTGCCAAGTGGCTAAGAAACTGGATTTAAGATCCAATGGACATATGTCCGCGTGGGTTCGAACCCCACTCCTGGTAAGGAGAATTTTCCAGTGCTTAGAACAGTGCTTTGCACATAGTAAGCGCTTAATAAATGCCAACATTATTATTATTATTACCCCGGTGCTTAGAACAGTGCTTGGCACATAGTAAGCACTTAACAAATACCATCATTATTTAAGCCCTTACTTTGTGCCACGCACTGTACTGAGCACTGGGGTAGATAAAGATAATCAGGTAGGACACAGTCCCCATCCCATGTGGGGCTAACAGTCTTAGGAGGAAGGACAACAGGTATTGAATCCCCATTTTGCAGATGAGGAAACTGAGGCCCAAAGAAGGTCATCGACTTACCCAAGGTCACCCCGGCAGGCAAATGACAGAGCCGGAAACAGAACCTTGGTCTCCCGACTTCCAGGAAGTCACACGTTGGCCTTTGCCTGGCTCGAGTTAATGGCTTTTAAATTTGGTTTTCGTGAACGTGCAGCCTGGACGCTGGAAACAGCAGATGGCCGATGGATTTTCCGTCTGTTTCTCGGCGTCCTGTAGAATTCGCTTTTGGTCTTCAGACAATATGGCTGAGTGTCGAAGGGACCGTTGAGTGTCGGGTAGTAGCGTGGCTTTGTGGAAAGTGCTCAGGCCTGGGAGTGAGAGGACCTGGGTTCTGATCGCGGCTCTGCCACTTACCTGCCGTGTGACCTTAGGCAAGTCACTTCACTTCTCTGGGCCTCCGTTCCCTCACCTGCAAAATGGGGAGTCAATACCAGTTCTCCCTCCTCTAGACTGTAAGCTCATTTGCGTCAGAGAACATGTCCACCAACGTTTTCGTACTGTACTCACCCAATAATAATAATAATAATAACGATGGCATTTGTTAAGCGCTTACTATGTGCAAAGCACTGTTCTAAGCACTGCGGGGGATACAAGGTGGTCAGGTTGTCCACGTGGGGCTCACAGTCTTCATCCCCATTTTACAGATGAGGTAACAGAGGCTCAGAGAAGTTAAGTAACTTGCCCAAGGTCACACAGCTGACACGTGGCGGAGCCGGGATTCGAAACCATGACCTCTGACTCCCAAACCCGTGCTCTTTCCACTGGGCCACGCTGCTTCTCTAAGCGCTTAGTATAGTGCTCTGCATACATTAAGCGCTCAATAAATACCACTGATGATGACGATTCTCAGATTGTGAGCCCCAGGCAGGGAATGTATCAGTTTATTGTTGTACTGTACTTTCCCAAGCGCTTAGTACAAAGCTCACACATAGCAAGCACTCAATAAATATGATTGTAGGAAGAAATGAACGAATGAATGTGGGATCAGGACTGTATTCGGCCTGATGAACTTGTATCTACTCCAGCGCTTAGAACAGTGCTTGACGCGGAGTAAGCACTTGACAAATACCGTGAAAAAATACGATTTTAATGAAAGGGATTTGCTGTGTGTTGAGAACACGGGATATTATTATCTAATTGGTCATCTGGATAATGTGAAAGCCAGGTCCTCCAGGGAAGAATAGATCTTTTGTTAGGCACAAAATGCATGGGGACTCCAAGGAGATAATGTCTAATAACGGCCTTAACCCTGATAGCAATTTCAGACCCTTAAAATTCAAAAGGAAAATTGGACAGTTGCATAATGATGTGAAACTAACCAAGCTTTTAGAAATCTGAGCTCATGTTGGCCCTCACAGTGAAAATTCAATAGTCCTCCCAGAGAACTTCCCTAAGCCCTCTTTTCCTCTTCTCCCACTTCCTTCTTCAACCCCCCTCCCAGCTCCACACAACATACATGTCCATATATATAATTTATTTATAATAATAATCATGATATTTGTTGAGCCCTTACTATGTGCCAAGCACCATTCTAAGCGCTGGGGTCAGGTAATCTGGTTGTCCCACATGGGTCTCACAGTCTTAATCTCCATTTTACAGAGGAGGTAACTGAGGCACAGAGAAGTGAAGTGACTTGCCCAAAGTCACACAGCAGACAAGTAGCAGAGGCGGGATTAGAACCCACAACCCCTGACTCCCAAGCGGGCTCTTTCCACTGAGCCAAGATTGCGATCCCGTTGTTGAGTAGGGATTGTCACTATCTGTTACCTAATTGTACTTTCCAAGCGCTTAGTACAGTGCTCTAAACACAGTAAGTGCTCAATAAATACAATTGACTGACTGAACACGGTGTTTTAAGAGGGGGACTCACTCTCTTTTTTTATGGTATTTGTTAAGAGCTAACTTTGTGTCATGCACTATTTCAAGTGCTGGCTTGTTCACAAATTAATCAGGTCGGACACAGTCCTTGTCCCACATAGTGCTCACAGTCTAAATCAATCAATCAATTGTATTTATTGAGCGCTTACTGTGTGCAGAGCACTGTACTAAGCGCTTGGGAAGTACAAGCTTGCAACATATAGAGACGGTCCCTACCCAACAGTGGGCTCACAGTCTAGAAGATCGGAGGGAGAACAGGTATTGAATCTCAATTTGGCAGGGGAGGAAATTGAGGCCCAGAGAATCAATCAATCAATCAATCAATCATATTTATTGAGTGCTTACTGTGTGCAGAGCACTGTACTAAGCGCTTGGGAAGTCCAAGTTGGCAACATATAGAGACAGTCCCTACGCAACAGTGGGCTCACAGTCTAAAAGGGGGAGACAGAGAACGAAACCAAACATACTAACAAAATAAAATAAGTAGAATAGATACGTACAAGTAAAATAAATAAATAGAGAAGTGAAATGACTTGCCCAAAGTCAGACTGCAAACATTCATTCATTCATTCAATCGTATTTATTGCGCACTTACTGTGTGCAGAGCACTGTACTAGGCGCTTGGGAAGTCCAAGTTGGCAACATATAGAGACGGTCCCTCCCCAACGGGCTCACAGTCTAGTCAAATGGTGGAGTTGGGATTAGAATCCAGTTCCTCTGATGTCTAAATCAGGGCTCTTTCCACTACACCTCAGCCCAGTCAATAATTTATCTAAGGGCCCAAATTAGCCCTTATCCTGAGGAAATATCCCCTAGAGTCTCCCCCAGCGAGAAGCAGCGGGGCTTAATGGAAGAGCCTGGGCTTTGGAGTCAGCGGAGGTGGGTTCTTATCTCGACCCGCCACTTGTCTGCAGCGTGGCCTTGGGCAAGCTACTTAACTTCTCTGTGCCTCAGTTACCTCCTCTGAAAATGGGGACTAAGACTGTGAGCCCCACGTGGGACAACCTGATTACCTTGTATCTCCCCCAGTGCTTAGAACAGTGCTTGGCACATAGTAAGTGCTTAACAAATACCATAATTATCTTCTAGGCTGTGAGCCCACTGTTGGGTAGGGACCGTCTCTATATGTTACCAACTTGTGCTTCCCAAGCGCTTAGTACAGTGCTCTGCACACAGTAAGCGCTCAATAAATATGATTGAATGAATGAATGAATTATTATTAGGCACAAGTAGCTTGAGAAGCAGCGTGGCTCAGTGGAAAGAGCAAGGGCTTTGGAGTCAGAGGTCATGGGTTCAAATCCCAGCTCTGCCAATTGTCAGCTGTGTGACTTTGGGCAAGTCACTTCACTTCTCTGTGCCTCAGTGACCTCATCTGTAAAATGGGGATTAAGACTGTGAACCCCCTGTGGGACAACCTGATCACCTTGGAACCTCCCCAGTGCTTAGAACAGTGCTTTGCTTTTTAGACTGTGAGCCCACTGTTGGGTAGGGACTGTCTCTATATGTTGCCAGCTTGTACTTCCCAAGTGCTTAGTCCAGTGCTCTGCACACAGTAAGCGCTCAATAAATATGATTGATTGATTGATTGATTTGCACATAGTAAGCACTTAATAAATGCCATTATTATTATTATTATTATTGTCAGAGCAGGGGCTCAAAACATGTCTGAAAACTTGTCCATGTTTCATACATCAGCATGATGAGAGGCAGCATGGCTTAGTGGATAGACTGCAGGCTTTGGGAGTCAGAGGGACCTGTGTTCTAATCCTGGCTCTGCCACTTGTCTGCTGTGTGACCCTGGGCAAGTCATTTTGTTTCTCTGTGCTTCGGTTACCTCATCTGGAAAATGGGGATTAAAATTATGTGCCCCATGTAGGGCAGGGACAGTATCCAGCCTGAAGATCTGGTTGTATCTACCCCAGTGCTTAGAACAGTCCCTGGTATTCATTCATTCACTCATTCAATCATATTTATTGAGCACATACTGTGTGCAGAGCGCTGTACTGAGCACTTGGAAAGTACAATTCAGCAACAAAGAGAGACAATCCCTACCCAACAACAGGCTCACAGCCTAGAAGCGGGGAGATAGACAACAAAACAAATAAATGGGCACAAATAGCATCAGTATAAATGAATAGAATTACAGATGTATGCACATCATTAAATAAAATAAATAGAATAATAAATATGTGCATATATACACAAATGCTGTAAGGTAAGGAGGGACGTAGAGCAGAGGGAGTGAGTCAGGGTGATGGGGAGGGGAGGAGGAGCAGAGGAAAAGGGGGCTTAGTCTGGTACATCAATCAATCAATCAATCAATCGTATTTATTGAGCATTTACTGTGTGCAGAGCACTGTACTAAGCGCTTGGGAAGTACAAGTTGGCAACATATAGAGATGGTCCCTACCCAACAGTGGGCTCACAGTCTAGAAGACATAGTAAGTAAAAAATAAAAAATAAAAAATAAAATAGCATAAAAAATACCATTTTAAAGAAGCATCAGCATCTTTCATGGAACCCCTGACTAAAAGGAGTTCAATAAGTGCTCAATAAATGCGATTGATTGATTAAAAGCTCATTGTGCGCTGGGAACACATCTACTAACTCTGTGGTATTGTACTCATTTTTATGGCATTTATTCAGGGCTTACTATGTGCCAAGCACTGTTCTAAGCACTGGGGAGGTTACAAGGTGATCAGGTTGTCCCACGTGGGGGCTCACAGTCTTAATCCTCATTTTACAGATGAGGGAACTGAGGCCCAGAGAAGTGAAGTGACTTGCCTAAAGTCACAGAGCTGACAGTTGGTGGAGCTGGAATTTGAACCCCTGAACTCTGACTCTTTCCACTGAGCCACACTGCTTCTCTTCTAAATTCTTAGAACCGTGCTCTGTACCCAGTAAGCGATCAATAAATACCATTGATTGGCTGACTGTTCTAACCCCTGTACAATGGAAACTGACCCCACTGGGCATTTGATATTCACCCACCCTCAGCCCTACAGCATTTATCCTTCCTTCCTCTCCCCCTCATCCCCCTCTCCATCCCCCGCGTCTTACCTCCTTCCCTTCCCCACAGCACCTGTATATATGGATATATGTTTGTACATATTTATTACTCTATTTATTTATTTATTTATTTATTTATTTATTTATTTATTTATTTATTTCACTTGTACCTATCTATTCTATTTATTTTATTTTGGTAGTATGTTTGGGTTTGTTCTCTGTCTCCCCCTTCTAGACTGTGAGCCCACTCTTGGGTAGGGACTGTCTCTAGATGTTGCCAGCTTGTACTTCCCAAGCGCTTAGTCCAGTGCTCTGCACACAGTAAGCGCTCAATAAATACGATTGATTGATTGATTGATTATGATCAATCGCATTTATTGAGCACTTTCTATGTACAGGTCATTTGGGAGAGTAGAATACCTCAATCCACCTCCACACCAAACAAAAATTCCTTACCCTTGGCTTTAAAGACATCCATCGACTGGCCCCCTCCAACCTCGCTTCCCTTCTTTCCTTCTCCATCCCAGCCCTCACCCTCCGCTCCTCTGCCACCGCTCACCTCCTCCCTGAGCCTCGTTCTCTCCTGTCCCGCTGTGGACCCCTCGCCCATGTCCTTCCTCTGGCCTGGAACGCCCTTCCTCCTCAAATCCTCCGGATAATGACTCTTCCCCCTGTTGCAAAACCTTTTTGAAGGCCCCTCTCCTCCCAGAAGCCTTCCATTCATTCATTCACTCATTCAATCGTATTTATTGAGCGCTGACTGGGTGCCGATCACAGCGCTAAGCTCTTGGAAAGCACAATGCAACAATAATGAGAGACAATCCCTGCCCACAATGGGCTTACAGTCTAGAGGGGGGAAACAGACATCAAGACAATTAAATAGGCATCAATATGGTGGCTCAGTGGAAAGAGCGTGGGCTTGGGAGACAGAGGTTACGGGTTCTAATCCCGGCTCCGCCACTTGTCAGCTGTGTGACTTCGGGCAAGTCACTTCACTTCTCGGTGCCTCAGTTCCCTCATCTGGAAAATGGAGATTAAGACTGTGAGCCCCATGTGGGACAACCTGATCACCTTGTAACCGCCCCCAGCGCTTAGAACAGTGCTTTGCATAGTAAGTGCTTAACAAATACCATCATTATTATAATAAATAAATTGAATTATGGATAGAGAAGCAGCGTGGCTCAGTGGAAAGAGCCTGAGCTTGGGAGTCAGAGGTCATGGGTTTGAATTCCAACTCTGCCACATGTCTGCTGTGTGACCTTGGGCAAGTCACTTAACTTCTCTGAGCTTCAGTTACCTCATCTGTAAAATGGGGATTAAGACTGTGAGGCCCACGTGGGACAACCTGATCAGTTTGTATCCCCCCCCCCAGCGCTTAGAATAGTGCTTTGCACATAGTAAGCGCTTAAAATCAATCAATTGTATTTATTCATCATCATCATCAATCGTATTTATTGAGCACTTACTATGTGCAGAGCACTGTACTAAGCACTTGGGAAGTACAAGTTGGCAACATATAGAGACAGTCCTTACCCAACAGTGGGCTCACAGTCTAGAAGGGGGAGACAGAGAACAAAACCAAACATATTAACAAAATAAAATAAATAGAATAGATATGTACAAGCAAAATAAATAAATAAATAAATAAATAAATAAATAAATAGAGTAATAAATATGTACAAACATATATACATATATACAGGTGCTGTGGGGAAGGGAAGGAGGTAAGAAGGGGGGATGGAGAGAGGGACGAGGGGGAGAGGAAGGAGGGGGCTCAGTCTGGGAAGGCCTCCTGGAGGAGGTGAGCTCTCAGTAGGGCCTTGAAGGGAGGAAGAGAGCGAGCTTGGCGGAGGGGCAGAGGGATTGGGGGCATTCCAGGCCAGGGGGATGACGTGGGCCGAGGGGTCGACGGTGGGACAGGCGAGAACGAGGCACGGTGAGGAGATTATGCCATTATTATTATATATTCATATATATAAGTGGTGTGGGGTGGGGAGAGGAAAGGGGAGAGTAAAGGGGGTGAGTGGAGGTGACGCAAAAAAGAGGGGGAGGTGAGGGAAAGGGGGGTTTAGCTCGGGAAGCCCTCCTGGAGGAGGTGAGCCTTCAGTAAGGCTTTGAAGGGGGGCTGAGTGATACTTTGGCAGATGTGAGGAGGGAGGGCATTCCAGGCCAGGGGAAGGACATAAGCCGGGGGTCGACGGCGGGACAGGAGAGAAGGAGGCCCAGGGAGGAGGTGAGAGGTGGCAGAGGAGCAGAGGGTGTGGGCTGGGCTGGAGAATCAATCAATCAATCAATCAATCGTATTTATTGAGCGCTTATTGTGTGCAGAGCACTGTACTGTACTAAGCACTTGGGAAGTACAAGTTGGCAATATATAGAGACAGTCCCTACCCAACAGTGGGCTCACAGTCTAAAAGCTGGAGAAGGACAGAAGGGAGGTGAGGGAGGAGGGGGGTGAGGTGATGGACAGCCCTGAAGCAGAGAGTGAGAAGTTTTTGTTTGATCTGAAGGTTGACAGGCAACCACTGGAGATTTTTGAGGAGAAGGGTGACATTCCCTGAGCATTTCTGACTCTGCCCTCCTCTCCTCTTTTCCCACTCCCTTCTGTGCCGCTCTTACTTGCTCCATTCATAGAGAAGCAGCATGGCTCAGTGGAAAGAGCCCGGGCTTTGGAGTCAGAGGTCACGGGTTCAAATTCCGGCTCTGCCAGTTGTCAGCTGTGTGACTTTGGGCAAGTCACTTCACTTCTCTGGCCCTCAGTTACCTCACCTGTAAAATGGGGATTAAGACTGTGAGCATCCCGTGGGACAACCTGAACACCTTGTAACTGCCCCAGTGCTTAGAACAGTGCTTTGCACATAGTAAGTGCTTAATAAATGCCATAATTATCATTATTATCCCTGGGCTATACATTGGATTATTGCTGCATTGTGCTTTCCCAAGTGCTTAGTACAGTGTTCTGCACACAGTAAGTGCTCAATAAATACGATTGAATGAATGAATGAATTAGATGCAATATAATTCATTCGATAGTATTTATTCAGCGCTTACTGCATGCAGAGCACTGTACTAAGCGCTTGGGAAGTACAAGTCGGCAAATCAGATTAGATACAGTCCCTGTCTCCCATGGAACCCACAGTCTAAAAGGAGTAGACTGACTAAAGGAAACCTCGGAGGAAGAATCCCAGGCCTGGGAATCAGAGGACCTGGGTTCTAATCGTTCAGTCATTTATTTGATTGTATTTATTGAGTGCTTACTGTGTGCAGAGCACTGTACTAAGCACTTGGAAAGTACAATTCATCAACAGATAGAGACAATCCCTACCCAACAACGGGCTCACAACCCAGCTCCACCACTTACCTGCTGTGTGACCTTTGGCAAGTCACTTCACTTCTCCGGGCCTCAGTTCCCACACTAGCAAAATGGGGATTCAATCCCTGTTTTCCCTCCAATTTAGACCTTGAGCCTCATGTTCATTTATTCAATCAGTCTGACCACTTACTGGGTGCAGAGCACTGTACTAAGCACCTGAGAAAATACTAAACAATAAACAGACACATTCCCTGCCCACAACAAGTTCGAAGTCTAGAGGCTAGATTTCAAGTGGGACCGTGATTATCCAATATCTACCCCAGTGCTTGGTACAATGCTTAACAACAATAATAATAATAATAATAATGTTATTTGTTAAGTGCTTACTATGTGCCAAGCACTGTTCTAAACACTGGGGGAGATACAAAGTAATTAGGTTCATTCATTCATTCATTCATTCAATCGTATTTATTGAGCGCTTACTGTGTGCAGAGCACTGGACTAAACGCTTGGGAAGTACAAGTCGGCAACATCTAGAGACGGTCCCTACCCAACAACGGGCTCAGAGTCTAGAAGGGGGAGACGGACAGCGTGGCTCAGTGGAAAAGAACACAGGCTTTGGAGTCAGAGGTCATGGGTTCAAATGCCGGCTCTGCCAACTGTCAGCTGTGTGACTTTGGGCAAGTCACTTCACTTCTCTGGGCCTCAGTTACCTCATCTGTAAAATGGGGATTAAAACTGTGAACCCCCTGTGGGACAACCTGATCACCTTGTAACCTCCCCAGCGCTTAAAACAGTGCTGTGCACATAGTAAGTGCTTAACAAATACCATTATTATTATTATTATTATTAAAACAAAACATGTAGACAAGTGTCAAAATCATCAGAACAAATAGAATTAAAGCTATATGCACAGATTGTGCCACATGGGGCTCACAATCTTAATCCCCATTAACAAATACCATTATTGTTATATATTATTATTATTATATTGTTGTTATTATTATTATTATTATTATTATTATTGGAGATTGAGGTTCAGTGACTTGCTCAAGGTCCCACATTAAATCTTTAGCCAAGGCACCTTTTGACCAACGGTGATGATTAATGCTAATGCTAATTCATTAATTGACTGATTAAAGAGAAACAGGGTAGAGAGGGAGCCAGATATTAATATGTCCATATTTACATAGATAGAGCACTGGTCTGGGGTTCGGAAGGACTGATCCCAGACTAATTATTCATTTAATCGTATTTATTCATTCAATCGTATTTACTGAGTGCTTACTGTGTGCAGAGCACTGTACTAAGCGCTTGGAAAGTACAATTCGGCAATAGATAGAGACAATCCCTTCCCAACAACGGGTTCACAGTCTAGAAGGGGGAGACAGACTACAAAACAAAACAAGTAGACAGGCATCAATACCACCGGCGTACTCTGAAGAAATACGGAAAATGGCACAACAGCCTGACATAAACCTATAGCTTGACTGTTTTAAAATAGAAATATCAGGAAAAACATAACACCAAAAGATACTCATTCTTTCATTCAATCGTATTTATTGAGCACTTACTGTGTGCAGAGCACTGTACTAATTAGACTAGTTGTGAACCCAGCTCTGCCGCTTGTCTGCTGTGTGACCTTGGGCAAGTCACTTCACTTCTCTGGGCCTCAGTTCCCTCATCTGGAAAATGGGGATTAAAAGTGGGAGCCCCACGTGAGACAGGGACTTGATCTAACCTGATTACCTTGTATCGCCCCCAGCACTTAGTACAGTGCCTGGCACATAGTAAGCTCCTAACAAATACCACAATTACTATTTTTATTTATTTTGTTAATGATGTGTATATATATATATATATATATAATTCTATTTATTTATGTTGATGCTACTGATGCCTGTTTAGAAGCAGCATGGCTCAGTGGAAAGAGCACGGGCTTGGGAGTCAGAGGTCATGGGTTCTAATCCCAGCTCCCCCACATGTCTGCTGTGTGACCTTGGGCAAGTCACTGAACTTCTCTGAGTCTCAGTTACCTCATCTGTAAAATGGGGATTAAGACTGTGGGGCAACCTGATCACCTGGTATTACCCCAGTGCTTAGAACAGTGCTTTGTACACAATAAGCGCTTAATAAATGCTATTATTATTATTATTATTATTATTATTATTATTTACTTGTTTTGATGTCTGTCTCCCCCCTTCTAGACAGTGAGTTGTGGGCAGGGATTGTTGCTGAATTATACTTTCCAAGTGCTTAATTCATTCATTCATTCATTCATTCAATTGTATTTATTGAGCACTTACTGTGTGCAGAGCACTGTACTAAGCGCTTGGGAAGTACAAATTGGCAACATATGCAGTGCTATGCAAGTATATAGATTTGTACAGATTTATTACTCTATTTTACTTGTGCATATTTACAATTTATTTTGTTAATGATGTGCATACAGCTTTAATTCTACTTGTTCTGACAATTTTGACACCTGTCCACATGTTTTGTTTTGTTGTCTGTCTCCTCCTTCTAGACTGTGAGCCCATTGTTGGGTAGGGACCATCTCTATATGTTGCCGACTTGTACTTCCCAAGCACTTAGTACAGTGCTCTGCACACAGTAAGCACTCAATAAATACGATTGAATGAATGAATGAATATTACTCATTAAACGCTTATTGTGTGCCAAACACTGTACTAAGCCCTGGGGTAGGTCCAACCTAATCAGGTTGGACACAGTCCCTGTCCCACATGGGGCTCGCTGTCTCAATCCCCATTTTCCAGATGAGGTAACTGAGGTACGGAGAAGTGAAGTGACTTGCCCAAGGTCACACAGCAGACACGAGGCGGGGCGGGGATTAGAACCCAGGTCCTCTGACTCCCACTCCTTTTCAGTGTCGGCCGTTAGCCAGCCTCACTGTGGCTAAGTGATAACCCCCAAGATAATGAGGAATTGGGGAGATAGCAATCAGTAATCTTTACAGAGCATCTACTGGAGTAGTAGTAGTAATAGTATTTATTAAGTTCTGACTGTGTGCACAGCCTTATGCTAAGTGAATTTGGGCTAGAGCCCCAGCCTGGGATTCAGAAGGTTGTGGGTTCTAATCCTGATTCTGCCCCTTGTCTGCTGTGTGACCTTGGGCGACTCACTTCACTTCTCTGGACCTTAGTTCCCTCATCCGGAAAATAATAATAATAATAATAATAATAATAATAATGGCATTTATTAAGCGCTTACTATGTGCAAGGCACTGTTCTAAGCACTGGGGGGATACAACAATAATAATAATAACGGCATTTATAAAGCGCTTACTATGTGCAAAGCACTGTTCTAAGCGCTGGGGAGGTTACAAGGTGATCAGGTTGTCCCACGTGGGGGCTCCAGTTTTAATCCCCATTTTCCAGATGAGGTAACTGAGGCCCAGAGAAGTGAAGTGACTTGCCCCAAGTCACCCAAGGTCATCAGGTTGTCCCACATGGGGCTAACAGTCTTCATCCCCATTTTACAGATGAGGTAACTGAGGCACAGAGAAGTTAAGTGACTTTCCCAAAGTCACACAGCTGACAAGTGGCGGAGGTAGGATTTGAACCCATGACCTCTGACTCCAAAGCCCGGGCTCTTTCCCCTGAGCCACGCTACTTCTCTGAAAATGGGGATCAAGACCGTGAGCCCTACATGGGACAGGGACTGTGTCCAACCTGGTTTGCTTGGCTCCTCCCCAGCGCTTAGTACAGTGCCTGGCACATAGTGAGTGCTTAACAAATGCCACAGTTATTATTATTATACTGTTAGTAGATCCAATCCATGACCTCCAGGGGCTTGCAATTTACTCTGTGCAGAGCACTGTACTGAGCATTTGGGAAAGGACAGTAGTAGACACTCTCCCTGTCCTCAAGGAGCTGGCAGTCTTCTATGTGCAGAGCACTGTACTGAGCACTTGGGAGAGTCCTATAGTGTGTGTAGACCTGATTCCTGCCATCTAGGAGCTTACAATTTATTAGGTCCTGCACGGTGTACTAAGCTCATCAGAGCAGACGAGATTTGGATTTCAAGGTCTAGCAGAGGTACGGAGAAGTGAAGTGACTTGCCCAAGGTCACACAGCGGACACGAGGCGGGGCTAGGATTAGAACCCAGGTCCTCTGACTCCCACTCCTTTTCAGTGTCTGCTGTTGGCCAGCCTCACTGTGGCTAAGTGATAACCCCCAAGATAATTAGGAATTTGGGGGATAGCAATCAATAATCTTGTTCTGCAAGAGTCTAGCAGAAAGTCACAGCCCTGCGTACTTTTATACCACTCCCTTACTGCCTCTAAATTCTGAATATTGTAACATAAGTAGCTTGGATCTAGTGAGGAAATGTTGCTTGCATCCACCCCAGTGCTTAATAATAATAGTAATCAATCAATCAATCAATCAATCGTATTTATTGAGCGCTTACTATGTGCAGAGCACTGTACTAAGCGCTTGGGAAGTACAAATTGGCATCACATAGAGACAGTCCCTACCCAACAGTGGGCTCACAGTCTAAAAGGGGGAGACAGAGAACAGAACCAAACATACCAACAAAATAAAATAAGTAGGATAGAAATGTACAAGTAAAATAAATAAATAAATAAATAAATAAATAGAGTAATAAATATGTACAACCATATATACATATATACAGGTGCTGTGGGGAAGGGAAGGAGGTAAGACGGGGGGATGGAGAGGGGGACGAGGGGGAGAGGAAAGAAGGGGCTCAGTCTGGGAAGGCCTCCTGGAGGAGGTGAGCTCTCAGCAGGGCCTTGAAGGGAGGAAGAGAGCTAGCTTGGCGGATGGGCAGAGGGATTGGGGGCATTCCAGGCCCGGGGGAGGACGTGGGCCGGGGGTCGATGGCGGGACAGGCGAGAGCGAGGTACAGTGAGGAGATTAGTGGTGGAGGAGCGGAGGGTGCGGGCTGGGCAGTAGAAGGAGAGAAGGGAGGTGAGGTAGGAGGGGGCGAGGTGATGGAGAGCCTTGAAGCCCAGGGTGAGGAGTTTCTGCCTGATGCGCAGATTGATCGGTAGCCATTGGAGGTTTTTGAGGAGGGGAGTAATATGTCCAGAGCGTTTCTGGACAAAGATAATCCGGGCAGCAGCATGAAGTATGGATTGAAGTGGAGAGAGACACGAGGATGGGAGATCAGAGAGAAGGCTGGTGCAGTAGTCCAGACGGGATAGGATGAGAGCTTGAATGAGCAGGGTAGCGGTTTGGATGGAGAGGAAAGGGCGGATCTTGGCAATGTTGCGGAGCTGAGACCGGCAGGTTTTGGTGATGGCTTGGATGTGAGGGGTGAATGAGAGAGCGGAGTCGAGGATGACACCAAGGTTGCGGGCTTGTGAGACGGGAAGGATGGTAGTGCCGTCAACAGAGATGGGAAAGTCAGGGAGAGGACAAGGTTTGGGAGGGAAGACAAGGAGCTCAGTCTTCGACATGTTGAGCTTTAGGTGGCGGGCGGACATCCAGATGGAGATGTCCTGAAGGCAGGAGGAGGTGCGAGCCTGGAGGGGGGGGGAGAGAGCAGAGGCAGAGATGGAGATCTGGGTGTCATCAGCGTAGAGATGATAGTTGAAGCCGTGGGAGCGAATGAGGTCACCAAGGGAGTGAGTGTAGATTGAGAACAGAAGGGGACCAAGCACTGAACCTTGGGGAACCCCCACAGTAAGAGGATGGGAGGGGGAGGAGGAGCCTGAAAAAGAGACTGAGAAAGAACGACCGGAGAGATAAGAGGAGAACCAGGAGAGGACGGAGTCTGTGAAGCCAAGGTCAGATAACATGTTGAGGAGAAGGGGGTGGTCCATATAATGGCATTTGTTAAGCACTTACTATGTGCAAAGCACTGTTCTAAGCTCTGGGGAGGATACAAGGTGATCAGGTTGTCCCACGAGGGGCTCAACGTCTTAATCCCCACTTTACAGATGAGGTAACTGAGGCACAGAGAAGTGACTTGCCCAAAGTCACACAGCTGACAAGCGGCGGAGCTGGAATTTGAACCCATGACCTCTGTCTCCCAAGCCCGTGCTCTTTCCACTGAGCCACGCTGCTTAGTACAGTGCCTGGCACATCGTAAGCGCTTAACAAGTGTCATAATAATTCATTCATTCATTCAATCATACTTATTGAGCGCTTACTGTGTGCAGAGCACTGTAGTAAGCACTTGAGAAGTTAAATCCAGCAAAAATTAGAGACATTCCCCACCCACTATATGGGCTCACAGACTAGAAACGGGGAGACAGACATCAAGACAAGTAGACAAGCATCAATAGCGTCAATATAAATAAATAGAATTATATGTACACAGCATTAATAAAAATAAATAGAATTATAATTATAAATATGTACACATATTCACAAATGCTGTGGGGCAGGGAGTAATATTAATAATAATGATGATGGCATTTGTTAAGCACTTCCGATGTGCGAAGCACTGTTCTAAGCGCTGAGGGGGATACAAGGTAATCAAGTTGTCCCACATGGGGCTCCCAGTCTTCATCCCTATTTGCTAGATGAGGGAGCTGAGGCCCAGAGAAGTTAAATGACTTGCCCAAAGTCACACAGCTGACAAGTGGCGGAGCTGGGATTGGAACCCATGACCTCTGGCTCCCAAGCCAGGGCTCTTTCCACTGAGCCTATATCTATAATTATAGATATATATACACATCATTCTCCATCCCCCCCCATCTTACCTCCTTCCCTTCCCCACAGCACCTGTATATATGTATATATGTTTGTACATATTTATTACTCTATTTATTTATTTATTTATTTTACTTGTACATATCTATTCTATTTATTTTATTTTGTTAGTATGTTTGGTTTTGTTCTCTGTCTCCCCCTTTTAGACTGTGAGCTCACTGTTGGGTAGGGACTGTCTCTATATGTTGCCAACTTGGACTTCCCAAGCGCTTAGTACAGTGCTCAGCACACAGTAAGCGCTCAATAAATACGATTGATTGATTGATTGATTGATTGATTGAGCCACGCTGCTTCTCTTAAAGAGTAGAGCAGAGGGAGGGAGTTGGGGTGATGGGGAGGGGAGGAGGAGAGGAAAAGGGAAGGCCTCCTGGAGGAGGTGAGCCCTCAGTAGGGCTTTGAAGGGAGGAAGAGAGCTAGCTTGGCGGATGAGCAGAGGGATTGGGGGCATTCCAGGCCCGGGGGAGGACGTGGGCCGGGGGTCGATGGCGGGACAGGCGAGAACGAGGCCTAACGGGGAGGAGATTAGTGGCAGAGGAGCGGAGGGTGTGGGCTGGGATGGAGAAAGACAGAAGGGAAGTGAGGTAGGAGAGGGAGAGAGGATGGACAGCTTATCATTATCAAGTGCTTAGTACAGTGCTGTACACACGGTAAGCACTCAATAAATGCGATTGAACGAATGAATCTGTTCCCATGAGTGGCTGTCAAGGTACTGAGAGTCTTTTAAAACAGATTCAAGTTGGCTGAAAGAATGTCTTCCCGCTTTTTTAACCCTCTTGAGATCTAAACGAAATACAGATCTCACCGTGGGAACTTGGTCATCATTTGGCTGGCACTTCCCCGGGCCTAGTTCTGACTATGCTTCCCCCCACCCCAGAAAAAGCCCCGAGCTCAATAAAGGCCTTAAAATGCACTAGGCGTCGATTTGCGTTCAATTTCTTGTGACACTTTTATGAACAGCTTGTGGAGTTCAAAGAAAGTGCAGTGGCTAATTCACACTATCTATATGCAAAGGCATGAAAGATATCACACTGCATATGCCGCAGCTTCTTTCAACAGAAACTAATCGTTTATATTTACCATCTACGGCCTCTTCTTTACGAGAAAACATTTGATAAACAAAAATGCAAATAGCCATTAGCCGATGGTTCCTTCCTCACGACGATGGAGGAGGGAAAACTTGAAAAGAAAAGCTCCTCTTAAGCCCCTGAGCAGAAGAGATTTCTGACTCTAAGGCTGCCTGGAAGCTCCTTGTGGGCATCCATTCATTCATTCAATCATAATTATTGAGCGCTTACTGTGTGGAGAGCACTGTACTAAGCGCTTGGAAAGTACAAGCGCTTGGAAAGTGGAAGCAGCGTGGCTCAGTGTTGAAGCAGCGTGGCTCTATGGAAAGAGCTCGGGCTTTGGAGTCAGAGGTCATGGGTTCAAATGCTGACTCCGCCAATTGTCAGCTGTGTGACTTTGGGCAACTCACTTCACTTCTCTGGACCTCAGTTACCTCATCTGTAAAATGTTGATTGAGACTGTGAGCCTCCCATGGGACAACCTGATCACCTTGTAACCTCCCCAGTGCTTAGAACAGTGCTTTGCACATAGTAAGCGCTTAATAAATGCCATCATTATTATTATTATTACAATTCAGCAACAGATAGAAACCGTCCGTACCCAACAACAGGCTTACAGTCTAGAAGGGGGAGACGGATAACAAAACAAAACAAGCAGACAGGAATCAATACCATCAATATAAATAAATAGAATTATAGATATATACACATCATTATCTATTTTATAATAAAATAAATAGAATAATAAATATGTACAAATAATAATAGTAACATAATGATGACATTTATTAAGCGCTTACTATGTGCCAAGCACTGTTCTAAGCATTGGGAGGGATACAAGGTAATCAGGTTGTCCCACATGGGGTTCACAGTCTTAATCAGTGTGGCTCAGCGGAAAGAGCCCGGGCTTTGGAGTCAGAGGTCATGGGTTCAAATCCCAGCTCTGCCAATTGTCAACTGTGTGACTTTGGGCAAGTCACTTCACTTCTCTGGGCCTCAGTTCCCTCATCTGTAAAATGGGGATTAAGACTATGAGCCCCCTGTGGGACAGTCTGATCACCTTGTACCTCCCCAGAGCTTAGAACAGTGCTTTGCACATAGTAAGCACTTAATAAATGCCATTATTATTATTATTATTATTAATCCCCATTTTACAGATGAGGTAACTGAGGCCCAGAGAAGCTAAGTGTTGCCCAAAGTCACACAGCTGACAAGTGGCGGAGCCAGGATTAGAACCCGTGACCTCTGACTCCCAAGCCCGGGTCTTTCCACTGAGCCACGCTGCTTCTCTACACAAATCAATCAATCGTATCTATTGAGCGCTTACTGTGTGCAGAGCACTGTACTAAGCGCTTGTTTCTCTACACAAATGCTATATACACAATATACACAAGTGCTGTGGGGTGGGGAAGGGGGCAGAGCAGAGGGAGGGAGTCGGGGCGATGGGGAGGAGGAGCAGAGGAAAAGGGGGGCTTAGTCTGGGAGCCTTCTGTCTCTGTTATATTGGCCTCTCCGGAGTGCTTAGTACAGTGCTCTGCACGCAGGAAGCACACAATAATTTCCTCTACTCTCCCCTCCCATCGCCCTGACTCTCTCCCTTTGTTCTCCCCGCCTCCACCACCAGAGCACTTTGATATATATGTACATATTTATAACTATTTATTTGTATTAATGATGTATATATATATATATCCATAATTCTATTTACATTGAAGCTATTGATGTCTGTCTACTTGTATTTCCGTCCGTCTCATCATCATCATCATCATCATCATCATCAATCGCATTTATTGAGAACTTACTGTGTGCAGAGCACTGTACTAAGCGCTTGGGAAGTACAAGTTGGCAACATATAGAGGCAGTCCCTACCCAACAGTGGACTCACAGTCTAAAAGTCTAGACTTCTAGACCCCCCTTCTAGACTGTGAGCCCGTTGTGGGCAGGGACTGTCTCTCTTTATTGCTGAATTGCACTTTCCAAGTGCTTAGTACAGTGCTCTGCATGCGATAGGCGCTCAATAAATGCTCGACGGTGATCCCACTGTTGGGTAGGGACCGTCTCTATATGTTGCCAACTTGGACTTCCCAAGCGCTTAGTACAGTGCTCTGCACACAGTAAGTGCTCAATAAATACGATTGAATGAATAAATGTGTTTGAATGATTAATTGAATAAATGCGATTGAATGAATTCAATACCGTGTGATGATTGTTTGTAATGGTACTTCATTCATTCATTCAATCATATTTATTGAGCGCTTACTGTGTGCAGAGCACTGTACTAAGCGCTTGGAAAGTACAGGTCAGCAATAAAGGGAAAAAATCCCTGCCCACAACAGGCTCACAGTCTAGAAGGGGGTAGACAGACATCAAAACAAGGAAACAGGCATCGTTAGAAATAAATAGAATTATAGATATATATCCACATCTAAACAAGTCAACAGGCATCAGTGTAAATAAATAGAATTATAGATAACTTGTACTTCCCAAGCGCTTAGTACAGTGCTCTGCACACAGTAAGCGCTCAATAAATACGATTGATTGATTGATTGATGTGCACATATATACACAAGTGAGTGGGGCGGGAGGAGGGAGGTGGAGGAAAGGGAGCGATTTGTGGCGATGGGGAGGAGGAGCTGAGGAAAAGGGGGCCTTTGTTGAGAGCTTACTAAGCACCAGGCACTGTCCTAAGCACTGTGGTAGATACAACCGAATTGGGTCGGACAAAGTCCCTGTCCCACTTGGGGTTCACACTCTTCACCCCCATTTTCCAGACGAGGGAACTGAGGCCCAGAGAAGTGAAGTGACTCACTCAAGATCTCCCAGAGGACGTGGAGCGGAGCCAGGATTAGAACCCAGGGCCTTCGGACTCCGAGGCCCGGGCTCTTTCCGATAAGCCACTCCACTTCAGGCCCTCCCTGCATGTTGGATCGCAAATCCATTCTATTCAATTACCCACAAATTATATCTCCTCTAAATTGGCCTCCGCCTCATAAAAACTAAGCTTTATTAATAACTCTGGATTCGTCTCCTCTTCCTGAAAAAGGGAGAATTTCCCATAATTGCCTTCTTTAGTGACTTCCTAATTACATTCTCGCCATCTCAACTTCGCATTAGGTGATTTAAAAACCTCATACTTCAGCCAGTGCTCCAAAGCATCCTTTACTCACTCTTGGGTAAATACATAATTAGGACCATTTTGAAATTTATATTAACCTGAAGCGATAAATGGGAGGCAGAGCTTTTAGGATGTCTAGCATTCTATTTTGCTGTAGCGGAACCACTAATTAAGAACACCAATACCAATAATGGGGGAAAATGGCTCACTTTATTGAGAAAGATGATGGTCATTCGGAGCTCGAAGGCACCTCAAATCTAGAGAGGGTTGACGTTTCTTAACCGCTGAACACTAGGGCGATGATGATGAATTCTGAGGTTTAGATTATGAAACAGCGAAGTGTAAAAAGCATCCTTTTAGAATAAGAGTAATGATAATAAACTAGCTCTCTTCCCCCCTTCAGAGCCCTATCAAAAGCTCACCTCCTCCAGGAGGCCTTCCCAGACTGACCTCTGCTCCTCCTCCTCCCATCCCCATCACCCCAACTCCCTCCCTCTCCTCTACCCCCCGCCCCGCCCCGCAGCACTTGTGCATATCTGTACATATTTATTATTCTATTTATTTTATTAATGATGTTTATAGATCTATAATTCTCCTTATCTATTTTGATGGCATTGTTGCCTGTCTATTTGTTTTGTTTCGTTGTCTGTCTCCCCCCTCTAGACTGGGAGCTCAGTTGGGTAGGGATTGTCTCGATCTGTTGCCGAAATGTATTTTCCAAGCGCTTACTACAGTGCTCTGTACACAGTAAGCGCTCAATAAATACGATTGAATGAATGAATGAATAATAATAATTCAGTGAATAATTCAGTGAATGAATAATAATAATAATACAGTGCTCAAGCGCTTAGTACAGTGCTCTGCACACAGTAAGCGCTCAATAAATACTATTGATGAATAATAATGATGATAATTGTGGCAATCGTTATGCTCTTACTATATGCCTAGCACTGCTCTGAGCACTGGGATGGATACAAATTAATCAGGTATAATCAGGTGTCAGACGGGGCTCACAGTCTAAGGAGGAGGGAGAACAGGTATTGAAACCCCATTTTGCAGTTGAGGGAAATGAGGCCCAGAGAAGCGAAATGACTTGTCCAAGGTCACACCGCAGACAAGTGGAGGGGCCAGGATTAGAGCCCCCCCTTCTAGACTGTGAGCCCGCTGTTGGGTAGGGACCGTCTCTATATGTTGCCAACTTGTACTTCCCAAGCGCTTAGTCCAGTGCTCTGCACACAGTAAGCGCTCAATAAATAGGATTGAATGAATGAATGAATGAACCCAGGTTCTCTGACTCTCAGTCCCGGGCTCTAGCCATTAGGCAACATTGGTTCTCACTGCTACCCTTTTACCGTAGGTAAACTTGGAGATGCCTCAACAGGAACACGATATAAGATATAAAAACCAAATAATAATAATAATAATAGCATTTGCTAAGTGCTTACTATGGGCCGAGCATTGTTCTAAGCGCTGGAGTAGATCCAAGGTGATCAAGTTGTCCCACGTGGGGCTCACAGTCTTAATCCCCGTTTTACAGATGAGGGAACTGAGGCACAGGGAAGTCAAGAGACTTGCCCAGAGTCACACAGCTGGTCAGGGGCAGAGCCGGGATTAGAACCCATGACTTCTGACTCCCAAGCCCGGGCTCTTTCCACTGAGCCACGCTGCTTCTCTAAAAATAGTCCCGTCAGAGGAGCACTATGGCGTAGTTGATGAAGCCCGAAACTGGAAGTCAGAAGGTCATGGGTTCTATTTCCGGCTCCGCCACTTATCTATTGTGTGACCTTGGGCAAGTCACTTCACTTCTCTGTGCCTCAGTTCCCTCATCTATAAAATAAGGATTGAGACTCTGAGCCTCACATTGGACAGGGACTGTGTACGACTTGATTTACGTGCATCCACCCCAGTGCTCAGTCCAGTACCTGGAACTATAGTACACGCTTAACAAATACTGTCATTATTATTATATTGGAAAACATCAATTTAAACTTTTTTATCCGGGAAAATCATCAACTAACCCACTTGTAAACACCCAAAAGAGCACAGAGGCAGAATAGCCTAATGGATAGAGCAGAGGACTGGTCACAGGAACACCTGTTTTCCAATCCCTGCTCTTTAACTTTTTCTTAATGGTATTCGTGAAGCGCTTACTCTGTGCCCAGCACTGTAATAATAATGATGGTGTTTATTAAGCACTTACTATGTGCAAAGCACTGTTCTAAGCGCTGGGGAGGTTACAAGGTGATCAGGTTGTCCCATGGGGGGCTCACAGTCTTAACCCATGACCTTCTGACTCCCAGCTTCTGGCTCTATCAACTATGCCATACTGCTCCTCTGGCAGGACTACTTTTAGAGAAGCAGCGTGGCTCCGTGGAACAAGCACGGGCTTTGGAGTCAGAGGTCATGGGTTCGAATCCCGGCTCCGCCACATGTCTGCTGTGTGACCTCGGGGAAGGCACTTAACTTCTCTGAGCCTCAGTTACCTCATCTGTAAAATGGGGATTAAGACTGTGAGCCCCATGTGGGACAACTTGATCACCTTGTATTCCCCCTCAGTGCTTAGAACAGTGCTCTGCACATAGTAAGCGCTTAACAAATGCCATTAAACACCTCCTCCAGGAGGCCTTCCCAGACTGAGCCCCCTCCTTCCTCTTCCTCTCCATCCCCCCGCCTTACCTCCTTCCCCTCCCCACAGCACTTGCATATATGTATATATGTTTGTATGGATTTATTACTCTATTCATTTATTTATTTTACTTGTACATATCTATTCTATTTATTTTATTTTGTTAATATGTTTCGTTTTGTTCTCTGTCTCCCCCTTCTAGACTGTGAGCCCACTGTTGGGTAGGGACCATCTCTATATGTTGCCAACTTGTACTTCCCAAGCACTTAGTACGTGTTCTGCACACAGTAAGCGCTCAATAAATACAATTGATTGATTGATTGATTAATCCTCATTTTTCAGATGAGGTAACTGAGGCACAGAGAAGTTAAGTGACTTGCCCAAAGTCACACAGCTGACAACTGGTGGAGCGGGGATTTGAATCCATGACCTCTGACTCCAAAGCCCGAGCTCTTTCCACTGAGCCACGCTGCTTCTCTGTACTAATTGCCGGGGTAGAGATGAGGTTGGAAACAGTCCTTGTCCCACATGGGGCTCACAGTTTCAATCCCCATTTTAGTCGAGGTAACTGAGGCACAGAGAAGTGAAGTGACTCGTCCAAGGCCACACAACGGACAACTGTCAGAGGCAGGATTAGAATCCAGGTTCTTCTGACTCCCACTCTCATGCTCTATCCACAAGGCCATACTGCTTCTCCAATTCATTCATTCATTATTTATTGAGCACTCACTGTGTGCAGAGCACTGCACTAAGCGCTTGGGAAGTACAAGTTGGCAACATATAGAGACGGTCCCTACGCAACAGTGGGCTCACAGTCTAGAAGAACAACTCCATCTTAATTTAATTTAATTTAAATTTAACAACTCCAAGCCATGGGAGCGAATGGGTTCTCCGAGGGAGTGGGTGCAGATGGAGAAGAGAAGGGGACTCAGAACTGAGCCTTGAGGGACGCCCAGAGTTCGGGGATCATCATCATCATCATCATCAATTGTATTTATTGAGCGCTTACTGTGTGCAGAGCACTGTACTAAGCGCTTGGGAAGTACAAATTGGCAACATATAGAGACAGTCCCTACCCAACAGTGGGCTCACAGTCTAAAGGGGGGAGAATCCACATTCTGAGGGGATGAGAGGCAGAGGAGGATCCCACCAAGGAGACCGAGAAAGCAGCCAGAGAGATAGGAGGAGAACCAGGAGAGGACACAGTCGGTCAAGCCGAAGTTGGATAATTTTTCCAGGAGAAGGGGGTGGTCCAAAGTGTCAAAGGCAGCTGAGAGTTCGAGGAGGATTTGGATGGAGTAGACGCTGTTGGATTTAACCAGAATTATTGGTGACCTTTGAGAAGGTGGTATCTATGGAGTAAAGGGGACAAAAGCCAGATTGTATCTACCCACCACTTTCAGTACAGTGCCCGGAACCTAGTAAGCACTTAAATGAGAAGCGGCGTGGCTCAGTGGAAAGAGCACGGGCTTTGGAGTCAGAGGTCGTGCGTTCGAATCCCGGCTCCGCCACATGTCTGCTGTGTGACCTTGGGCAAGTCACTTCACTTCTGTGAGCCTCAGTTACCTCATCTGGAAAACGGGGATTAAAACTGTGAGCCCCACGTGGGACAACCTGATCACCTTGTAGCCCCCCCAGCGCTTAGAACAGTGCTTTGCACATAGTAAGCGCTTAACAAATGCCATCATCATCATCATCATGTCATTAAAAAAAAACAAAGAAATCAGTCATGAATAACAACAATAATAATAATGATTTTGGTACTTGTTAAGTGCTTACTATAACAACGATAATAAAAATAATGGTATTTGTTATGTGTTTACTATGTGCCAAGCATTGTTCTAAGTGCTGGACTAGATACAAGGTCCTACTGAGAGCTCACCTCCTCCAGGAGGCCTTCCCAGACTAAGCCACCTTTTTCTTCTCCTCATCCCCATCCCCCCCGCCCTACCTCCTTCCCCTCCCCATAGCACCTATATATATGTTTGTACAGATTTATTACTCTATTCATTTTACTTGTCCATATTTACTATTTATTTCATTCATTCATTCATTCAATCGTATTTATTGAGTGCTTACTGTGTGCAGAGCACTGTACTAAGTGCTTGGGAAGTACAAGTTGGCAACATATAGTGACGTCCCCTACCCAACAACAGGCTCACAGTCTAGAAGGGGGAGACAGGCAACAAAACAAAACATGTGGACAGGCGTCAAGTCATCAGAATAAATAATAATAATAATAATAATGGCATTTGTTAAGCGCTTACTATGTGCGAAGCACTGTTCTAAGCGCTGGGGGGATACAATGTGATCAAGTTGTCCCACTTAGGGCTCACAGTCTTAATCCCCATTTTTACAGATGAGGGAACTGAGGCTCAGAGAAGTTAAGTGACTTGCCAAGATACACATCATTGACAAAATAAATAGAATAGTTAATACTCTATTTACTAGTATTTACTACTACTATTTACTAGTAAATAGTAAAATTTATTTTTTCAATGATGTGCTTCTAGCTTTACTTCTATTTATTCTGATGACTTAACACCTGATCACATGTTTTGTTTTGTTTTGTTTTGTTTTGTTCTGTTTTGTTGTCTGTCTCCCCCTTCTAGACTGTGAGCCCATTGTTGGGTAGGGACCGTCTCTATGTGTTGCCAACTTGTACTTCCCAAGCGCTTAGTACAGTGCTCGGCACACAGGAAGCGCTCAATAAATACGATTGAATGAATGAATGAATCAGGTTGTCCCACGTGGGGCTCACTATCTTAATCCCCATTTTACAGTTGAGGTAACTGAAGCACAGAGAAGTGAAGTGACTTACCCAAACTCATCATCATCATCATCATCATCATCAATTGTATTTATTGAGCGCTTACTATGTGCAGAGCACTGTACTAAGCGCTTGGGAAGTACAAATTGGCAACATATAGAGACAGTCCCTACCCAACAGTGGGCTCACAGTCTAAAAGGGGGAGACAGAGAACAAAACCAAACATACTAACAAAATAAAATAAATAGAATAGATATGTACAAATAAAATAAATAAATAAATAGAGTAATAAATATGTACAAACATATATATATATATAAACTCACACAGCAGACAAGTGGGGGAGCCGGGATTAGAACCCACCACCTCTGATGCCCAAGCCCGGGCTCTTTCCACTAAGCCAGGCTTCGTCAGGCTGGATTCAGTCCCTGTCCCACATGGGGTTCACAGTCTTCATCCCCATTTTCCAGATGAGGTAACAGAGGTCCAGAGAAGAGAAGTGACTTGCCCTTCTTCACAGGGCAGATATGCGGCGGAGTGGGGATTAGAACCCATGACCTTCGGACGCCCAGGCTCTATCCCGTAGGCCACGAGCACCCTGAAGTTGGATCAATCCAGTCAACGAACCCGCATCCCAAGCATTTGAGTCGGCCAGAATATCCAGCCTGATATCCAGGTTATTCAGGATCGGAGGCGTCACTCAAATGGAAAATCGTGGAGAGGCAGCTTGGCCTAGTGGAAAGAGCCCAGGCCTGGAAGTTAGAGAACCTGGGTTCTAATCCCGCTGCATCCAACCCAATTTGCTTGTATCCACCTCAGCGCTTAGTAGCAGCACGCTCGAAGCAGCGTGGCTCGGTGGAAAGAGCCCGGCCTTGGGAGTCAGAGGTCGTGGGTTCTAATCCCAGATCCGCCGCTTGTCAGCTGGGTGACTTTGGGCAAGTCACTTCGCTTCTCTGGGCCTCAGTTCCCTCATCTGGAAAATGGGGATGAAGACTGCGAGCCCCACGTGGGACAACCTGATTGTCAATCAATCAATCGGATTTATTGAGCGCTTACTGTGTGCAGAGCACTGTACTAAGCACTTGGGAAGTACAAGTTGGCAACATCTAGAGACAGTCCCTACCCAACAGTGGGCTCACAGTCTAGAAGGGGGAGACAGAGAACAAAACCAAACATATTAACAAAATAAAATAAATAGAATAGATATGTACAAGTAAAATAAATAGAGTAATACCTTGTATCTACCCCAGCACTCAGAACAGTGCTTGGCACATAGTAAGTGCTTAACAAATACCATCATTATTATTAGTTTTGTTGCCTGTCTACCCCTTCTAGACTGTGAGCCCGTTGTTGGGTAGGGACCTTCTCAATATGTTGCCGACTTGTACTTCCCACGCGCTTAGTACAGTGCTGTGCACACAGTAAGCACTCAATAAATATGATTGAATGAATGAATGAATGAATTAGTAGTAGTAGTAGTAATAGTAGCACAGTGCTTGGCACAGGGTAAGCACTTGAATATCACCATTATTATCATTATTAGAGAAGCAGCGTGGCGCAGTGGAAAGAGCCCGGGCTTTGGAGTCAGAGATCATGGGTTCGAATCCTGATTCCGACAATTGTCTGCTGTGTGACTTTGGGAAAGTTACTTAACTTCTCTGTGCCTCAGTTCTCTCATCTGTAAAATGGGGATGAAGACTGTGAGCCCCCCGTGAGACAATCTGATCACCTTGTAACCTCCCCAGCACTTAGAACAGTGCTTTGCACATAGAAAGTGCTTAATAAATGCCATTATTATTATTATTATTATTATTATTATTATTATGTATATAATTGAAATAATGAGTGAATAAGTGAATAAAAGTCAGGAGCCTCGGATTGGGACAGGAATAACAAGCATTATCTTTATCTTGGAGAGTCCTCAGAGCTTAGCACACAGTAAGCCCTTGAATGCCATAATACATTCAATTTAAAGACATTTTAATAACTAGGAGAGTCTCAAACTACATATTTGTTGAGAATATTGAGAAAGAGCTCCAAACAAATGGGAAAACGTAATAAGCTTTAAGAAAATCACAGTAGCTTAATATTTGCAATAGTCACATTTTTAATTCTGGAGGCAATTACATCTCCCTGTTGTCCTGTTGCATATAAACTTGGGCAGAAGCACTGCATTCAAACTTCCCAATTTTAGTCTCTAACCAAAGATCATTCTTTTCTCGACTTATAATGAAGCACGTAACCATTCCCCTCTAAGTGAAAATATTCTCCCTTTTTCCCAAATGGCAATCAGTCAGTGTTATTTATCGAGCACTCATCATGCTCAGAACACTATACCAAGCACTCGGGAGAGTTCCATACAGCGGAGTGTGTAGACACAATATTTCATTCATTTATTCATTCAATCTTATTTATTGAGCGTTTACTGTGTGCAGACACTGTACCAAGTGTTTGGAAAGTACAATTCAGCAATAAAGAGAGACAATTCCTGCCCACAACGGGCTCACAGTCTAGAAGGGGGGAGACAGACAGCAAAACAAGTAAACAGGCATCGATATAAATAAATAGAATTATAGATATATAAATATATACACACAAATGCTGTGGACAACCTCATCACCTTGTAATCTCCCCAGCGCTTAGAACAATGCTTGGCACGTAGTAAGCGCTTAACAAATGCCATCATTATTATTACTAAGTGCTGGGATAGATACAAGATTCCACATGGGGCTCACAGTCTGATTATTAGCCACTTGTCTGCTGGGTGACTTTGGGCAACTCATTTCATTTCTCTGTGTCTCAGTTACCCCATCTGTAAAATGGAGATTAAGACTGTGAGCCCCACGTGGGACAACCTGATCACCTTGTATCGCCCCCAGCACTTAGAACAGTGCTCTGCATATAGTAAGCACTTAACAAATACCAACATTATTGTTATTATTATTAATGAATAAGTGCTTGGATCAGCGTGGCAGTAGTATGGATGGAGAGAAAAGGGTGGCTTTTAGTGCCAGGATTTGGTGACAGATTGAATGTGTAGGTTGAGTGAGAGAGATGAGTCAAGGGGGATGCGATGCTGATTACAGAGAGAGGAAAATCAAGGGGAGGACGGGGTTTGGGTGGGAAGATCATTGTCATCTATCGTATTTATTGAGCGCTTAACCGTGTGCAGAGCACTGTACTAAGTTCTTGGGAAGTACAAGTTGGCAGCATAAGATGAGGAAGATGGGGAAGATGGGGAAGATGAGGCGTTGTGTTTTAGACGCATTAAGTTCGAAGTGCCAGAGATGTCCTGAAGGCATCCAAGTAGAGATGTCCTGAAGGCAGGAGGAAATATGAGCCTGCAGAGAAGGAGAGAGATCAAGCCTGGAGATGGAGATTTGGGAATCATCCGCAGAGAGGTGGGAGCTGAAGCTGTGGGAGCGAGTGAGTTCTCCAAGGGAGTGGGTGGAGATGGAGAATAGAGGAGAAGGCAAGAAAGCAAACAGAACCATATTGCCACCAATATTCTTCGAGAGAAGCAGCATGGCTCAGTGGAAAGAGCCCAGGCTTGGGAGTCAGAGGTCATGGGTTCTAATCCTGGCTCCGCCATTTGTCAGCCGTGTGACTTTGGGCAAGTCACTTCAATTATCTGGGCCTCCGTTACCTCATCTGTAAAATGGGGATTAAGACTGTGAGCCCCATGGGACAACCTCATCACCTCTATCCCCCCAGCACTTAGAACAGTGCTTCTCACGTAGTAAGCGCTTAACAAATGTTATCATTATTATTATTATTACCAATAGTAAACCCAGCAACACAGCAAGAGATGGAGATTCTCTTCACTTCTCTGGGCCTCAGTTCCCTCATCTGTAAAATGGGGTTAAAGACTGTGAGCCCCACATGGGACCTGATCACGTGATTGCATGATTACCTTGTAACTACCCCAGTGCTTAGAACAGAGCTTGGCACACAGTAAGTGCTTAACAAATACCATTATTATTAATACCATTCTCCCTCCTCCTTAGACTACAAGACTCACGTGGGACAGGGATTATGTCCAACCTGATTCACTTGTATCTATCTAGTAAGTGCTTAACAAATACCATAATTATTATTATCTACCCCAGTTCTTAGAACAGTGCTAGACACAAATTATTATTATTATCATTATTAAGTGTCATTGAGTCATTTCTGATTCATAGCAACTCCATGGATATACTTTCTCCAGAACATCCTGTCCTCTGCATAATCTGCAACGTTTCTAATGGTCTTCCATTGTCGTTGTTATTCATTCACTCATTCAATCATATTTATTGAGCACTTACTGTGTGCAGAACACTGTACTAAGCACTTGGGAAGTACAAGTCGGCAAAAAATAGAGACGGTCCCTACCCAACAACGGGTTCACAGTCTAGAAGGGGGAGACGGACAACAAAACTGGTCTCGATCCATCTAGCTGCCAAGCTACCTCTTTCACATTTTCCCTGGATTTTTCCTAGCATCAGTGTCTTCTCCAGAGAACTAATCCTCCTGATGACGTGTCCAAAATGTGCTGATACCTTTAATAATTTTCAATCACACAGGCTCTCATCGATGAATTTCACTGTCATACAAAGGACAACTATCTACCAATAAATATAGACCGCATATCCAAAGCCTAAACACAATCAGCTTTCAATTCAAACACCTTTTAAACATTTAGATGGAATAAAAATGAATTAACTCCCAAAGAACATTGTGGGTTATGATTGTTGATGTAGCTAGTTGAAAGAATCAGTGGCGAAAGAGAGGAGTGTTATTAGACCCGTTTCTTTGTTGTCGACTCTTCGAATCCCAAAAGTTAGAATATCGGCCCCCGGTACTTCTCTGTGACTCAGTTCCCTCATCTGTAAAATGGGGATGAAGACTCTGGGCCCCATGTATGACAGGGATCGCATCCAATACGATTACGTCATACTTAGCCCAGTGCTTAGTACAGTGTCTCTCACCTAGTAAGCACTTAAAAAATACCACCGTGATAATGATTATTTTAATGGAATATTTTACCTGTTCCCTTGGATCTCATTTTAGCCTTTGTCATCTCCAACAAGACTTATTAAAAATTTGATGGTGGGATGAGAAGCAGTGTGGCTTAGTGGCAAGAGCCCAGGCTTGGGAGTGAGAGGTCATGGGTTCTAATCCCAACTCCACCACTTGACAGCTGTGTGACTTTGGGTGAGTCACCTGACTTCTCTGTGCCTCAGTTACCTCATCTGTAAAATGGGGATTAAGACTGTGAGCCCCACGTGGGACAACCTAATGACCTTGTATCTACCCCCAGCACTTAGAACAGTGCTTGAAGAAGAAGCATGGCTCAGTGGAAAGAGCACGGGCTTTGGAGTCAGAGGTCATGGGTTCAAATCCCGGCTCCGCCAACTGTCAGCTGTGTGACTTTGGGCAAGTCACTTAACTTCTCTGTGCCTCAGTTACCTCATCTGTAAAATGGGGATGAAGACTGTGAGCCCCCTGCGGGACAACCTGATCATCTTGTAACCTCCCCAGTGCTTAGAACAGTGCTTTGCACATAGTAAGTGCTTAATAAATGCCATCATCATCATCATCATCATCATCATCAATCATATTTATTGAGCGCTTACTATGTGCAGAGCACTGTACTAAGCACTTGGGAAGTACAAATTGGCAACAATTTGTTGCCTTTTATCATTAAAAGGAAAATGATAGCTTCCCTTTAATCAATGGCCTGGATTTCTTTAAGCAAAAATTATCCAGAGGAAAGAGTGTTGTTGGTAATTTAGAAACTTTTGAAGTGGCTGCAATAAAGATAATCCTGCGTGGAAAGATTGCTGCACTGAATGTTGTGTGCAGAGAAGAAGAAACCATCAATTAATCAATGGCATTTATTAAGCGCTTGCTGTGGGCAGGGCACTGTACTTAGCCCTTCGGAGAGAACATTTCAAAAACAAATGTTGGTAGGTAAGTTCTCTGTCCACGCCAAGCTTGCAGTTTAAGAAAGGAGCTTAGAGTGGAGCTGAATTGACCTAAAAAGATACTTACCTCCCTCCTCAAAACAGTTGTTCCCCTGCCTCTCTCTTCCCAGCTAATGAGCTGGCCACCTACTTCATTGAGAAAATTGACCCTATCAGGCGTAATCTCCCTAAAACCAAACCTGTCCCCCAACTCCCTCCCCCTTCCTGCCTTTTCTTCACCCTCCCATCTTTCCCAGCAGTATCTCAAAGGAGATCCCCAGCCTTCTCTCAAAATTCATTCATTCAATTGTATTTATTGAGTGCTTACTGTGAGCAGAGCACTGTACTAAGCGCTTGGGAAGTACAAATCGGCAACATATAGAAACGGACCCTACCCAACAACGGGCTCACAGTCAAAAATTCACCTCCTCCACCACATTCTTTTTCACCTAATCAAAACATTTGCCCCCTCATTTCTTCCCTCCCCAACAGCCATCTGCAACTGTTTGCTCTCCAATGGCTTCTTCTCTACCGCTTTCAAACATGTCTGTGTCTACAACTATCCTAAAAAAAACTACTCTTGACCCCATGGCTCCCTCTGGTTTTCACCCCATCTCCCTCCTACCCTGCCTCTCCAAACTTCTTGAGTAAGTCATCTACATCCACTGATTCAAGTTCTTCTCAGATTCTGTCCTTGACCCCTTTCAATCTGGCTTCCTTCCCCTTCGCTCCACAGAAACAACACTCTCAAAGGTTGCCAGTGATCTCTTCTTGCTAAATCCAATGGCTTCTATTCCATCCTCTTTGACCTGCCAGCTGCCTTCACCTCTGTGGACCGCCTCCGTCTCCTGGAAACGTCTTCCAATCTCAGCTTCACTGATACTGTCCTCTCCTGGTTCTCTCCTACCTCTCTGGCCTCTCATTCTCCATCTTTTTTGCAAGCTCCTCCTCTGCTTCCCATCCCCAAACTGTGGGGGTCCCTCAGAGCTCAGTTCTGGGCCCCCTTTCATTCTCCATCTCCACCCCCTCCCTTGGAGAATTCATTCACTCCCATGGCTTCAACTACCACCTCTATGAAGATGTTTTTCAAATCTCCATCTCCAGCCCTGATCTCTCTCCCTCTCTGGAGTTTCACATTTCCTCCTACCTTCAAGACTTCTCTTCTTGGATGTCCTCCTGTCACCTCAAACTTAATCTGGCTAAAACTGAACTTCTTATCTTCCCACCCAAACCCTGTCCTCCCCCTGTTTCCCATCACTGTAGCCGGCACCACCATCTTTCCTGTCTCACAAACCCAGAAACCTGGCATTATCCTTTGCTCCTCTCTCTCATTCAACCCCCATAATCAATCCATTACTAAATCCTGTCAGTTCCACCTCAACCACAATGCTAAAATTAGTCCTTTCCTCTCCATCCAAACCGGTACCACTTTAATCCAATCACTTACCCTGCCTGGATTCCTGCATCAGGCTCCTCGCTGTCTTCCCCGCCTCCTGTCTTTCTCCACTCCAGACCATACTTCACTCTGCTGCCCGCATCATCTTTCTACCAAAACGTTCAAGATATCTTTCCCCACTCCTCAAAAAGCTCCAGTGGCTGTCCATCCACTTCAACATCAAACGGAAACTCGTCACCATTGGCTTTAAAGCTATCCGTTCCCCTCACCCGCTCCTCTCCTATTCCAACCCAGCTCACACACTTCGCTTCTCTAATTCTAACTTCTCACTGGACCTCCATCTCATCTATGTCTCCACCGACCTCTCGCCCACCTCCTACCTCTGTCCTGGAATGCCCTCCCTCCTCAAATCCAAAAGACAATGGCTCTCCCCTCCTTCAAGGCCTTATTGGGGGCCCGTCTCCTCCAAGGGGCCTTCCCTGACTAAGCCCTCCTTTCCTCTTCTCCCTCACCCTTCTGCATCCCCCTGACTTCCTTCCTTCACTCATCCCCCACCCTGCAGTCCCACAGCATTTTGTATCCATAATTTATTCATATTAATTGTCAATCTAATTAACACAGTCCCTGTCCCACATGGGGCTCACAGTCTAAAAGGGAGAACAGGAAAACTGAAGCACAGAGAAGTGAAATCACATGCCCAAGGTCACACAGCAAGCATTTGGCAGAACCAGGATTAGAACCCAATCTCCGCCCATGAGGGGCTCTTATGCTCAGTTGTGGGTCAGGCATGACATTAAGTGATCTTGTGGTGGGCAAGGAATGTGTCTGTTTGTTGTTATATTGTACTTTCCCAAGTACTTAGTGCTATTGATGCCTGTCTCCCCGATTCTAGACTGTGAGCCCATTGTTGGGCAGTGATTGTCTCTATTTGTTGCCAAACTGCACTTTCCAACCACTTAGTTCAGTGCTCTGACAACAAAACAAAACAAGTGGATAGGCATCAATAGCATCAATATAAATAAAAATGATTATAGATATATACACATCAATAATAATATAAATAGAATAATAAATATGCACATATGTACTTCCCAAGTGCTTAGTACAGTTCTCTGCACACAGTAGGCACTCAATAAATACGATTGAATGAGTGAATATATGAGAGTTCTGTGGGGCGAGGAGAGGGGAGGAGGAGCAGAGGAAAAGGGGGGGACTCAATCTGGGAAGGCCTCCTGGAAGAGGTGAGCTTTCAGTAGGGCTTTGAAGGGGGGAAGTGTGCTGGTTTGGCAGATTCATTCATTCATTCAATCGTATTTATTGAGCGCTTACTGTGTGCAGAGCACTGTACTAAGTGCTTGGGAAGTACAAGTTGGCAGCATATAGGGACGGTCCCTACCAAACAGTGGGCTCACAGTCTAGAAGATATGTGGAGGGAGGGTGTTCCAAGCCAGAGGTAGGACGTGGGCCGAGGGTCGACGGTGGGACTGGCGAGAACGAGGCCCAGTGAGAAGGTGAGTGGTGGCAGAGGTGTGGAGGGTGTGGGCTGGGCTGTGGAGGGAGAGAAGGGAGGTGAGGTAGGAGGGGACGAAGTGATGGAGAGCTCTGAAGCCAATGGTGAGGAGTTTCTGCTTCACATGAAGGCTGATCGGCAACCACTGGAGCTTTTTGAGGAGGGGGTGACATGCCCGGAGCATTTCTGTGGAAGGATAATCCAGTTGGGATAGGATGAGAGATTAAACCAGCAAGGTAGTGGTTTGGATGGAGAGGAAAGATGAATCTTGGCAATGTTGTGAAGGCAGGTTTTGGTGGAGGATTGGATTAAAGATATGTTTAATCTTTAAATGCCCTTTCCTCTCCATCCATACCGCCACCCTGCTCATTCAAGCTCCTATCCCGTCTGGACTACTGCATCAGCCTTCTCTCTGATCTCCAATTCTCGTGTCTCTCTCCACTTCAATCCATACTTCATGCTGCTGCCCGGATTCTCTTTGTCCAGAAATGCTCTGGGCATATTACTCCCCTCCTCAAAAATCTCCAGTGGCTACCAATCAATCTGCGCATCAGGCAGAAACTCCTCACCCTGGGCTTCAAGGCTGTCCATCCCCTCGCCCCCTCCTACCTCACCTCCCTTCTCTCCTTCTCCAGCCCAGCCCGCACCCTCCGCTCCTCTGCTGCTAATCCCTCACCGTTAGGCCTCGTTCTCGCCCGTCTGACCGTCGACCCCCGGCCCACATCCTCCCCCTAGCCCGGAATGCCCTCCCTCTGCCCATCCGCCAAGCTCGCTCTCTTCCTCCCTTCAAGGCCCTACTCAGAGCTCACCTCCTCCAGGAGGCCTTCCCACACTGAGTCCCTTCCTTCCTCTCCCCCTCATCCCCCTCTCCATCCCCCCCATCTTACCTCCTTCCCTTCCCCACAGCACCTGTATATATGTATATATGTTTGTACATATTTATTACTCTATTTATTTATTTATTTATTTTTCTTGTACATATCTATTCTATTTATTTTATTTTGTTAGTATGTTTGGTTTTGTTCTCTGTCTCCCCCTTTTAGACTGTGAGCCCACTGTTGGGTAGGGACTGTCTCTATATGTTGCCAATTTGTACTTCCCAAGCGCTTAGTACAGTGCTCTGCACATAGTAAGCGCTCAATAAATACGATTGATGATGATGATGATGATGATGATGTGTTTGTTTGCCCCGTGTGGGACAGGGACTCTGTCCAACCTGATAAACTTTTATCATACCCCAGTGCCTAGTACAGTTCCTAGCAAGAAGTAAGCACTTAACAAATGCCACAATTATTATAGTTGATCTTACATGACAGCGAGGTATTACACAGCATCGAAAGCAGACCTGCATGGAACACAGATTGCTCTAAATTCAAGCTGGATTCTGGAAAGGACGAGGGATGTGAGGTATCTATTTATTTTAGTCTGTTATTATGTTTTGTTTTGTTCTCTGTCTCCCCCTTCTAGACTGTGAGCCCACTGTTGGGTAGGGACCATCTCTATATGTTGCCAACGTGTACTTCCCAAACGCTTAGTACAGTGCTCTGCACACAGTAAGCGCTCAATAAATACGATTGATTGATTCATTAAGTGCTGTGGGGTTGAAGGCAGGGTGAATACTCATCCCCTCACCTTATTTCCCCTCCTTACTGCCTTACCCATGCACTCAGTCCCACCCTCTAAGCCTGGACCACCCCCCTTTCCTGGAAACAACTATCTGACCTTGGCTTGACTGACCCAATCCTTTCTGGTTTTCCTCCTATCTCTCTGGCTACTCCTGGCTCTTTCATGGGCTCCTCTTCTGCCCTCCCACTCCCTACCTGTGGGAATCCCTCATAACTTAGTACTGGCCTCTTCTACTTTGCATTGGCACTCATTCCCTTGGAGAACTCATTTGCTCCCATGGCTTCAAGTACCACCTCTATGGGGATGACTCCCAAATCTAACTCTCCGGAGCTGACCTCTCTCCTTCACTTTCATTTCCTCCTGCCTTCAGGACATCTCTATTTTAGATATTCTGCTGGCTGTCCAAACTTGTATTCCCTCCTCAACCCTCTCTTCCCTCCAACTTTCTCCTCATTGTAGACAAGAACATTATTCTCCCTGTTTCACAAGCCCAAAACCTTGGCATTATCTTCAACAGATCTCTCATTCAACCCACATATTCAGTCTGTCTCCAAATCCTGTTGGGTCTAGCTTCCTAACAGTATTAAAATTCATCCCCTTCTAGACTGTGAACCTGTTGTTGGGTAGGGACCGTCTCTATATGTTGCTGATTTGTGCTTCCCAAGTGCTTAGTACAGTGCTCTGCACACAGTAAGTGCTGAAAACTTAACTTCTCTGGGCCTCAGTTACCTCATCTGCAAAATGGGGATTAAGACTGTGAGCCTCACGTGGGACAACCTGATCATCTTGTATCCCCCCCCAGCTCTTAGAACAGCGCTTTGCACATAGTAAGCGCTTAACAAATGTCATTATTATTATTTATTATTTAAATGCAATTGAATGAATGAATTAAATACAATGGGATGAATGAATGGATAATTGTTGGCAGAGTACAGTGGCCTAACTACAATAAATGGCCTAGTGTCAAGAGTCTGGGCTTGGGGGTCAGAGGATGCGCAGCGTGGCTCAGTGGAAAGAGCCTGGGCTTTGGAGTCAGAGGTCATGTATTCAAATCCCCGCTCTGCCAATTGTCAGCTGTGTGACTTTGGGCAAGTCACTTAACTTCTCTGTGCCTCAGGTACCTCATCTGGAAAATGGGGATTAAGACTGTGATCCTGATTACCTTGTAACCTCCCCAGCACTTAGAACAGTGCTTTTCACATAGTAAGTGCTTAATAAATGCCATAATTATTATTATTATTATTGTCTGCTGTGTGAACTTGGGCAAGTCACTTAACTTCTCTGGGCTTCAGTTCCCACATCTGTAAAATGGGGATTAAGACTGTGAGCCCCATGTGGGACAACCTGATTGCATTGTCATCTACCCCAGAGCTTAGAACTGTGTTCGGCACCTATAATCACTTAACAAATACCATAATTATTATTATGAATAAAGCACATGCTGACTTCCTTTCGTCCTTTTGATTATCCAATGGATATCAGCAATTACTTGTACCTATCTATTATATTTATTTTATTTTGTTAGTATGTTTGGTTTTGTTCTCTGTCTCCCCCCTTCTAGACTGTGAGCCCACTGTTGGGTAGGGACCGTCTCTATATGTTGCCAGCTTGTACTTCCCAAGTGCTTAGTACAGTGCTCTGCACACAGTAAGTGCTCAGTAAACACGATTGATTGATTGATTGATGATACCTCACATCCCTCGTCCTTTCCAGAATCCAGCTTGAATTTAGAGCAATTTGTGTTCCATGCAGGTCTGCCTTCGATGCTGTATAATACCTTGCTGTCATGTAAGATCAACTATAATAATTGTGGCATTTGTTAAGTGCTCACTTCTCGCCAGGAACTGTACTAGGCACTGGGGTAGATAAAAGTTTATCAGGTTGGACAGAGTCCCTTTCCCACACGGGGCAAACAATCTTCAATCTCCATTTTACAGGAGAGGAGACTGAGGTACAGGAAAATGAAGCAATTTGCCCAAGGTCACATGGCAGATAAGCAGCAGATCTGGGATTTGAACCCATGACCTTCTGACATCCAGTCTGGGCTCTAGCCTCTCTGCTTCTTTAACCAGTTCCCCTCCAGTTCCCTGAAACCCCTTAATAGGAAGCCTAGTAAAGCCAGATGCCTTATTTTTGGTGAGACATTGCAACGCTGATCTAACATGCTATTGATGTCTGTCTACTCGTTTTGTTGTCTGTCTTCCCCCTTCTAGACTGTGAGCCTATTGTTGGGTAGGGATTGTCTCGCTGTTGCCAAACTGGACTTTCCAAGTGCTTAGTGCAGTGCTCTGCACACATTAAGCGCTCAATAAATACGATTGAATGAATGAATGAATTTCACTTTCCATGATAAGAAGCTCTAATCCATAAGAAACTTCTTCAAATCCTTCTTGTATATTGCTATCCTTCCGATACAGCTCCCGCGTGTATTCCTTCCGTCTCTGTTTGATTCTGCTGGCATCATTTATCGCCAATCCAGTTTCGCGCTGAACAAAGCCATTCCGAGGATGAAATATTCCCTTAATTTCCTTAATCTTCTGAAATAGTGATTTTATCCTCCCACATTCGTTAGCGTCTTCTTTGGAAGGCCAAATGACTCAACTTAGATGAGTATATTTGGGACCCATCATCAGGAGGACTGATTCTCTGGAGTGGACACTAATGCGAAGAAAAGTCCAGGGAAAAAGTGGAAGAGGCAGACTGGCAGCTAGATAGATGGAAAACATAATAAGGATAACAGAAGAACCGTTAACAAGGTTACAGATTATGGCAGAAGACGGGATGTTCTGGAGAAAATACAACCGTAGAATCTCAATGAATCGGAAACGGCTTGCTGGCATTTGATAATAATTGCAACATTACAGTGGAGGCAGTATTCATTCATTGGATCGTATTTATTGAGCACTTACTGTGTGCAGAGCACCGTACTAAGTGCTTGTAAGGTACAATTCAGCAGTAAAGAGAGACAATCCCTGCTCACACCAGGCTTACAGTCTAGAAGGGAGGAGACAGGCATTGATAGAAATAAATAGAATTATAGATATATACATATATACACAAGTGCTGTGGGGCGGGGAGGGGGGATGAGCAATGGGAGGAATTCGAGGTGATGTGGAGCTGAGGAAAAGAGGGGGCTTAGCCTGGGAAGGCCTCTTGGAGGAGGTGAGACTTCAGTAGGGCTTTGAAGGGAGGAAGAGAGCTAGTTTGGCGGAAGTGTGGAGGGAGGCCAGAGGTAGGACGTGAGCAGGGGGTCGACGGCGGGACAGGGGAGAACGAGGTCCAGTGAGGAGGTGAGCGGCGACAGAGGAGCGGAGGGTGTGGGCTGGGCTGGAGATGGAGAGAAGGGAGGTGAGGGAGGAGGGGGCGAGGGGATGGATGTCTTTGAAGCCGAGAGTGAGGAGTTTTTGTTTGATACAGAGGTTGATAGTGTCACGAGCCCCCAACTTGTACCAAGCAGGGCCTTCCTGGACTGGGGGAGCCTCGGTGACACGTAGAACCAAGTCAAACCACACCTCTGATCATCAAGGCTACTGTGGAAAAGTGTTTTTAATTAGTTTTACCAACGGGCAAGGGAGTGACCCATACATTCATTCAATCGTATTTATTGAGTGCTTACTGTGTGCAGAGCACTGTACTAAGTGCTTGGGAAGTACAAGTCGGCAACATATAGTGACGGCCAACAACGGGCTCACAATCTAGAAGGGGGAGACAGACAACAAAACAAACATGTGGACAGGTGTCAAGTTGTCAGAACAAATAGAATTAAAGCTAGATGCACATCATTAGCAAAATAAATGGAATAGTAAATATGTACAAGTAAAATAAATAGAGTAATAAATCTGTACAAAGATATATACAGGTGCTGTGGGGAGGGGAAGGAGGTAGGGCGGGGGGATGGGGAAGAGGAGAGGAAAAAGGGGGGCTCAGTCTGGGAAGGCCTCCTGGAGGAGGTGAGCTCTCAGTAGGGCTTTGAAGGGAGGAAGAGAGCAAGATTGGCGGATGTGTGGAGGGAGGGCATTCCGGGCCCGGGGGAGGACGGGGGCCGGGAGTCGACGGCGGGACAGGTGAGAACGAGGCCTGGTGAGGAGGTTAGTGGTGGCAGAGGAGCGGAGGGTGAGGGCTGGGCTGGAGAAGGAGAGAAGGGAGGTGAGGTAGGAGGGGGCGAGGGGATGGGCGGCTTTAAAGCTGACAGTGAGGAGTTTTTGCTTGATGCATCAATTGACTGGCAGCCACTGGAGATTCAAAAGCCAAGATAACGCCACCAAGGGTCAATCAATCAATCAATCAATCAATCGTATTGATTGGTCCAATGCCAGTCTGAGGTCACAGGGGCCCTTTCTGCTTCCAAGGACTTCTGGATCCCACTGCTTCGGAGTGCTGCTCTCCTGCTGGCTTCCTGCTTCCTTCTCTGCAAGCTTCTGCCTGGTGCCTCCAGTTGCCCCGTGGCATTCAAAATGAGCACGTTTTATCTGCCTCAGGCATCCCAGCTGGGGGCTCTACATGGCCATCGTCAACTGGTCCAGGCCCGTTACCGGGTAGAACAGGAGAAGCAGCGTGGCTCAGTGGAAAGAGCCTGGGCTTGGAAGTCAAAGGTTGTGGGTTCTAATCCCACCTCCACCACTTGCCTGCTGTGTGACTCTGGGCAAGTCACTTCGCTTCTCTTGGCCTCAGTTCTCTCATCTGGAAAATGAGGATGAAGACTGTGAGCCACACGTGGGACAACCAGATGACCTTGTATCTACCCCAATGCTTAGAACAGTGCTTGGCCCATAGTAAGGTATAGTAAGCTATAACAAGAGTAAGCTATTTATTTTGTTAATGATGTGCATTTAGCTCTAATTTTATTTGTTCTGACGACTTGACACCTGTCCACATGCTTTGTTTTGTTGTCTGTCTCCCCCTTCTAGACTGTGAGCCCGTTGTTGGGTAGGGACCATCTCAATATGCTGCCAAATTGTACTTCCCAAGTGCTTAGTACAGTGCTCTGCACACAATAAGCGCTCAATAAATACGATTGAATGAATGAATGAATGAATGGATGGATGGATGAACCAATACCATAATTATTATTATTATTATTATTATTATTGAAGGCCCCACCTCCCTCCATGCTCCACTCCCTCACGCCTGCACTCCCGTCTCTGGTAGAGCCCTTCACTGCTTTGGCAAAGTCTCTTATGAAAAGCATCATGGATAGAGCAAAACCCAGGGTGTGGGTTCTAATCCCGCCTCTGCCACTTGTCTGTTGTGTGACTTTGGGCAAGTCACTTCACTTCTCTGGGCCTCAGTTCCCTCATCTGGAAAATGGGGATGAAGACTGTGAGCCCCACGTGGGACAGGGACTGTGCCCAACCCGATTTGCTTGGATCCACCCCAGCGCTTAGTACAGTGCCTGGCCCACCTCCTCCACAGTAACGAATACCACAGTTGTTATTCCTTGTTGTTGTTGGCGGGATCACAAACAGTCACTAATGAGGCAGTTTGTTGTGAGCATGCCGCGGATAGGCAACCACTCGAGATTTTTGAGGAGAGGGTTGACATGCTCGGAACATTTCTGTAAAAAGATAATCAGGGCCCAGCTCGAGGAGCTTATGGTCTACTATGTGCAGAGCACTGTACTGAACATTTAGAAGAGCACAATAGAGGTACAGTAGACATGATCACTGCCCTCAAGGAGCTTTTCCAGTCTACTGTGTGCAGAGCACTGTACAAAGGGCTTTGGAGACTATAACAGAGTTAGTAGACAGCAGCCTAGCATAGTGGACAGAGCACAGACCTGGGACTCAGAAGGTCCTGGGTTCTAATTCCGGCTCCGCCACTTTTCATTCATTCATTCAATCGTATTTATTGAGCGCTTACTGTGTGCAGAGCACTGTACTAAGCGCTTGGGAAGTACAAGTTTTTGTCTTCGGTGTGAACTTGGGCAACTCGTTTCACTTCTCTGTGCCTCAGTTCCCTCATCTGCAAAACGGGGATGAAGCCTGCAAGCCCTGTGTGGGACTGTGTCCAACCCGATTTGCTTGTATCCTACCCAGAGCTCACTACAGTGTCGGGCACATAGTAAGCGCTGAACAAATACCATTATTATTAGTATTATTTTATAAATCTCCATCCTGGTGGCGGAAGGATGGTGTCGGCCAGTCGGTGAGCCGATGGTATTTAATGAGCCTGTACTAAGCACTTGGAAGAGGACAATAGAAAAATAAACGGATACATTCCCTCCTAGGAGCTCACGACTCTGCCAGTTCAACAACTCCCAGGCATCCGGGCGAAGGCATTTGTCCTTGGATACAGCAGAACGTGTTACCGAGGTTACCGTTGCTGGGGACGAGGGGCTGAGAAGAGATCCTCATCAAAATCTTCGGTCCAGGGGGTTAAACCTGGATGGGCTGGGAATCTAGAGCCAAGAAGGCATCAACGTGGCATACAGGGATAATTATTGTCCTTCTCACCTTCTCCGTCCCAGCCGGCACACTCCGCTCCTCCGCTGCCGCTCATCTTCTCCCTGGGCCCCCTCCTTCCTCTCCACCTCCTCCCCCTCCCCATCCCCTTCGCCTTACCTCCTTCCCCTCCCCACAGAGCCTGTATATATGTATATATGTTTGTACGGATTTATTACTCTATTTATTTCTATATTTTATTTGTACATGTTTATTCTATTTATTTTATTTTGTTAATATGTCTGGTTTTGTTCTCTGTCTCCCCCTTCTAGACTGTGAGCCCACTGTTGGGTAGGGACCATCTCTATATGTTGCCATCTTGGACTTCCCAAGCTCTTAGGACAGTGCTCTGCACATAGTAAGCGCTCAATAAATACGATTGATTGATTGATTGATTGATCTTAGACCTCTGAGAGAATATCTCTCCATGACATAGCTCTAAGCTTCTCTAGCCTTCGTAAACTCTCCTGCTATAATAAGGCATTGATTCTTAGGAAAGTCCCATTAACGTGTATTATTATTATTGTTATTATTATTATTATTACCAGGTGAAGAGGAGTGGATCCCCTTCTAGACTGTGAGCCCGCTGTTGGGTAGGGACTGTCTCTATATGTTGCAAACTTGTACTTCCCAAGCACTTAGTACAGTGCTCTGCACACAGTAAGTGCTCAATAAATATGGTTGAATGAATTCTAGTGATAGTCACTTGTTCAGCCTCATTTTTGCTCTCTGATTTCTGCCAATTGTGCTCCCCCTTGGGCTTGGAATGTTCCAATAATAATTATAATAATAATGGCATTTGGTAAGCGCTTACTATGTGCCAAGCACTGTTCTAAATGCTGGGGGTACAGTGCTCTGCACACAGTAAGGGCTCAATAAATACAGGTGATGGTGATGATGATGATGGGGGGGATACAAGGTCATCAGGCTGTCCCACATGGGACTGTCTTTGTCCCCATTTTAAAGATGAGGTAACTGAGGTAATAATAATTATGATAATAAGCGCTTACTATGGGCCAAGCACTGTTCTAAACCCTGGGGTAGATACAAGATAATAATTATAGCAATAATAATTACAGTACTTATTAAGCACCTACTATGTGCCGAGCACTGTTCTAAGCCCTGGGGTAGATACAAGATAATAATTATAGTAATAATAATTATGGTACTTATTAAGCACCTCCTATGTGCTGAGCACTGTTTTAAGCCCTGGGTTAGATACGAGATATTAATTATAATAATTACGGTACTTATTAAGCGCTCACTATGTGCTGAGCACATAGCTTACAGATGAGGTAACCGAGGCACAGAGAACATTAATAATAATAGTAATGGTATTTGTAAAGTGCTTACTATCTGCCAAGCACTGTTCTAAGCACTGGGGGAGATGCAAGGTAATCAGGTTGTCCCACGTAGGGCTGACAGTCTTCAGCTCCATTTGACAGATGAGGTCACTGAGGCCCAGAGAAGTGAAGTGGCTCGCCCAAGATCACACAGCTGATAAGAGGAGGAGCCGGGATTAGAACCCACGACCTCTGACTCCCAAGCGGGGGCTCTTTCCACTGAGCCACGCTGCTTCTCTAGCATGCAGGCGTGTAGAAGGGCAACACATGACAAAGTGTGTGTGAGACCTCTCTGCCCACGTTTGCCAGTTTGAAGCAGGAGCAAAACTACAACTCGGATCTCCCAATTCCCAGAAAAGGTCTTGTTCCTTTGGATCCACAGCAGGATTCTTATCTTTTCCAGGAGAATCCAGGAAAAATCTCCGGTTGGACAGTGGACCAAGCTGCTTCTCTAAGAGAAGGGAAGTTACTTTCCCAGGGTCACACAGCAGACTAGTGATTGAGTTGGGATTAATAATAATAATAATAATGGCATTTATTAAGCACCTACTATGAGCAAAGCACTGTTCTAAGTGCTGGGGGGGGCGGGTACAAGGTAATCAGGTTGTCCCACGGGACGCTCACAGGCTTCATCCCCATTTTACAGATGAGGGAACTGAGGCCCGCAGAAGTGAAGTGACTTGCCCAAAGTCACGCAGCTGGCAGAGTGGGATTTGAACCCATGACCTCTGACTCCAAAGCCCGGGCTGTTTCCACTGAGCCACGCTGCTTCTTCTGGATTAGACCCCAGGTTCTCTGCCTCCCAGGCGTGGCTTAGTGGAAAGAGCCCGGGCTTGGGAGTCAGAGGTCATGGGTTCTAATCCAGACTATGCCACTTGTCTGCTATGTGACCTTGGGCAAGTCACTTCACTTCTCTGGGCCTCAGTGATCTCGTCTGTAAAATGGAGATTGAAACTGTGAGCCCTACGTGGGACAGGGACTGTGTCCAACACAATTTGCTTGTATCCTCCCCAGCGCTTAGTACAATGCCTCACACGTAGTAAGTGCTTAATAAATACCACAATAATTGCTATTATTATTCACTATTCATTTGTTTATTATTTATTTATTTATAAAAAATTATAAGTAATATTAATCATTATTAGTCTAATGAGAAGCAGTGTGGCTCAGTGGAAAGAGCCCGGGCTTTGGAATCAGAGGTCATGGGTTCAAATCTCGGCTCCACCATCATCATCATCATCAATCATATTTATTGAGTGCTTACTATGTGCAAAGCACTGTACTAAGCGCTTGGGAAGTACAAATTGGCAACATACCACTTGTCGGCTGTGTGACTTTGGGCATTTCACTTCACTTCTCTGTCCCTCAGTTACCTCATCTGTAAAATGGGGGTGAAGAGACTGTGAGCCCCCCATGGGACAACTAGATCACCTTGTAACCTACCCAGTGCTTAGAACAGTGCTTTGCACAAAGTAAACGCTTAATAAATGCCATTATTATTATTATTATTATTATTATTATTCTATACCATAAGGTCGTTTTAGGCAGGGAATGTTTCTATCAACTCCACTTCACTGATCTCTCCCAAGCGCCTAGTGCAGTGTTAGGCATAGAGTAGTTGCTCCATAAATCCCACTGAATGATTGATTGATTAATTGACGGATTATCATGACTCCCTTGCTGTTCAGAGTCTTTATTTGAGGCTCTTGAACTCTTTTTTCCCAGGACTTCTCTCAGGTCATCTGAGTAACCAATCAATCAATTGTATTTATTCAATCGATCGATCCATTGTACATAGAGAGCACTTACTTTGTTCAAGGCACTGTACTAAGTGCTTGGGTGAAAATAATATTACACTGTGTCCTGCCCACAGTGAATTTATAATCTAGAGTGGGAGACATATCTTAATATCAACAAATAAAAGATTTTGGGCTTGGGAGTCGGAGGACGTGGGTTCTAATCCCCGCTCCGCCACTTATCTGCTGTGTGACCTTGGATAAGTCACTTCACTTCTCTATGCCTCAGTCACCTCATTAGTAAAATGGGGATTAAAAGTGTGAGCCCCACGTGGGACAACCTGATTACCCTGTATCTACCCCAGTGCTTAGAACAGTGATTGGCACAAAGTAAGCGCTTAACAAATACTGTCATTATTATTATTAAATTATGGGTCTAGACAGTGCTTTGGGGCTGAGGAAGGGGGGAATAAAAGGAGGAAATCTAAGATCAAAGGGTAAATCAAAGGGGATAGAAGAGGAGGAAAGGGGGGCTTAGTCAGGGAAGGCCTTTTGGAAGCTTTGAAGAGGGGGAAAGTTATTTTGCACCACCTGTGAGCAGAGCACTGTGCCAAGAGTACAATACAACAGAGTTGGTAGATATATCCCCTGCCCACAATAAGCAGAAAATTTCCTAGAAGATCCAGAGACTTAATAATAATAATAATAATTAATAATGGCATTTGTTAAGCGCTTACTATGTGCAAAGCACTGTTCTAAGAACTGGGGAGATACAAGGTTATCGGGTTGTCCCATGTGGGGCTCACAGTCTTAATCCCCATTTTACAGACAGGGTAACTGGGGCTCAGAGAAGTTAAGTGACTTGCCCAAGGTCACACAGCAGACATGTGGCGAAGCCGGGATTCGAACCCATGACCTCTGACTCCAAAGCCCGTGCTTTTTCCACTGAGCCATGCTGCTTCCCTATAATAATAATAATAATTATGGTATTTGTATCTATTAAGTGCTTACTAAGACTGTGAGCCCCACGTGAGACAACCTGATTACTTTGTAACCCCCAAGTGCTTAGAACAGTGTTTTGCACATAGTAAGCACTTAAGAAATACCATCATTATTATTATTATTACTATTACTATGTGCCAAGCACTGTAGATACAAGGTAGTCAGGTTGTCCCACGTGGGGTTCACAGTCTGAATCCCCATTTTCCAGATAAGGTAACTGAGGCCCAGAGAAGTGAAGTCACTTGCCCAAAGTCACAGAGAGGACCAGTGGAGGAGCCAGGATTAGAACCCATGACCTTCTAACTTCCAGGGCCGGGCTCTTGCCACTACGCCACGTTGTTCTTCTCAGGAAGGGTGTCTGGAAAGTTTGTCCGGTCTTCTGCCGTCGAGTCGTCTCTGACCCATAGTGACACCATGGACACATCACCGCACTCGTGGCTCAATGGAAAGAGCCCGGGCTATGGAGTCAGAGGTCATGGGTTCGAATCCCGGCTCCACCAATTGTCAGCTGTGTGACTTTGGCAAAGTCACTTCACTTCTCTGGGCCTCAGTCCCTCATCTGTAAAATGGGAATTAAGACTGTGAGCCCCACGTGGGACAACCTGATCACCTTGTAACCTCCCCAGCGCTTAGAACAGTGCTTTTCACATAGTAAGTGCTTAATAAATGCCATCATTATTCTTTTAGACTGTGAGCCCACTGTTGGGTAGGGACTGTCTCTATATGTTGCCAATTTGTACTTCCCAAGCGCTCTGCACCCAGTAAGCGCTCAATAAATACGATTGATGATCTCTCCCAGGAGGCCCCGCTCTCCATCTGCAATCGTTCTGGTAGTGGATCCAGAGAAGTTTCTGGGTAAAAATTGGTCGGTGGTTGACCATGGCCTCCTTCTGCAAAGTCGACTCGAGTTTCCACCCTCGACTCTCTCCCGGGCCACTGCTGCCCTGCACGCGGGAGATTTGACATGTATCCGATGGCCTGCCGCGCGCTAGCCACTGGCCGAACTGGGAATGGACTGGACAGGCCTCGGCTTCACTCTCCCTCCCGCAGCCGAGACTGGTAGAGGACCAGAAACTCTCCAGGTTCCATCCTGAAAGGGAACTGAATTTCACCCAATTTCCCCAACCCAAATGACTCTTTATTTTTTTATGGTATTTGTTAAGCTCTTGCTATGTAGCCCGTGCTCTTTCCATGGAGCCGCACTGCTTCCCTATAATAATAATAATAATAATAATAATAATAATGGTATTTGTATTTATTAAGCGCTTACTAAGACTGTGAGCCCCACGTGAGACAACCCGATTACTTTGTATCCCCCAAGCGTATTTGTTAAGCTCTTGCTATGTAGCTCTTGCTATGAGAAGCAGCGTGGCTCAGTGGAAAGAGCGCGGGCTTGGGAGTCAGAGGTCATGGGTTCGAATCCTGCCTCCCCCACATGTCTGCTGTGTGACCTTGGGCAAGTCACTTCACTTCTCTGTGCCTCAGTTCCCTCATCTGTAAAATGGGGATTAAGACTGTGAGCCCCACATGGGACAACCTCATCTCCTTGTGTTCCCCCCAGCGCTTAGAACAGTACTTTGCACGTAGTAAGCGCTTAACAAATACCAACATTATTATTATTAGCCCATGCTCTTTCCATTGAGCCGCACTGCTTCCCTATAATAATAATAATAATAATAATGGTATTTGTATTTATTAAGTGCTTACTAAGACTGTGAGCCCCACGTGAGACAACCTGATTACTTTGTATCCCCCAAGTGCTTAGAACAGTGTTTTGCACATAGAAAGCACTTAACAAATACCACCATTATTATTATTATTACTATTACTGTGTGCCAAGCACTGTAGATACAAGGTTGTCAGGTTGTCCCACATGGGGTTCGCAGTCTTAATCCCCATTTTCCAGATGAGGGAACTGAGGCCCAGAGAAATGAAGTGACTTGCCCAAGGTCACATAGCAGACAGGTGGAGGAGCCGGGATCAGAACCCAGGTCCCCCCAGATTCCCAAACCCAGGCTCCATCCATTAGGCACACTGCCTTATAATAATTATAATGTATAATATTTCTCCATTTTCTCCAACCCAAATGACTCTTCATTTTCATGTTATTTGTTAAGCTCTTGCTATGTAATAATGATAATAACGGTACTTGTTAAACTCTTACTCTATTCCAAGAACTGTTCTAAATGCTGAGGTAGATGCAAGCTAATCAGATTAGATACAGTCCCTGTCCCACATGGGGCTCACACTCTTCATCCCCATTTTCCAGATGAGGGAACTGAGGCCCAGAGAAGTGAAGTGACTTGCCCAAGGTCACACAGCAGACAAGTGGAGGAGCCGGGATCAGAACCCAGGTCCCCCCAGATTCTCAGACCCAGGCTCCATCCAGTAGGTCACACTGCCTTATAACAATTATAATATATAATTATATAGCATATAATTAATTTATTATAATAATTTAATAATATAATAATTGATTGATTGTTATGATTAATTGATATATAACTATTGTTATTATTACAATAATGGTTATAATAATAATAATGATGATGGCATTTGTTAAGCACTTACTATGTGCAAAGCACTGTTCTAAGCGCTGGGGAGGTTACAAGATGATCAGGTTATCGCACGTGGGGCTCACAGTCAATCCCCATGTTATGGATGAGGAAACTGAGGCACAGAGAAGTTAAGTGACTTGCCCAAAGTCACAAAGCTGACAAGTGGCGGAGCCAGGATTTGAACCCATGACCTCTGACTCCAAAGCCCGGGCTTTTTCCTCTGAGCCAAGCTGCTTCTCACTTGTCTGCTGTGTGACCTTTGGGAAATTCACTTTGCTGTGCCTCAGTTACCTCATATATAAAATGGGGATAAAGACTGTGAGCCCCACATTGGACATGGATTATATAAAGTCTTTCCTAAGAAGCAGGAATACCAATCGATCAATCAATCAATCGTATTTATTAAGCACTTACTGTGTGCAGAGCACTGTACTAAGCACTTGGGAAGTACAAGTTGGCAACATATACCAGTCAAACACAAGCTTTTTCTCCCAGAAAAATCTCCCTTTTTAGGCCTCCGGAAGCTTGAAGGAGAAAAACAGATGAGCAATGAATTGCGCTGAATTTCAAGACTCTTGATTTATTTTTTTTTTTGTCTTCTCCAAGACACATCAGCGTCATCTCACAGGAAGTGATTTAACATCCTGGGGGTAATTTAGTAAAATTCCATCTTCAACAGCAGTAACTGGGCGTCCAAATAAACTACAGAGTTGAGGTTTCTCCCAGGAATGAGCAGTTTCGTCCATTACTCAGCCCCAGGAGTGAATCACGTGGAAGCCGTCTGGCCTACTGGATAGAACAAGTGCTTAGAACAGTGCTTTGCACACAGTGAGTGCTCAATAAATACGACTGAATGAAGAACACGGGCCTGAGCGTCAGAAGGATCTGGGTTCTAATCCTGGCTCTGTCACTTGTCTGCTGTGTGACCTTGGACAATTCACTTCACCTTTCTGTGTCTCAGTGACCTCATCCGTAAAATGAGAATTAAGATGTGAGCCCCATGTGGGACAGGGACTGTGTGGAACCTGATTAGCTTGTATCTACCCCAGTGCTTAGTACAGTGCCTGGCACAGAGTAAGCATTTAACAACCCGTTGTTGCGTAGGGACCGTTTCTATATCAATCAATGGTATTTATTGAGCGCTTACTGTGTGCAGAGCACTGTACTAAGCGCTTGGGAAGTACAAGCTGGCAACATATAGAGACAGTCCCTACCCAAAAGCGGGCTCACAGTCTAGAAGTGGGAGACAGAGAGCAAAACCAAACATACTAACAAAATAAAATGAATAGAATAGATAGGTACAAGTAAAATAAATAAATAAATAAATAGAGTAATAAATATGTACAAACATATATACATATATACAGTTGCTGTGGGGAAGGGAAATATTTATTTATTTATTATTTATTTATTTTATTTGTACATATCTATTCTATTCATTTTATTTTGTTAGTATGTTTAGTTTTGTTCTTTGTCTCCCCCTTTTAGACTGTGAGCCCACTGTTGGGTAGGGACTGTCTCTATATGTTGCCAATTTGTACTTCCCAAGCGCTTAGTACAGTGCTCTGCACATAGTAAGCGCTCAATAAATACGATTGGTGATGATGATGATGATGAGGTAAGACGCGGGGGATGGAGAGGGGGACGAGGGGGAGAGGAAGGAAGGGGCTCAATATGTTGCCGGCTTGTACTTCCCAAGCACTTAGCATAGTGCCCTGCACACAGTAAGCGCTCAATAAATACAATTGAATGAACTACCATTTTTTAAACATTTTTTTTTAAATAGCTCAGATCTACCCCAACACTTAGAACAGTGTCGGGCACATAGTAAGCGCTAAACAAATCCCCATTTTATAGATGAGGTAACTGAGGCCCAGAGAAGTGAAATGACTAGCCTAAGGTCACATAGCAGATACCATAAAAAAAAAACTGAATGCGTTTAAAGCTGGCAACCTCTCTTTTAGCTGTTTTTTGTTTTGGAGTGTGTTTTTTGGTGCCTCTGATTGTTGGAGCCTGATGAAGAGAGGAAAATTATTTTGTTTCTGTTCTGCATTTCACATTGGCAATATCAAGCGATATTGCTTGATATTCATTCAGTCCACTCTGCGGGGTTCCCTACCCAAATCAGTCAATCAATTAATGGTAGTTATTGTGCACTTTGTGCAGAGCACTATACTGAGTGCTAGATCCTCCCCATCCAAAATACTACTGTGTTAATCCAATCGCTCATCCTCTCCCACCTGGATGGCTGCAACGGCCTCCCTGTCTCTTGTGTCTTCCCAATCCAATCTATTCTTAGCTCTGGCGGATCATTTTTCTACAAAAACGTTCAGTACACGTCACCCAGCTCCTCAAAAAATTCATGGTTGCCCATCCACCTCCACATCAAACTTCATCATTGGCTTTAAGCTGCGCACCACCTGGCCCCCTCCTACCTCACCTGGTTTTTCTCCTTCTCCAACCGAGGCTACATACTTAGCTCCTCCAGTGCCGCTAACCTTTCAATTGAGAAACAGCATGGAGTCAGAAGGACCTGGGTTCTAATCCCAGCCCCTCCACTTGCCTGCTATGTGACCTTAGGCAGGTCATTTCACTTCTCTGGGCCTCAGTTACCTCATCGTAAAATGGGGATTGAAACTGTGAACCCCCTGTAATAATAATGGCATTTATTAATCATCATCATTATCAATCGTATTTATTGAGCGCTTACTGTGTGCAGAGCACTGTACTAAGCTCTTGGGAAGTACAAGTTGGCAACATATAGAGACAGTCCCTACCCAACAGTGGGCTCACAGTCTATGTGCAAAGCACTGTTCAAAGCGCGGGGGAGGTTACAAGGTGATCAGGTTGTCCCACGGGGGGGCTCACAGTCTTAATCCCCATTTTACAGATGGGGGAACTGAGGCACAGAGAAGTGAATTGACTTGCTCCAAGTCACACAGCTGACAAGTGGCAGAGCTGGGATTTGAACCCATGACCTCTGACTCATGGGTCTGACTCAGTCTTAATCCCCATTTTACAGATGAGATAAACGGGGAACAGAGAAGTCGAGTGACTTGCCCAAGGTAACACAGCACACATGTAGTAAAGTTGGGATTAGAATCCAGGTCCTTCTGACTCCCAGACTCATGTTCTATCCACTAGGCCATGCTGCTTCCCAATTAACCATCAGGATGGATTCCACCAGAGCCCCTTGCCTGCCCAAGGAAAAGGTGGAATTTCTGGCTTCAGGGGTGAAGCCACCAAAATGTCAGGCACTCCAAGGTGAGGACATGGCCTAGCGGATAGCCCATGGGCCTGAGAGTCAGAAGGACCTAGGTTCTAATCCTGCATATATGTATATATGTTTGTACATATTTATTACTCTATGTATTTATTTATTTATTTTACTTGTACATATCTATTCTATTTATTTTATTTTGTTAGTATGTTTGGTTTTGTTCTCTGTCTCCCCCTTCTAGACTGTAAGCCCACTGTTGGGTAGGGACTGTCTCTATATGTTGCCAACTTGTACTTCCCAAGTGCTTAGTACAGTGCTCTGCACACAGTAAGCGCTCAATAAATACGATTGATTGATTGATTGATTGACTCCAAAGCCTGGGCTCTTTCCACTGAGCCATGCTGCTTCTAGGACAGGGACAGGGATTGTGTCCAACCCCATTTGCTTGTAACTATCCTAGAGCTTAGTATAGTGCCTGGCACATAGTAAGCCCTTGACAAATACCAGAATTATTATGATTATTATTATTACTTCCTTTCATTCATTCAGTCGTATTTATTGAGCGCTTACTGTGTGTAGAGCACTGTACTAACCGCTTGGGAAGTCCAAGTTGGCAACATATAGAGACGGTCCCTACCCAACAGCGGGCTCACAGTCTAGAAGGGGGATACAGACAACGAAACAAAACATATTAACAAAATAAAATAAATAGAATTAACATGTACGAGTAAAATAAATAAATAGAGTATTCCTGTCTCATCTCCGGCCCCTGGCCCACGTCCTGTCTCTTGTCTGGAACTATCTGGAACTTGTCTGGAATTGTTAGCTGTGTGACTTTGGGCAAGTCACTTAACTTCTCTGTGCCTCAGTTACCTCATCTGTAAAATGAGGATGAAGACTGTGAGCCCCACGTGGGACAACCTGATCACCTTGTATCCTCCCCAGCGCTGAGAACAGTGCTTTGCACATAGTAAGCACTTAATAAATGCCATGTATATATATATATATATATATATATAAAACCCCCTCCCTCCTCAAATCCAACAGACAATTAGTCCTCCCCTCCCCCTGTTTTAAAGCCTTATTAAAGGCCCTTCTCCTCCAGGAAGCCTTCCCAGAATAAGCCCCACTTTTCCTCATTTCCCACTCCTTTCTGCTTCTCCCTGACTTGCTCCCTTCGCTCTTCCCCCCTCCCAGCCCCACATTCCTTTCATCCATAGTTGTCATTTTATTTACTTGTATCGATGTCCGTCTCCCCCTGTCTAATAATAATAATAATTGGCATTTGCTAAGCGATTACTATGTGCAAAGCACTGTTCTAAGCGCTGGGGAGGATACAGGGTGATCAGGTTGTCCCACGTGGGGCTCACAGTCTTCATCCCCATTTTACAGATGAGGTAACTGAGGCCCAGAGAAGTGAAGTGACTTGCCCAAGATCACACAGCAGACATGTGGCAGAGTCGGGATTCGAACCCATGACCTCTGACTCCAAAGCCCGGGCTCTTTCCACTGAGCCACGGTCTAGACCGTCGGCTGGTTGTGAGTGGGGTTTTGTGTTGTATTGTCCTCTCCCAAGTGCTTAGTACAGTGCTTTGCACACAGTAAGTGCTCAATAAATATGATGCATGAAAGACTGAACAGTAGGCACTCAATAAATACGAACGAATGAATAATTGAATGAATACAATGTGATAGAGCTATGTATGTATGTAGAGACATACATATCTATTCTATTTATTTTATTTTGTTAGTATGTTTGGTTTTGTTCTCCATCTCCCCCTTTTAGACTGTGAGCCCACTGTTGGGTCGGGACTGTCTCTATATGTTCCCAACTTGTACTTCCCAAGTGCTTAGTACAGTGCTCTGCACACAGTAAGCGCTCAGTAAATACGATTGATTGATTGATTGATTGATAGAGTTGGGAGATTCAATCCTGCCCAAAAGCTTATAGCCAATGGCGGGGGGAAAGCTGTGGAGCAGCATGGCTTAGTGGAAAGAGCCTGGGCTTGGGATTCATAGGTCCCTTGACTGCCACTTGTCAGCTGTGTGACTTTGGGCAAGTCACTTCACTTCTTGGTGCCTCAGTGACCTCATCTCTAAAATGGGGGTGAAGACTGTGAGCCCCAGGTGGGACAACCTGATTACCTTGTGTCTTCTAGACTGTGAGCCCGCTGTTGGGTAGGGACTGTCTCTATGTGTTGCCGACTTGTACTTCCCAAGCGCTTAGTACAGTGCTCTGCACACAGTAAGCGCTCAATAAATACGATTGATTGATTGATACCCCAGTGCTTAGAACAGTGCTCCAAGAGGCCTTCCCAGATTGAGCCCCCTTTCTCCTCTCCTCCTCCCCATCTCCCCCTGCCCTACCTCCTTCCCCTCCCCACAGCACCTGTATATATGTATATATGTTTGTATGTATTTATTACTCCATTTTATTTGTACATATTTCTTCTATTTATTTTATTTTGTTAATATGTTTTGTTTTGTTCTCTGTCTTCCCCTTCTAGACTGTGAGCCCACTGTTGGGTAGGGACCGTCTCTCTATAATAATAATGGCATTTATTAAGCACTTACTATGTGCAAAGCACTGTTCTAAGCGCTGGTTGGTTACAAGGTGATCAGGCTGTCCCCCGTGGGGCTCACAGTCAATCCCCATTTTACAGATGAGGTAACTGAGGCACAGAGAAGTGAAGTGACTTGCCCAAGGTCACACAGCTGACAATTAGTGGAGGCGGGATATGTTGCCAACTCGGACTTCCCAAGCACTTAGTACAGTGCTCTGCACACAGTAAGCGCTCAATAAATACAACTGAATGAATATATGTTTGTACAGATTTATTACTCTATTTATTTTACTTGTACATATTTACTATTCGATTTATTTTGTTAATGATGGGCCTCTAGCTTTATTTCTATTTGTTCTGACGCCTTAACACCTGTACACACGTTTCGATCTGTTGTCCGTCTCCCCCTTCTAGATGGCGAGCCGGCTGTTGGGTAGGGACCGTCTCTATATTTTGCCAGCTTGGACTTCCCAAGCGCTTAGTCCAGTGCTCTGCACACAGTAAGCGCCCAATAAATACGATTGAATGAATGAATGCTCGGCACATAGTAAGCGCTTAACAAATACCATCATTATTTATTTTATTTTGTTAGTATCTTTGGTTTTGTTCTCCTTCTCCCCCTTTTAGACTGTGAGCTCACTGTTGGGTAGGGACCGTCTCTATATGTTGCCAATTTGTACTTCCCAAGCGCTTAGTACAGTGCTCTGCACATAGTAAGTGCTCAATAAATACGATTGATGATGATATGTTGCCAATTTGTACTTCCCAAGAGCTTAGTACAGTGCTCTGCACACAGTAAGCGCTCAATGAATGCGATTGATGATGATGATTATTATTATTATTATTATTATTATCATTATTATTATATTAAATTAGGAGAAGCAGCGTGACTCAGTGGAAAGAGCCCGGGTTTTGGAGTCAGAGGTCATGGGTTCAAATCCCGGCTCTGCCAATTGTCAGCTGTGTGACTTTGGGCAAGTCACTTCACTTCTCTGTGCCTCAGTTACCTCATCTGTAAAATGGGGATTAAGACTGTGAGCCGCCCCGTGGGACAACATCATCACCTTGTAACCTCCCCAGCGCTTAGAACAGTGTTTTGCACATAGTAAGGGCTTAATAAATGCCATTATTATTATTATTATTATTATTATTATTATTATTATTATTAAAATAAATTACAGATGGGGGAAAATAGGAGACCATAAGAATTTCTTCTGCAGGAGCAACATTGTGCATTTGTTACAGCACACCTAGGAAGGGGCTTTCTCTCTCTCTCTCTCTCTCTCTCTCTCTCTCTCTCTCTCTCTCTGTGTGTGTGTGTGTGTGTGTGTGTGTCTCACTCACAAGCACACAAAAACACACAAAAACACACCCACATTGGGAGAAGAAGGCTGTTAATTCCTTCTTTAATGGCTTTGCCGCCATCTGCTGTCACCGTTCATTTGGGAGAAGTCACACATTTTCCCTGATTAAATCAAAGCAGCGTGGCTCAGTGGAAAGAGCCCGGGCTTGGGCGTCAGAGGTCATGGGTTCGAATCCCGTCTCCACCGCCTGTCAGTTGCGTGACTTTGAGCGAGTCAATTCACTTCTCTGTGCCCCAGTTGCCTCATCTGTAAAATGGGGGTGAAGACTGGGAGCCCCACGTGGGACAAGCGGATCACCTTGTATCCTCCCCAGCGCTTAGAACAGTGCTTTGCACGTAGTAAGCGCTTTAAAAAAGATAAAGAACCTGCAGGTGCGTAGGAAGAGCAAGGTTTCTATTCTATTAATTTTATTTTGTTAGTATGTTTTGTTTTGTTCTCTGTCTCCCCCTCTTAGACTGTGAGCCCACTGTTGGGTAGGGACTGTCTCTATATGTTGCCAACTTGGACTTCCCAAGCGCTTAGTACAGTGCTCTGCACACAGTAAGCGCTCAATAAATACGATTGATTGATTGATTAATTCATGGCTTGGTGATAAACAAACAAAAATTCCTCACCATCGGGCCGGCTGGGGACGCACCGGTTACCCCAGCCGTGGTCCCAGAACTGGCCGGCTCCGTTAGACGGCAGTGATCAATCAATCAATCAATCAATTGTATTTATTGAGCACTTACTATGTGCAGAGCACTGTCCTAAGCGCTTGGGAAGTACAAATTGGCAACACATAGAGACAGTCCCTACCCAACAGTGGGCTCACAGTCTAAAAGGGGGAGACAGAGAACAGAACCAAACATACCAACAAAATAAAATAAATAGGATAGAAATGTACAAGTAAAATAAATAAATAAATAAATAAATAGAGTAATAAATATGTACAACCATATATACATCTATACAGGTGCTGTGGGGAAGGGAAGGAGGTAAGATGGGGGGATGGAGAGGGGGACGAGGGGGAGAGGAGGGAAGGGGCTCAGTCTGGGAAGGCCTCCTGGAGGAGGTGAGCTCTCAGCAGGGCCTTGAAGGGAGTGATGACTTTGGGGCCTCCACTTTTCTGCTTTTGTGGCACCGAGAGCGCCAGGAACCACCTCCTCTCCAGCGCCCGCCCCTCCCATTTCTCTGTGCCCTGCTTTCGTTCTCCTCCTTCTCCTCCTCCCTGTTCTCTCCCCATCCCTGTCTCCCCTGGGAGTTCCCTGGAAAACACCTCCTTGTGTTTCTCTCCTGCTAGGCTGGGGAAGATGCGCCACCCATTTTGCGCTAGACCCCTCCTCCCTGTACGCTCTGCATCTGCCCATGGCAGGAAGGGGTACCTCTGAGCCCAGTGTCCTGGGGGAGGGATGGTCTTTAAACATGGGCACTTTCTCCCTAGCAGAATCATCTTCCCCAAGTCCCGACTGCTCAGAACCAGGCCCGTGGGCCTCCAGGATAGGAGCGAATGCTATTTGGGGAGCCAAGAGGCAGATCCTTAGGCCTTTCCCGGAGTGGCGATTCCCTGGGAGGACCGTGATCTCAGGGAATAAGGACTGTGGAGAGCAGAAAGGGCCTGGCTCTTCTAGACCGTGAGCCCGTTGTTGGGTAGGGGCCGTCTCTATATGTCGCCAACTTGTACTTCCCAAGTGCTTGGTACAGTGCTCTGCACACAGTAAGCGCTCAATAAATATGATTGAATGAATGAATGAATGAATTTAAAGCCGTCCATCCCTTCGCCCCCTCCTACCTCACCTCCCTTCTCCCCTTCTCCATCCCAGCCCGCACCCTCCGCTCCTCTGGCACCATTAACCTTCTCCTTGGGCCTCCATCTCACCTGTCCCACCGCTGACCCCTGGTCCTGCCTCTGGCCTGGAACGCCCTCCCTCCTCAAATCCCACACACGACTCTCCCCCTCTTCAAAGCCTTACTGAAGGCCCATCTCCTCCAAGAAGACCTTATGTATATATGTTTGTACATATTTTTTTACTCTATTTATTTATTTATTTAATTTATTTGTACATATCTATTCTATTTTATTTTGTTAGTATGTTTGGTTTTGTTCTCTGTCTCCCCCTTTTAGACTGTGAGCCCACTGTTGGGTAGGGACTGTATATGTTGCCAATTTGTACTTCCCAAGCGCTTAGTACAGTGCTGTGCACATAGTAAGCGCTCAATTAATATGATTGATGATGATGATGACCTTAGGCAAGTCACTTAACTTCTCCGTGCCTCAGTTCCCTCACCTGTAAAATATGGTGTTAAAACTGTGAGCCCCACCTGGGCTGGGGACTGTGTAACTTGCATCTTCTCCAGTGCTTAGAATAGTGCTGGCACATATTATTATTATAATGATGGTATTTATTAAGTGCTTACTATGTGCAAAGCACTGTTCTAAGCGCTGGGGAGGTTACAAGGTGATCAGGTTGTCCAACAGGGGGCTCACAGTTTTGATCCCCATTTTACAGATGAGGGAACTGAGGCCCAGAGAAGTGAAGTGACTTGCCCAAAGTCACACAGCTGACAGTTGGCAGAGCCGGGATTTGAACCCATGACCTCTGACTCCAAAGTCCGTGCTCTTTCCATTGAGTGCTTACTAGGTGCCAAGCACTGTTCTAAGCTCTGGGGTAGACACAAGAGCGCTTACTACTGCTTCTTTTACTGCTTCTTACCAGATGAGGTAACTGAGGCCCAGAGAAGTTAAGTGACTTGCCCAAAGTTACACAGCTGACAATTGGCAGAGCTGGGATTTGAACCCATGACCTTCCTCCCTTCAAGGCCCTACTGAGAGCTCACCTCCTCCAGGAAGCCTTCCCAGACTGAGCCCCTTCCCTCCTCTCCCCCTCGTCATCCTCTTCATCCCCCATCTTACCTCCTTCCCTTCCCCACAGCACCTGCATATATGTATATATGTTTGTACATATTTATTACTCTATTTATTTCTTTATTTATTTTACTTGTACATATCTATTCTATTTATTTTATTTTGTTAGTATGTTTGGTTTTGTTCTCTGTCTCCCCCCTTTTAGACTGTGAGCCCACTGTTGGGTAGGGACTGTCTCTAGATGTTGCCAACTTGGACTTCCCAAGCGCTTAGTACAGCGCACATAGTAAGCGCTCAATAAATACGATTGATGATGATGATGACTGTCTCTATATGTTGTCAACTTGTACTTCCCAAGCTCTTAGTCCAGTGCTCTGCACATAGTAAGCGCTCAATAAATACGATTGATGATGATGATGATGACTGTCTCTATATGTTGCCAACTTGTACTTCCCAAGCGCTTAGTACAGTGCTCTGCACATAGTAAGCGCTCAATAAATAGGATTGATGATGATGATGATGACTGTCTCTATATGTTGCCAACTTGTACTTCCCAAGCGCTCAGTACAGTGCTCTGCACATAGTAAGCGCTCAATAAATACAATTGATGATGATGATGACTGTCTCTATATGTTGCCAACTTGTACTTCCCAAGCGCGTAGTCCAGTGCTCTGCACACAGTAAGCGCTCAATAAATACAATTGATGATGATGATGACTGTCTCTATATGTTGCCAACTTGTACTTCCCAAGCGCTTAGTCCAGTGCTCTGCACATAGTAAGTGCTCAATAAATACGATTGATTGATTACTACGTGCCGGACACTGTTCTAAGCTCTGGGTTAGGTGCAAGGTAATCAGGTTGTCCCACATGGGGCTCACACTCTCAATCCCTATTTTACAGATGAGTTAACTGAGGCACAATTCCTGCCTTCAACGTGCTTACGGTCTATGGGTGTACAAAGCACTGGGGACAGAGCCATAGAGACAGTAGCCATGATCCCTGCCCTCAAGGAGCTGACAGTCTACTACGTGCAGAGTACTGTACAACGTACTTGGGTGAGCAGAAGAGAGTTATAAGACACGATCACCGATAAGCAAGGCACAGAGTAGTGAAATGACTTGCCCAGGGTCACACAGCAACAGCCAAGCAGCGTCACCGGGATGAGAAAACCAGTGCTCTGACTCCCAGGGTTGGGGGTCTTTCCACTGAGCCACACTGCTTCTCCACAGGCCACGCCGCTACCAAGTGCCAAACACTGCACCTGTATATATGTATATATGTTTGTACATATTTATTACTCTATTTTTTTATTTATTTTACTTGTCCATATCTATTCTATTTATTTTATTTTCTTAGTATGCTTGGTTTTGTTCTCTGTCTTCCCCTTTTAGACTGTGAGCCCACTGTTGGGTAGGGACTGTCTCTATATGTTGCCAATTTGTACTTCCCAAGCGCTTAGTACAGTGCTCTGCACATAGTAAGCGCTCAATAAATACGATTGATGATGATGATGATGCGCTGGACAGCGGGCGGATAATAATAATAATGATGGCATTTGACTGTGAGCCCACGGTTGGGTAGGGACTGCCTCTACATGTTGCCAACTTGTACTTCCCAAGCGCTTAGTACAGTGCTCTGCACACAGTAAGCGCTCAATAAATACAATTGATCGATCGATTGATTTGTTAAGTGCTTAGAACAGAGCCTTGCACATAGTAAGCGCTTAACAAATCAATCAGTCGATCAATCGTATTTATTGAGCGCTTACTGTGTGCAGAGCACTCAATGGAAAGAGCACGGACTTTGGAGTCAGAGGTCATGGGTTCAAATCCCGGCTCCGCCAACTGTCAGCTGTGGGACTTTGGACTTGGGGGGATACAAGATGATCAGGTTGTCCCACATGGGGCTCACAGTCTTAATCCCCATTTTACAGATGAGGGAAGCGAGGCTCAGAGAAGTTAAGTGGCTTGGCCAAGGTCACACAGCTGACATGTGACGGAGACGGGATTAGAACCCGTGACCTCTGACTCCCAAACCCGGGCTCTTTCCACTGAGCCACGCTGCTTCTCTGATGATGAGGAGCACTGTTTTATGCTCTCGGGAGCATGCACAGACCCGGGCGGTGACAGGCTTATTACATACAGTCCCCCAATGGAGCCCAACCTTCTAGACTGGGTAGGGACCGTCTCTATATGTTGCCAACTTGTACTTCCCAAGCGCTTAGTACAGTGCTCTGCACACAGTAAGCGCTCAATAAATACGATTGAACGAATTGAATGAATGAATGAACCAATCGATCAATCAGAGGTATTTATTGAGCGCTTACTGTGTGCAGAGCACTGTATTATGTACTTGGGCGAGTATGACGGAATTGTTCGATAAGTTCCCTGCCCACAACGAGCTTACAGTCTAGAGCCATCATATTTTGTCTCTGTTGCTGAATTGTACTTTCTGAGCGCTTAGTACAGTCTTCTGCACAGAGTAAGTGCTCAATAAATACAATTGAATGAATAGTTAACACCCCCTGTGCAGAGGGAAGTTGCCTTTCTACTTCCTTATGAATCTCGAGAAGCAGTGTGGCATAATAATAATAATAATAATAATAATGATGGCATTTGTTAAGCGCTTACTATGTGCAAAGCACTGTTCTAAGCGCTGGGGGGGGATACAAGGTGATCCACTGTTGGGTAGGGACTGTCTCTAAATGTTGCCAACTTGTACTTCCCAAGTGCTTAGTACAGTGCTCTGCACACAGTAAGCGCTCAATAAATACGATTGATTGATTGATTGATTGATCAAGTTGCCCCACGTGGGGCTCACAGTCTTAATCCCCATTTTACAGATGAGGTAACTGAGGCTCAGAGAAGTTAAGTGACTTGCCCAAGGTCACACAGCAGACATGTGGTGGAGCCGGGCTCTAATGGGTAGAGCCCGGGCCTGGGGGACAGAAGGACCTGGGTTCTAATCCCGGCTGCACCATTTGTCTGCTGGGTGACCTTGGGTAAGTCACTTCACTTCTCCGGGCCTCAGTCACCTCATCTGGAAAATGAGGATGAAGACTGGGAGCCCCACGTGGGACAGGGATTGGATCCAACCCGATTACCTTGTGTCCACCCCAGCGTTTAGAACAGTGCCCGGCACACAGTAAGCGCTCGACAAATACCGCAATTATCATTATTATTATCATTAGGGCAGGGAAGTCTCAGAGCCGTGAGTCCTGTCCAATCCCTAGGGACACAAGTGAAAAGGTCACAAGGTCATGGGTTCGAATCCCGGCTCCGTCACATGTCTGCTGTGTGACCTTGGGCAAGTCACTTAACTTCTCTGAGCCTCAGTTACCTCATCTGTAAAATGGGGATTAAGACTGTGAGCCCCCCCGTGGGACAACCTGATCACCTTGGAACCTCCCTAGTGCTTTGCACATAGTTAGCGCTTAATAAATGCCATCATTATTATTATTATTATTAAAAGAGAAACAAAAAAGAATGAGGAGGTAATGATGGATTTGATGGGGTTTTTTAAAGCCCAAATGTATTTATTATTTCAAGGAAAAGGTATCCTGGGTTCGTTCTGAAGGGCAGCCAGGGAAAATCCAGCCTGTCGGAAAGAAGTTGCACATTACCGCTAATCCTGTCTACTAAGGCAAAAGTTTTACTAGGATCAACTGGAACAGGAAAATATACGATTTTCCGGGGAAAAACAGACTAATTTAATGCCACAGAACCTAGAAAGGTACATAGAGCAGCCATGTTATTTGTGATGAGATACTTAGCTCATTATCAAAAGCAGCGCTAAACATCATTTATCATTTGAAGGTGTATTTCCCAGGTAATTAGGCATGGAATTTTAATTAAAAATTGAATCGGTGTTCAAATAAGCGTGATAGAATAATAACCGCAATCCCCTGGAACAAACAGCGGCAGAAATGGGATTTATTTTTGGCACACTCACCAAAAAGAGAGCCGGAAGATTTGTCCCGACACCTCTCCGGGAAGATGCTGAGAATTCACCTTTGCTCAGAGACTGCTTGCATTTTATGCTGAATTAAAATGAGACTTAATGAGGCTGGTTTGGCTTTCCATTTCAGGAATAATTTCCCAGGGAGGAAGTCGGGCACTGAGGGAAAAAAGGCTATGGATTTGTCCGCAGCTATATCCTTAAGGAGAAGCAGGGTGGCTCAGTGGAAAGAGACCTGGCTTGGGAGTCAGAGGTCGTGGGTTCTAATCCCGGCTCCGCCACTTGTCTGCTGTGTGACCTTGGGCATGTCATTTAACTTCTCTGTGCCTCAGTTCCCTCATCTGTTAAATGGGGATGAAAAGTGAGCCCTATGTGGGACAACCTGATTACCTTGTATCTCCCCCAGTGCTTAGAACCGTAAGAGCTTAACAAATGTCATTATTATCATTATTATTATTTCCCAAGCTAACCTGGTCTGGTGAAGGATAGATCTTCATTTAATGCTTTAGTCATGTATTTATCAGCCGCACATATTAAACTCTATCAGTAAAGCGCTGTACTGGGCTCCTACTGTGTGCAGAGCAATGTACTGGGTACCTATTCATTCATTCAATTGTATTTATTGAGCACTTACTGTGCGCAGAGCACTGTACTAAGCGCTTGGGAAGTACAAGTCGACAACAAATAGAGACGGTCCCTACCGAACAACTACCTATTGTTAGCAGGGCACTGTTCTGGCCGCCTCTTGTGAAAAGAGCACTGTACTAGGTGCCCGTTTGTATGCAGAACACTGTACTCGTTCTCCTCACTGGACCTCATTCTTGCCTGTCCCGCCATCGACCCCCAGCCCACGTCCTTCCCCTGGCCCGGAATGTCCTCCCTCCACACATCATCAATCGGATTTATTGAGCGCTTACTGTGTGCAGAGCACTGTACTAAGCGCTTGGGAAGGACAAATTGGCAACAAATAGAGACAGTCCCTACCCAACAGTGGGCTCACAGTTTAAAAGACACATCCGCCAAGCTAGCTCTCTTCCTCCCTTCAAAGCCCTACTGAGCGCTCACCTCCTCCAGGAGGCCTTCCCACACTGAGCCCCCTTTTTAATAATAATAATAATAATAATGGCATTTATTAAGTGCTTATTATGTGCAAAGCACTGATCTAAGTGCTGGGGAGGTTACAAGGTGATCAGGTTGTCCCACTTGGGGCTCACAGCTTTAATCCCCATTTTACAGATGAGGGAACTGAGGCACAGAGAAGTGAAGTGACTTGCCCAAAGTCACACAGCTGACAATCGGCAGAGCCAGGATCTGAACCCATGACCTCTGACTCCAAAGTCTGTGCTCTTTCCACTGAGCCACACTGCTTCTCCGTTTTTCCTCTCTTCCTCCCCATCCCCCCTCCATACCTCCTTCCCCTCCCCACAGCACCTGTGTATATGTTTGTACAGATTTATTACTCTATTTATTTTACTTGTACATACTTACTATTTTATTTATTTTGTTAATGATGGGCATCTAGCTTTAATTCTATTTGTTCTGACGACTTGACACCTGTCCACATGTTGTGTTTTGTTGTCTGTCTCCCCCATTCTAGACTGTGAGCCCGCCGTTGGGTACGGACCGTCTCTATAGGTTGCCGACTTGTACTTCCCAAGTGCTTAGTACAGTGCTCTGCACACAGGAAGCGCTCAATAAATATGATTGAATGAATGAATGAATGTACTGGACACCTACTGTGTGCAGAGTACTGAGGCCCACTCTTCTAGACTGTGAGCCCACTGTTGGGTAGGGACCGTCTCTATATGTTGCCAACTTGTACTTCCCAAGCGCTTACTACAGTGCTCTGCACACAGTAAGCGCTCAATAAATACGATTGATTGATTGATTGATTGATTGAACTGAACTCCTACTATATACAGAGCAATAACTCGATAGTATTGAAGCAGCGCGGCTTAGTGAAAAGAGCATTGGCAGAAGAGTCGAAAGACCTGGGTTCTACTCCTGCACCACTACTTCAATCAATCAATCAATCAGTTGTATTTACTGAGTGCTTACTATGCGCACTGTACTAAGCGCTCAGGAGAGTACAATATAACAGAGGTGGTTGACACGTTCCCTTCCCACGAGCTTACAGTCTAAAGAGGGAGACGGACATTAATATACATAAATATTAGTACAGTGCTCTGCACATAGTAAGTGCTCAATAAATACGATTGAATGAATGAATAAATTACAGATCTGGACATAAATGCTTTTATTCATTCATTCAATCGTATTTATTGAGTGCTTACTGTGTGCAGAGCACTGTACTAAGCGCTTGGGAAGTACAAGTCGGCAACAGAGACGGTCCCTACCTAACAACAGGTTCACAGTCTAGAAGGGGGAGACAGTCAACAAAGCAAAACATGTAGACAGGCAACAAAATCGTCAGAACAAATAGAATTATAACTATATGCACGTCATTAACAAAATAAATAGAATAGTAAATATATACAAGCAAAATAAATAGAGTAATAGATCTGTACAAATATATACAAGTGCTTTGGGGAGGGGAAGGAGGTAGGGCAGAGGAAGGGGATGGGGAGGAGGAGACATAAGACATATACATAAGCCACTTGTCTGCTGAGAAACCGTAGGCAAGTCACTTAACTTCTCTGTGCCTCAGTTTCCTCATCTGTAAAGTGGGGATTCAATTCTACCCTCTCCTACTTAAGACTGTGAACCTCTTGTGTGACAGGAATAGTGATTAGCTTGTATGTACCCCAGCACTTAGTATCATGCTTGGCACATAGTAAGCACATAACAGTTACCGTAATATAGATCAACAATATTCATTCATTCAATCGTATTTATTGAGCGCTCACCGTGTGCAGAGCACTGAACTAAGCGCTTAGAAAGCACAATTCAGCAATAAAGAGAGACAATCCCGGCCCACATGGGCTCACAGTCTAGAAAGGGGAAGACAGACAGCAAAATAAGTAAACAGGCATCAATATAAATAGAATTACATTTCCCCATCCCTAACCTATTTTATTTATCTAGCCCCCAAGGGTACAATGCTTGTACAATTTTGCCACAGGACACCTTTAATAATGTCCAGTTATTACCAGGGGTCACTCAACATCCCTCTGTGACCGTTAAAATCATTTTTTTAATCATCATGAGCATTTAAACGTGATTTAATGAGATTGTTAAACTGTAATTACAAAAAGGGGCCTTTTTAGATTGAAAAACTCCAGTTGCGGTCTAATTAATTTCCGATTTTTTATGCCACTAGTGGGTGATCGGTATCAAAACAAGGAAATATTTAGACGCAGAACTGAGACACCGAGACACCTAAGAAACGTTAATTGGATGGAAGTCAGTAGGAAGAGAGTTAATTGTCCTAAGAGCCGTATTATGCCGATTCATATATATTTCATTGAACACTTTAAGAAATCAAGCCGATATCGAAATATCGACCGTGATATCCTTAAGGCATCATTGCATGGCTAAATAGAAGATATGTGAAAAGCCAAGGATTCGTGCTATCCTCAATAAGACATTACAAGACATTAAGACATTGATTGATTGATTGATTGATTGATTTCTTCTGACGATTTGACACCTGTCCACTTTTTGTTTTGTTGTCTGTCTCCCTTTTCTAGACTGTGAGCCCGTTATTAGGTAGCGACTGTCTCATTATGTTGCCAAGTTGTACTTCCCAAGCGCTTAGTACAGTGCTCTGCACACAATAAGCGCTCAATAAATACAATTGAATGAATGAATGAATGAATTACAATAATAATAATTGTGGTATTTGTTAAACACTTACTATGGGCTAGGCACTGTACTAAGCGCTGGGGTGGATATGAGCAAATCGGGTTGGACACAGTCCCTGTCAGACGTAGGGTCACAGTCTCGATCCCCATTTTACAGACGAGGGAACTGAGGCCGGGAGAAGTGAAATGACTTGGCCAGGGTCACACAGCGGACAAGTGGCGGAGTCGGGATTAGGACCCATGACCTCTGGACTCCCAAGCCCGTGGTCTATTCGCTAGCCCACGTGGTTTCCAAAGTGTAGTTTTACTTCCACAAAGAGAGAGCCTTGTTGTGTTGCGTTTTTCTTTTTTCCAGAACGTGTAAATTAGCCCGGCTAGACTCATTCTGCTCATCATCTCTAATGGAGCTCTCTGGATAAGGTGGATTAATTCTTAATGGTCATTGCCTGCAGGGAACTTATTTATTCATTCATTTAATCGCATTTATTGAGCGCTTACTGTGTGCAGAGCACTGGACTAAGCACTTGGAAAGTACAATTCGCTGGGGTAGATACAAGGTAATCAGGTTCATTCATTCATTGATTCATTCAATCGTATTTATTGAGTGCTTACTGTGTGCAGAGCACTGTACTAAGCGCTTGGGAAGTACAAGTCGGCAACATATAGAGAGGGTCCCTACCCAACAACGGGCTCACAGTCTAGAAGGGGGAGACAGACAACAAAACAAAACATGTAGACAGGCGTCAAGTCGTCAGAACAAAACTTATCTATGAACTCTCTTGTGTTGTCCTCTCCCAAGCATTTAGTTCATCCCTCATCTGTAAAATGGGGATCAATCAATCAGTCGTATTTACTGAGCGCTTACTGTGTGCAGAGCACTGTACGAAGCGCTTGGGAAGTACAAGTTGGCAACATAGACGGTCCCTACCCAACAACGGGCTCACAGTCTAGAAGAGGGTACATAATAATGTTACTTAGTCACTTAATAATGTCACTTAGTCACTTAATAATGTCACAATGTCACTCCAAAACTTGGAGAAGCAGTGTGGCTCAGTGGAAAGAGCCCGGGCTTTGGAGTCAGAGGTCATGGGTTCAAATCCCGGCTCTGCCAACTGTCAGCTGTGTGACTTTGGGCAAGTCACTTAACTTCTCTGTGCCTCAGTTACCTCATCTGTAAAATGGGGGTTAAAACTGTGAGCCCCCCGTGGGACAACCTGATCACCTTGTAACCTCCCCAGCGCTTAGAACAGTGCTTTGCACATAGTAAGCGCTTAACAAATACCATCATCATCATCACTTAGAACAGTGCTCTGCACATAGTAAGCACCTAACAAATGCCATTATTATTATTATTATTATTATTATCATCATTATTATCATTATTATTATTATCATTATTATTATTATTCAGCACTTGGGAGAGTACAGTACAGCGCAGTTAGAGGGCACATTACCTGCTCATAACAAGCTTACAGTCTAGAGAACTGTATTTGTTAATGATGTGCATCTAGCTTTACTTCTATTTATTGTGATGACTTGACACCTGTCCACACGTTTTGTTTTGTTGTCTGTCTCCCCCTTCTAGACTGTGAGCCCGTTGTTGGGTAGGGACCGTCTCTAGATGTTGCCGACTTGGACTTCCCAAGCGCTTAGTACAGTGCTCTGCACACAGTAAGCGCTCAATAAATACGATTGAATGAATGAATGAATGAAGGGGGAGTCAGACAACAAAACATGTAGACAGGCGTCAAGTCGTCAGAACAAAACTTATCTATGAACTCTCTTGTGTTGTCCTCTCCCAAGTGCTTAGTGCAGTGCTCTGCACACAGTATGAGCTCAATAAATACCATTGATTTATTGATTAATGCACTGAGTTTCTAGCTAGGAAATATTTGCTTAATGGTCGCTGACTGATGAGAGGAAAAAGCACTAATAATAATAATAATAATGGTATTTGTTAAGCGCTTACTATGTGCAAAGCACTGTTCTAAGTGCTGGGGAAGTTACAAGGTGATCGGGTTGTCCCATAGAGGGGCTCACAGTCTTAGTCCCCATTTTACAGATGAGGTAACTGAGGCCCAGAATGCTATCCTTCCTCAAATCTGACAGATAATTGCCATCCCCCACTTCAAAACCCAATTGAAAGTCACATCTCCAGGAATTCTTCCCCGACTAAGCCCTCCTTTCCTCTTCTCCCACTCCCTTCTGCGTCGCTCTTATTTCCTCCTTCATCCTTCCTCCCATCCCCCCAGCACGGATGTGTATATTTGTAATTGATTTACTCATTTATCTACCTATTTATATTAATGTCCCCCCTTCTAGACCGTGAGTTCATTGTGGGCAGCCATATGCATGTATATATGTATATATGTTTGTACGTATTTATTACTCTTTATTTATTTTGTTTGTACATATTTATTCTATTTATTTTATTCTGTTAATATGTTTTGTCTTATTGTCTGTCTCCCCCTTCTAGACTGCGAGCCCGCTGTTGGGTAGGGACTGTCTCTAGATGTTGCCAACTTGTACTTCCCAAGCGCTTAGTACAGTGCTCTGCACACAGTAAGCGCTCAATAAATACGATTGGATGAATTGAATGAATGAATGAATGCTCTGCACACAGTAAGCGCTCAATAAATACGATTGATTGATTGACTGATTAAGTGACTTGCCCACAGTAACACCGCTGACAGTTGTCGGAGCTGGGATTTGAACCCACGACCTCTGACTCCAAAGCCCGGGCTCTTTCCACTGAGCCACGCTGCTTAAGAGTTGTGGTAAATCATCATCAATCATGTTTATTGAGCGCTTACTATGTGCAGAGCACTGTACTAAGCGCTTGGGAAGTACAAATTGGCAACATAAAGAGACAGTCCCTACCCAACAGTGGGCTCACAGTCTAAAAATGTCAAGTGCCAAGCACTGTGCTGAGGGCTGAGCAATTTGTGATGAGGTGTCAGCCCCAACTCTTAATCCCCTCACCCCCTCCTACCTCACCTCCCTTCTGTCCTTCTCCAGCCCATCCCGCACCCTCCGCTCCCCTGCCGCCGCTCATCTCCTCACCGGGCCTCGTTCTCGCCCGTCCCGCCGCCGACCCCCGGCTCACGTCCGGCCTCTGGCCTGGAATCATCATCATCATCATCAATCGTATTTATTGAGCGCTTACTGTGTGCAGAGCACTGGACTAAGCGCTTGGGAAGTACAAGTCGGTAACAGGTAGAGACAGTCCCTACCCAGCAGTGGGCTCACAGTCTAAAAGGGGGAGACAGAGAACAAAACCAAACATACTAACAAAATAAAATAAATAGAATAGATATGTACAAGTAAAATAAATAAATAAATAGAGTAATAAATACGTACAAACATATATACATATAACAAACATATATACATATATACATGGAATGCCCTCCCTCCTCTAACCCTACAAACAATTTCTCTCCCCCTCTTCAAAACCTACTTGAAGACCCATCTCCTCCAAGAGGCCTTCCCTGATAAAGCCCTCCTTTCCTCTTCTCCCACTCCCTTCTGCATCGCCCTTGCAATTGAATTTGTTCCCCTTAATAATAATAATAATAACGATGGCATTTATTAAGCGCTTACTATGTGCAAAGCACTGTTCTAAGCACTGGGGAGGTTACAAGGTAATCAGGTTGTCCCACGGGGGGCTCACAGTCTTCAGCCCCATTTTACAGATGAGGGAACTGAGGCCCAGAGAAGTTACGTGACTTGCCCAAAGTCACACAGCTGACAGTTGGCAGAGCCGGGACTTGAACCCATGACCTCTGACTCCAAAGCCCGGGCTCTTTCCACTGAGTCACGCTGCTTCTTTTTATTCACCCCTCCCTCAGCCCCACAGCACTTACGTTGACCTCCATAATTCATTTCCTTATATTAATTAGAGGAGCAGCGTGGCTCAGTGGAAAGAGCCCGGGCTTGGGAGTCAGGGGTCATGGGTTCAAATTCCGGCTCTGCCAATTGTCAGCTGTGTGACTCTGGGCAAGTCACTTCACTTCTCTGTGCCCCAGTTCCCTCATCTGTATAATGGGGATGAAGACTGTGAGCCCCTCGTGGGACAACCTGATCACCTTGTAACCTCCCCAGTGCTTAGAACAGTGCTTTGCACATAGTAAGCACTTAATAAATGCCATTGTAATCATTATTATTATTATTATTATTAATGTCCATCTCTCCTTCTGGACTATATGCTTGTTGTGGGCAGGGAATGTATCTACCACCTCTATTATAGTCATTCTTCTAGACTGTGAGCCCACTGTTGGGTAGGGACCGTCTCTATATGTTACCAACTTGGACTTCCCAAGCGCTTAGTACAGTGCTCTGCACACAGTAAGCGCTCAATAAATACGATTGAATGAATGAATGAATTCAATCGTATTTATTGAGCTCAGTGGACAGCACTGTACTAAGCGCTTGGAAAGCATAATGATGATGATGGCATTTGTTAAGCACTTACTCTGTGCAAAGCATTGTTCTAAGCGCTGGGGAGGATACAAGGTGATCAGATTGTCCCACGTGGGGCTCGCAGTCTTCATCCCATTTGACAGATGAGGGAACTGAGGCACAGAGAAGTGAAGTGACCTGCCCAAAGTCACACAGCTGACAATTGGCAGAGCCGGGATTTGAACCCATGACCTCTGACTCTCAAGCCCGGGCTCTTTCCACTGAGCCATGCAAGTACAATTCAGCAACCTAGAGAAACAGTCCGTACCCAACAATGGGCTCACAGTCTAGTAGTTATATCCTACTCTCCTACTCTTCCAAGAGCTTAGTACAGTGCAGAGAAGCAGCGTGGTTTAATGGCAAGAGCCTGGGCTTGGGAACCAAAGGTCATGAGTTCTAATCCTGACTCCTCAATTTCTCAGCTGTGTGACTTTGGGCAAGTCACTTCACTTCTCTGGGCCTCAGTTACCTCATCTGTCAAATGGGGATGAAGACTGCGGGCCTCACAGGGGACAACTTAATGACCTTGTATCTACCCCAGCACTTAGAACAGCGCTTAGTACATAGTAAGTGCTTAACAAATACCATCATTATTAGTATTATTACTTTATCCATATGCAGAGGGCATTCTTCAATATCTAATTAAAGTGGAAGAGACACTACCAGGGACAGCAGAGACGTGAAGATGGGAAGGGATGTGTCTGTTGTTATATTGTACTCTCCTAAGCGCTTAGTACAGTGCTTTGCACACAGTAAGTGCTTAATAAATACAATTGAATGAATTAATGAATGAATAGTCTACTCTGCTTTGTTTCTTTTGAGAAGGGTCTGCAGAAGCGGAGGGGAAAGAGAAGGTCGCAATTTATTTCCATCGTAAGACTGTGGAAACTGAACATCCGCCCTGATTGCTATTCAGATTAATTTGCCGTTACGTGGATATAAAGGAGAAAGATCAATTAATTGAGAAGCAGCCACTCACTGCTGTATGGCCCTGGGCAAGTCACCTCACTTCTCTGGGCCTCAGTTCCCTCATCTGGAAAATGGGGATGAAGACTGTGAACCCCACGTGGGACAGGGACTGTGTCCACCCTGATTATTTTGGATCTACCCCAGTGCTTAGTAAAGTGCCTGGCACGTCAACGCTTAACAAATACCATTTCGGCTAGCCTATTCCAAATTACTCCATTCAGACCATTAACCCTAACTTTAATGCCTTTTTTCCCCCTTAAAGTTTTCTTTTCATTATCACTAACCAAGCAAGATAGCAATCAGAAGATAAAATGAAAATAACAGGCCCAAAGGATTCAAGCCAATGTGATTTTTTAAATGGTTTTTTTTATGCGCTAACTATGTGCCAGGCAATGTACTAAGCGCTGGGATAATAATAATAATAATAATAATAGCATTTATTATTTACTTATTTATTTATTTTACTTGTACATATCTATTCTATTTATTTTATTTGGTTAGTATGTTTGGTTTTGTTCTGTCTCCTCCATTTAGACTGTGAGCCCACTGTTGGGTAGGGACTGTCTCTATATGTTGCCAACTTGTACTTCCCAAGCTCTTAGTACAGTGCTCTGCACACAGTAAGCACTCAATAAATACGATTGATTGATTGATTGATTGATTAAGTGCAAGGCACTGTTCTAAGTGCTGAGGAGGTTACAAGGCAATCAGGTTGTCCCACATGGGGCTCACAGTCTTAATCCCCATTTTACAGATGAGGGAACTGAGGCCCAGAGAAGTGAAGTGACTTGCCCAAAGTCACACAGCTGACAATTGGCGGGGCCGGGATTTGAACCCATGACCTCTGACTCCAAAGCCCTTGCTCTTTCCACTGAGCCACGCTGCTTCTCATGATACAAATACAAGACACAAATTAGTCAGGTGGGGAGACAGTCCATGTCCCCCGTGGCTTTTCCCACCGCCTGTGAGAAGCCACCCGGAATCTGAGAAGCAGTGTGGCCTAGTGGAAAGAGCTTGATCCTGGGAATCAGAGGATCAGCGCTTAGAATATCATCATCAATCGTATTTACTGAGCGCTTACTGTGTGCAGAGCACTGTACTAAGCGCTTGGGAAGTACAAGTCGGCAACACATAGAGACAGTCCCTACCCAATAGCGGACTCACAGTCTAGAAGGGGGAGATAGAGAACAAAACCAAACATACTAACAAAATAAAATAAATAGAATAGATATGTACAAGTGAAATAAATAAATAGAGTAATAAATATGTACAAACATATATACATAGGCTTGGCACACAGTAATGCTTAACAAATACCATCATCATTATTATTATCATCTGGGTTCTAATCCTGGTCCACTACTCATCTGCTATGTGAGTCCTTGAGTAAGTCACTTCACTTCTATGTGCCTCAGTTACCTCATCTTAAAATGGGGACAAAGATTGTGAGCCCTATGTGGTACGGGGGACTGTATCTGACCCTTCCTCCTTTCTCTCCACCCCCTCGCCCCTGCCTTACCTCCTTCTCCTCCCCACAGCACCTGTATGTATGGATATATGTTTGTACGGATTTATTACTCTATTTATTTATTGATTTTATTTGTACATATTTATTCTATTTTATTTTTTTAATTTGTTTTGTTTTGTTGTCTGTCTCCCCCTTCTAGACCGTGAGCCCGCTGTTGGGTAGGGACCGTCTCTATATGTTGCCAACTTGGACTTCTCAAGCTCTTAGTACAGTGCTGTGCACAAAGTAAGCACTCAAATAAGATTGAATGAATGAATGAATCTGACCCTATTACCTTACATCTACCCCGGCGCTTAATACAGTACCCGGCACACAGTGACACATCCTTTCTGACCTCCCAACCTCCTGTCTCTCCCCACTTCAGTCTAAACTTCACTCTGCTGCCCGGATTATCTTTCTATAGAAAAGCTGTGGGCGCGTCACTCCCCTCCTCAAAAATCTCCAGTGGTTGCCTGTCAACCTACAAATCACGCTAAATCTCCTCAGTATTGATTTCAAAGCTGTCCATCACCTCGTCCCCTCCTACCTCACCTCCCTTCCCTCCTTCTCCAGCCCATCCCACACCCTCCACTCCTCTGCCGTCGCTCACCTCCTCACTGGGCCTCGTTCTCGCCTGTCCACCCCCGGCCCACGTCATTCATTCATTCAATCATATTTATTGAGCGCTTACTGTGTGCAGAACACTGTACTAAGCGCTTGGGAAGTACAAGCTGGCAACATATAGAGACGATCCCTACCCGACAATGGGCTCACAGGCTAGAAGGGGGAGACAGACAACGAAACAGATACATACGTCCTCCCTCTGGCCCGGAATGCCCTCCCTTCACACATCCGCCAAACTAGCTCTCTTCCTCCCTTCAAAACCCTACTAAGAGCTCACCTCCTCCAGGAGGCCTTCCCAGACTGAGTCCCCCTTTTCCTCTCCTCTTCCTCCCCTCCCCATCTGCTCTACCCTCCTCCCCCCCACAGCACTTGTGTATATATGTACATATCTATTATTATTCCATTTATTTTATTAATGATGTGTATAGATCTATAATTCTATTTATTTACATTGCTGCTATTGACGCCTGTCTACTTGTTTTGTTTTGTTGTCTGTCTCCCCCCTTCTAGACTGTGAGCCCATCGTTGGGTAGGGACTGTCTCTGTTGCCGAACTGTACTTTAGTTCAGTGCTCTGGATACAGTAAGCACTCAATAAATACGATTAAATGAATTGAATGAATAAATGAATGATTGCCTCGTTGGATAGGGATTCTATCTGGTCTGATGTCTTCTTTAATAATAATGATGGCATTTGTTAAGCGCTTATTATGTGCAAAGCACTGTTCAGAGCGCTGGGGGGGATACAATGTGATCAAGTTGTCCCACCTGGGGCTCACAGTCTTAATCCCCATTTTTTACAGATGGGGGAACTGAGGCTCAGAGAAGTTAAGTGACTTGCCCAAGGTCACACAGCAGACTTGTGGTGGAGCCGGGATTCGAACCCATGACCTCTGACTCCAAAGCCCGTGCTCTTTCCACAGAGCCACGCTGCTTCTCTTTCTCATTCATTCATTCATTCATTCATTCAGTCGTATTTATTGAGCGCTTACTGTGTGCAGAGCACTGTACTAAGCTCTTGGGAAGTACAAGCTGGCAACATATAGAGACGGTCCCTACCCAGCAGTGGGCTCACAGTCTAGAAGTCTCATGCAGTGCTTGGCAACCGACAAGCTTCGCAGAGCCTTGCTGCTAGATTAAGACCGTGAGCCCCAGGTAGGACAGGGCCTGTGTCATCATCATCATCATCAATCGTATTTATTGAGCACTTACTATGTGTAGAGCACTGTACTAAGCGCTTGGGAAGTACAAATTGGCAACATATAGAGACAGTCCCTACCCAACAGTGGGCTCACAGTCTCCAACCCAGAGAAGTGAAGTGACTTGCCCAAGGTCACACAGCAGATCAGAGCGGAATTAGAACCCAAGACCTTCCGACTCCCAGCCATGCTGCTTTCTACTTTTACGGTTTGGGGCTCCTATGGTGAAGAGAACAAAGGCGGCTCTCTTCAGATCATCATCATCATCAATCGTATTTATTGAGCGCTTACTATGTGCAGAGCACTGTACTAAGCGCTTGGGAAGTACAAATTGGCAACATATAGAGACAGTCCCTACCCAACAGTGGGCTCACAGTCTAAAAGGGGGAGACAGAGAACAAAACCAAACATACTAACAAAATAAAATCAATAGAATAGATATGTACAAATAAATTAAATAAATAAATAAATAGAGTAAAAAAATATGTACAAACATATATACATATATACAGGTGCTGTGGGGAAGGGAGGGAGGTAAGATGGGGGGATGGAGAGGGGGACGAGGGGGAGAGGAAGGAAGGGGCTCAGTCTGGGAAGGCCTCAGATGACTTGCAATAAAGCTGTTCGTTTTTCGGAAAAGCCACCCATTTAAGAGATCCAATTACAATGATTTAGTGATTCCATTTTTTAAATTTTCCCCAGGGTTGCTGCTGATTCAAGTTATGTCGTGAAGCTTTCAAGGTTTGAGATCTGCTAATGAATCTCCGCACCTTCATCATCATCATCAATCGTATTTATCGAGCGCTTACTGTGTGCAGAGCACTGTACTAAGCGCTTGGGAAGTACCTTGACGGTGACCCCGACAGAGCAATAAACCACAATGCAGGGGCAAATCAGTGCGAGGATTTTAACCTTTGCGAGCCTGGCTCCTTCCCCGTGCCAAGGTGAAGCTAAGCAATATGGTTTCTACGTGCGGAGGATTGCGGGAAGGGTGGACCATTCCGCTGAGCAGCCGGCGTCCTCTTTAGAGGATTTTTTTTCTCAGTTTTCCGCCGCAAGATTATCTACAGAAGCAGCAAGCCCTGGTGGAAAGTGACCACATAGGAAAGTCAAAAGAACTGGGTTCTTATCCTGGTTCATTCATTCATTCATTCAATCGTATTTATTGAGCCCTTACTGTGTGCAGAGCGCTTGGAAAGTCCAATTCGGCCACATATAGAGACGGTCCCAACCCAACAACAGGCTCACAGTCTAGAAGGGGGAGTCAGACAACGGAACAAAATAAGTAGACAGGTGTCAATACCATCAGAATAAATAAATAAAAAGTTCCACCCTTGTCTGCTGTGTGACCTTGGGTAAGACACTTCCACTTCTCTGGGCCTCAATTCCCTCGGAGGCAAAATGGTGATCCAATCCCTGTCCTCCTTCTAGACTGTGAGCCCACTGTTGGGTAGGGACCGTCTCTATATGTTGCCAACTTGGACTTCCCAAGCGCTTAGTACAGTGCTCTGCACACAGAAAGCGCTCAATAAATATGATTGAATGAATGAATGAATGAATTAGACCGTGAGCCCCACGTGAGACCTGAGTATCTTGTAATAACAGTGGTATGCGGTATGCGCTTGCTGTGTGCCAAGCACTGTACTAAGCGCTAGGGTGGATACAAGCAATTGGACACAGTCCTGGTACCACGTGGGGCTCACAGTCTCCATCCCCATAATAATAATAATAATAATAATAATAATAATAATAATGGTATTTGTTAAATGCTTACTATTCATTCATTCATTCAATCGTATTTATTGAGCGCTTACTGTGTGCAGAGCACTGTACTAAGCACTTGGGAAGTACAAGTTGGTAACAAAGTTAACTCATCTGGAAAATGGGGATTAAGACTGTGAGCCCCCCGTGGGACAACCTGATCACCTTGTAACCTCCCCAGCGCTTAGAACAGTGCTTTGCACATAGTAAGCGCTTAATAAATGCCATCATTATTATTTGCAAAGCACAATTCTCAGCGCTGGGGGGATACAAGGTGATCAGGTTGTCCCACGTGGGGCTCACAATCTTAATCCCCATTTTACAGACGAGGGAACTGAGGCCCAGAGAAGTGAAGCGACGTACCCAAAGTCACCCAGCTGACAAGTGGCGGAGTCGGGATTAGAACCCACGACCTCTGACTCCCAAGCCCGGGCTCTTTCCACTGAGCCATGCTGCTACTGAGGCACAGAGAAATGAAGTCACTTGCCCGATTTTCATGTAACCACCTCAGGTCTCAGAACAACGCTTGACACACAGCAAGCATGTAACAAATACCGTAACTATTATTATTATCCAGAGAATCAAATTCTGAAATAAGCAATCGATGGTATTTATTGAGCACTTACGGTGTGCTATATATATATATATATACTACATATATACTATATATATGCTATATATATAGTATATATATATATATATATATATGTATAGGGACTGAGCCCCTTCCTTCCTCTCCCCTTCGTGCCCCTCTCCATCCCCCCCATCTTACCTCCTTCCCTTCCCCACAGCACCTGTATATATGTATATATGTTTGTACATATTTGTTACTCTATTTATTTATTTTACTTGTACATATCTATTCTATTTATTTTACTTTGTTAGTATGTTTGGTTTTGTTCTCTGTCTCCCCCTTTTAGACTGTGAGCCCACTGTTGGGTAGGGATTGTCTCTATATGTTGCCAATTTGTACTTTCCAAGCGCTTAGTACAGTGCTCTGCACATAGTAAGCGCTCAATAAATACGATTGATTGATTGATTGATTGATTGATATATATATATACTATATATGTATATATGTTTGTACATATTTGTTACTCTATTTATTTATTTATTTATTTTACTTGTACATATCTATTCTATTTATTTTATTTTGTTAGTATGTTTGGTTTTGTTCTCTGTCTCCCTCTTTTAGACTGTGAGCCCACTGTTGGGTCGGGACTGTCTCTATATGTTGCCAACTTGTACTTCCCAAGCGCTTAGTACAGTGCTCTGCACACAGTAAGCGCTCAATAAATACGATTGATGATGATGATGATGATGCTAAGCGCTTGGGAAAGCACGCTAAAACGGAGGAATGCCGAAGTTCTGTATCCCGCTGCATTGCTCGGGTCATCCAGGCCATTTAGTACATTGTCACTTGTCATTGAGAAGCAGTGTGGCTCAGCAGAAAGAGCCCGGGCTTGGGAGTCAGAGGTTGTGGGTTCTAATCCCGGCTCCGCCGCTTGTCAGCTGCGTGACTTTGGGCAAGTCACTTTACTTCTCCGTGCCTCAGTTCCCTCTTCTGTAAAATGGGGATTAAGACTGGGAGCCCCGCGGGGGACAACCTGATCACCTTGTGTCTACCCCTGTGCTTAGAATAGTGGCTGGCACATAGTAAGCGCTTAACAAATAGCATTATAAAAGAAAAATAAAATAAACATGCTAATGACAGGTCAGAAAGAAGTAGACACTGGTAGCCTCACCCATCACCCTCACCCCTTTTTTCCTCTCCTCCTCCCCATCCCCTCCACCCTACCTCCTTCTCCTCCCCACAGCACTTGTATCTATTTGTACAGATTTATTACTCTATTTTACTTGTACATATTTACTATTCTATTTCTTTTGTTAATGATGTGCGTATAACTATAATTCTATTTATTCTGACGATTTTGACACCTGTCTACCTGTTTTGTTTTGTTGTCTGTCTCCCGCTTCTAGACTGTGAGCCCGTTGTTGGATAGGGACCATCTCTATATGTTGCCGACTTGTATTTCCCAAGCGCTTAGTATAGTGCTCTGCCCATAGTAAGCGCTCAATAAATACGATCGATTGAATGAATTAATTAATCAAGGCTGTTTGAACTGGTCTCCTCATTTTTTAATGGTATTTGTTAAGCGCTCACTGTATGCCAAGCACTGTACTAAGCGCTAGGGTGGATACAGGCAAATTGGGTTGGACACAGTCCCGGTACCACCTGGGGCTCACAGTCTCCATCCCCATATTAATAATAATAGCATTATTATTATTAGTAGTAGTAGTAGTAGTAGTAGTAGTATTGTTACATTAATTATTATTATATTAGTTATAATATTATATTATACATAATATAATATCGATAAAATTGATATTATGATATGTGATATTATATGATATATAATAATTCTATTGGTAGTAGTAGTAGTAGTAGGCACTGCACTATGCACTGTGGTAAATAACAATAACAATTACAGTATTTGTTAAGCACTTACTACGTGCTGGGCACTGTACTAAGCGGTGGGGTGGATCCAAGCAAATCAAGTCGGGGACAGTCCCTGTCCCACATGGGGCTCACAGTCTTCATCCCCATTTTCAAGATAAGGTAAATGAGGCACAGAGAAATGAAGTGATTTGGACTGTAAGCTCATTGTGGGCAGGGGATGCGTCTGCTTATTGTTGTTTTGTAATAATAATGATGGCATTTCTTGAGCGCTTATTATGTACCAAGCACAGTTCTACGTACTGGGGCGGATACAAGGTGATCAGGTTGTCCCACGTGGGGCTCACAGTCTTCATCCCCATTTTCCAGATGAGGGAACTGAGGCATAGAGATGTAAAGCGACCAGCCAAAGTCACACAACTGACAAGTGGCGGGGCCAGGATTAGAACCCACGACCTCTGACTCCCAATCCCAGGCTCTTTCCACTAAGCCACGCTGCTTCTCTACTCTCCCAAGTGCTTAGTACAGTGCTCTGCACATAGTAAGCGCTCAATAAATACGATTGATGAATTAACTGACCAACCTGCCCACGGTCATCCAGGAAACAAGTGGCACAGCCAGGATTAGAACCCAGATCCTTTGACTCCTAGGTCTGGGCTCTTTCCACTAGGTCACACTGCTTAGTGCTGTTGTTTGGTTGGTTTGGGGGTTTTTTTGATAGTTTGTTTCTATTTTAATGGTATTTGTTAAGTGCTATGTGCCAGACACTGTACTAAGCACTGAGGTAGATAGAAGCAGCGTGGCTCAGCGGAAAGAGCCCGGGCTTTGGAGTCAGAGGTCGTGGGTTCAAATCCCGGCTCTGCCACTTGTCAGCTGTGTGACTTTGGGCAAGTCACTTCACTTCTCTGGGCCTCAGTTTCCTCATCTGTAAAATAGGGATGAAGACTGTGAGCCCCCCGTGGGACAACCTGATCACTTTGTAACCTCCCCAGCACTTAGAACAGTGCTTTGCACATAGTAAGAGCTTAATAAATGCCATTATTATTATTATTAGTGTTGTTGTTTGGTTGTTTTGTGGGGGGGGGGTTGGTAGTTTGTTTCTTTTTTGATGGTATTAAGTGTTAACTCTGTGCCAGACACTGTACTAAGCACTGAGGTAGATAGAAGCAGCGTGGCTCAGCGGAAAGAACCCGGGCTTTGAAGTCAGAGGTCGTGGGTTCAAATTCCAGCTCTGCCACTTGTCAGCTGTGTGACTTTGGGCAAGTCACTTCACTTCCCTGGGCCTCAGTTCCCTCATCTGTTAAATAGGGATGAAGACTGTGAGCCCCCCGTGAGACAACCTGATCACTTTGCAACCTCCCCAGTGCTTAGAACAGTGCTTTGTACATAGTAAGCTCTTAATAAATACCATTATTATTATTAGTGTTGTTGTTTGGTTGTTTTCGGGGGGGGGGGGTTGGTAGTTTGTTTCTATTTTAATGGTATTTGTTAAGTGCTGTGTGCCAGACACTGTACTAAACACTGAGGTAGATAGAAGCAGCGTGGCTCAGCAGAAAGAACCCGGGCTTTGGAGTCAGAGGTCATGGGTTCAAATCCCAGCTCTGCCACTTGTCAGCTGTGTGACTTTGGGTAAGTCACTTCACTTCTCTGGGCCTCAGTTTCCTCATCTGTAAAATAGGGATGAAGACTGTGAGCTCCCCGTGGGACAACCTGATCACTGTGTAACCTCCCCAGCACTTAGAACCGTGCTTTGCACATAGTAAGCGCTTAATAAATGCCATCATTATTATTATTATTATAAGCAAATCAGGTTGGAACCAATCCATGTCCCACAAGGGGCTCACAGTCTTAATCCCCATTTTACGGATGAGGTAAGTGAGGCCCAGAGAAGTGAAGTGACCTGTCCAAAGTCACACAGCTGACAAGTGGCGGAGCTGGGATCTGAACCCATGACCTCTGACTCCAAAGTCTGGGCTCTTTCCACTGAGCCACACTGCTTCTCTGCTTTTGCTCTCCTCCTCCCCATCCCCCCCGCCCTAACTCCTTCCCCTCCCCACAGCACCTGTGTATATGTTTGTACAGATTTATTACTCTATTTATTTTACTTGTACATACTTACTATTTTATTTATTTTGTTGATGATGCGCATCTAGCTTTAATTCTATTTATTCCGACGACTTGACACCTGTCCACATGTTGTGTTTTGTTGTTTTGTTGCCAGCATTATTATGGAGAGTGGGGCCTTCCGGGAGAGATGTGTCCGTGGCATCGCGATGGGTCGGAAACGACTCGACGGCAGAAGACGAAACAAAGATGTGAGAGGAGAATGGCAGCGAGGTAGACCGACAAGCATCCGGCCCACTGGCTTCAGACGCGGGGAGGGTGGTGGTGTGATTGTGGTATTCGTTAGGCGCTTACTTTGTGCCAAGAACTGTGCTGAGCACCTGGGTGGATCCAAGCCAGTAGGTTTGGACATGGTCCGGTCCCACGTGAGGCTCACAGTCTTGATTCCCGTTTTACAGACGACGGGACTGAGGCCCAGAGAAGTGAAGCGACTTGCCCGAGGTCACACAACAGATGAGTGGCAGAGCCGGGATTAGAACCCATGACCTTTTTAGTGCCAAGAACTGTGCTGAGCACCTGGGTGGATCCAAGCCAGTAGGTTTGGACATGGTCCGGTCCCACGTGAGGCTCACAGTCTTGATTCCCGTTTTACAGATGACGGGACTGAGGCCCAGAGAAGTGAAGTGACTTGCCCGAGGTCACACAACAGATGAGTGGCAGAGCCGGGATTAGAACCCATGACCTTTTTAGTGCCAAGAACTGTGCTGAGCACCTGGGTGGATCCAAGCCAGTAGGTTTGGACATGGTCCGGTCCCACGTGGGGCTCACAGTCTTGACTCCCGTTTTACAGACGACGGAACTGAGGCCCAGAGAAGTGAAGCGACTTGCCCGAGGTCACACAACAGATGAGTGGCAGAGCCGGGATTCGAACCCACGACCTCTTCAGTCCCGGGCCCGGGCTCTATCCACTAGGCCGTGCTACTCGATCCGACAATTGGATCCAACAATTGGAGAAGCATCGTGGCTCAGTGGAAAGGGCACGGGCTTTGGAGTCGGGGTCATGGGTTCGGATCCCGACTCCGCCACGTCTGCTGTGTGACCTTGGACAGGTCACTTAACTTCTCTGAGCCTCAGTTGCCTCATCTGTAAAACGGGGATTAAGACTGTGAGCCCCACGTGGGACAACCTGATCACTTTGTATCCCCCCAAGCGCTTAGAACAGTGCTTTGCACTTAGTAAGCGCTTAACAAATGCCAAAAAAAAACCCAATTCATTCATAAATAAATAAAAAAAATGTATTTATTGAGCACTTATTGTGTGCACAGCACTGTAATGGGTCTTTGGAGAGTGTGAGCCCGTTGTTGGGTAGGGACCGTCTCTATATGTTGCCAACTTGTACTTCCCAAGTGCTTAGTACAGTGCTCTGCACACAGTAAGCGCTCAATAAATACAATTGAATGAATGAATGAATGAGAGCACAACACAACTGCAGTGGCAATCCTAATAATAATAATAACAATAACTGTGGTAATTGTTAAGCGCTTACTCTGTGCCGGGAGCTGTACTAAGCGCTGAGGTGGATACGAGCATATCGGGTCAGACCCTGTCCCCCATGGGGCTCACAGTCTCTATCCCCATTTTCCAGATGAGGCAACTGAGGCCCAGAGACTTGACTACTTAGATTTTGAGCTCCGAGTGGGACCTGATGATCTTGTATCCACCCCAGCGCTTAGTACAGTGCTTGACCCAGAGCAAGCGCTTAACAAATAAGCGTGGCTCAGTGGAAAGAGCATGGGCTTTGGAGTCAGAGGTCATGGGTTCAAATCCCGGCTCTGCCACTTGTTAGCTGTGCGACTTTGGGCAAGTCACTTCACTTCTCTGTGCCTCAGTTACCTCATCTTCAAAAAGGGAATGAAGACTGTGAGCCCCACGTGGGACAACCTGATCACCTTGTATCCCCCCAGCGCTTAGAAGAGTGCTTTGCACATAGTAAGTGCTTAACAAATGCCATTATTATCATTATTATTATTATTATTATTATTATCTGTAGAATGGAGATGAAGACTGTGGCTCCTGTGTGAGACAAAGACTGTGTCCAACATGATTTGCAGCATGGCTCAGTGGAAAGAGCCCGGGCTTTGGAGTCAGAGGTCATGGGTTCAAATCCCGACTCCGCCAGTTGTCAGCCGTGTGGCAATTCACAACTTCTCTGTGCCTCAGTTCCCTCATCTGTACAATGGGGATTAAGACTGGGAGCCCCCGTGGGACAACCTGATCACCTTGTAACCTCCCCAGCGCTTAGAACAGTGCTTTGCACATAGTAGTCGCTTAATAAACGCTATTAAAAAACAAATACCTTAATTGCGCCTAAAAAAAGTTATTACCTTTATGATTATTATTAGTACTGCTAGGCAATAAGAGGCTCAGCTATTTTCGTCCAGGTCCACAAGAGGGCGCTCTGAGGCTGCAAAACGAAGTTCCTCCATGATGGGAAATGGGCTACAGTTGGTAGATTATTATTATTATTATTATTGTTATTATTATTGTTATTAGTATTATTCGTATTAGTATTATTATTGTTGTTGTTGTTGTTGTTGTTGTTCTTGTTGTTGTTGTTATTGATATTATTATTGTTGTTGCTGTTGTTATTATCGTTATTATTATTGTTGGTGGTGGTGTTGTTATTGTTATTGTCATTATTATTATTATTACTGTTGTTTTTGTTCTTGTTATTGTTGTTGTTGTTATTGTTGTTATTATCATTGCTGTTATTATTGTTGTTGTTATTATTGTTGTTGTTGTTATTGTTATTATCATCATTATTGCTGTTGTTTGTTGTGTTATAGTTATTATTGTTGTTGTTATTGTTGTTGCCATTATTATTGTTATTGTTATTATTGTTAGTATAATTATTGTTGTTATTATTGTGTTCATTCATTCATATTCATTCAATCGCATTTATTGAGCGCTTACTGTGTGCAGAGCACTGGACTAAGCGCTTGGGAAGTCCAAGTTGGCAACATCTAGAGACGGTCCCTACCCAACAGCGGGCTCACAGTCTTGAAGGGGGAGACAGAGAACAAAACCAAGCATATTAACAAAATAATAAAATAAATAAATAAGTAGAGTAATAAATCCGTACAAACATATACACATATATACAGGTGCTGTGGGGAGGGGAAGGAGGTGAGGCGTGGGGGATGGGGAGGGGGAGGAAGGAGGGGGCTCAGTCTGGGAAGGCCTCCTGGAGGAGGTGTTATTACTATTGGTAATCATTGTAATTCATTCATTCATTCAATCGTATTTCTTGAGCGCTTACTGTATGCAGAGCACTGTCCTAAGCGCTTGTGAAGTCCAAGTCGACAACATCTAGAGACAGTCCCTACCCAAAAACGGGCTAACAGTCGAGAAGGGGGAGACAGACAACAGAACAAAACATGTGGTCAGGTGTCAAGTCATCAGAATAAATAGAAGTAAAGCTAGATGCACATCATTGACAAAATAAATAGAATTAATCTTTTAATTCATTAAGTTAATATATATTATAATTTAGCATTTTATATTAAATCATATTGTTAATGTTAATATTATTTAATAACGAGTATTGGGTAATGTTTGATTATATATTTTAATGTAAAATGTAATATATTTTCATTTATGATTAGTTAATATAATTAGCTATTTTAATAGTTATTGATTCTTATTATTGATAATGATAATAGTGGCATTTGTTAAGCGCTTACTATGTGCCAGGCACTGTACTCAGCGCTGGGATGGATACAAGTGCTCTAGCCACTGGGCCATGTTGCTTCTCCTTGGTTAAGGGTTTACTCTGCGCTAGGCACTGTACTAAGCGCTGGGGGAAGATAGAAGCAAACGATGATGATGATGATGGTATTTGTTAAGCGCTTACTACGTGCAAAGCACTGTTCTAAGCGCTGGGGGTATACAAGGTGATCAGGTTGTCCCACGTGGGGCTCACAGTCTTAATCCCCATTGTACAGATGAGGGAACTGAGGCATAGAGAAGTTAAGTGACTTGCCCAAAGTCACACAGCTGACAATTGGCGGAGTTGGGATTTGAACCCATGACCTCTGACTCCAAAGCCCGGGCTCTTTCCACTGAGCCATGCTGCAAATCATGTTGGGCACTGTCTTTGTCTCACACAGGAGTCACAGTCTTCATCTCCATTCTGCAGATAATAATAATAATAATAATGGCATTTGTTAAGCACTTACTATGTGCAAAGCACTGTTCTAAGCGCTGGGGAGATACAAGGTGATCAGGTTGTCCCACGTGGGGCTCACAGTCTTCATCCCCATTTTACAGATGAGGGAACTGAGGCCCAGAGAAGTGAAGTGACTTGCCCAAGGTCACACAGCAGACACGTGGTCAGAGGTCATGGGTTCAAACCCCGGCTCTGCCACTTGTCATCTGTGTGACTTGGGCAAGTCACTTCACTTCTCTCTGTACCTCAGTTCCCTCATCTGTAAAATGGGGATTAAGACTGTGAGTCCCACGTGGGACAACCTGATCACCTTGTATCCTCCCCAGCGCTTAGAACAGTGCTTTGCACATAGTAAGCGCTTAACAAATGCCATCATCATCATCATCATCAATAAACAGACACATTCCCCGTCATCAATCATCAATCGTATTTATTGAGCGCTTACTGTGTGCAGAGCACTGTACTAAGCGCTTAGCACTGTACTAAGCACTTGAAAAGCTTACAGTCTAGAGAAGGAATGGGACAGCCTGATCACCTTGCTTCCTCCCCAGCGCTTAGAACAGTGCTTTGCACATAGTAAGCGCTTAATAAATGCCATCATCATCATTATTATTATTATTATTATGATGTGGTGGAGGAGAATTAGAACCCATGACCTCCAACTCCCAAGCCTGGGCTCTTTCCACTGAGCCACGATGCTTCTCTAACTGAACTGAACTCTTACTGCTGACCTCGTGAGAGTGGCACGGGAATCGGAGTTGCGTTTGAAATTATGAAAGGAGCCTTGAGAGCCTTTTTAAAAAGTCAAATGATTGCAAAGGGCCAGTATCATAATAATAATAATAATAATAATAATAATAATAATAATAAAATAATAGGATTCTATAACCTTCATCTCCAGAGCTCAGAGGATGAAAGCCATCTGATGATAAGAGCAGCTTCAAAGAGTGGTGCTCTTCCCGAGAAGGTTCCTGGGAATGGATTTGATGGATTTTCCCATCTGCGGAATTCTCCGTCCCAGCTTCATTCATTCATTCAATCATATTCATTCATTCATTCATTCATATTTATTGAGCGCTTACTGTGTGCAGAACACTGTACTAAACCCTTGGGAAGTACAAGTTGGCAACATATAGAGACAGTCCCTACCCAACATCAGAAGGGATTCATTCTTTCATTCATTCGGTCGTATTTATTGAGCATTTACTGTGTGCAGAGCACTGTTCTAAGCGCTTGGGAGAGTCCAATACAGGAATAAACTGACACATTCCCTGCCCACAGTGGGCTTAAAGTCTATTAGCACCATCCTAAAGCAGAATGTTTTTAAGAGAAAGAAAAGTCACCACGGTGGTTTGACCTTGCCGAATTGTACTTTCCAAGTGCTTAGTACAGTGCTCTGCCCGTAGTAAGTGCTCAATAAATATGATCGAATGAATGAATGAATTCAAAGGGCCATTTTAATAATAATAATAATATAGGATTCTATAACCTTCATCTCCAGAGCTCAGAGGATGAAAGCCATCTGATGATAAGAGCAGTTTCAAAGAGCGGTGCTCTTCCCGAGAAGGTTCCTGGGAATAGATTTGATGGATTTTCCCATCTGCGGAATTCGCAGTCCCAGCTTCATTTATTCATTCAATCATATTTATTCATTCATTCATGCAATCGTATTTATTGAGCGCTTACTGTGTGCAGAGCACTGTACTAAACCCTTGGGAAGTACAAGTTGGCAACATATAGAGACGGTCCCTACCCAACATCGGAAGGGATTCATTCTTTCATTCATTCAGTCGTATTTATTGAGCGCTTACTGTGCACAGAGCACTCTACTAAGCGCATGGGAGAGTCCAATACAGCAATAAACTGACAAACTCCCTGCCCACAGTGGGCTTAAAGTCTATTAGCACCATCCTAAAGCGGAATGTTTTTAAGAGAAAGAAAAGTCACCACGGTGGTTTGACCTTGCCGAATTGTACTTTCCAAGTGCTTAGTACAGTGCTCTGCACATAGTAAGTGCTCAATAAATATGATTGAATGAATGAATGAATTCAAAGGGCCATTATAATAATAATAATAATAATAATAATAGTAATGATAATAATAATAATTTAGGATTCTATAACCTTCATCTCCAGAGCTCAGAGGATGAAAGCCATCTGATAAGAGCAGCTTCAAAGAGCGGTGCTCTTCCCGAGAAAGTTCCTGGGAATGGATTTGATGGATTTTCCCATCTGCGGAATTCTCAGTCCCAGCTTCATTCGTTCATTCAATCATATTTATTCATTCATTCATTCAATCGTATTTATTGAGTGCTTACTGTGTGCAGAACACTGTACTAAACCCTTGGGAAGTACAAGTTGGCAACACATAGAGACGGTCCCTACCCAACATCGGACAGGATTCATTCTTTCATTCATTCAGTCGTATTTATTGAGCGCTTACTGTGTGCAGAGCACTGTACTAAGCGCTTGGGAGAGTCCAATACAGCAATAAACTGACACATTCCCTGCCCACAGTGGGCTTAAAGTCTATTAGCACCATCCTAAAGAGGAATGTTTTTAAGAGAAAGAAAAGTCACCACGGTGGTTTGACCTTGCCAAATTGTACTTTCCAAGCGCTTAGTACAGTGCTCTGCACACAGTAAGCGCTCAATAAATATGATTGAATGAATGAATGAATTCAAAGGGCCATTATAAGAGTAATAATAATATAGGATTCTATAACCTTCATCTCCAGAGCTCAGAGGATGAAAGCCATCTGACGATAAGAGCAGCTTCAAAGAGCGGTGCTCTTCCCGAGAAGGTTCCTGGGAATGGATTTGATGGATTTTTCCATCTGCGGAATTCGCAGTCCCAGCTTCATTCATTCATTCAATCATATTCATTCATTCAATCGTATTTATTGAGCGCTTACTGTGTGCAGAGCACAGTACTAAGCCCTGGGGAAGTACAAGTTGGCAACATATAGAGACGGTCCCTACCCAGCATCGGAAGGGATTCATTCTTTCATTCATTCGGTCATATTTATTGAGCTCTTACTGTGTGCAGAGCACTGTACTAAGCGCTTGGGAGAGTCCAATACAGCAATAAACTGACACATTCCCTGCCCACAGTGGGCTTAAAGTCTATTAGCACCATCCTAAAGCGGAATGTTTTTAAGAGAAAGAAAAGTCACCACGGTGGTTTGACCTTGCCGAATTGTACTTTCCAAGCGCTTAGTACAGTGCTCTGCACACAGTAAGCGCTCAATAAATATGATTGAATGAATGAATGAATTCAAAGGGCCATTTCAATAATAATAATATAGGATTCTATAACCTTCGTCTCGAGAGCTCAGAGGATGAAAGCCATCTGATGATAAGAGCAGCTTCAAAGAGCGGTGCTCTTCCCGAGAAAGTTCCTGGGAATGGATTTGATGGATTTTCCCATCTGCGGAATTCGCAGTCCCAGCTTCATTCATTCATTCAATCATATTTATTGAGCGCTTACTGTGTGCAGAACACTGTACTAAACCCTTGGGAAGTACAAGTTGGCAACACATAGAGACGGTCCCTACCCAACATCGGACGGGATTCATTCTTTCATTCATTCAGTCGTATTTATTGAGCGCTTACTGTGTGCAGAGCACTGTACTAAGCGCTTGGGAGAGTCCAATACAGCAATAAACTGACACATTCCCTGCCCACAGTGGGCTTAAAGTCTATTAGCACCATCCTAAAGAGGAATGTTTTTAAGAGAAAGAAAAGTCACCACAGTGTTTTGACCTTGCCAAATTGTACTTTCCAAGTGTTTAGTACAGTGCTCTGCACACAGTAAGCGCTCAATAAATATGATTGAATGAATGAATGAATTCAAAGGGCCATTATAAGAGTAATAATAATATAGGATTCTATAACCTTCATCTCCAGAGCTCAGAGGATGAAAGCCATCTGACGATAAGAGCAGCTTCAAAGAGCGGTGCTCTTCCCGAGAAGGTTCCTGGGAATGGATTTGATGGATTTTTCCATCTGCGGAATTCGCAGTCCCAGCTTCATTCATTCATTCATTCAATCATATTTATTCATTCATTCATTCAATCGTATTTATTGAGCACATACTGTGTGCAGAACACTGTACTAAACCCTTGGGAAGTACAAGTTGGCAACATATAGAGACGGCCCCTACCCAACATCGGAAGGGATGCATTCTTTCATTCATTGTCGTATTTATTGAGCGCTTACTGTTGGCAGAGCACTGTACTAAGCGCATGGGAGAGTCCAATACAGCAATAAACTGACACATTCCCTGCCCACAGTGGGCTGAAAGTCTACTAGCACTATCCTAAAGCGGTAAATTTTTAAGAGAAAGAAAAGTCACCACGGTGGTTTGACCTTGCCGAATTGTACTTTCCAAGTGCTTAGTACAGTGCTCTGCACATAGTAAGTGCTCAATAAATATGATTGAATGAATGAATGAATTCAAAGGGACATTATAATAATAATAATAATAATAATAATAATAATATAGGATTCTATAACCTTCATCTCCAGAGCTCAGAGGATGAAAGCCATCTGATAAAAGCAGCTTCAAAGAGCGGTGCTCTTCCCGAGAAGGTTCCTGGGAATGGATTTGATGGATTTTTCCATCTGCAGAATTCGCAGTCCCAGCTTCATTCGTTCATTCAATCATATTTGTTCATTCATTCATTCAATCGTATTTACTGAGCGCTTACTGTGTGCAGAGCACTGTACTAAGTGCTTGGGACGTACAAGTTGGCAACATATAGGGACGGTCCCTACCCAACATCGGACGGGATGCATTCTTTCATTCATTCAGTCGTATTTATTGAGCGCTTACTGTGCACAGAGCACTCTACTAAGCACATGGGAGAGTCCAATACAGCAATAAACTGACACATTCCCTGCCCACAGTGGGCTTAAAGTCTATTAGCACCATTCTGAAGCTGAAAGTTTTTAAGAGAAAGAAAAGTCACCACGGTGGTTTTACCTTTCCGAATTGTACTTTCCAAGCGCTTAGTACAGTGCTCTGCACACAGTAAGTGCTCAATAAATACGATTGAATGAATGAATGAACTGAATGAATGGAGAAAGATAAAGTTAGTAATAGAGCAAGAATCTGTTGGCGTTCTAAGGAAGAAGCGTGGCTTAGTGGCATAGTACAGTGCTCTGCACAGAGTAAGCGCTCAATAAATACGATTGAATGAATGAATGAAAAGAGCCCGGCCCTGGGGGTCAGAGGACCTGGGTTCTAATCCCAGCTCCTCCACTTCCCTGCCACGTGGCCTTGGGCAAGTCATTTCACCTCTCTGGGCCTCAGTTACCTCATCTGTAAAATGGGGATTAAGGGTGTGAGCCTTTTGTGGACCATTCATTCACTCAGTCACATTTATTAAGCTCTTATTATGCGCACAGCACTGTAGTAAGCGCTTAGGAGAGGACAGTACAACAAGGACAGGCACATTCCCTGCCCCCAAGGAGCAGTGTAGAATGGGGTATTGCAGTACAGAGAATGGAAATATTTATTTATAAATAGAAATGAATTAAAGAGAAATGTGGACGTAAGTGGTGTGGGGCTGGGAGGGGGAAATTCATTCATTCAATCGTATTTATTGAGCGCTTACTGTGTGCAGAGGAATGAATAAAGGGAAGCAGCATGGCTCAGTGGCAGGGCTTGGGAATCAGAGGTCATGGGTTCTAATTCCGGCTCCGCCACTTGTCAGCTGTGTGACTTTGGGCAAGTCACTTCACTTCTCTGTGCCTCAGTTACTTCATCTGTAAAATAGGGATTAAGACTGTGAGCCCCAAATGGGGCAACCAGATTATCTTGTATGCCCCCCTCCAGTGCTTAGAACAGTGCTTGGCACATAGCAGGTGCTTAACAAGTATTATTATTATTATTATTATTATTATTATTATTATTATTATTATTATTATTATTATTTAAGGGAGCAAGTCAGGATGACACAGAAGGGAGTGGGAGAAGAGGAAAGGTGGAGGCTTAGCCTGGGAAGGCCTTTTATTCTATTTTATTCTATTTATTTTATTTTGTTAATATGTTTTGTTTTGTTGTCTGTCTACCCCTTCTAGACTGTGAGCCCACTATTGGGTAGGGACCGTCTCTATATGTTGCCAACTTGGACTTCCCAAGCGCTTAGTACAGTGCTCTGCACACAGTAAGTGCTCAATAAATACGATTGATTGATTGATTGATTGATTGATTGATTTTGGAGGAGATTGGCCTGGACCGTGTCCATCCTGATTAGCTTATACCTACCTCAGCACTTAGAACAGTGCCTGACACATAGTAAGCGCTTAACAAATACCATAAAAAAAAAAAAGAAGAGAGCCTGGGAATCAGGTGATTTCCCCATCCTAGTCCTGGCTCTGCTTCTGACTGCTGAATGACCTCAGGCAAGTCACTTCACCTCTCTGGGCCTTAGTCTTCTCATCTGTAAAATGGGGCTAATAATACCTTTCCCTCCCACATCACAGGTCAAATGTTGCAAGGGCCAAATGGGATAATTGATGTGAAAAGCGCTGGGGAAAACTAAAAGGGCTTGATAAATAAAAGTGATCGTGATCATTATCATCTCTTCACTCAACCAGATGTATTTAATGGAGGCCGTTAAGGATTTACGACATTAACCTAGTGGAAAGAGCCGGGGCCTGGGTTCTAATCCTGGCCGCTTGTCTGCTGGGTGACCTTGGGCAAGTTACTTAACTTCTCTGGGCCTCAGTTACCTCATCTGTCAAATGGGGATTAAGAGTGTGAGCCCCATTTGAGACAGGGACTGTGTCCAACCTGACAACCTTGTATCTACCCCAGCGCTTAGTACAAGGCCTGGCACATAGTAAGCACTTAAATAGCATTTTTTAAAAACTGGTCTTTCTCCCTAGTAGGCTGTGAGCGCAAACTGGGTCGAGACCTTTTTCTGACTTGATTTTGATTTTGATTGATCTTTGATTTAATCTTATTGATCTTGAATCTAGCCCAGCACTGACGGTAGAGTGCTCGACGCATAATATGTGCTTAACAAATACCACTATTATTAATATTATTATTATTAATGATAATAATAATAATAATGTTGGTATTTGTTAAGCACTTACTGTGTGCCAAGCACTGTTCTAGGCACTGGGGGGATACAAGGTAATCAAAGTTGTCCCACGTGGGGCTCACAGTCTTAATCCCCATTTTACAGATGAGGGAACTGAGGCTCAAAGAAGTTAAGTGACTTGCCCAAAGTCACACAGCTGACAAGTGTGTACATATATGCTTGTACAGATTTATTACTCTATTTATTTTACTTGCATATATTTACTATTCTATTTATTTTGTCAATGATGTGCATCTAGCTTTACTTCTATTTATTCTAATGACATGACACCTGACCACATGTTTTGTTTTGTTTTTTTGTCTGTCTCCCCCTTCTCGACTGTGAGCCCGTTGTTGGGTAGGGACCGTCTCTATATGTTGCCAACTTGTACTTCCCAAGCGCTTAGTACGTGCTCTGCACACAGTATGCGCTCAATAAATATGATTGAATCGAATGAATGAAAGTGGCAGAGCTGGGATTAGAACCCATGACCTCTGACTCCCAAGCCCAAGCTCTTTCCACTAAGCCGCGCTGCTTCTCATTATTATTTGGTCACAGTAGACTATGAGCACCATAATAATAATAATGGCATTTTATTAAGCGCTTACTATGTGCAAAGCACTGTTCTAAGCGCTAAGGAGGTTACAAGATGATCAGGTTGTCCCACGGGGGGCCTCGCAGTCTTAATCCCCATTTTACAGATGAGGTAACTGAGGCCCAGAGAAGTGAAGTGATTTGCCCAAAGTCACACAGCTGACAATTGGCGGAGCCGGGATTTTTTTTTTTTGATGGCATTTATTAAGCGCTTACTATGGGCAAAGCACTGTTCTAAGCACTGGGGAGGGTACAAGGTGGTCAGGTTGTCCCACGTAGGGCTCACAGTTTTAATCCCCAGTTTACAGATGAGGTAACTGAGGCCCAGAGAAGTGAAGTTACTTGCCCAAAGTCACACAGCTGACAGTTGGCGGAGCCGGGATTTGAACCCATCACCTCTGACTCAAAAGCCCGGGCTCTTTCCACTAAGCCACGCTGCTTCTCCATGATTCCCATGGGAATCTCCATGATTCCCAAGCCCGTCTCTACCCATTAGGCTACACTGTTTCCGAGCGGGCCTGTGTCTCTCCGACGAGAGAAGCCTATTACGGAGAAATTTGAGTCAATAAAGAGAAGCGGCGTGGCTCAGTGGAATGAGCCCGGGCTTTGGAGTCCGAGGCCCTGGGTTCGAATCCCGCCTCCACTAATTGTCAGCTGTGTGACCTTGGGCAAGTCACTTCACTTCTCTGTGCCTCAGTGACCTCATCTGTAAAATGGGGATTGACTGTGAGCCCCACGGGGGACAACCTGATCACCTTGTCACCAACCAGTGCTTAGAACAGTGCTTTGCACATAGTAAGCGCTTAATAAATGCCATTAATTCCCCTCATCCCCCCATCTTACCTCCTTCCCTTCCCCACAGCACCTGTATATATGTTTGTACATATTTATTACTCTATTTTTTTATTTATTTATTTTACTTGTACATATCTATTCTATTTATTTTATTTTGTTAGTATGTTTGGTTTTGTTCTCTGTCTCCCCCTTCTAGACTGTGAGCCCACTGTTGGGTAGGGACTGTCTCTGATGTTGCCAATTTGTACTTCCCAAGCGCTTAGTACACTGCTCTGCACATAGTAAGCGCTCAGTGCTCAGCGCTTAGAACAGCGCTCTGCACATAGTAAGCGCTTAATAAATGCCATTAAAAAAATAAATAAATAAATACGATTGATGACATTGATGATTAAAAAAATAAATAAATAAAAATTAAGATGTCAGGTCAGGAATCCGGCTGCTAAGAGATTCTAGGAAATCGTGTGGCATCACAAAGCGAGCGTTTCCCAGCAGATATCAGAGGAGATTAAATACTCGGAGAACGGAGGCTGCTAATGAATTTTAATGGAAGACCGAGGGATGGAATCGGCAGGGAAGATTCCAGCTAAGCCGTACAATTAAAAACCAAATTAGAAAGCAAGTGTGATGAGCAAGTTTGCAGGGACACAAGGGGACGTCTTCTTCAGGAGACGCCTCCCTGCATCTTCTTAGTCAGCTCCAACTCGACAGATTATGATTAGTGCCGCAAAGAGGATTATTAATAATTTAATGACTATTTATCAGGCACTTAATAGATGCCAAGGACTAGACAAAGATACAAGGCAATAAGTGCGGTTGGTACAGTCCCTGTCACTCAGAGGATTCACAAGTGAACACATAAAAATTTTTTAAAAAGCGCTTACTAGGTGCCAGGGACTATACTAAGCACCGGGGTATTTACAAGGAGGTCAGGTAAGTGAACAGATAAAAAATTTTTAAAAAGCGCTTACTAGGTGCCAGGGACTATACTAAGCACCGGGGTATTTACAAGGAGGTCAGGTAAGTGAACAGATAAAAAATTTTTAAAAAGCGCTTACTAGGTGCCAGGGACTATACTAAGCACCGGGGTATTTACAAGGAGGTCAGGTAAGTGAACAGATAAAAAACTTTTAAAAAGCGCTTACTAGGTGCCAGGGACTATACTAAGCACCGGGGCATTTACAAGGAGGTCAGGTAAGTGAACAGATAAAAAATGTTTAAAAAGCGCTTACTGGGTGCCAGGGACTACACTAAGCACCGGGGTATTTACAAGGAGGTCAGGTAAGTGAACAGATAAAAAATGTTTAAAAAGCACTTACTAGGTGCCAGGGACTATACTAAGCACCGGGGTATTTACAAGGAGGTCAGGTAAGTGAACAGATAAAAAATGTTTAAAAAGTGCTTACTAGGTGCCAGGGACTATACTAAGCACCGGGCTATTTACAAGGAGGTCAGGTAAGTGAACAGATAAAAAAATTTTAAAAAGCGCTTACTAGGTGCCAGGGACTATACTAAGCACCGGGGTATTTACAAGGAGGTCAGGTAAGTGAACAGAAAGAAAATGTTTGAAAAGCGCTTACTAGGTGCCAGGGACTACACTAAGCACTGGGGTATTTACAAGGAGGTCAGGTAAGTGAACAGATAAAAAATGTTTAAAAAGCACTTACTAGGTGCCAGGGACTATACTAAGCACCGGGGTATTTACAAGGAGGTCAGGAAAGTGAACAGATAAAAAATTTTTTAAAAGCGCTTACTAGGTGCCAGGGACTATACTAAGCACCGGGGTATTTACAAGGAGGTCAGGTAAGTGAACAGATAAAAAACTTTTAAAAAGCGCTTACTAGGTGCCAGGGACTATACTAAGCACCGGGGTATTTACAAGGAGGTCAGGTAAGTGAACAGATAAAAAATGTTTAAAAAGCGCTTACTAGGTGCCAGGGACTATACTAAGCACCGGGGTATTTACAAGGAGGTCAGGTAAGTGAACAGATAAAAAAATTTTTAAAAAGCGCTTACTAGGTGCCAGGGACTATACTAAGCACCGGGCTATTTACAAGGAGGTCAGGTAAGTGAACAGATAAAAAAATTTTAAAAAGCGCTTACTAGGTGCCAGGGACTATACTAAGCACCGGGGTATTTACAAGGAGGTCAGGTAAGTGAACAGATAAAAAATGTTTGAAAAGCGCTTACTAGGTGCCAGGGACTACACTAAGCACTGGGGTATTTACAAGGAGGTCAGGTAAGTGAACAGATAAAAAATGTTTAAAAAGCACTTACTAGGTGCCAGGGACTATACTAAGCACCGGGGTATTTACAAGGAGGTCAGGAAAGTGAACAGATAAAAAATTTTTTAAAAGCGCTTACTAGGTGCCAGGGACTATACTAAGCACCGGGGTATTTACAAGGAGGTCAGGTAAGTGAACAGATAAAAAACTTTTAAAAAGCGCTTACTAGGTGCCAGGGACTATACTAAGCACCGGGGTATTTACAAGGAGGTCAGGTAAGTGAACAGATAAAAAATGTTTAAAAAGCGCTTACTAGGTGCCAGGGACTATACTAAGCACCGGGGTATTTACAAGGAGGTCAGGTAAGTGAACAGATAAAAAAATTTTTAAAAAGCGCTTACTAGGTGCCAGGGACTATACTAAGCACTGGGGTATTTACAAGGAGGTCAGGTAAGTGAACAGATAAAAAATTTTTAAAAAGCGCTTACTAGGTGCCAGGGACTATACTAAGCACCGGGGTATTTACAAGGAGGTCAGGTAAGTGAACAGATAAAAAACTTTTAAAAAGCGCTTACTAGGTGCCAGGGACTATACTAAGCACCGGGGTATTTACAAGGAGGTCAGGTAAGTGAACAGATAAAAAATGTTTAAAAAGCGCTTACTAGGTGCCAGGGACTATACTAAGCACCGGGGTATTTACAAGGAGGCCAGGTAAGTGAACAGATAAAAAAATTTTTAAAAAGCGCTTACTAGGTGCCAGGGACTACACTAAGCACCGGGGTATTTACAAGGAGGTCAGGTAAGTGAACAGATAAAAAATTTTTAAAAAGCGCTTACTAGGTGCCAGGGACTATACTAAGCACCGGGGTATTTACAAGGAGGGAAGGTAAGTGAACAGATAAAAAATTTTTAAAAAGCGCTTACTAGGTGCCAGGGACTATACTAAGCACCGGGGTATTTACAAGGAGGTCAGGTTGGACGCTGCCCTTGCCCCACGTGGGATTCGTGGTCTTAATCCCCATTTTTCAGTTGAAGTAACTGAGGCCTAGAGAAGTGAAGTGACTTTCCCAGGGTCACACAGCAGACTAGAGCCGGGTTTGGAACCTAGGTCAATCAATCAATCCATCGTATTAATTGAGCGCTTACTGTGTGCAGAGCACTGTACTAAGCGCTTGGGAAGTCCAAGTTGGCAACATCTAGAGACGGTCCCTACCCAACGGTGGGCTCACAGTCTAGAAGGGGGAGACAGAGAACAAAACCAAACATATTAACGAAATAAAATAAATAGAAGAGATATGTACAAGTAAAATAAATGAATAAATAAATAGATCAATCAATCAATCAATCAATCGTATTTATTGAGTGCTTACTATGTGCAGAGCACTGTACTAAACGCTTGGGAAGTACAAATTGGCAACACATAGAGACAGTCCCTACCCAACAGTGGGCTCACAGTCTAAAAGGGGGAGACAGAGAACAGAACCAAACATACCAACAAAATAAAATAAATAGGATAGAAATGTACAAGTAGAATAAATAAATAAATAGAGTAATAATAAATAAATAAATAAATAAATAAATAGAGTAATAAATATGTACAAACATATATACATATATACAGGTGCACCTAGCCGAGGGCTTCCTCTTCCCCCTCTTGAGCCCTGCGGCCCCAACTGACCGTGTCTACCAGACCCGTTGTAGTGAACTCTCCCAAGCGCTTAGTACAGTGCTCCGCACCCGGTAAATACCTCCGGTCCTTCTGACGCCTAGGCCGGTGCTCTGGCTACCGGCGTGGCTCAGTGGAAAGAGCCCGGGCTACGGAGTCAGGGGTCATGGGTTCTAATCCCAGCTCCGCCACTTGTCTGCTGTGTGACCTTGGGAAAATCACTTAACTTCTCTGGGCCTCAGTTCCCCCATCTGTCAAATGGGGATGAAGACTGTGAGCCCCACGTGGGACAACCTGATTACCTTGAATCTACCCCAGCGCTTAGAACAGTGCTTGGCACATAGAGAAGCAGCGTGGCTTGGTGGAAAGAACCGGGACGTGGGAGACAGAGGTCGTGAGTTCTAATCCCCACTTTGCCACTTGTCAGCTGGGTGACCTTGGGCGAGTCACTTAGCTTCTCTGTGCCTCAGATACCTCATCTGTAAAATGGGGATTAAGTCTGTGAGCCCCACGTGGGACAACCGGATTACCTTGTGTCTACCCCAGTGCTTAGAACAGTGCTTGGCACATAGTAAGAGCTTAACAAGTACCATTATTATTATTATCATTAGTACCTGATTACCTTGTATCTACCCCAGTGCTTAGAACAGTGCTTGGCACATAGTAAGAGCTTAACAAGTACCATTATTATTATTATCATTAGTACCTGATTACCTTGTATCTACCCCAGTGCTTAGAACAGTGCTTGGCACATAGTAAGAGCTTAACAAGTACCATTATTATTATTATCATTAGTAAGCGCTTAACAGATACCGTCATTATTATTATTATGCTGTTTCTCCGGTCTCATCCCCATTTTACAGATGAGGAAACTGAACGTCTCAGCGACTTTCCTGAGGTGACAGAGCAGACAAGTGACAGAGCTCGGATTCAATAAGAATAATAATAATAATAATGGCATTTATTAAGTGCTTACTACGTGCAATGCACTGCTCTAAGTGCTGGGGAGGTTACCAGATGATCAGGTTGTCCCACGGGGGGCTCACAGTCTTAATCCCCATTTTACAGATGAGGGAACTGAGGCACAGAGAATCAATCAATCAATCAATCGTATTTATTGAGCGCTTACTGTGTGCAGAGCACTGTACTAAGCGCTTGGGAAGTACAAGTTGGCGACATATAGAGACCGTCCCTACCCAACAGTGGGCTCACAGTCTAAAAGGGGGAGACAGAGAACAAAACCAAAGATACTAACAAAATAAAATAAATAGAATAGATATGTACAATTAAAATAAATAAATAAATTAATTAATTAATAAAATAAATAAATAGAGTAATAAAATAAATAAATAGAGAAGTTAAGTGACTTGTCCAAAGTCACACAGCTGACAAGTGACAGAGCCGGGATTTGAATCCTGGATCTTCTGATGGCTTGCCAATCTCTGCTCTTCCGCTTAGTCCTGCTTCCTCTCCCAGAGAGAGAAAAGGGCAGGAGACAGGGAGATTTCAGATTATTCATTCATTCATTCATTCAGTCGTGTTTATTGAACGTTTACTGTGTGCAGAGCACTGTACTAAGCGCTTGGGAAAGGACAATATAGCAATAAAGAGAGACAATCCCTGCACATAACGAGCTCACAGCCTCGGGGGCGGAAGACATCAGTACACATCCAGCACATCTTCTAGAGTGTGAGCCCACTGTTGGGTAAGGACCATCTCTATATGTTGCCAACTTGTACTTCCCAAGCGCTTAGTACAGTGCTCTGATGATGATGATGATGATGGCATTTGTTAAGCGCTTACTACGTGCAAAGCACTGTTCTAAGCACTGGGGAGGATACAAGGTGATTAAGTTGTCCCATGTAGGGCTCACAGTCTTAATCCCCATTTTACAGATGAGGTAACTGAGGCTCAGAGAAGTTAAGTGACTTGCCCAAGGTCACACAGCAGACATGTGGCGGAGCTGGGATTCGAAGCCCTGACCTCTGACTCTAAAGCCCGTGCTCTTTCCACTGAGCCATGCTTCTTCTCTGCACACAGTAAGCACTCAATAAATACGATTGAATTAATCCAGCGCTTAGAACAGTGCTTTGCACATAGTAAGCGCTTAATAAATGCCATCATTATTATTATTAAATAGACATCAATATAAATACACAAAATTATGGCTATAATAAGTACTGTGGGGTGGGGAGAGGGGGAAGAACAAAGGGACCGATTCAGGTTGACGCAGAAGGGATTGGGAGATCAGTCAATCAATCAATCATATTTATTGAGCGCTTACTGTGTGCAGAGCACTGTACTAAGCGCTTGGGAAGTACAAGTTGGCAACATATAGAGACAGTCCCTACCCAACAGTGGGGGGAGATGAGGAAAAGCAGCATGGCCCAGTGGAAAGAGTACGGGTTTGGAGTCAGAGGTCAGGGGTTCAAATCCCAGCTCCACCAATTGTCAGCTGTGTGGCTTTGGGCAAGTCACTTCACTTCTCTGGGCCTCAGTTAACTCATCTGTAAAATGGGATTAAGATTGTGAGCCCCATGTGGGACAACTTGATCTCCTTGTATCCCCCCCAACACTTAGAAGAGTGCTTTGCACATAGTAAGCGCTTAACAAATACCATTATAAAAAAAAAAAGCGGGGCTCAGTCTGGGAAGGCCTTTTTTTTATTACAGCATTTGTTAAGCACTTACTATGTACAAAGTGAAACTGCCCTCTATAAGGTCACCAATGACCTCCTGCTTGCCAAATCCAACAGCTCATACTCTATCCTAATCCTCCTCAACTTCTCAGCTGCCTTCGACACTGTGGACCACCCCCTTCTCTTCAACACGCTATCTAACCTTGGTTTCACAGACTCTGTCCTCTCCCGGTTCTCCTCTTATCTCTCCGGCCATTCATTCTCAGTCTCTTTTGCGGGCTTCTCCTCCTCCTCCCATCCCCTTACTGTAGGGGTTCCTCAAGGGTCAGTTCTTGGTCCCCTTCTGTTCTCGATCTACACTCACTCCCTTGGTGAACTCATTCGCTCCCACGGCTTCAACTATCATCTCTACGCTGATGACACCCAAATCTGCATCTCCTCCCCTGCTCTCTCTCCCTCCCTCCAGGATCGTATCTCCTCCTGCCTTCAGGACATCTCCATCTGGATGTCTGCCCGCCATCTAAAACTCAACATGTCCTAGACTGAACTCCTTATCTTCCCTCCCAAACCCTGCCCTGTCCCTGACTCTCCCCTCACTGTTGACGGCACTACCATCCTTCCCATCTCACAAGCCCGCAACCTTGGTGTCATCCTCGACTCATGCTCTCTCGTTCACCCCTCACATCCTATCCGTCACCAAAACCTGCCGGTCTCACCTCCGCAACATCGCCAAGATCTGCCCTTTCCTCTCCATCCAAACCACTACCCTGCTCATCCAATCTCTCATCCTATCCCAACTGGATTACTGCATCAGCCTCCTCTCCGATCTCCCATCCTCCTGTCTCTCCCCACTTCAATCTATACTTCATGCCACTGCCCGGATCATCTTTGTGCGGAAACGCTCTGGGCATGTTACTCCTCTCCTCAAAAATCTCCAGTGGCTACCAATCAACCTACACATCAGGCAGAAACTCCTCACTCTCAGCTTCAAGGCTGTCCATCACCTCGCCGACTCCTACCTCACCTGGCTGTCCATCCCCTGGCCCCCTCCTACCTCACCTCCCTTCTGTCCTTCTCCAGCCCGGCCCGCACCCTCCGCTCCTCCGCCGCTAATCTCCTCACTGTTAGGCCTCGTTCTCGCCTGTCCCACCATCGACCCCCGGACCACGTCCTCCCCCTGGTCCGGAATGCCCCCAATCCCTCTGCCCATGCGCCAAACTAGCTCTCTTCCTCCCTTCAAAGCCCTACTGAGAGCTCACCTCCTCCAGTAGGCCTTCCCAGACTGAGCCCCCCATTCCTCTCCCCCTCCCCATCCCCCCACCCTACATCCTTCCCCTCCCCACAGCACCTGTATATATGTCTGTACAAATTTATTACTGTATTTTCATTGTACATATTTACTATTCTATTTATTTTATTGTGTTAATATGTGTTGTTTTGTTGTCTGCCTCCCCCTTCTAGACTGTGAGCCCGCTATTGGGTAGGGACCGTCTCTATATGTTACCAACTTGTACTTCCCAAGCGCTTAGTACAGTGCTCTGCACACAATAAGCGCTCAATAAATATGATCGAATGAATGAATGAATGAAATGACGGATGTGGACATAAGTGGTGTGGGGCTGGGGGTAGGGGAAGAACAAAGGGAGCGAGTCAAGGCAACGCAGAAGGGAGTGGGAGAAGAGGAAAGGAGGGCATAGTCAGGGAAGGCCTTTTGCAGGAGACGGGCCTTCAATAAGGCTTTGAAATAATAATAATGATGCCATTTATTAAGCTCTTACTATGTGCAAAGCACTGTTCTAAGCGCTGGGGAGGTTACAAGGTGATCAGGTTGTCCCACGGCGGGGCTCACAGTCTTAATCCCCATTTTCCAGATGAGGTAACTGAGGCACAGAGAATTTAAGTGACTTGCCCAAAGTCACCCAGCTGACAATTGGCAGAGCAGGGATTTGAACTCATGACCTCTGACTCCAAAGCCCGGGCTCTTTCCACTGAGCCACGCTAAAGGGTGGGGGGCAGAGTCATTGTCTGTGGAATAGGCTTGAAGGAGGGGAGAGTAAGAGGTCACTGTCCATCTCCCCCACCCCCAATTCACCTACGGCCTGTGTCAGGGACATATTATGAAAAGGGTCTGGGGGTGTGGGAGCTCTTATCAATGAATCAATCGTATTTATTGAGTGCTTACTGTGTGCAGAGCACTGTACTAAGCGCTTGGGAAGTACAAGTTGGCAACATATAGAGACAGTCCCTACCCAACAGTGGGCTCACAGTCTAAAAGGGGGAGACAGAGAACAAAACCAAACATACTAACAAAATAAAATAAATAGAATAAATATGTACAAGTAAAATAAATAAATAAATAGAGTAATAAATATCATAATCATCATCAATCGTATTTATTGAGCGCTTACTATGTGCAGAGCACTGTACTAAGCGCTTGGGAAGTACAAATTGGCAACATATAGAGATAGTCCCTACCCAACAGTGGGCTCGCAGTCTAAAAGGGGGAGACAGAGAACAAAACCAAACATACTAACAAAATAAAATAAATAGAATAGATATGTACAAATAAAATAAATAAATAAATAGAGTAATAAATATGTACAAACATATATACATATATACAGGTGCTGTGGGGAAGGGAAGGAGGTAAGATGGGGGGGATGGAGACGAGGGGGAGGCTCTTAGGAGCACGGAGCACGGAGGAGGGATTGGGTAGCAGAAGAGCCAGTTATTGGGGTGGGAGGGTCTCCTAGAAAATTGAAAGGAGCCAGGGGAGCGAAGGGAGAGTCTTGTACCCTCCCAAATACTCTCCCTCTTTTCCTCTGTTTCTCTTTCTCCCCCTTTTCTTCTCTCTAGTACTCTCTCTGTGTCTCTATCTTCCTCTCCATCTCCCTCTTTCCATTTATCTCTCTATCTCTCTCGCTCTTTTCATCTGTTTCCCTGTTTTCTTCTCTCTTATTATCACACGACTGTGATCCCGCTGTTGGGTAGGGACCGTCTCTATATGTTTCCAATTTGTACTTCCCAAGGGCTTAGGACAGGGCTCTGCACACAGTAAGCGCTCAATAGATACAATTGAATGAATGAATGAATGAATGAAAGTGCTTGCTTAGGACTAAACACTATTAAGCACTGTGAATACAATCAGCTCATAATAATAATAATAATAATAGCATTTGTTAAGCGCTTACTATGTGCAAAGCACTGTTCTAAGCGTTGGTGAGGTTACAATCATCATCATCAATCGTACTTATTGAGCGCTTACTGTGTGCAGAGCACTGTACTAAGCGCTTGGGAAGTACAAGTTGGCAACACATAGAGACAGTCCCTACCCTACAGTTGTCCCACGGGGGGCTCACGGTCTTAAACCCCATTTTGCAGATGAGGTAACTGAGGCACAGAGAAGTTAAGTGACTTACCCAAAGTCACACAGCTGACAATTGGAGGAGCCAGGACTTGAACCCATGACCTCTGACTCCAAAGACCAGGCTCTTTTCCATTGAGCCACGCTGCTTCTCAGCTCAGACACAGATCCTGTCCCACACAGGGCTCACAGTCTAGACTGGGTAAGGATTGTGTTTACCACTTTTTCTTTTACTCTCCCAAATACTCAATACAGTGCTCTGTTCACAGGGAAGCAGCGTGGCTTAGTGGAAAGAGTCCGGGCTTGGGAGTCAGGGGTCATGGGTTCGAATCCCGGCTCTGTCACTGGTCTGCTGTGTGACCTTGGGTAATTCACTTAACTTCTCTGGGCCTCAGTTACCTGGTCTGTAAAATGGGGATTAAGATCGTGAGCCCCACATGGGACAGCCTGATTACCTTGTATCTACCCCAGCACTTAGAACAGTGCTTGGCTCATAGTAAGTGCTTAACAAATACCATCATCATTGTTATTATTATCATTATTATTATTAAATGCTCAATAAATACCATTGGTGATTGATTGATGGATGGATTGATTGATAAAGGGGAGGAAGAAAATCCCCCTAAACTGACAGGGGGAAATGTTCTCATGGAGAAAAAAAAATCTTATTTAGGACAATATACTAATGCCCACTATCCTCCTAGGAATTCTAGGCAAATTACAGGTACCTGTGGATAGGGGGAAGCTTTGCAATCAAACAAGTTTCCTCCTTGTTTGACTCTTCTTCTCCCTGGTTCTCTGTATCTCTCTCCCTCTTTTCCTCTGTTTCTCTTTCTCCCTTTTTTCTTCTCTCTAGTACTGTCTCTCTGTCTTCCTCTCCCCTCCCTCCATTTTCCTCTTTCTATTTCTCTCTCTTTCTATCTCTCTCCCTCTTTTCCTGATGCTTCCTTTCCCTCTTTTCTTCTCTCTAGTACTCTCTTTGTCTCTCTATCTTACCTCTCATCTCCCTCCCTCCATTTTCTTCTTTCTTGCTCTCTCTCCTCCTCTCTCTCTCTATCTCTCCCTCTTGTCCCCGGTTTCTTTCCCTTTTCTTCTCTCTAGTATTCTCTTTTTCTATCAATACTCTCATCTCCCTCCATTTACCTCTTTCTATTTCTCTCTCTCTTTCCTCCTCCTTTTCCCTCTTTGTATCTCTCTTTCCTGTTAATTTCTTTCCCTCTTTTCTTCTCTCTAGTACTCTCTGTGTCTGTCTTACCTCTCATCTCCCTCTATTTTCTTCGATTTCTTGCTCTTTCTCATCCTCTCTATCTCTCTCCCTCTTTTCCTGTTTCCTTCTTTTCATTCAATCGTATTTATTGAGTGCTTCTCTCTATGTCTCTCAATCTATACTCTCCACTCCCTCCCTCCATTTTCTTCTTTCTATTTCTTTCATCTTCCTTTCTCTCTCCCTCTTTTCCTGTTTCTTTCTTTCCCTATTTTCTTCTCTCTAATACTCTCTGTGTCTCTGTGTTACTTCTCATCTCCCTCCCTCTATTTTCTTCCATTTCTCGCTCTCTTGTCTCATCCTCTCTCTCTATCTCTCTCCTTCTTTTCCTGTTTCTCTCTTTCCCTCTTTTCTTCTCTCTAGTACTCTCTATGTCTCTGTCTAACCTCTCATCTCCCTCCCTCGATTTTCCTCTATTTCTTTCCCTCTCTCTCCCTCTCTCTCTCTCTCTCATATGGTATCACAAAATCGGAGATTTATTTTATTCCCCAGGAGGGTTATCCCAAAATCTTTTTGGCAACTCATCCCATCCTTCTGAGCAGCAACGCCCTAATCTCTGTATCTTTCCATACGGGAAATGTTAAAATAAAAACATCTCTGCCCACCTCCCGTTGCTAGGGAACCATGCTGGGTGTTCACTCCCCTGATGACAATTTCTATTCAATTCTTCCAAGTCAGCAGCTCTTCCTCTAAAATCTTAAAGATTCCAGTCATGCCTCCCCTTGGCAAATTCCAAGCTGGGTTTGGCAGGGATTTTTAACCTTCTGGCTATTGACGGCTTTCATTCGATCATATTTATTGAGCACTTTCTGTATGCAGAGCTTTGATTTTTCAAGCATCTCCATATTTATTCCACTGCTAAGACTAGAGTGAGGCTAGACTATTTAGTGGAGTGGGGGGAAGGACTCAATCTATTAATCAGTGGTATTCTTTCAATCAGTCATATTTATTGAACGCTTACTATAATAATAATGATGGTATTTGTTAAATGCCAAGCACTGTTCTAAATGTTGGGGGGCATACAAGGTAATCAGGTTGTCCCACGTGGGGCTCACAGTTTTCATCCCCATCTACAGATGAGGGAACTGAGGCACAGAGAAGTGAAGTGACTTGCCCAAAGTCACACAGCTGACAAATGGTGGAGCCAGGATTAGAACCCATGACCTCTGACTCCCAAGCCCGGGCTTTCCCCACTGAGCCACGCTGTGCAGAGCACTGTGCTATGCTTGGGAGACTACAATTTAACAGAGTTAGCCGAAAGGTTACTTGCCCACAACAAACTTAGTCTAGAAGGGGAGACAAGCATTAATATAATAATAACTTTGGTATTAAGTGCTCACTATGTGCAAAGCACTGTTCTAAGCACTGGGGGAGATACAAGGTGATCAGGTTGTCCCACATGGGGCACACAGCCTTAATCCCCACTTTCCACATGAGGTAACTGAGGCACAGAGAAGTGAAGCGACTTGCCCAAAGTCACACAGCTGATAAGTGGCAGAGGCGGGATTAGAATCCACGACCTCTGACTCCCAAGCCCGGGCTCTTTCCCCTGAGCCATGCTGCTTCTCAGTATTAAATAATTTGTAATATTTAATTTAAAGATAGGTGCATGATTGTTTACTATTCTATTTATTTTATTTTGTTAGCATCTTTTGTTTTGTTGTCTGTCTCCCCCTTCTAGACTGTGAGCCCATTGTCGGGTAGGGACCGTCTCTATATGTTACCAACTTGTACTTCAATCAATCAATCAATCAATCAATCGTATTTATTGAGTGCTTACTGTGTGCAGAGCACTGTACTAAGCGCTTGGGAAGTCCAAGTTGGCAACATATAGAGACAGTCCCTACCCAACGGTGGGCTCACAGTCTAAAAGGGGGAGACAGAGAGCAAAACCAAACACACTAACAAAATAAAATAAATAGAATAGATATGTACAAGTAAAATAAATAAATAAATAGAGTAATAAATATGTACAAATGTATATACATGTATACAGGTGCTGTGGGGAAGGGAAGGAGGTAAGAAGGGAAGGAGGTAAGAAGGAAAGGAGGTAAGACTTCTCAAGCGCTTAGTACAGTGTTTTGCACAGAGTAAGCGCTCAATAAATACGATTGAATGAATGAATAATTCCTATGGGACTGAGAGTGGGGCAAATATGAAATGCCCAAAGGTCACAGATCTAAGCGCATTTATTGAGCACTTCCTCACTGCATTCATTCATTCATTCATTCATTCAATCGTATTTATTGAGCGCTTACTGTGTGCAGAGCACTGTACTAAGCGCTTGGGAAGTACAAGTTGGCAACATATAGAGACGGTCCCTACCCAACAGTGGGCTCACAGTCTAGAAGAAGAACACAAGCCCTTGACTGAAGTACAGTATTCAGTGTTTAGGGGAATCTTATTTAGAAAGAAATGGGGGAAGCAGTTTGGCCTAGTAGAAAGAATCTGGGCCTGGGAGTCCTAAAACCTGGGTTCTAATCCTGCTTCTGCCACATGCCTGCCGTGTGACCTTGGGTGAGTCACTTAATCTCTCTGGGTTTGTTTTCTTATCTGTATAATGGGTATAAGACCCTTTCTTTTCCTCCCTGCTGGGCTTGGGTAGGAATGAAGTTGTTTTCACCCCGCCGGACCCAGCCACTAATCAATCAATCAATCAATCAATCGTATTTATTGAGCGCTTACTGTGTGCAGAGCACTGTACTAAGCGCTTGGGAAGTACAAGTTGGCAACATATAGAGACGGTCCCTACCCAACAGTGGGCTCACAGTCTAGAAGGGGGAGACAGACAACAAAACAAAACATGTAGATAAGTGTCATTCCTTCATTCAATCGTATTTATTGAGCGCTCACTGTGTGCAGAGCACTGGACTAAGCGCTTGGGAAGTCCAAGTTGGCAACATATAGAGACGGTCCCTACCCAACAGTGGGCTCACAGTCTAGAAGGGGGAGACAGAGAACAAAACAAAACATATTAACAAAATAAAATAAATAGAATAGATATGTACAATTATTCATTCATTCAATCGCATTTATTGAGCGCTTATTGGGTGCAGAGCACTGTACTAAGCGTTTGGAAAGTACAAATAGGCAATAGATAGTAACTGGTCAGCCCTGCAGTGCACCCATGGGAAAGAGCCCGACTATGGGAGTCAGGATGCCTGGGTTCTAGGCCGATCAGATTAACTCGGATCTGCCCCAGCGTTTAGTACAGTGCCTGGCACATAGTAAGCGCTTAACAAATACCATAAACAATGCATGCTGGGGGAGGGGAAAGGTGAGGATGCCATTTAACCCCCAGCAGGGGTGACATCGACGGAAAGAGAGCGTACATACCATGAGAAGCAGTGTGGCCTAGTGGAAAGAGCTCATGCCTGGGGATGTGAGATCCTGGGTTCATTCGTTCAGTCGTATTTATTGAGCGCTTACTGTGTGCAGAGCACTGTACTAAGTGCTTGGGAAGTCCAAGTTGGCAACGTATAGAGACGGTCCCTACCCAACAGCGGGCTCACAGTCTAGAAGGGGGAGACAGACAACGAAACAAAACATATTAACAAAATAAAATAAGTAGAATAAATATGTACAAGTAAAATAAATAAATAGAGTAATTAATATGTACAAACATATATACATATATACAGGGGCTGTGAGGAGGGGAAGGAGGTAAGGTTGGGGGGGAAACATGCTCTTTCTCCTGTGGTATTTACGGAGTGCTTACTGAATGCAGAGCACTGGATTAAGCACAGTGGAAAGGGCCCGGGCTTTGGAGTCAGAGGTCATGGGTTCAAATCCCGCCTCCGCCACTTGTCAGCTGTGTGACTTTGGGCAAGTCACTTCACTTCTCTGGGCCTCAGTTACCACATCTGTAAAATGGGGATCAAGTCTGTGAGCCCCACGTGGGACAACTTGATTACCTTGTATCTACCCCAGTGCTTAGAAAAGTGTTTTGCACATAGTAAGCGCTTAATAAATGCCATCATTATCATTATTACCATACGACAGAATTTGTTGGATTTTTTTTCACGGTATTTGTTAAACACTTATTATGTGCCAGGCACTGTATTAAGTGCTGGGGTAGATACCAGCTAATCAGGTTGGATATAGTCCATGTGTTCCACTCGGGGCTCAGGGTCTTAATCCCCATTTTACAGACGAGGGAGCTGAGGCACAGGGATGTGAAGTGACTTGCCCAAGGTCACACAGCAGACAAGCAGCAGACAGCTTCCCTGTCCACAAAGAGCTTACAGTCTAGAGCTTACTGTCTGTAAGGGCAAGTGATAACTTCTCTTTATTTTAGTTTCCTCTTCTGTAAAATGAAGATGAAACACCCATTCTCCTTCCCCCTTGTCCTGGGAAAGGGGCTGTATCTGGCCTCATTTTTCTGTATCTATTTCAGCGCTTCGCACACAATAATAATAGTGATGGCATTTCTTAAGCAGTCTCAGTGGAAAGAGCACGGGCTTTGGAGTCCGTGGTCATGGGTTCAAATCCTGGCTCCACCAACTGTCTGCTGTGTGACTTTGGGCAAGTCACTTAGCTTCTCTGTGCCTCAGTTACCTCACCTGGAAAATGGGGATGAAGACTGTGAGCCCCCTGTGGGACAACCTGATCACCTTGTAACCTCCCCAGTGCTTAGAACAGTGCTTTGCACATAGTAAGCACTTAATAAATGCCATTAATATATAATATTGTATATATTACTATGTGCGAAGCACTGTTCTAAGCACGGGGAGGGGATTCAAGGTGATCAAGTTGTCCCACGTGGGACTCACAGTCTTCAACCCCATTTTACAGATGAGGGAACTGAGGCCCAGAGAAGTGAAGTGGCTTGCCCAAAGTCACACAGCGGACAAGTGGCGGAGGCGGGATTGGAACCCATAACCTCTGGCTCCCATGCCCGGGGTCTTTCCACTGAGCCACGCTGCTTCTCTTGCTTCTCACTGTTAAGCGCACATAGTAAGCACTTAAAAATACCACAGTCATTACTATGGGAGAGGACGAATAAATTTCCATTTCACACACACTAATCAATCAATCAATCAATCAATCGTATTTATTGAGCGCTTACTGTGTGCAGAGCACTGTCCTAAGCGCTTAGCATGGCCTAGTGGAAAGAGCCCAGGACTCGGAGTCAGAAGGACCTGGGTTCTAATCCCGGCTCTGCCATATGTCTGCTGTGTGACCCCGGGCAAGTCACATCACTTCTCTGGGCCTCAGTTATCTCATCTGTAAAATGGGGATTGACTTGTGAGCCCCATGTGGGACTGAATGAGTGAGTGAATGGAGAAGCAGTGTGGCTTAGTGGAAAGAGCCCGGGCTTAGGAGTCAGAGGGCATGGGTTCTAATCCCGGCTCTGCCACTTGTCTGCTGTGTGACCTCGGTCAAATCGCTTCACTTCTCTGTGCCTCAGTTACCTCATCGTAAAATGGGGATTGAGACTGTGAGCCCCAGGTGGGACAACCTGATTACCTTATATTCCCCCAGCGCTTAGAAAAGTGCTTTGCACATAGAAAGCGCTTAACAAATGCCATCAATAGTATTATTATTATCTATAAAACGGGGATCAAAAGTGTGAGCCCCACATGGGACAACCTGCTTACTTTGTATCTACCCCAGCGCTTAGAACGGTGCTTGGTACATAGTAAGCGCTTAGCAAATACCATAATTATTACTATTAAAAGTGCTTGGAAGATTAAAATAGAACAGAATGGATAGGCACAGCCCTGCCCACTATGAGCTTACAGTCTAAGAGAAGGAGTCAGTATTCCATAAATCGCATCGGTGATGATTATATGCAATGTGTCCGGGCCTAGAAGATGGAAGATAATTCCACCCAGGGATTCACTCTTTCCTAAACCCACTTCTTTCTGATCTCCTTTTTGATGAGGGATTTTCAAGGCCTTGAAGAATGGAGTTTTCATTCTCCATGAACCTCTTTAGAAGATATTTTGGGCCAATCTGGCATAGCTATCCTTGTCTTCCTTGTCTCCTTTCTCCACAGTTTAAACATCACTTTGTCGTCTGCCAGATTTTAATGAACCCCTTGGCCTATTTGGGCACCGAGCCTAAGGACATCAATTGTCTCCAGAGGCAAAACTGCTATTTAATTCTCTTTATTCCTTCTCTCTGCTGTTTACCATCTTTCCCAGGGCTGAGCCTCATCTCTCTCTCTCTGGTTTTTCCATAATATTCTGAGTCGGTGCTCCTCTAATAATAATAATAACAATAACTTGCTTTGTTTTGTTTTGTTGTCTGTCTCCCCCATTCTAGACTGTGAGCCCGTTGTTGGGAAGGGATTGTCTCAATTTGTTGCCGAATTGTACTATCCAAGCGCTTAGTACAGTGCTCTGCACACAGTAAGCATTCAGTAAATATGATTGAATGAATGAATAGTGTCTTTTTTGAAGTGCTTTTAAGGTGCCAAACACTGTACTAAGCCCTGGAGCATTCATATTAATGTCTGTCTCCCCCTCAAGAATCTAAGCTCACCATAGGCGGGGAAAATATCTCACCAACTCTATTGTACTGTACTCTCCCAAGTTGTTATACAATGCACTGCACAAAGTTAGCATTTAATAAATACCACTGATTGATTGATTAATTGGGTAGGTATAAGATAATCCTCCCAGACACAGTCCCTGTCCCACATGGGGCTCAAGGTCGAAGTAGGAGGGAGAGCGGGTATTGAATTCCTATTTGAACAGAGGAGGAAACTGAGGCACACTGAAGTGAAGTAACTTGCCCAAGGTCCCATAGCAGGTAAGTGGTGGAACCGGGATTAATCATCATCATCATCATCATCAATCATATTTATTGAGCGCTTACTATGTGCAGAGCACTGTACTAAGCGCTTGAATGAATGAATCAATTAATGATTCATTCAGTTGTATTTATTGAGCACTTATTGTGTGCAGAGCACTGTATTCACTCACTCATTCAATCATATTTATTTAGCGCTTACTGTGTGCAGAGCACTGCACTGAGCACTTGAATAACAATAATAATAATGGTATTTGTTAAGCCCTTACTAAGCACTGTTCTAAGCACTGGGAGAGATGCAAGGTAATCAGGTTGTCCCAGGTTGGGGTTCACAGTCTTCATCCCCATTTTACAGGTGAGTAACTGAGGCACAGAGAAGTTAAGTGGCTTGTCCAAAGTCACACAGCAGACAAGTGGCAAAGTCAGGATTAGAACCCAAGTCCTCTGACTCCCAAGCCTGGGCTCTTTCCACTAAGCCATGCTGCTTCTCAGACAGACAAATGGCAGACCTAGGATTATTAATTAGATTAATTAGATTATTTTTTAGACTGTGAGCCCACTGTATGTTGCCAACTTGTACTTCCCAAGCGCTTAGTACAGTGCTCTGCACACAGTAAGCACTCAATAAATACGATTGACTGACTAATAATAATAATAATAATAATAATGGCATTTATTAAGCGTTTACTATGTGCAAAGCACTGTTCTAAGCGCTGGGGAGGTTACAAGGTGATCAGGTTGTCCCACAGGGGGCTCACAGTCTTAATCCCCATTTTACAGATGAGGGAACTGAGGCACAGAGAAGTTAAGTGGGAACCCAGGTCCTGGGACTCTTAGGCCTGAGCTCTTTCCTCTAGGCCACACGGGTGTGAATGTGGATGTGTGTAAATATATATGTGTATTTAAGGATGCTTAGATGTGTTAGATTCCCTCTCAGGATGGCACCCGGAGAGTTTCCAGTCCTCTACCAGTCTCGGCTACGGGAGGGAGAGTGAAACAGAGGCCAGTCCAGTCCATTCCCAGTTTGGCCAGTGGCTAGTGAGTGTTAGCCATTGGCTACAAGTCAAAACTCCCCCTTGCTGGGCAGCGGCGGCCCGGGAGAGAGTCGAGGGCCGAGACTCAAGTTGACCACGTAGAAAAAGCGGGATGGTCAATGGTTTCCGCATTTTGACAAAGAAAACTCCATGGATCCACTACCAGAGTGATGGCAGATGGGGAGCGAGAACTTCTGGGAAAGATATGTCCATGGCGCCGCTATGGGTCGGAGACGACTCGACGGCACAAGACAAGATGTGTTCATAATAATAATAATAATGGTATTTGTTAAGCGCTTACTATGTGCAAAGCACTGTTCTAAGCGCTGGGATAGATACAACGTGATCGGGTTGTCCCACAGGGGGCTCACACTCTTAGTCCCCATTTTACAGATGAGGTAACCAAGGCACGGAGAAATGAAGTGATTTGCCCAAAGTCACACAGCTGACAATTGTCGGAGTTGGGATTTGAACCCATGACCTCTGACTTAGCCAGATTAGAATCCAGATCCTTCTGATTCCCACTCCCTAAGCCACACTGCTCGTATCTACCCCAGAGCCTAGTACTGTGCTTGGCACATAGTAAGCGCTTAACAAATAGCACAATTTTTATTATTATTGTTGTTGTTATTGTTATTACAGCAACGCTTTCCCTACCCTCCCAGTAGTATCTCGCTCCCAATTCCCTCCGTACATTTCAGCCGACGCTAACTCTATAATTAGCCACCCCTTCAGGCCCTACCTTTCCCTTTACCTCTGATATACATCCATACGCTTTCTTCATAGCATCCAATTAATTTTTCATCCCATCTCCTTCATCTGAATCCATGCGAACTCCGGCGCCAAGAAGACTTTAGGGAGTCATCTATCGGCTTCTCTTTTCCACCCCATCACCCTTCTCCTCAATTAGGGGTCTGTTTCTTCCTCATCCCCAGTCAGCCGGATTGGGGGTGTCCTTCTCCCCCAAAATAGTTCTTTTTCTTTCTCAAACCCAGTTAGTCGGTCTTGGGGTGACCTTCTCCCCAGTCATGGTTCTGTTTTTTTCTCAATCCCTGTTATCTGGACTGGGGGTGTCCTTCTCCCCAGGCCTGGTTCTATTTCTTTCTCAAACAAACCCGGTTAGCCGGATTGGGGGTGTCATTCATTCATTCACTCATTCATTCAATCGTATTTATTGAGCGCTTACTGTGTGCGGAGCACTGGACTAAGCACTTGGGAAGTCCAAGTCGGCAACATATAGAGACGGTCCCTACCCAAAAATGGGCTCACAGGCTAGAAAAGGGAGACAGACAATAAAACAAAACATGTAGACAGGTGTCAAAACCATCAGAACAAATAGAATTAAAGCTAGATGCACATCAACTTGTACTTCCCAATCTATCAATCAATCAATCGTATTTATTGAGCACTTACTGTATGCAGAACACTGTACTAAGCGCTTGGGAAGTACAAATTGGCAACATATAGAGACAGTCCCTACCCAACAGTGGGCTCACAGTCCAAGCGCTTAGTATAGTGTTCTGTACACAGTAAGCGCTCAATAAATACGATTGAATGAATGAATCATTAACAAAATAAATAAATATGAATATAAATATAAATATAAAAAATAGTAAATATGTACAACTAAAATAGAGTGATAAATCTGCAAATATATACAAGTGCTGTGGGGAGGGGAAGGAGGTAGGGCGGGGGGGATGGGGAGGAGGAGAGGAAAGAGGGGGCTCAGTGTGGGAAGGCCTCTTGGAGGAGGGGAACTCTCAGTAGGGCTTTGAAGGGAGGAAGAGAGCTAGTTTGGAGGATGTGCGGAGGGAGGGCATTCCAGGCCAAGGGAAGGACGTGGGCCGGGGGTCGATGGCGGGACAGGCGAGAACCAGGCCCGGTGAGGAGGTTAGTGGCGGCGGAGGAGTGGAGGGTGCAGCTGGGCTGGAGAAGGAGAGAAGGGAGTTGAGGTAGGAGAGGACGAGGGGATGGACAGCCTTGAAGCCGAGAGTGAGGAGTTTTTCCTTGATCCTTAGGTTGACAGGCAACCACTGGAGATTTTTGAGGAGGAGAGTGACATGCCCAGAGCGTTTCTGTACAAAGATAAGCCGGGCAGCAGAGTGAAGTATAGACTGAAGCGGGTGTCCTTCTCCCCAGGCCTAGTTCTGTTTTTTTTTCTGTATCCCAGTTAGCCAAACTGGGCGTGTTCTTCTCCCCAAGCATGGTGCTGCTTCTTTCTCATCCCCAGTTAGCCAGACTGGGGGTGTCCTTCTCCCCAGTCATGCTTCTGTTTCTTTCTCAACCCCAGCTGGACAGATTGGGGGTGATCTCTTCCTCATTCAGGTTCCGTTTCTTTCTCATCCCCAGCTAGCCTAATGGGGGGTGTCCTTCTCCTCAGGCATGCTTCTGTTTCTTTCTCAACCCCAGCTAGATGGATTGGGGGTGACCTTATCCTAATTCAGGTTCTTTCTCCAGCTAGCCTAGTCGGGGGTGTCCTCCTCAGTCAAGGTTCTGTTTCTCTCTCAATTCCAGTTAGCCAAATGGGGATGTCCTTCTCCCCAGTCATGTTTCTTAATGGACATAATAATAATAATAATAATAATAATAATAATAATAATAATGGCATTTATTAAGCACAGAGCACTGTTCTAAGTGCTGGGGAATTTACCAGGTGATCAGGTTGTCCCACGTGGGGCTCACAGTCTTCATCCCCATTTTACAGATGAGGGAACTGAGGCCCAGAGAAGTTAAGTGACCTGCCCAAAGTCACACAGTTGACGAGCGGTGGAGCCGGGATTTGAACCCATGACCTCTGACTTCAAAGCCCGGGCTTTTTCCACTGAGCCACGCTGCTTCTCTTAATGGATAGAGCACAGGCCTGGGACTCAGAAGGTCATGGGTTCTAATCCCGGCTCCGCCACATGTCTGCTGTGTGACATTAGGCAAGTCACTTCACTTCTCTAGGCCTCAGTTCCCCCATCTGTAAAATGGGTATTAAGGCTGTGAGCCTCGTGTGGGACAGGGACTGTGCCCAACCTGATTACCTTATATCTACCCCAGCACTTTACAACAGTATTTGGCACATAGTAAATACTTTACAATAATAATAATAACTATGGTATTTGTTAAGTGCTTACTATGTGCCAGGCACTGTACTAAGCTCTGGGGTGGATACAAGGAAATCGAGTTGGACACAGTCCTTGTCCCAGGTGGGGCTCACGGTCTCCATTTTACAGACGAGAGAATGGAGGCCCAGAGAGGTGAAGTTACTTGCCCAATGTCACACAGCAGACAAGTGATGGAGACGGGATTAGAACTCATGACCTTCTGAGAAGCAGCGTGGCTCAGTGGAAAGAGCATGGGCTTTGGAGTCAGAGGTCATGGGTTCAAATCCCCGCTCCACCACTTGTCAGCTGTGTGACTTTGGGCAAGTCACTTACCTTCTCGGTGCCTCAGTTCCCTCACCTGTAAAATGAGGATGAAGACTGTGAGCCCCCCGTGGGACAACCTGATCACCTTGTAACCTCCCCAGCACTTAGAACAGTGCTTTGCACATAGTAAGTGCTCAATAAATGCCATTATTATTATTTATTATTTTTCTGAGTCCCAGGCCTGTGCTCTATCCACTAAGCCATGCTGCTTCCCATAATTATGGCTAATATTATTATTATTATTATTATCATTCAGCTTCCCAATTCCTCTGGTCAGCTGAAGTAACTTTCTCGTGAAACATTTTCCCACTTCCTTCTTTGGTGGGAAAATCTTAGTTCTTTTCCTGGGGTGGGGGAATATTATTCACCACCAAATGTCTGATTCTCTGTGGGACTCAAAGAAAAGGAAGTTGACTCATACGGCCACGCTAGTTTTGCATTTCTACGGATCCTCGATCAGCCTTTCAATAGTATTTATTCAGCGTTTCCTGTGTGCAGAGCACTGTCCAAACCCTTGGGAGAGTCCACAGAACCATCCCCTGCCCACAACGAGCCGACAGTCTAGAAGGGGAGATGGACATGAACAGAAATAAAGAAATGACAGAGATGGACATCAGTGGTGTGGGCCTGGAAGCGGGGATGAAGAAAGGGAGATAATAATAATAATGGCATTTATTAAGCACTTACTACGTGCAAAGCACTTTTCTAAATGCTGGGGAGGTTACAAGGTAATTAGGTTGTCCCATGGGGGGCTCACAGTCCTAATCCCCATTTTACAGATGAGGCAACAGATGCACAGAGAAGTAAAGTGACTTGCCCACAGTCACAGAGCTGACGATTGGCGGAGCCGGGATTTGAACCCATGGCCTCTGACTCCAAAGCCCCTGCTCTTTCGACTGAGCCACGCTGCTTTAAGAAATCAAGTGGCCTTGAACTTGTCTAAGGGGGAGAGAGGAGGTAGGAGGGGGAGAAGAAGATGAGGACTGGGTGGAAAGTGAGATCCGAAAGCAGAAAGAGCTGGAAAGAAACAAAATGTTCCTCCCCCAGCCTGCCAGATGTCTCCTTTACACCATCTCTTCCAAGTCCTTCTGTTCCCCCCATCCCTCTTTCCCACCCCCAAGGACTCTCCTGCAGCTCAAATCCCCCCACATCCATGCGGAGATGAGGGAAGAGGCTTCAGATCATCATCATCATCAATCGTATTTAGTGAGCGCTTACTGTGTGCAGAGCACTGGACTAAGCGCTTGGGAAGTCCAAGTTGGCAACATATAGAGACGGTCCCTACCCGACAGTGGGCTCACAGTTTAAAAGGGGGAGACAGAGAACAAAACCAAACATACTAACAAAATAAAATAAATAGAATAGGTATGTACAAGTAAAATAAATAAATAAATAGAGTAATAAATATGTACATACATATATACATATATACAGGTGCTGTGGGGAAGGGAAGGAGGTAAGATGGGGGGGATGGAGAGGGGGGCGAGGGGGAGAGGAAGGAAGGGGCTTAAAGATCCCCCTTTAATAGTAATAATAATAATGGTGGTATTTGTTAAGCACTTACTATGTGCCAAGCACTGTTCTAAGCCCTGGGGTAGATATAAAGTAATCAGGTTGCCCCACATGGGGCTCACAGTCTTAATCCCCATTTTACAGATGAGGGAACTGAGGCACAGAGAAGTGAAGTGACTTGCCCACGGTCACAAAGCAGACAAGTGGCAGAGCCGGGATTAGAACCCACGACCTCTGACTCCCAAGCCCGGGCTCTTTCCACTGAGCCACGCTGCTTCTCTAATCTGTAACCTCCCTTTTCTAGTCTGTAAACTCCCCCTATAAGCAGCGTGGCTCAGTGGAAAGAGCCCGGGCTTCGGAGTCAGAGGTCAGGGGTTCGAATCCTGGCTCTGCCACATGTCTGCTGTGTGACCTTGGGCAAGTCACTTAAGTTCTCTGAGACTCAGTTGCCTCATCTGTAAAATGGGGATTGACTGTGAGCCCCACGTGGGACAACTTAATCAGCTTGTATCCTCCCCAGCGCTTAGAACAGTGCTTTGCACATAGTAAGCACTTAACAAATGCCATCATCATTATTATTATTATAAAAAATCTAGTCTGTAGAGAAGCAGCGTGGCTTAGCAGAAAGACCACGAGCTTGGGAGTCGGAGGACGTGGGTTCTAATCCTGGCTCTGCCGCTTGTCTGCTGTGTGATCGTGGGGAAATCACTTCCCTCTTTCATTTATTCCACTGTATTTGTTGAGTGTTTACTCTGCAGATCACTCCTCTGGGCCTCAGTTCATTCATTCATTCATTCAATCATTTATTGAGCGTTTACTGTGTGCAGAGCACTGTACTAAGCGCTTGGGAAGTACAAGTTTGCAACATATAGAGACGCTCCCTACCCAACAGCGGGCTCACAGTCTACAAGTTACCTCATCTGGAAAATGGGGATTAAGATTGTGAGCCCCACGTGAGACACAATCTACCCCAGCGCTTAGAACAGTGCTCGGCACATAGTGAATGCTTAACAAATACCATTATTATTATTATTATTAATTAACTCCCCTCTATAGTCTGTAAATTTCACCTTCTGGTCTATAAATTCTCCCTCTAGTCTGTAAACTTCCCCTCTGGTCTGTAAACTCCTCTATTAATCTGTAAACTCTCCCTTTATTCATTTTTATTAATGATGTGTATATATCCATAATTCTTTTTTATTTATAATGATGCTACTGATGCCTGTTTAATTCTTTTGATGCCTCTCTTCCCCCTTCTAGACTGTGAGCCCGTTGTGGGCAGGGATTGTCTCTATTCTCTGCTGAATTGTACTTCCCAAGCGCTTAGTACATTGCTCGGCACACAGTAAGAGTTCAATAAATATCATTGAATGAATAAATCAATAAATACGACTGAATAAAGAAATTAAGGAATGATGAATGGCGGAGTTGGGATTAGAACGCAGGTCCTTCTGATTCCCAGGTCCGGGCTCTATTCATTCATTCATTCAATCGTATTTATTGAGCGCTTCTTGTGTGCAGAGCACTGTACTAAGCACTTGGGACGTACAAGTTGGCAACATATAGAGACGGTCCCTACCCAACAGTGGACTCACAGTCTAGAAGGGGGAGACAGAGAACAAAACAAAACATATTAACAAAATAAAATAAATAGAATAAATATGTACAAATAAAATAGAGTAATAAATACATACAAACATATATACATATATGGGGAAGCAGCATGGCTCCGTGGAAAGAGCCCGGGCTTTGGAGTCAGAGGTCATGGGTTCAAATCCCGGCCCCGCCACATGTCTGCTGTGTGACCTTGGGCAAGTCACTTACCTTCTCTGAGCCTCAGTTCCCTCATCTGTAAAATGGGGATTAAGACCGTGAGCCCCACGTGGGACAACCTGATCACCTTGTATCCACCCCAGCGCTTAGGACAGTGCTTTGCACATAGTAAGCGCTTAATAAATGCCATTATTATTATTATTATTATTATTATTATACAAGCGCTGTGGGGAGGGGAAGGAGGTAAGGCGGGGAGGATGGAGAGGGGGAGGCTACCCACTAAGCCACGCCACTGTCCACGCCGCTATATATAAGCCCGTTGTTGGGTAGGGATTGTCTCTATCTGTGGCCGAACTGTACTTTCCAAGCGTTTAGTACAGTGCTCTGCACACAGTCAGCACTTAATAAATACGAATGAATGTGGCCATTATTATACTGAACATAATAACAGCGAACGCCAACTCCAAACTAGGACCAGTCGCCAAAGCAGAAAGGCCTAGAAAATCAATGGACCGATGACACCGTCCCCAACTGTAGAGAATTGTTCGCCGCCCACGCTAAGCTGAACCCCGGGGGATTCGCTTTTTCTTTTTTTCTTCCACATTTCCTGACACAAAGACTTGTTGTTCCCACACGGGAGGACAAAATGTCTTTTCCGCCAGTGAGGTTTTCCAGACAGCTAATTCCTCGGCAAACAGACGTTTTGTGGAGCGCAAGCAGAGAAAAAGGGAGAGAAAGCAAACTACGGCGTATATCATCAATCGTATTTATTGAGCGCTTACTAGGTGCAGAGCACTGTACTAAGCGCTTTGAATTCAATATGAATTCATGAATATGAATTGGAAATGTTCTCTGATGTCCTGAGAGACACAGGAGACCAAACAACAGCCTGCAACAAACCAAATGGAAGATAATAATCTCCACCAATATCAGTCTGTGACCTTAAACAAGCCACTTCACTTCTCTGTGCCTCAGTTACCTCATCTGTCAAATGGGGATTAAGACTGTGAGCCTCACGTGGGACAATCTGATTATGCTGCATCTACCGCCGCGCTTAGAACAGTCCTAGGCACATAGTAAGCGCTTAAGAAAAGCGATGTGGCTTAGTGGAAAAGCCCAGGTTCGGAGTCAGAGGTTGTGGGTTCCAATTCCGACTCCGCCACTTATCAGCTGCGTGACTTTGGACTCTGCGCCTCAGTTACCTCATCTGGAAAATGGGAATTAAGATTGTGAGCCCCAATGTGGGACAACCTACTTATCTTGTATCTCCCCCCGTGCTTAGAACAGTGCTTGGCACATAATAAGCACTCAACAAATTCATTCATTCATTCAATCGTATTTATTCATTCATTCCTTCATTCAATCGTATTTATTGAATTTTTATTCACCTCCTCCAGGAGGCCTTCCCAGACTGAGCCCCTTCCTTCCTCTCCCCCTTGTCTCCCTCTCCATCCCCCCCATCTTACCTCCTTCCCTTCCCCACAGCACCTGTATATATGTATATATGTCGTACATATTTATTACTCTATTTATTTATTTATTTTACTTGTACATATCTATTTTATTTATTTTATTTTGTTAGTATGTTTGGTTTTGTTCTCTGTCTCCCCCTTTTAGACTGTGAGCCCACTGTTGTGTAGGGACTGTCTCTATGTGTTGCCAATTTGTACTTCCCAAGTGCTTAGTACAGTGCTCTGCACATAGTAAGCGCTCAATAAATGCAATTGATGATGATGATTTATTGAGCACTTACTATGTGCAGAGCACTGAACTAAGCGCTTGGGAAGTACAAGTCGGCAACACATAGAGACGGTCCCTACCCAACAACGGGCTCACAGTCTAGAAGGGGGAGACAGACGACAAAACAAAACATGTGGACAAGTGTCAAGTCGTCAGAACAAATAGACTTAAAGCTAAATGCACATTATTAACAAAATAAATAGAATAGTAAATATGTACCAGTAAAATAAATTTATTGAGCGCTTACTGTGTGCAGAGCACTGTTGGAAAGTACAACTGGGCAACCAACAGAAACAATCCCTACCCATCATCATCATCATCATCAATCCCAACTTTAAAAAGAGGCGCAAAGAAGTGAAGTGACTTCCCCAAGGTCACACAGCAGGCTAGTGACGGAGCCAGGATAAGAATTCATGATTTTGTGACTCCCGAGCCTGTGCTCTATCCATTATGCCATGCTGCTTCTCAATTGCTGTTCTCATAGTAAAGCACTTAACAAGTATCATTAAAAAAGAAAAAAAAAAACTAAAGAAACTTGTTCCAAATCCCCCAGGAAGCCAGAAGCAGAGCTGGGACAGTGCTTGGCACATAATAAGTGCTAAACAAATACCATTATTATCATCATTATTATTATTATATTATAATAATCCTTCCTCTCCCCCTCGTCCCCCCTCCATCCCCCCGTCTTATCTCCTTCCCTTCCCCACAGCACCTGTATATATGTATATATGATTGTACATATTTATTACTCTATTTATTTATTCATTTATTTTACTTGTACATATCTATTCTATTTATTTTATTTTGTTAATATGTTTGGTTTTGTTCTCTGTCTCCCCCTTCTAGACTGTGAGCCCACTGTTGGGTAGGGACCGTCTCTATATGTTGCCAACTTGGACTTCCCAAGCGCTTAGTACAGTGCTATGAACACAGTAAGCACTCAATAAATACGATTGATTGATTGATATTATTATATTATAATAATCCTTCCTCTCCCCCTCGTTCCCCTCTCCATCCCCCCATCTTACCTTCTTCCCTTCCCCACAGCACCTGTATAAATGTATATATGATTGTACATATTTATTACTCTATTTATTTATTTTACTTGTACGTATCTATTCTATTTATTTCATTTTGTTAATATGTTTGGTTTTGTTCTCTGTCTCCCCCTTCTAGACTGTGAGCCCACTGTTGGGTAGGGACTGTCTCTATATGTTGCAAGCTTGTACTTCCCAAGCGCTTAGTACAGTGCTCTGCACACAGTAAGCGCTCAATAAATATGATTGATTGATTGATTATTATTAGACCCAGCTCCCCTAACTTCCATTCTGGAGCTCCTTCCTAACAGGCCGTGCTGCCTCTCATGGGAAGAATTATTTTATTCCCTTTCGGCTAAAAGAAGCAAGAGACAAAGCACTTCTACAGAATCAATCGAGATGGGCCTAGTGGAAATAATAATAATAATAATAATAATGGAATTTATTATGTACTTACTACGTGCAAAGCACTGTTCTAAGCACTGGGAGTCGGAGGACGTGGGTTCTAATCCTGGCTCGGCCATATGTCTGCTGCGTGACCTTGGACAAGTCACTTGGCTTCTCTGGGCTTCAGTTGCCTCATCTGGAAAATGGGGATGAAGACTGTGAGCACCATGTGGAAACAGGGACTGGGTTCCACCTGATTACCTCGTATAAACCCCAGCGCTTACAGCAGTGTTTGGCACATAGTAAGCGCTTAACAAATCCCATCTGCTGCGTATAGTGGATAGAGCACAGGCCTGAGAGTCCGAAGGTCATGGGTTCTAATTCCCACTCCACCACTTATCTGCTGAGTGACCTTGGGCAAGTCACTTCACTTCCCTGGGCCTCGGTTATCTCACCTGTGAAATGGGGGTTGAGACTGTGAGCCCCATATGGGACAGGGACTGTGTCCAACCCAATATGCTTGTATCCACCCCAGCGTTTAGTACAGTGCCTGATATGTTGCAAGAGCTTAACAAATACCATCATCATTTTTATGAAGTACCACAATTATTATTACAGGTATAAAAAACGATTGCCAGCCCTTTGCCAGTTCTTCGACAGTGTTCTTCAACAGTTCTTCAACAGTCAGAGAAGCAGCGTGGCTCAGTGGAAAGAACACGGGCTTTGGAGTCAGAAGTCATGGGTTCAAATCCCGGCTCCGCCAATTGTTAGCTTTGTGACTTTGGGCAAGTCACTTCACTTCTCTGTGCCTCAGTTAACTCATCTGTAAAAGGGGGATTAAGACTGTGAGCCCCCCATGGGACAACCTGATCACCTTGTAACCTCCCCAGCGCTCAGAACAGTGCTTTGCACATAGTAAGTGCTTAATAAATGCCATCATCATTATTATTATTAGTGTTTTGCACACAGTTCAGGGCTCAATAAATACGACGGAATGAACACTGCCTCAGTAGATCTGTCAGGTGATTTCTCCGCATTTTCATCTCCCTGCTAAAATAACCCACTGGATAAAACCCCAGGGATCTTTAAGCTGGTTTTAAGAGAAGCAGCGTGGCTCAGTGGAAAGAGCCCAGGCTTTGGAGTCAGAGGTCATAGGTTCAAATCCCGGCTCTGCCAATTGTCAGCTGTGTGACTTTGGGCAATTTTACTTGCACAAATTTACCATTCTATTATTTTGTCAATGATGTGCATCTAGCTTTAATTCTATTTGTTCTGACTTGACACCTGTCCACGTGTTTTGTTTTGTCGTCTGTCTCCCCCTTCTAGACTGTGAGCCCGTTGTTGGGTAGGGACCATCTCTATACGTTGCCAACTTGTATTTCCCAAGCGCTTAGTACAGTGCTCTGCACACAGTAAGCGCTCAATAAATCTGATTGAATGAATGAATGAAAGTCACTTAACTTCTCTGTGCCTCAGTTACCTCATCTGTAAAATGGGGATTAAGACTGTAAGCCCCCCATGGGGCAACCTGCTTGTAATCTCACCAGTGCTTAGAACAGTGCTTTGCACATAGTAAGCGCTTAATAAATGCCATCATTATTATTATTATTATTATTATGGCTTTGAAACCACAAGGAGAATTTCATCAGGAACTATTAAATCTCCTGATGTTGCGTTTAAAAAAAAAAAGAAAAAAAAAGGATTTATCTTGGCTGAAAGAAAATTCCCTGGATCCACTACCAGAACTGTTGTCCACTAGCGGACTTGACATGACTGACTCCATTTTGTGTATGCTGACAGTAACCCTCCATTTTGTGCAGGCCGAGAGAACAACTCCTTTTTGTATTTTATGCAAGGCTCAGCAACAGATGTCTTCAAGGCCAGAAACAAGTAACAAAAGTATCTATGCAAGGCCATAGGGCAGATAACAACCTGCACAAGGCAGTGAGAACAGAGAATAATGAGAATTTGTAACATCTTGTCGGTCCTAATTGGATTCCTGAAATTCCCAGTTGCTCCGCTCCCATGTTGCTGTAACTGAATAAAAGACACAGTGAGAATGGGATCGGGGCTGCTTGTCACTCGTCCCTCTCCCGGGAGGTGAACGGGCAGGTAGCCACTTTCCTTCTTTACTACAAGAACCCTGCGGCCGATTTACACCGATTAACCTATTTTGCACCCTACTTGTCGATAACAGAACGATCGCAGGTGGAGAGCGGGGCGTTCTGGGAGAGATTTGCTCCGCGCATGGATCTCAAAAACTTATTTGTTTTGTTTTGTTGGGTAAGGATTGTCTCTATCTGTCACCGAATTGTAGTTTCCAAGCGCTTAGTATAGTGCTCTGCACACAGAAAGCGCTCAATAAATACGATTGAATGAATGAAAAACAATGCCAAGAAGCGCAAACAACACAAGGTGCGGATGTTTTGCGTGCCTTATGTAGCTGGAAATCTGGGTCCTTTTCAATCGTGCACACATTCATAGGTAACGACTTAATAGATCGAACCTGGGCCCTGGGAGTCAGAAGGTCATGGGTTCTAATCCCGGCTCCCCCGCTTGTCCTCTGGGTGACTTTGGGTAAGTCACTTCACTTCTCTGGGCCTCGGTTCCCTCATCTGGAAAATGGGAGTTGAGACTGTGAGCCCCTTGTGGGACAGGAACCGTGTCCAACCTGATTTTCTCAGATCCACCCCAGCTCACCGTCTCTCACAATCTTAATCCCCATTTTCCAGATGAGGGGACCGAGGCCCAGAGAAGTGAAGTGACCTCCTCCAGGAGGCCTTCCGAGACTGAGCCCCTTCCTTCCTCTCCCCCTCGTCCCCCTCTCCAACCCCTCCATTTTACCTCCTTCCCTTCCCCACAGCACCTGTATATATGGATATATGTTTGTACATATTTATTACTCTATTTATTTATTTATTTATCTTGTACATATCTATTCTATTTATCTTATTTTGCTAGTGTGTTTGGTTTTGTTCTCTGTCTCCCCCTTCTAGACTGTGAGCCCGCTGTTGGGTAGGGACTGTCTCTATGTGTTGCCGACTTGTACTTCCCAAGCGCTTAGTACAGTGCTCTGCACACAGTAAGCGCTCAATAAATACGATTGATTGATTGATTGATTGAAGTGACTCGCCCAAAGTCACGCATCGGGCAGGTGGCGGAGCCGGGATTCGAACCCTAATCCCTTCCCAGGCTTAAACTCTCTTGATGAGGCTATTCTGTTTTTCCTTCGAACAGTCCCAAAAGAGTTACTTCAAGATTAGCTGTCTCCTTTCAGACATCCTCCTAACCACAAATATTAAAAACCCGAGTTGTTCTTTCTGTCGCCTAAAAAAAGAAACCCTATTTTTATTGGGGGATTTTTGTGAGAATTTATAAATAATTCCGTACAATTGGGCCTTCATAACTGTGTGCCCCTGCCTTACCTCCTTCCCTTCCCTACAGCACCTGTATATATGTATAGATGTTTGTACATATTTAGTACTCTATTTATTTTACTTGTACATATCTATTCTATGTATTTTATTTTGTTAATCAATCAATCAATCAATCAATCGTATTTATTGAGCGCTTACTATGTGCAGAGCACTGTACTAAGCGCTTGGGAAGTACAAATTGGCAACACATAGAGACAGTCCCTACCCAACAGTGGGCTCACAGTCTAAAAGGGGGAGACAGAGAACAGAACCAAACATACCAACAAAATAAAATAAATAGGATAGAAATGTACAAGTAAAATAAATAAATAAATAAATAGATAGAGTAATAAATATGTACAACCATAAATGTTAGTATGTTAATATGTTAATAAATGTTAAATGTTAGCCATAAATTGTTAATATGTTTGGTTTTGTTCTCTGTCTCCCCCTTCTAGACTGTGAGCCCACTCTTGGGTAGGGACCGTCTCTATGTGTTGCCAACTTGTGCTTCCCAAGTGCTTAGTACAGTGCTCTGCATAAAGCGCTCAATAAATATGATTGATTGATTGATTGCCATGTGACCAGTCGAAACTGTGGATAAATACTCACTATCTTGTCTAATCTTATACCGTCAAGTTGTATCCGACCCATAGCGACTCCATGGACGCATCTCTCCCAGAAGGCCCCACTTCCCATCTGCAATCGTTTCAGTAGTGGATCCATGGAGTTTTCTTGGGAAAAATCGGGAAGCGGTTTACTACTGCCTCCTTCCACGCGGCAAACTCGAGTCGTCGCCCTCGACTCTCTCCCGGGCCGCTGCCGCCCAGCACGGGGGAGTTTTGACTTGTAGCCCATGGCCTGCACCTCGCTAGCCACTGGCCAAACTGGGAATGGACTGGACAGGCCCCTGCTTCACACTCCCTCCCATAGCCGAGACTGGTAGAGGACTGGAAACTCTTCAGCTGCCACGCTGAAAGGTGAAATTATCACTATAACCCGCCTAAATTGTCAATAAACAGACTGTGAGCCCGTTGTTGGGTAGGGACCGTCTCTATATGTTGCCCACTTGTACTTCCCAAGCGCTCAGTACAGTGCTCTGCACACAGTAAGCGCTCAATACGATTGAATGAATGAATAATGACCAGCCTAAACCATCGTCGATCCCTTTGGCCATCCTGAAAGCAGCGTGGCGTAGTGGATAGAGCCCGGCCTGAGAGTCAGGAGGGCCTGGGTTCTAATCCCAGCTCTGCCGCTTGTCTGCTGTGTGACCCTGGGCAAGTCACTTCACTTCTCTGTGTCTCAGTTCCCTCATCCGTAAAATGGGAATTGGGACTGTGAGCCCCATTGTTGGGTAGGGACCATCTCTATATGTTGCCAACTTGTACTTCCCAAGCACTTAGTACAGTGCTCTGCACACAGTTAGCGCTCAATAAATACGATTGAATGAATGAATTAATTAATGAATGACAGGGACTGTGTCCATCTGTATTTGCTTGTATCCATTTCAGCACTTAGTACAGTGCCTGGCATATAGTAAGTGCTAACAAATACCATCACTATCCCTTCTAGATAAGGGAAGATAAGAGAATAAGATAAGAGAAGATAAGAGAAGCAGCGCGGCTCAGTGGAAAGAGCCCAGGCTTTGGAGTCAGAGGTCATGGGTTCAAATCCCGGCTCCGCCACTTGTCAGCTGTGTGACTTTGGGCAAGTCACTTAACTTCTCTGTGCCTCAGTGACCTCATCTGTAATATGGGGATTAAAACTGTGAGCCCCCCTTGGGACTACAAGATCGCTTGTAACCTCCCCAGCGCTTAGAACAGTGCTTTGCACATAGTAAGCACTTAATAAATGCCATTATTATTATTATTATTCTAGGCCGTGGGCCTATTGTCGGGTAGGGATTGTCTCTATTTGTTGCCGAATTGTACTTTCCAAGCGCTTAGTACAGTGTTCTAAACACAGTAAACGCTCAATAAATACAACTGAATGAATGAATGAAAGAATGAATAAAAATGACATTTTGGCCGGCCTAAACTGTCTGTAATTAGTCACTATAACCAGGCTAAGCTGTCAATCAACAGACACTATGACCAGCCGAAACTGTACATAAACAGATACTTTGATCAGTGATAAGCTACCACCGTTCACCACCACCAGCCTAAACTGTCGATAATAATTCTGGTATTTAATAATAATAATGGCATTTATTAAGCACTTACTATGTGCAAGCACTGTTCTAAGCGCTGGGGAGGCTACAAGGTGATCAGGTTGTCCCACGGGGGGCTCACAGTCTTCATTCCCATTTTACAGACGAGTTAACTGAGGCCCAGAGAAGTTAAGTGACTAGCCCAAAGTCACACAGCTGACAATTGGCGGAGCCGGGATTTGAACTCATGACCTCTGACTCCAAAGCCCGGGCTCTTTCCACTGAGCCACGCGGCTTCTCTATTTGTTAAGCACTTACTTTGTGCCAGGCACTAAGCGCTGGGGTGGATGCAAGCAAATCAGGTTGGATGCAGTCCCTGTCCCACGTGGGGCTCAAAGTCTCAATCCCCATTTTCATGATGCAGGAACTGAGGCCCAGAGAAGTGAAGTGACTTGCCTAAGGTCACACAACAGAGAAACGGCAGAGCCAGGACTAGAACCCATGACCTGCTTACTCCTAGGCCCGGGCTCTTCCCAGTAAGCCGTGCTGCTTCCCTTAGATAACTAATCAATCAATCAATCAATCGTATTTATTGAGCGCTTACTGTGTGCAGAGCACTGTACTAAGCGCTTGGGAAGTACAAGTTGGCAACCAGCCTAAAGTGTCAACTCTCTGATAATAATAATAATAATAATGGCATTTATTAAGCGCTTACTTTGTGCAAAGCACTGTTCTAAGCACTGGGGAGGTTACAAGGTGATCAGATTGTCCCATGGTGGGGCTCACAGTCTTAATCCCCATTTTATAGATGAGGTAACTGAGACACAGAGAAGTGAAGTGACTCGCCCAAAGTCACCCAGCTGATAATTGGCGGAGCCAGGATTTGAACCCATGACCTCTGACTCCAAAGCCCGTGCTCTTTCCGCTGAGCCGTGCTGCTTCTCCGATGAAACCGTGACCAGCCTAAACCGACCATAAATAATCACCACAACCAGTCTAAGCTGCCAATTAACGAACACCATTCATTCAATCATATTTATTGAGCACTTGCTGTGTGCAGAGCACTGTACTAAGCACTTGGGAGAGGACAATCCAACAGTGAGCAGACACATCGCCGACCGGAACTGTCGCCAATCACTATGACCAACCAAAACATTCACCAATCGATATGATCAGCCTAAATTAACAAACAGGCACTATGACCAGCCTAAACTGGTACTAATCATTATAAAAATAATAATAATAATGGCATTTATTCAGTGCTTACTATGTGCAAACCACTGTTCTAAGCACTGGGGAGGTTATAAGGTGATCAGATTGTTCCACGGTGGGGCTCACAGTCTTAATCCCCATTTTACAGATGAGGGAACTGAGACACAGAGAAGTGAAGTGACTCACCCAAAGTCACCCAGCTGATAATTGGCGGAGCCAGGATTTGAACCCATGACCTCTGACTCCAAAGCCCGTGCTCTTTCCGCTGAGCCGTGCTGTTTCTCCGATGAAACCGTGACCAGCCTAAACCGACCATAAATAATCACCACAACCAGTCTAAGCTGCCAATTAACGAACACCATTCCTTCAATCATATTTATTGAGCACTTGCTGTGTGCAGAGCACTGTACTAAGCGCTTGGGAGAGGACAATCCAACAGTGAGCAGACACATTGCCCGCCGGAACTGTCGCCAATCACTATGACCAACCAAAACTCTCACCAATCGATATGATCAGCCTAAATTAACAAACGGACACTATGACCAGCCTAAACTGGCACTAATCATAATAAAAATAATAATAATAATGGCATTTATTCAGCGCTTACTATGTGCAAAGCACTGTTCTAAGCGCTGGGGAGGTTACAAGGTTGTCCCATGGGGTTTTTGCACATAGTAAGCGCTTAATAAATGCCATTATTATTATTATTATTATTATTATTATTATTATTAAGTGCCTTGCTCAAGGTATCTACTCCAGAGCTTAGAACAGTGACACAGCTCACTGTGTGTCACACAGCAGACATCATAATAATAATAATAATGATAATAATAATAATACATTGTCTGGCACATAGTAAGTGCTTAACAAATAATAATAATAATGGCATTTGTTAAGCGCTTACTACGTGCAAAGCACTGTTCTAAGGGCTGGGGTAGATACAAGGTGATCAGATTGTCCCATGGTGGGGCTCACAGTCTTAATCCCCATTTTACAGATGAGGTAATTGAGGCCCAGAGAAGTTAAGTGACTTGCCCAAAGTCACATAGCTGACAATTGGCAGAGGCAGGATTTGAACCCATGACCTCTGACTCCAAAGTCCGTGCTCTTTCCACTGAGCCACGCTGCTTCTCTATTATAAACTGCATTGCATGTCTAAACACTATGACCAACCTAAATTGTGACCAATCCTCATGAACGGCCTAAAGCATCCGTAAATAAATACTATGAGCAACCTAAATTGTCGCCAATCCTTATGACCCGCCTAAATTCCCAGCTCCATCACTTGTCTGCTGTGTGGCCTTGGGCAAGCCGCTTAACTTCCCTGTGCCTCAGTTCCCTCATCTGGAAAATGAGGATTAAGACTGTGAGCCCCACGTGGGACAGCCCGATTGCCTTGTATCTACCCCAGAGCTTAGAACAGTGCTTGGCACATAGTAAGCACTTAACAAATACCATAATTATTACTATCATTATTATTAAATAACATCATCAGCATTATTATTATATACAAACAACATGACTAGCCTAAACTGTCACCAGTCATGATGAGAAACTGCGTGGCTTTGTGGCAAGAGTCTAGGCTTGGGAGTCAGAGGTTGTGGGTTCTAATCCCAGCTTCACCATTTGTCAACTGGATGACTTTGGGCAAGTCACTTAGCTTCTCTGTGCCTCAGTTACCTCATCTGGAAAATGGGGATTTATACTGTGAGCCCCATGTGGGACAACCTGATGATCTTGTATCTACCCCAGTGCTTAGAACAGTGCCTGGCACATAGTAAGAGCTTAACAAATATCCGCATTATTATTACTATCATTATTACTAACAAATGTCATTATTATTAAACTCTCACCAGACGCTATGACCAGCCAAAACTTTCCATAAACAGAAACTATGACCAGTCTCAGCTTACTCATCCTTGACTCCTACTCATCCTCGACTCCGCTCTCTCCTTCACCCCTCACATCCAATCCGTCACCAAAACCTGCCGGTCTCACCTCCGCAACATCGCCAAGATCCGCCCTTTCCTCTCCATCCAAATCAATCAATCAATCAATCGTATTTATTGAGCGCTTACTATGTGCAGAGCACTGTACTAAGCGCTTGGGAAGTACAAATTGGCAACACATAGAGACAGTCCCTACCCAACAGTGGGCTCACAGTCTAAAAACCTCTACCTTGCTGGTTCGATCTCTCATCCTATCCCGACTGGATTACTGCATCAGCCTCTTTTCCGATCTCATTCATTCAGTCGTATTTATTGAGCGCTTACTGTGTGCAGAGCACTGGACTAAGCGCTTGGGAAGTACAAGTCGGCAACATATAGAGACGGTCCCTACCCAACAACAGGGTCGCAGTCTAGAAGGGGGAGATGGACAACAAAACAAAACAAATAGAGGGGTGTCAAAACCGTCAGAATAAATAGAATTATAGCTAGATGCACATCATTAAGAAAATAAATTGAGTAGTAAATATGTACAAGTAAAATAAATAGAGTGGTAAATATGTACAAATATATACAAGTGCTGTGGGGAGGGGAAGGAGGTAGCGCAGAGGGAGGGAGGGGGACGATGGGGAGGGGAGGAGGAGAGGAAAAAGGGGGCTCAGTGTGGGAAGGCCTCCTGATCTCCCATCCTCCTGTCTTTCCCTGCTTTAGTCTGTACTTCACTCTGCTGCCCTGATTATCTTTGATGCTCTGGGCACGTCACTCCCCTCCTCAAAAATCTCCAGTGGTTGCCTATCAGCCTTTTCATGAAGCAAATCTCCTCACCCTTGGCTTCAAAACCGTCCATCCCTTCGACCCCTCCTACCTCACCTCCTTTCTCTCCTTCTCCATCCCAGCCCGCACACTCCGCTCCTCTGCTGCCGCTAACCTTCTCCCTGGGCCTCGTTCTCGCCTGTCCCACCATCAACCCCTGGCCCGCGTCCTACCTTCGGCCTGGAATGCCCTCCCTCCTCAAATCCGCCAAAATAGCTCTCTTCCTCTCTTCAAAGTCCTACTGCGAGCTCACCTCCTCCAGGAGGCCTTCCCACACTGAGCCCCCCCTTTTCCTTTCCTCCTCCTCCTCCCCTCCCCATCACCCCTCCTCCCTCCCTCTGCCCTACCCCCTTCCCCTCCCCACAGCACTTGTGTATATTTGTACATATTTATTACTCTATTTATTTTATTAATGATGTGTACATATCTATAATTCTATTTATCTATGTTGATGGTCTTGACAACTGTCTTGACATATGTCTTGACATATGTTGCCAATTTGTACTTCCCAAGCGCTTAGTACAGTGCTCTGCACATAGTAAGCGCTCAATAAATACGATGGATGATGATGATGATGTCTACTTGCTTTGTTTTTTTAATAGCATTTATTAAGCACTTACTATGTGCTATGTAATATGTGCAAAGCACTGTTCTAAGCTCTGGGGAGGTTACTAGGTTATCAGGTTGTCCCGCATGGGGCTCACAGTCTTAATCCCCATTTTACAGATGAGGTAACTGAGGCGCAGAGAAGTTAAGTGACTTGCCCAAAGTCACCCAGCTGACAAGTGGGGGAGCCGGGATTTGAACCCACGACCTCTGACTCCAAAGCCCAGGCTCTTTCCACTGAGCCCCGCTGCTCGTTCTGTTGTCTGTCTCCCCCTTCTTGACCGTGAGCCCACTGTTGGATAGGAATTGTCTCTATCTGTTGCCGAATTGTACTTTCCAAGTGCTTAGTCCAGTGCTCTGCACCCAGTAAGCGCTCAATATATACGATTGAATGAATGAATATCCACTTAGAACAGTGTTTGATGCATCAAAAGCGCTAAACAAGCACCATGAAACAAAGGATAACCAGGCTAAACTGGCAATAAACCTAAGACCAGCCTAAGCTGTTCCCAGTCACTAAAACAAAGAGAAATGGTCACCAATTATTCTGAACCAGCTTGTCTGAAAAGGGGACAGGAGGGGGAAGAGACTGGGGAGAGGCAGTGGAGATTTTAGGGAGATCAAACCAGATAGTGTCCATTTTCTTAATTGAGAAGGTGGCCAGCTCACTGGAAACAAAATCTGGCAGAGGAGAGGAGACAGGGAATATGAGGAGGGAATTAATCCCTCTGACCAGCCTAAACTGTCCATAAACAGTTATTCATAAACATTCAGTTTGAGGAGCCTAAAATGGCCATAAACAACCGCTTTCACCAAGCTAAACCATCCGTAGTCAGTCAATCATATTTATTGAGCGACTATTGAGCACTTATGGCCTAGTGGATAGAGCACGGCCTTGGGAGGCAGAAGGACCTGGGTTCTAATCCCGGCTCTGCCACATGTCTGCTGGGTGACCTTGGGCTAGTCACTTCACTTTTCTGGGCCTCAGTTCCCTCATCTGTCAAATGGGGGTGGAGACTGTGAGCCCCACGTGGGACAGGGACTGTGTCCAACCTGATTTGCTTGTATCTACCCGGCGCTTAGTATAGTGCCTGGCATGTAGTAAGTGCTTAACAAATACCATCATTATTATTATCATCATTCACATTTCTGGGCCTCAGTTCCCTCATCTATCAAAAGGGGATGGAGACTGTGAGCCCCACGTGGGACAGGGACTGTGTCCAACCCGATTTGCCTGTATCCACCCCAGCGCTTAGTACAGCGTTGGGCACATAGTAAGCGCTTAGCAAGTACCACAATTATCATTATTACTGCTTGGGTGTCAGAGGTCGTGGGTTCTAATCCCAGCTCCGCCACTTCACTCATTCATTCATTCAATCGTATTTATTGAGCGCCTACTGTGTGCAGAGCACTGTACTAAGTGCTTGGGAAGTCCAAGCTGGCAACATATAGAGATGGTCCCTACCCAACAGCGGGTTCACAGTCTAGAAGGGGGAGACAGACAGCAAAACAAAACATATTAACAAAATAAAATAAAATAAAATAAAACAAAATAAAATAGACGCTTGTCAGCTGTGTGCTTTCGGCAAGTCACTTGACTTCTCTGGGCCTCAGTTCCCTCATCTGTAAAATGGGGATGAAGACTGTGAGCCCCAAGTGGGACAACCTGGTCACCTTGCATCCTCCCCAGTGCTTAGAACAGTGCTTTGCACATAGTAAGCGCTCAATAAGCACAATATGTTTTGTTTTGTTGTCTGTCTCCCCCTTCTAGACTGCGAGCCTGCTGTTGGGTAGGGACCATCTCTAGATGTTGCCGACTTGTACTTCCCAAGTGCTTAGGACAGTACTCTGCACACAGTAAGCGCTCAATAAATACGATTGAACTGAATGAATGAATGAATGATAGAGCCTTGGGGTCAGAAGGACCTGGGTTCTAATCCTGGCTCCACCGCTTGTCTGCTGTGTGACCTTGGGAAAGTCACTTTATTCTCTGTGCATCTGTAAAATGGGGATTAATGTATGAGTTAGACTGTGTCCAGCCTGATTAGCTTGTATCTACCCCAGTGCTTAGTACAGTGTCTGGCACATAATAAGCATTTAAGCGCTTAGTACAGTGCTCTGGATGGCCCCATGGTGTAATGGTTAGCACTATGGACTCTGAATCCAGAGATCTGAGTTCAAATCTCTGTGGGACCTTAAGTTTTTCTTCTCCATAAAGCTCTCCCCCTTCTAGACTGTGAGCCCGCTGTTGAGTAGGGACCATCTGTATATGTTGCCAACGTGTACTTCCCAAGCGCTTAGTACAGTGCTCTGCACACAGTAAGCGCTCAATAAATACGATTGAATGAATGAATGAATGAATGAATAAGAAGGAAGGAAGGAAGGAAGGAAGGAACGAAGGAACGAAGGAACGAAGGAACAAAGGAACAAATGCCATCATTATTATTACTGTGAGCTTATTGTGGACAGGGATTGTCACTCTTTATTGCTGCATTGTACCTTCTCCAAGCACTTCCTCTATGTATTTATTTATTTTATTTGTACATATTTGTACAAATTTGTATATTTGTGCATATTTGTACATAAATGTACATACATATTTGTACATATTGAGAAGCAGCGTGGCTCAGTGGAAAGAGCTCGGGCTTTGGAGTCAGAGGTCAGGGGTTCAAATCCCGGCTCCGCCACTTGTCAGCTGTGTGACTTTGGGCACGTCACTTCACTTCTCTGGGCCTCAGTTCCCTCATGTGTAAAATGGGGATTAAGACTGTGAGCCCCACGTGGGGCAACCTGATCACCTTGTGAACTCCCCAGCGCTTAGAACAGTGCTTTGCACATAGTAATCGCTTAATAAATGCCATCATCATATTTATTCTATTTATTTTATTTTGTTAATATGTTTTGTTTTGTTCTCTGTCTCCCCCTTCTAGACTGTGAGCCCACTGTTGGGTAGGGACCGTCTCTAGATGTTGCCAACTTGTACTTCGCGAGTGCTTAGTCCAGTGCTCTGCACACAGTAAGCGCTCAATAAATACGATTGAGTGAATGAATGAACTTAGCAATAATAATAATGATGGTGACATCATTTGGCAATAATAATGATGATGATGGGCTCACAGTCTAATCTTCTAGACTGTGAGCCCACTGTTGGGTAGGGACCGTCTCTACATGTGGCCAACTTGTACTTCCCAAGTGCTTAGTACAGCACTCTGCACACAGTAAGCGCTCAATAAATACGATTGATTGATTGATTGATGAGGGCATTTGTTAAGCGCTTACTACATGCCAAGCACTGTTCTAAACGCTGGGGTAGATACAAGGTGATCAGCTTGTCCCCCATGGGGTGCAGAGTCTTCATCCCCATTGGACCGTCTCTATATGTTGCCAACTTGGACTTCCCAAGCGCTTAGTACAGTACTCTGCACACAGTAAGCGCTCAATAAATATGATTGATTGATTGACTGATTGATTGACAGATGAGGGAACTGAGGCCCAGAGGAGTGAGGTGGCCACACAGCTGATAAGTGGAAGAGCCAGGATTAGAACCCACGACCTCTGACTCCCAAGCCCGGGCTCTTTCCACTGAACCACACTGCTTCTCTGCACAGCGTTGTGCACACAGTGGGCGCTTAAAAAATCCCATTAATTGAATGGATTCTAGATCCGGCTCTATAGGCCCGAATCCCTCCGCGTCTCGCCTCAGAGACGCATCACCTCAGAGACGCATCACCTCAGAGACGCATCCTTCCGCCCCCCGCTTTGCGCACGCGCACCCGCACCGCCCCCGTTTCTCCACATAAGTCCCAAGCCCTCGATCACGTGACCCGGCTCCTCCGCACACACACACACCCCTCCCGGAGGGGCGGTGATGTCAAAATCTATTTGCATAACATATGCAAATGAATCGGGCGGCCGGCCAATCCCGCGAGGCGGCCGGGCCGCGCTGCCCTCTGATTGGAGAAGACGCGGAGGCCAAGCCCCGCCCCTCTGCAGCAGCTTCTCCCTCCTCCCTCCTCCTTCCCCCTCCCTCCTCCTCCTACGCATTTAGGAGCTGCAAGGAGCTGGGAAGGACTGGATAATTCCTCCCTTTTCCCGAAGGAATCACCGCCCTGATTCCCAGGTAAACATCATTTTTCCTCTTTGGGAAGACCTCTGCGGGGGGGGTTGGGGACTAGAAACTGACAGCTGATTGGGGGGAATGACTCAGGAAAGTCACTGGAGCTAACCAAGGCCTGAAAAACAGGATGGGGAGAAAGGAAAAATCACAGGGATGGAGCCCTGTGTTAATGATGTGTAGAGATCGATAATCCTATTTATTTATATTGACGTTTGGGTATCTATAATCCTATTTATAATCCCTTCAAAGCCCTACTGAGAGCTCACCTCCTCCAGGAGGCCTTCCCAGTCTGAGCCCCCTCTTCCTTTTCCCCTCCTCCCCCTCCCCACAGCACCTGTATATATGTATAAATGTTTGTACATATTTATTACTCTATTTTATTTGTACATATTTATTCTATTTATTTTATTTTGTTAATATGTTTTGTTTTGTTGTCTGTGTCCCCCTTCTAGACTGTGAGCCCACCGTTGGGTAGGAACCATCCCTATATGTTGCCAACTTGTAGTTCCCAAGCGCTTAGTACAGTGCTCTGCACACAGTAAGCGCTCAATAAATACGATTGAGTGAATGAATGAATGAATGAATGAATGAATGAATGACAGCTGACTGGGGGGAATTACTTAGGAAAGGCATTGGAGCTAACCAAGCCCGGAAAAACAGGATGGGGAGAAAGGAAAAATCACAGGGGTGGAGCCCTGTGTTAATGATGTGTAGAGATCGATAATCCTATTTATTTATATTGACGTTTGGTTATCTATATTCCTATTTATAATCCCTTCAAAGCTCTACTGAGAGCTCACCTCCTCCAGGAGGCCTTCCCAGACTGAACCCCCTCCTTCCTCTTCCCCTCCTCCCCCTCCCCACAGCACCTGTATATATGTATAAATGTTTGTACATATTTATTACTCTATTTTATTTGTACATATTTATTCTATTTATTTTATTTTGTTAATATGTTTTGTTTTGTTGTCTGTGTCCCCCTTCTAGACTGTGAGCCCACCGTTGGGTAGGAACCATCCCTATATGTTGCCAACTTGTAGTTCCCAAGCGCTTAGTACAGTGCTCTGCACACAGTAAGCGCTCAATAAATACGATTGAGTGAATGAATGAATGAATAAATGAATGAATGAATGAATGAATGACAGCTGACTGGGGGGAATTACTTAGGAAAGGCATTGGAGCTAACCAAGCCCGGAAAAACAGGATGGGGAGAAAGGAAAAATCACAGGGGTGGAGCCCTGTGTTAATGATGTGTAGAGATCGATAATCCTATTTATTTATATTGACGTTTGGTTATCTATATTCCTATTTATAATCCCTTCAAAGCCCTACTGAGAGCTCACCTCCTCCAGGAGGCCTTCCCAGACTGAGCCCCCTCCTTCCTCTTCCCCTCCTCCCCCTCCCCACAGCACCTGTATATATGTATAAATGTTTGTACATATTTATTACTCTATTTTATTTGTACATATTTATTCTATTTATTTTATTTTGTTAATATGTTTTGTTTTGTTGTCTGTGTCCCCCTTCTAGACTGTGAGCCCGCTGTTGGGTAGGGACCGTCTCTATATGTTGCCAACTTGGACTTCCCAAGCGCTTAGTACAGTGCTCTGCACACAGTAAGCGCTCAATAAATACGATTGAATGAATGAATGAATGAATGAATGACAGCTGACTCGGGGGAATTACTCAGGAAAGGCATTGGAGCTAGCCAAGGCCTGAAAAACAGGATGGGGAGAAAGGAAAAATCACAGGGATGGAGCCCTGTGTTAATGATGTGTAGAGATCGATAATTCTATTTATTTATATTGACGTTTGGATATCTATAATCCTATTTATAATCCCTTCAAAGGCCTCCTGAGAGCTCACCTCCTCCAGGAGGCCTTCCCAGACTGAGCCCCCTCCTTCCTCTTCCCTCCTCCCCCTCCCCACAGCACCTATATATATGTATATATGTTTGTACATATTTATTGCTCTATTTGTTTTACATGTACATATTTATTCTATTTATTTTATTTTGTTAATATGTTTCATTTTGTCATCTGTCTCCCCCTTCTAGACCGTGAGCCCACTATTAGGTAGGGACCATCTCTATATGTTGCCAACTTGTAGTTCCCAAGCGCTTAGTACGGTGCTCTGCACACAATAAGCGCTCAGTAAATACGATTGAATGAATGAATGATATTTATATTGATTGATTCATTCAGTCATATTTATTGAGCGCTCACTGTGTGCAGAGCACTGGACTATGCTCTTGGAAAGTCCAACTGGGCCACAGAGAGAGACATTCCCTACCCAACAGCAGGCTTGTTTTGTTGTCTATCTCCCCCCTTCTAGACTGTGAGCCCACTGTTGGGTAGGGACTGTCTCTAGATGTTGCCAACTTGGATTTCCCAAGCGCTTAGTACAGTGCTCTGCACATAGTAAGCGCTCAATAAATACGATTGAATGAATGACCGAGTGAGAGCCTCCTATTTTATGTCAACAGGCCCGGGAAAGACTGCAATAGGGGGGAATCAGTGGAGCCAGGGGGATGTCAGCTGGATTTTTGTAATAATAATCATGGATAAGCCCTTATCATCATCATCATCATCAATCGTATTTATTGAGCGCTTACTATGTGCAGAGCACTGTACTAAGCGCTTGGGAAGTACAAATTGGCAACACATAGAGACAGTCCCTACCCAACAGTGGGCTCACAGTCTAAACGGGGGAGACAGAGAACGAAACCAAACATACTAACGAAATAAAATAAATTTTATTCATTCAGTCATATTTATTGAGTGCTTACAGTATGCAGAGCACTTGACTGAGCGCTTGGAAAGGACAGTTCAGCAACAGAGACAGTCCCTACCCAACAACGGGCTCATAGTCTAGAAGGGGGGAGACAGGCAACAAAACAAGCAGACAGGCATCAATGGCATCAAAATAAATAGAATTATAGATAAATGCACATCATTAATAAAATAGAGTGATAGATATGTACAAATATACACAAGTGCTGTGGGGGGGACGGGGGTAGAGCAGCGGGAAGGAGTCGGGGCGATGGGGAGGGGAGGAGGAGGAGCAGAGGAAAAGGGGGGCTCAGTCTGGGAAGGCCTCCTGGAAGAGGTGACCTCTACAAGCCCTTATTATGGGCCTAGTGCTTGGGGGAAAGTGGAAGATCTGAGCAGATAATAATAATAATAATGGTATTTGTTAAGCGCTTACTATGTGCAAACCTCTTTTCTAAGCACTGGGGGCTAGCTGAATGAGGAACAACGGAAAGCAGGTTTACAGATGGGGAAACCGAGGCACAGAACAGTTAAGTGACGTAACCTCCTCCCTCGGCAGCCAGGAGTTGCATGACACAGCCAGGAGTAGAATCCAGGATTTCGAAAACCCCCGAGTCCTGTTCTCTTCCCACTCGGCCGTGCTGAGTCTTTAATAATGATAATAATAATAATTGTGGCATCTGTTAAGCACTTAATTATGTGCCAAGCACTGTACTAAGCACTCTGGGTGGATACATAGCAATCAGATTGCACATTCTTAATCCCCGTTTTCCAGATGAGGCGATTGAGGCATAGAGAAGTGAATTAGGCAAGTGGAGGAATGGGGATTAGAACCCAGGTCCGCTTAAGCCCAGGCCCGTGCGCTTTTCACTAGGCCACACTTCTTCCCTTTTTTACTTAATAAGAATAATAATGACAACTGTGGTATTTGTTAAGCGCTTACTGTGTGTACTAAGCACTGGGTTGAATACGAGCGAATTGGGTTGGACACAATCTCTTTTATTAATAATAATAATAATGACAACTGTGGTATTTGTTAAGCGCTTACTGTGTGTACTAAGCACTGGGGTGGATACGAGCAAATTGGGTTGGACACAATCTCTTTTATTATTAATAATAATAAGGACAACTGTGGTATTTGTTAAGCGCTGACTGTGTGTACTAAGCACTGGGGTGGATACGAGCGAATTGGGTTGGACACAATCTCTTTTATTAATAATAATAATAATGACAACTGTGGTATTTGTTAAGCGCTTACTGTGTGTACTAAGCACTGGGGTGGATACGAGCGAATTGAGTTGGACACAATCTCTTTTATTAATAATAATAATAATGACAACTGTGGTATTTGTTAAGCACTGACTGTGTGTACTAAGCACTGGGGTGGATACGAGCGAATTGGGTTGGACACAATCTCTTTTATTAATAATAATAATAATGACAACTGTGGTATTTGTTAAGCGCTTAGTGTGTGTACTAAGCACTGGGATGGATACGAGCGAATTGGGTTGGACGCAATCTCTTTTATTAATAATAATAATAATGACAATTATGGTATTTGTTAAGCACTTACTGTGTGTACTAAGCACTGGGGTGGATACGAGCGAATTGGGTTGGACACAATCTCTTTTATTCATAATAATAATAATGACAACTGTGGTATTTGTTAAGCGCTGACTGTGTGTACTAAGCACTGGGGTGGATACGAGCGAATTGGGTTGGACACAATCTCTTTTATTAATAATAATAATAATGACAACTATGGTATTTGTTAAGCGCTTACTGTGTGTACTAAGCACTGGGGTGGATACGAGCGAATTGGGTTGGACACAATCTCTTTTATTAATAATGATAATAATGACAACTGTGGTATTTGTTAAGCGCTTACTGTGTGTACTAAGCACTGGGTTGGATACGAGCGAATTGGGTTGGACACAATCTTTTTTATTAATAATAATAATAATGACAACTGTGGTATTTGTTAAGCGCTGACTGTGTGTACTAAGCACTGGGGTGGATACGAGCGAATTGGGTTGGACACAATCTCTTTTATTAATAATGATAATAATGACAACTGTGGTATTTGTTAAGCGCTGACTGTGTGTACTAAGCACTGGGGTGGATACGAGCGAATTGGGTTGGACACAATCTCTTTTATTAATAATAATAATAATGACAACTATGGTATTTGTTAAGCGCTTACTGTGTGTACTAAGCACGGGGTGGATACGAGCGAATTGGGTTGGACACAATCTCTTTTATTAATAATAATAATAATGACAACTGTGGTATTTGTTAAGCGCTGACTGTGTGTACTAAGCACTGGGGTGGATACGAGCGAATTGGGTTGGACACAATCTCTTTTATTAATAATAATAATAATGACAACTATGGTATTTGTTAAGCGCTTACTGTGTGTACTAAGCACTGGGGTGGATACGAGCGAATTGGGTTGGACACAATCTCTTTTATGAATAATAATAATAATGACAACTGTGGTATTTGTTAAGCGCTTACTGTGTGTACTAAGCACTGGGTTGGATACGAGCGAATTGGGTTGGACACAATCTTTTTTATTAATAATAATAATGACAACTGTGGTATTTGTTAAGCGCTTACTGTGTGTACTAAGCACTGGGGTGGATACGAGCGAATTGGGTTGGACACAATCTCTTTTATTAATAATAATAATAATGACAACTGTGGTATTTGTTACGCGCTCACTGTGTGTACTAAGCACTGGGGTGGATACGAGCGAATTGGGTTGGACACAATCTCTTTTATTAATAATAATAATAATGACAACTGTGGTATTTGTTAAGCGCTGACTGTGTGTACTAAGCACTGGGGTGGATACGAGCGAATTGGGTTGGACACAATCTCTTTTATTAATAATAATAATAATGACAACTGTGGTATTTGTTAAGCGCTGACTGTGTGTACTAAGCACTGGGGTGGATACGAGCGAATTGGGTTGGACACAATCTCTTTTATTAATAATAATAATAATGACAACTATGGTATTTGTTAAGCTCTTACTGTGTGTACTAAGCACTGGGGTGGATACGAGCGAATTGGGTTGGACACAATCTCTTTTATTAATAATAATAATAATAATGACAGCTGTGGTATTTGTTAAGCGCTGACTGTGTGTACTAAGCACTGGGGTGGATACGAGCGAATTGGGTTGGACACAATCTCTTTTATTAATAATAATAATGATGACAACTATGGTATTTGTTAAGCGCTTACTGTGTGTACTAAGCACTGGGGTGGATACGAGCGAATTGGGTTGGACACAATCTCTTTTATTAATAATGGTAATAATGACAACTGTGGTATTTGTTAAGCGCTTACTGTGTGTACTAAGCACTGGGTTGGATACGAGCGAATTGGGTTGGACACAATCTCTTTTATTAATAATAATAATAATGACAACTATGGTATTTGTTATGTGCTTACTGTGTGTACTAAGCACTGGGGTGGATACGAGCGAATTGGGTTGGACACAATCTCTTTTATTAATAATGATAATAATGACAACTGTGGTATTTGTTAAGCGCTTACTGTGTGTACTAAGCACTGGGTTGGATACGAGCGAATTGGGTTGGACACAATCTTTTTTATTAATAATAATAATAATGACAACTGTGGTATTTGTTAAGCGCTGACTGTGTGTACTAAGCACTGGGGTGGATACGAGCGAATTGGGTTGGACACAATCTCTTTTATTAATAATAATAATAATAATGACAACTGTGGTATTTGTTACGCGCTGACTGTGTGTACTAAGCACTGGGGTGGATACGAGCGAATTGGGTTGGACACAATCTCTTTTATTATTAATAATAATAATAATTGTGGTATTGGTTAAGCGCTTAACTAGGTTCCAGGCACTGTGCTAAGCACTGGGGTGGATACAAGTAAATGGGGTTGTGCATAGTCCCTGTCCCATGTGGGGCTCACGCTCTTAATCCTCATTTTACAGATGAGGGAAATGAGGCCCAGAGAAATGAAGTGACAAAATAAAAATGGTATTTGTTAAGCGCTTACTATGCGCCGAGCACTGTTCAAAGTGCTGAATAATAGTGATATTTGTTAAGCGCTTACGATGTGCCAGGCACTGCACTAAGCGCTGGGGTGGGTACAAGCAAATCAGGTAGGACACAGTCCCTGTCCCCCATGGGCCTCGCAGTCTCCATCCCCATTTTCCAGATGAGGGAACTGAGGCCCAGAGAAGCAAAGAGACTTGCCCCAGGTCACCCAGCAGACGAGTGGCAGAGGCAGGATTTGAACTCAGGTCCTCTGACACGCAAGCCCGGGCTCTTTCCACTAGGCCATGGATGTCTAGTTGTTTTATTTTGTTGTCTGTCTCCCCCCTTCTAGACTGTGACCCCGTTGTTGGGCAGGGACCGTTTCTGTTGCCAAATTGTGCTTTCCAGTCGCTTAGTACAGTGCTCTGCACACACTGGGCGCTCAATAAGTACGACGGAATGAACGAATGGCTTGTCCAAGTTCACCCGACGAGGCCTGAGAGGAAGGAGGAGGAGGGTGAGGTGTTGCTGGTGTCTTTCCCCTGGTTTTTCTGAAGTAAGGTTGGGTTGAGTCATTCATTCATTCAGTCGTACTTATTGAGCGCTTACTGGGTGCTGTAGTGGACGTGGAGTGGGTGGTTTTTTTTTTATTGCACCACAGCAGCGAGACTCATCCGTGCGGGCAGTCGCTAGAGAGAAGATTGTTGACGTAGGTAAGGCAGGGCTGGGATGGAACATTGATTCATTAAATCATATTTAATAATAACAATGACGGTATTTGTTAAGCGCTTACTATGTGCCGAGCACTGTTCTAAGCGCTGGGGAGGTTACAAGGTGATCAGGTTGTCCCACGTGGGGCTCACGGTCTTCATCCCCAGTTTACAGATGAGGTCACTGAGGCCCAGAGAAGTGACTTAATAATAATAAAAATAATAATAATAATGGTATTTGTTAAGCGCTTACTATGTGCCGAGCACTGTTCTAAGCGCTGGGGAGGTTACAAGGTGATCAGGTTGTCCCACGTGGGGCTCACGGTCTTCATTCCCAGTTTACAGATGAGGTCACTGAGGCCCAGAGAAGTGACTTAATAATAATAAAAATAATAATAATAATGGTATTTGTTAAGCGCTTACTATGTGCCGAGCACTGTTCTAAGCGCTGGGGAGGTTACAGGGTGATCAGGTGTCCCACGTGGGGCTCACGGTCTTCATCCCCAGTTTACAGATGAGGTCACTGAGGCCCAGAGAAGTGAAGTGACTTAATAATAATAAAAATAATAATAATAATGGTATTTGTTAAGCGCTTACTATGTGCAGAGCACTGTTCTAAGCGCTGGGGAGGTTACAGGGTGATCAGGTGTCCCACGTGGGGCTCACAGTCTTCATCCCCAGTTTACAGATGAGGTCACTGAGGCCCAGAGAAGTGAAGTGACTTAATAATAATAAAAATAATAATAATAATGGTATTTGTTAAGCGCTTACTATGTGCCGAGCACTGTTCTAAGTGCTGGGAAGGTTACAAGGTGATCAGGTTGTCCCACGGGGGGCTTACGGTCTTCATCCCCAGTTTACAGATGAGGTCACTGAGGCCCAGAGAAGTGAAGTGACTTAATAATAATAAAAATAATAGTAATAATGGTATTTGTTAAGCGCTTACTATGTGCAAAGCACTGTTCTAAGCGCTGGGGAGGTTACAAGGTGATCAGGTTGTCCCACGTGGGGCTCACAGTCTTCATCCCCAGTTTACAGATGAGGTCACTGAGGCCCAGAGAAGTGAAGTGACTTAATAATAATAAAAATAATAATAATAATGGTATTTGTTAAGTGCTTACTATGTGCAGAGCACTGTTCTAAGCGCTGGGGAGGTTACAGGGTGATCAGGTGTCCCACGTGGGGCTCACAGTCTTCATCCCCAGTTTACAGATGAGGTCACTGAGGCCCAGAGAAGTGAAGTGACAATAATAATAATAATAATAATAATAATAATAATGGTATTTGTTAAGCGCTTACTATGTGCAAAGCACTGTTCTAAGTGCTGAGGGGGAATACAAGGTGATCAGGTGTCCCACGGGGGGCTTACAGTTTTAATCCCCATTTTTACAGGTGAGGTAACCAAGGCCCAAAGAATAATAATAATAATGATGGTATTTGTTATAATAATGGCATTTGTTAAGCGCTTACTATGTGCAGAGCACTGTTCTAAGCGCTGAGGGGGAATACGAGGTGATCAAGTTGTCCCACGTGGGGCTCACAGTCTTAATCCCCATTTTACAGATGAGGGAACTGAGGCTCAGAGAAGTTAAGTGACTTGCCCAAGGTCACACGCGGCAGACACATGGCCGAGTCGGGATTCGAACCCACGACCTCTGACTCCAAAGCCCGGGCTCTTTCCGCTGAGCCACGCTGCTTCTCAGAAGGTTGTGGGTTCTAATTCCAGCTCCGCCATTTGTCTGCTTCATGACCTTGGCCAAGTCCCTTCACTTCTCTAATAATGATGGTGTTTGTTAAGCACTTATTATGTGCCGAGCACTGTTCTAAGCGCTGGGGGAGATACAAGGTTATCAGGTTGTCCCACGTGGGGTTCACAGTCTTAATCATGAGCTTGTCCCACATGGGGCTCACGGTCTTCATCCCCATTTGACAGATGAGGTAACTGAGGCCCAGCGAATAATAATAATGATGATGGCGTTTATTAAGCACTTACTATGTGCCAAGCACTGTTCTAAGCACTGGGGAGGTTACAAGGTGATCAGGTTGTCCCACGGGGGGCTCACAGTCTTCATCCCCATTTGACAGATGAGGGAACTGAGGCCCCGAGAAGTGAAGTGACTTGCCCAAAGTCACACAGCTGACAAGTGGCGGAGTCGGGATTTGAACCCACGACCTCTGACTCCCAAGCGCGGGCTCTTTCCACGGAGCCACACTGCTTCTCTTGTCTGCTGTGTGGCCTGGGGAAAGTCGCTTTACTTCTCTGGGCCTCAGTTCCCTCCTCTGGAAAATGGGGATGAAGACTGTGAGCCCCATGTGGGACAGGGACTGAGGCCAACCCGATTTGGTTGTATCCACCCCAGCGCTTAGTACAGTGTCTGGCACATAGTAAGCACTTAACGGAAACCGCAATTATTATTTCTATTAGTGTCTGTCTCCCCCTGTAGACTGTGAGCTCGTTGTGGGCAGGGAATGTGTCTGATGATCTATTGTAATAATAATAATGATGATGATGATGGGATTTGTTAAGCGCTTACTATGTGCCAAGCACTGTTCTAAGCGCTGGGGGAGATACAAGGTGATCAGGTTGTCCCCGGGGGGGCTCACAGTCTTCGTCCCCATTTTCCAGATGAGGTCACTGAGGCCCAGAGAAGTGAAGTGGCTTGCCCCAGGTCACACAGCAGACAAGTGGCGGAGCCGGGATTAGAACCCACGTCCTCTGACTCCCAAGCCCCTGTTCTTTGATGATGATGATGATGATGATGGCATTTATTAAGCGCTTACTGTGTGCAAAGCACTGTTCTAAGCGCTGGGGAGATTACAAGGTGATCAGGTTGTCCCAGGGAGGGGCTCAGTCTTCATCCCCATTTTACAGATGAGGAAACTGAGGCCCAGAGAAGTTGTGACTTGCCCAAAGTCAGTACAGCGCTGTGCACACAGTAAGCGCTCAATAAATACGATTGATTGACAGTTGGCGGAGCCGGGATTTGAACCCATGACCTCTGACGCCAAAGCCCAGGCTCTTTCCATTAAGCCACGCTGATTCTCTTCTCTCCCAAGCACTTAGAAGAGTGAGAAGCCCAGGCTTGGGAGTCACAGGTTGTGGGTTCTAATCCCGCCTCCGCCGCTTGTCAGCTGTGTGACTTTGGGCAAGTCGCTTCACTTCTCTGGGCCTCGGTTCCCTCATCTGGAAAATGGGAATGAAGACTGTGAACCCCACGTGGGACAACCTGATGACCTTGGATCTCCCCGAGTGCTTAGAGCAGTGCTTGGCACATAGTAAGCTCTCTATACACGTATATAATAAATCCAGTGGAACAAATGAATATGTCAGAAATATTTCCTCACTATTGGCATTTTTAGACTGTGAGCCCACTGTTGGGTAGGGACTGTCTCTATGTGTTGCCAATTTGTACTTCCCAAGCGCTTAGTACAGTGCTCTGCACATAGTAAGCGCTCAATAAATACGATTGATGATGATGATTTCCTGCCTACAACAAGCGTTGCTGGGAGAGAGGTTTATAAGACGTGGTGAGCGAATAAAGGGGCGCTGGGTCTTTTAGGGGGTACGTTCTGCAAACCGTTGTGGTTAGGGGGGCTTGGGGGAGAGTGGTTGGTAGTACAGTGCTCTGCACACAGTAAGAGCTCAATAAATACGATTGATTGATTCATCAATCATCAATCGTATTTATTGAGCACTTACTGTGTGCAGAGCACTGTACTAAGCGCTTGGGAAGTACAAGTTGGCAACATATAGAGACGGTCCCTACCCAACAGCGGGCTCACAGTCTAGAAGGGGGAGACAGAGAACAAAACCAACATACTAACAAAATAAAATAAATAGAATAGATATGTACAAGATAAATAAATAAATAGAGTAATAAATATGTACAAACATATATACATATATTGATTGGTTGGTATAGTTTGAGAAGCAGCATGTTGTCATGGCTAGACCCCAAGCCTGGGAGCCCAAAGGTCGTGGGTTCTAATCCCGGTTCCACTTAATAATAATAATAATGGCATTTATTAAGCACTTACTATGTGCAAAGCACTGTTCTAAGTGCCGGGGAGGCTACAAGGTGATCAGGTTGTCCCACGGGGGGCTCACAGTCTTAATCCTCATTTTCCAGATGAGGAAACTGAGGCCCGGAGAAGCGAAGTTTCTAGACTGTGAGCCCACTGTTGGGTAGGGACCGTCTCTATATGTTGCCAACTTGTACTTCCCAAGCGCTTAGTACAGTGCTCCGCACTCAGTAAGCGCTCAATAAATATGGTTGAATGAATGAATGAAGTGACTTGCCCCAAGTCACACAGCTGACAATTGGTAGAGTTGGGATTTGAACCCATGACCTCTGATTCCAAAGCCCGGGCTCTTTCCACTGAGCCACACTGTTTCTTGATTAAGCGCTTGTCCCACGGGGGGCTCACAGTCTTCATCCCCATTTTACAGATGAGGGAACTGAGGCCCAGTGAAGTGACTTGCCCAAAGGCACACAACTGACAATTGGCAAAGTCAAGATTTGAACCCATGACCCCTGACTCCAAAGCTTGGGCTCTTTCCACTGAGCCACACTGCTTCTTTATTAAGCGCTTACTATGTGCAAAGCACTGTTTTAAGCACTGGGGAAGTTACAGGGTGATCACGTTGTCCCACAGGGGGCTCACAGTCTTCATCCCCATTTTAGAGATGAGGTAACTGAGGCCCAGAGAAGTGAAGTGACTTGCCCAGAGGCACACAACTGACAATTGGCAAAGTCAAGATTTGAACCCATGACCCCTGACTCCAAAGCTTGGGCTCTTTCCACTGAGCCACACTGCTTCTTGATTAAGCGCTTACTATGTGCAAAGCACTGTCTTAAGCGCTGGGGAAGTTACAGGGTGATCAGGTTGTCCCACAGGGGGCTCACAGTCTTCATCCCCATTTTACAGATGAGGAAACTGAGGCCCAGAGAAGTGAAGTGACTTGCCCAAAGTCACACAGCTGACAATTGGCAGAGTCAGGATTTGAACCCATGACTTCTGACTCCAAAGCCCGGGCTCTTTTCCACTGAGCCACGCTGCTTATCTGCTGCGTGACCTTGGACAAGTCACTTCCCTTCTCTGTGCCTCAGTTCCCTCATCTGTAAAATGTGGATGGAGACTGTGAGCCCCACGGGGGACGGTGTCCGACCTGAATTGCTTGTATCCACCCCAGCGCTCAGTACAGTGCCTGGCCCATAGTAAGCGCTTAACAAATGCCACAATTTATTATTATTATTATTATTTGGGGGGCCGGGGGCTTCTGCTCTTTGAGCAGCCCAACAATATTCAAGTCTTAGACGCTCCGAATTCAGGTGGATGGATCCGACTTTACATACTGCACACAGGGTCTGCCCAAGTTCACTCATTCAGTCGTATTTATTGAGCGCTTACTGTGTGCAGAGCACTGTACTAAGCGCTTGGTAAGTACAATACAGAGACATCACAAGAAACAGAGAGACAGATACAGAGACACAGCAAGAGACCGACAGAGACATGGCAAGAAACAGACTGACAGATACAGAGACATAGCAAGAGACGGACAGAGATGCATCAAGAGATAACAGACAGAGACACAGCAAGAGACAGAGAGACAGATACAGAGACACAGCAAGAGACAGAGATAGATACAGAGACACAGCTAGAGACAAATACAGAGACACAGCGAGAGACAGAGACAGATACAGAGACACAGCAGGAGACAGATACAGAGACACAGCAAGAGACAGAGACACAGCGAGAGACAGATACAGAGACACAGCAAGAGACAGACAGATACAGAGAGACAGATCCAGAGACAGAGACAGATCCAGAGACACACCAAGAGACAGATCCAGAGACACAGCAAGAGACAGAGATAGATCCAGAGACACAGCAAGAGACAGATACAGAGACACAGCAAGAGACAGAGACACAGCGAGAGACAGATACAGAGACACAGCAAGAGACAGACAGATACAGAGAGACAGATCCAGAGACAGAGACAGATCCAGAGACACACCAAGAGACAGATCCAGAGACACAGCAAGAGACAGAGATAGATACAGAGACACAGCAAGAGACAGAGACAGATACAGAGACACAGCAAGAGACAGATACAGAGACACAGCAAGAGACAGAGACAGAGACACAGCGAGAGACAGAGGCAGATACAGAGACACAGCAAGAGACAGATACAGAGACACAGCGAGAGACAGAGACAGATGCAGAGACACAGCAAGAAACAGACAGATCCAGAGAGACAGATCCAGAGACAGAGACAGATACAGAGACACACCAAGAGACAGATACAGAGACACAGCAAGAGACAGAGACAGATCCAGAGAGATCCAGAGACACAACAAGAGACAGAGACAGATCCAGAGACACAGCGAGACAGAGACAGAGACACAGCAAGAGGCAGAGAGACAGATACAGAGACACAGCAAGAGACAGAGACAGATACAGAGACACAGCAAGAGACAGATACAGAGATACAAGAGACAGAGACAGATACAGAGACACAGCAAGAGACAGACAGAAAGACAGATACAGAGACACAGCAAGAGGCTGAGAGACAGATACAGAGACACAGCAAGAGACAGAGACAGATACAGAGACACAGCAAGAGGCAGAGAGACAGATACAGAGACACAGCAAGAGACAGAGACAGATACAGAGATACAGCAAGAGGCAGATACAGAGACACAACAAGAGACAGAGACAGATACAGAGACAAAGCAAGAGACAGACAGAAAGACAGATACAGAGACACAGCAAGAGGCAGAAAGAGACAGATACAGAGACACAAGAGACAGAGACAGATACAGAGACACAGCAAGAGACAGACAGAAAGACAGATACAGAGACACAGCAAGAGGCAGACAGATACAGAGACACAGCAAGAGACAGAGACAGATACAGACACACAGCAAGAGACAGAGACAGATACAGAGACACAGCAAGAGACAGAGACAGATACAGAGATACAGCAAGAGACAGATACAGAGAGACAGATCCAGAGACACAACAAGAGACAGAGACTGATACAGAGACACAGCAAGAGACAGACAGAAAGACAGATACAGAGACACAGCAAGAGGCAGACAGGCAGAGACAGAGACATGGCAAGAGATAGATGGAGACAGATACAGAGACATGGCAAGAGACAGAGACAGAGGCACAGCAAGAGATAACACAGATACAGAGACACGGCAAGAGGCAGACAGAGAGACAGACAGAGACACAGCAGGAGACAGATACAGAGACACAGTAAGAGGCAGACAGAGACGCAGCAAGAGACAGAGAGGCAGATACAGAAACAGGGCGAGAGACAGAGAAACAGATACAGAGACACAGTAAGAGTCAGAGAGACAGAAACAGGGCAAGAGACAGAGAAACAGATCCAGAGATGTGGCGTGAGACAGAGATAGAGAAACAGCAAGAGGCAGAAAGACAGACACAGAGACACGGCCAGAGACAAACAGATCCAGAGACACAGCAAGAGGCAGACCAAGAGACAGATCCAGAGACACAGCAAGAGACAGACAGTGAGGCACATGCAGAGACATGGCAAGAGATGGACAGACAGAGATGCAGCAAGAGACAACAGACAGATCCAGAGACACAGCAAGAAACAGACAGAGAGACAGATCCAGAGACATGGCAGGAGACAGAGACAGATACAGAGACATGGCAAGAGACAGAGAGGCAGAGAAACAGCAAGAGGCAGAGAGACAGATACAGAGACACAGCAAGAGACAGAAAGACAGATCCAGAGACAGAGAGATAGATACAGAGGCATAGCAAGAGACAGAGACAGATCCAGAGACACAGCAAGAGACAGACACAGAGATGCAGATCCAGAGACACCGCAAGATACAGAGAGACAGATACAGAGACAGAGCAAGAGACAGACAGACAGATCCAGAGACACAGCAAGACACAGCAGAGAGGCAGATACAGAGACATGGCAGGAGACAGAGACAGATACAGAGACATGGCAAGAGACAGAGAGACAGAGAAACAGCAAGAGGCAGAGAGACAAATACAGAGACACAGCAAGAGATAGAGAAACAGGTACAGAGACATGGCAAGAGACAGATACAGAGATGCAGCAAGAGATAACACAGATACAGAGACACAGCAAGAGACAAATACAGAGACATGGCAATCAATCAATCGTATTTATTGAGCGCTTACTGTGTGCAGAGCACTGTACGAAGCGCTTGGGAAGTACAAGTTGGCAACATATAGAGACAGTCCCTACCCAACAGTGGGCTCACAGTCTAAAAACAGTGGGCTCACAGTCTAAGGCAAGAGACAGACAGATACAGAGACGTGGCAAGAGAGATAGAGACAGATCCAGAGACACAGCAAGGGGCAGACAGAGAGACAGAGACAGAGACACAGCAAGAGACAGACAGAGAGGCAGATACAGAAACATGGCAAGAGACAGAGAAACAGATCCAGAGACACAGTAAGAGGCAGACAGAGAGGAAGAAACAGAGCAAGAGATGGAGAGACAGATCCAGAGATGTGGTGAGAGACAGACAGAGAGACAGATACAGAGACATGGCAAGAGACAGATACAGAGATGTGGCGAGAGTCAGAGACACAGCAAGAGGTAGACAGAGAGACAGATACAGAGACAAAGCAAGAGAGAGACAGAGATGCAGTAAGAGGCAGACAGAGAAACAGATCCAGAGACATACAGAGACAGAGCAAGAGACAGATACAGAAACATGGTGAGAGACAGGTAGAGACAGATGAGGCAGTCAGACAGGTACAGAGACACAGCAAGAGGCAGATACGGAGACATAGCAAGAGACAGAAAGAGAGACAGATCCAGAGACACAGCAAGAGGCAGACAGAGAGACAGACACAGAGACACAGAAAGAGACAGACAGACATGCAGCAAGAGACAGAGGCAGATATAGAGACACAGTAAGTGCTCAATAAATACAATTGAATGAATGAATACAGAGACATGAGTCAGAGACACACAGCAAGAGGCACACAGAGACAGAGACAAAGCAAGAGAGAGACAGAGACACAGAGACACAGTATGAGGTGGAGAGACAGACACAGAGACACAGCGAGAGAGACAGAGATACAGTAAGAGGCAGAGAGAGACACAGAGACAGTAAGAGAGAGACAGAGAGAGACACAGTAAGAGGCAGAGAGACAGACACAGAGACACAGCAAGAGAGAGACAGAGAGACAGAGAAAGTAAGAGGCAGACAGACACAGAGACACAGCGAGAGACAGAGAGACAGAGACACAGTAAGAGGTAGAGAGACAGGCACAGAGACACAGCAAAAGAGAGACAGAGACACAGCAAGAGAGACAGAGAGGCAGCAAGAGACAGAGAGACAGACACAGAGACACAGCAAGAGAGAGACAGAGAGACAGAGATACAGTAAGAGGCAGAGAGACAGACACAGAGACACAGGAAGAGAGACAAAGAGGCAGAGACACAGTAAGAGGCAGAGAGACAGACACAGAGACACAGCAAAAGAGAGACAGAGACACAGCAAGAGAGACAGAGAGACAGTAAGAGACAGAGAGACAGACACAGAGACACAGCAAGAGAGAGACAGAGAGACAGAGATACAGTAAGAGGCAGAGAGACAGACACAGAGACACAGGAAGAGAGACAAAGAGGCAGAGACACAGTAAGAGGCAGAGAGACAGACACAGACACAGCAAGAGAGAGACAGAGATACAGTAAGAGACAGAGAGACAGACACAGAGACACAGCAAGAGAGAGACAGAGAGACAGAGATACAGTAAGAGGCAGAGAGACAGACACAGAGACACAGGAAGAGAGACAAAGAGGCAGAGACACAGTAAGAGGCAGAGAGACAGACACAGACACAGCAAGAGAGAGACAGAGATACAGTAAGAGACAGAGAGACAGACAGAGACACAGCAAGAGAGAGACAGAGATACAGTAAGAGGCAGAGAGACAGACACAGAGACACAGGAAGAGAGACAAAGAGACAGAGACAGTAAGAGGCAGAGAGACAGACAGACACAGCAAGAGAGAGACAGAGATACAGTAAGAGACAGAGACAGAGACACAGCAAGAGAGAGACAGAGATACAGTAAGAGGCAGAGAGACAGACACAGAGACACAGCAAGAGACCGAGAAACAGATCCAGAGACACAGTAAGAGGCAGACAGAGAGACAGATCCAGAGACACCACAAGAGACAGATCCAGAGACACAGCAAGAGGCAGAGACAGAGTAAGAGACAAAGAGAGAGACTGATGCAGAGACACAAGAAGAGACAGAAGCGGAGCCAGAGGCAAATCAGCTAGCTAGAGAGCGGGGTGGGTAGGGAGAGAGGAGAATAATAATAATAATGATGGCCTTTATTAAGCGCTTACTATGTGCAAAGCACTGTTCTAAGCACTGGAGGTGGGCCCTTCTTCCTTCAGCCCCTGTCTTGGGGGCGGCCGGCTGAAATCCCCCCTACGCTCCATCAGCCCCTCTGCCCAGACGCTCTTTAAATAGCAGGATTGCAACAGGCAGGAAAAATCCACACGTCGCCTCCTCCCTTCTGAGCCATCTAGATAATAATAAATAATGGCATTTGTTAAGCGCTTCCTATGTGCCCAGCACTGTTCTAAACACTGGGGAAGATACAACCTGATCACCTTGTTACCTCCCTAGCGCTTAGAACAGTGCTTTGCACATAGTAAGCGCTTAATAAACGCCATCATCATTATTATTATTATTATTACAAGGTGATCAGGTCCCCCTTTTAGACTGTGAGCCCACTATTGGGTAGGGACTGTCTCTATATGTTGCCAATCTGTACTTCCCAAGCGCTTAGTACAGTGCTCTGCACATAGTAAGCGCTCAATAAATACGATTGATGATGATGATGATGATCAGGTTGTCCCACATGGGGCTCACAGTCTTCATCCCCATTTTACAGATGAGGGAGCTGAGGCCCTGAGAAGTGAAGTGACTTGCCCAAGGTCGCACAGCTGACAATTGGCGGAGCCGGGATTTGAACCCATGACCTCTGACTCCCAAGCCTGGGCTCTTTCCATTAAGCCACGCACTCTCTAAGGAGAAACCCTAGAACAGTGCCTGGCACATAGTAAGCGCTTAACAAATGCCATCATTATTATCATTCAACTTTTCTTTTTACAGGAGGGTTAGTTTGTTCCAGCACTTAGTACAGTGCCTGGCACATAGTAAGCGCTTAACAAATGCCATCATTATTATTATTCAACTTTCCTTTTCTCTGGAGGGTTAGTTTGTTCCGGCGCTTATGGCACATAGTAAGCGCTTAACAAATACCATAATTATTATTCAGCTTCTCATTTTTCAGGAGGATTCGTTTGTTCCAGCTCTTAGTACAGTGCCTGGCATATAGTAAGTGCCTAACAAATACCATGATTATTATTATTCAACTTGTTTTTCTGGAGGGTTAATTTGTTCCAGCGCTTAGTACAGTGCCTGGCACATAGTAAGCGCTTAACAAATACCATCATTATTATTATTCAGCTTCTCTTTTTTTGGGAGGGTTAGTTTTTTCCAGCACTTAGTACAGTGCCTGGCACATAGTAAGCGCTTAACAAATACCATCATTATTATTATTCAACTTCTCTTTTTTTGGGAGGGTTAGTTTTTTCCAGCGCTTAGTACAGTGCCTGGCACATAGTAAGCGCTTAACAAATACCATCATTATTATTATTCAACTTCTCTTTTTGTGGGAGGGTTAGTTTTTTCCAGTGCCAAGTACAGTGCCTGGCACATAGTAAGCGCTTAACAAAAACCATGGTTATTATTATTCAACTTCTCTTTTTTTGGGAGGGTTAGTTTTTTCCAGCGCTTAGTACAGTGCCTGGCACATAGTAAGCGCTTAACAAATACCATCATTATTATTATTCAACTTCTCTTTTTGTGGGAGGGTTAGTTTTTTCCAGTGCCTAGTACAGTGCCTGGCACATAGTAAGCGCTTAACAAAAACCATGATTATTATTATTCAACTTCTCTTTTTTCGGGAGGGTTAGTTTTTTCCAGTGCCTAGTACAGTGCCTGGCACATAGTAAGCGCTTAACAAAAACCATGCTTATTATTATTCAACTTCTCTTTTTTCGGGAGGGTTTGTTTTTTCCAGTGCCTAGTACAGTGCCTGGCACATACTAAGCGCTTAACAAATACCATGATTATTACTATACACCTTTTTTTTTTCAGGAGGGTTAGTTTGTTCCCTTCATTCATTCATTCAGTCGTATTTATTGAGCGCTTACTGTGTGCAGAGCACTGTACTAAGCGCTTGGGAAGTACAAGTTGGCAACATATAAGTTCCAGCACTTAGTACAATGCCTGGCACATAATAAGCACTTAACAAGTGCCCTAATTGTTGTTATTCTGACATTTATTGTTTCCTGTGGACGGTGGGGAAGTCAATCAATCAATCAATCAATCAATCGTATTTATTGAGCGCTTACTATGTGCAGAGCACTGTACTAAGCGCTTGGGAAGTACAAATTGGCATCACAGTAGGGAAGTAGGGGTTGAAGGGAGAGTGATGGTGTGTGGGATTTGAGGAGGGAAAGAATTCCAGGCCAAAGGCAGGATGTGGGGCAGGGATCGGCGGCGAGATAATAATGGCATTTATTAAGCGCTTACTATGTGCAAAGCACTGTTCTAAGCGCTGGGGAGGTTACAAGGTGATCTTTTGGACTGTGAGCCCACTGTTGGGTAGGGACTGTCTCTAGATGTTGCCAATTTGTACTTCCCAAGCGCTTAGTACAGTGCTCTGCACATAGTAAGCGCTCAGTAAATACGATTGATGATGATGAAGGTGATCAGGTTGTCCCACGGGGGGCTCCCAGTCTTAATCCCCATTTTACAGTGAGCTCGCAGCCTAGAGAGGGAGACAGACGTTAGTAGTACAGATTTATTTCTCTATTTATTTTACTTGTACATATTTACTATTCTATTTATTTTATTTTGTTAATATGTTTTGTTGTCTGTCTCCCCCTTCTAGACTGTGAGCCCGCTGTTGGGTAGGGACCGTCTCTAGATGTTGCCAACTTGGACTTCCCAAGTGCTTAGTACAGTGCTCTGCACGCAGTAAGCGCTCAATAAATATGATTGACTGAATGACTATATATATATAAATCAATCAATCAATCGTATTTATTGAGCGCATACGTATATATGTTGGTTTCTATTTTACTTGTACATATTTATTCTATTTATTTTATTTTGTTAATATGTTTTGTTTTGTTGTCTGTCTCCCCCTTCTAGACTGTGAGCCCGTTGTTGGGTAGGGACCGTCTCTATATGTTGCCAACTTGGACTTCCCAAGCGCTTAGTACAGTGCTCTGCACACAGTAAGCGCTCAATAAATATGATTGACTGAATGACTATATATATATAAATCAATCAATCAATCGTATTTATTTAGCGCATACGTATATATGTTGTTTTCTATTTTACTTGCACATATTTATTCTATTTATTTTATTTTGTTAATACGTTTTGTTTTGTTGTCTGTCTCCCCCTTCTAGACTGTGAGCCCGTTGTTGGGTAGGGACCGTCTCTCTATGCTGCCAACTTGGACTTCCCAAGTGCTTAGTACAGTGCTCTGCATGCAGTAAGCGCTCAATAAATATGATTGACTGAATGACTATATATATATATCAATCAATCGTATTTATTGAGCGTATATGTATATATGTTGGTCTCTATTTTGCTTGTACATTTTTATTCTATTTATTTTATTTTGTTAATACGTTTTGTTTTGTTGTCCGTCTCCCCCTTCTAGACTGTGAGCCCGTTGTTGGGTAGGGTCCGTCTCTATGTGTTGCCAACTTGGACTTCCCAAGCGCTTAGTACAGTGCTCTGCACACAGTAAGCGCTCAATAAATATGATTGACTGAATGACTCTATATATATATATCAATCAATCAATCGTATTTATTGAGCGCATATGTATATATGTTGGTCTCTATTTTACTTGTACATATTTATTCTATTTATTTTATTTTGTTAATACGTTTTGTTTTGTTGTCTGTCTCCCCCTTCTAGACTGTGAGCCCGTTGTTGGGTAGGGACCGTCTCTATATGTTGCCAACTTGGACTTCCCAAGCGCTTAGTACAGTGCTCTGCACACAGTAAGCGCTCAATAAATATGATTGACTGAATGACTATATATATATCAATCAATCAATCGTATTTATTGAGCGCATATGTATATATGTTGGTCTCTATTTTACTTGTACATATTTATTCTATTTATTATATTTTGTTAATACATTTTGTTTTGTTGTCTGTCTCCCCCTTCTAGACTGTGAGCCCGTTGTTGGGTAGGGTCCATCTCTATATGTTGCCAACTTGTACTTCCCAAGCGCTTAGTACAGTGCTCTGCACACAGTAAGCGCTCAATAAATACGATTGAATGAATGAATGAATGAGATAGACGATCAACAACGTGGCCTAATGGAAAGAGCCCGGGCTTGGGAGCCAGAGGACCTGGGTTCTCACCCCAGCTCCACCAGTTTATAATAATAAAAATAATAATGATGGCATTTGTTAAGCGCTTACTATGTGCCAAGCACTGTTCTAAGTGCAGGGGTAGATACAAAGTAATCAGGTTGTCCCACATGGGGCTCACAGTCTTCATCCCCATTTCACAGATGAGGTAATTGAGGCACAGAGAATAATAATAGTAATAATAATGGCATTTGTTAAGCGCTTAATATATGCCAAACACTGTTCTAAGCACTGGGATAGATACAGAGTGATCAGGATGTCCCACATGGGGCTCACAGTCTTCATCCCCATTTTACAGATGAGGGAACTGAGGCCCAGAGAAGTTAAGTGACTTGCCCAGCGTCACACAGCAGGCAAGCAGCAGAGCCAGGATTAGAACCCATGACCTTCCGACTCCCAAGCCCCGGCTCTTTAATAATAATAATAATGTTGGTATTTGTTAAACGCTTACTATGTGCCAAGCACTGTTCTAAGCACTGCGGAGGGCGGGTGGGGGGGAATACAGGGTGATCAGGTTGTCCCACGTGGGGCTCCCAGTCTTCATCCCCATTTTCCAGATGAGGGAACTAAGGCCCAGAGAAGTGAAGTGACTCACCCAAGGTCACACAGTAGACAAGCGGCGGAGCCGGGATTAGAACCCAAGAACTTCCGACTCCCAAGCCCGGGCTCTTTCCACTCAGCCACGCTGCAGTTGCTTGCCGTGTGACCTTGGGCAAATCGCTTCACTTCTCTGGGCCTCAGTTTCCTCAGCCGTAAAAGGGGGATTACATTCTCCTCCCTCCTACTTATTCATTCAATCAATCGTATTTATTGAGCGCTTACTGTGTGCAGAGCACTGTACTAAGGGCTTTAGACCGCGAGCCCCATATGAGAAGCAGCGTGCCTCAGTGGAAAGAGCCCAGGCTCGGGAGCCAGAGGTTATGGGTTCTAATCCTGGCTCCACCACTGGTCGGCTGTGTGACTTTGGGTAGGTCACTTCACTTCTCTGGGCCTCAGTTACCTCATCTGTAAAATGGGGATTAAAAAACTGTGAGCCCCACGTGGGACAACCTGATCACCTTGTATCTCCCCCCAGCACTTAGAACAGTGCTTCGCACATAGTAATAATAATAATAATAATGGCATTTATTAAGCGCTTACTATGTGCAAAGCACTGTTCTAAGCGCTGGGGAGGTTACAAAGTGATCAGGTTGTCCCACCAGGAGGCTCACAGTCTTAATCCCCATTTTACAGATGAGGTAACTGAAGCCCAGAGAATAATAATAATAATAATGGCACTTGTTAAGCACTTACTATGTGCAAAGCACTGTTTTAAGCGCTGGGGGGATAGAAGGTGATCAGGTTGTCCCACATGGGGCTCACAGTCATAATCCCCATTTTCCAGATGAGGTAACTGAGGCTCGGAGAAGTTAAGTGACTTGCCCAAGGTCACACAGCTGACAAGTGGTGGAGCTGGGCTTTGGACCCATGACCTCTGACTCCAAAGTCCGGGCTCTTTCCATTGAGCCACAAATGCTATTATTATTATTATTATTATTATTATTATTATTATTATTATTTTATGGCACAGGGACTCTGCCCTGATTATCTTCTCTCTATCCCAGTGTTTAGAACAGCAGTTGGCACCTAGTAAGCGCTTAACAGATGGCATCAGACAAACAAACGCTAGGCCCTGCCTGGAAATCACCGGTTTTCTCCCAAACGGGAAGACATTCCATGGAGAAAGGGCGGATGCTCTTCTAGGCCGCAGGTCCCGACATGCCTGTCACGTCATTCCTTATCCTGCCCTTCTTAGGCAGCTGGAATTCGCATTTTCTCCTGGAATGATTATGGGTTATATAAGTTTAGAGCGGCGGTTATTAAAAAAAAAAAACCAACACCCTCGTGCATTCAATTGTATTTATTCATTCATTCATACAAGTTGTTGCCAACTTGGACTTCCCAAGCGCTTAGTACAGTGCTCTGCACACAGTAAGCACTCAATAAATACGATTGATGATGATTGATGATTCATTCATTCACTCCTCTGGGCCTCAGTTTCCTCAGCCGTAAAAGGGGGGTTACATTCTCCTCCCTCCTACTTATTCATTCATTCAATCGTATTTATTGAGCACTTACTGGGCTTTTATCATCATCAATCGTATTTATTGAGTGCTTACTATGTGCAGAGCACTGTACTAAGTGCTTGGGAAGTACAGATTGGCAACATAGAGAGACAGTCCCTACCCAACAGTGGGCTCACAGTCTAAAAGACTGTCTCTATATGTTGCCAACTTGTACTTCCCAAGCGCTTAGTACAGTGTTCTGCACACAGTAAGCACTCAATAAATACGATTGATTGATTGATTGATTGACTAAGCGCTTGGGAAGTACTAATTGGTAACAGAGAGAGACAGTCCCTACCCAACAGGAAGACAATGGGCTCACAGTCTAGAAGTCAGTCGTATTTTATGAGCGCTTACTGTGTGCAGAGCACTGTACTAAGCGCTTGGAAAGTCCGATTTGGCCACAGATAGAGACAATCCCTACCCAACAACAGGCTCACATTCATTCATTCATTCAATCGTATTTATTGAGCGCCTAGTGAGTGCAGAGCACTGTACTAAGCGCTTGGAAAGTCCAATTTGGCAACAGAGACAGTCCCTACCCAACAACAGGCTCACGTTCATTCATTCATTCAATCGTATTTATTGAGCGCTTAGTGAGTGCAGAGCACTGTATTAAGCGCTTGGAAAGTCCAATTTGGCAACAGATAGAGACAGTCCCTACCCAACAACGGGCTCACTGTCTAGAGGGGGGAGTCAGACAACAAAATAAGTAGACAGTTGTCAATACCATCAAAATTAATAAATAGAATTATAGATTATACTACTTTATTCAGAGCACTGTACTAAACGCTTGGAAAGTACAAATCGGCAACAAATAGAGACAGTCCCTGCCCAACAGCAGACACTCCCGTAACAGAAAGGTTTATACCTTTTTTAAGAGGTTCAGAAAAGCAGTGTGGCTCAGTGGAAAGAGCCTAGGCTCCCTTCCCCACAACACACATATACATATATATATATATATATATATATATATATGTATATACATTTGTACATATTTGTTACTCTATATATATATAGAGAGAGAGAAACAAATATGTACAAATATATATATATATACATTTGTACATATTTGTTACTCTATTTATTTATTTATTTATTTTACTTGTACATATCTATTCTATTTATTTTATTTTGTTAATATGTTTGGTTTTGTTCTCTGTCTCCCCCTTTTAGACTGTGAGCCCACTGTTGGGTAGGGACCGTCTCTAGATGTTGCCACCTTGTACTTCCCAAGCGCTTAGTACAGTGCTCTGCACACAGTAAGTGCTCAATAAATATGATTGATGGTGATGATGATGATGGGAGTCAGAGGTCATAGGGTCGAATCCCAGCTCCATCGCTTGTCAACTGTGTGACTTCGGGCAAGTCACTCCACTTCTCTGGGCCTCAGTTCCCTCATCTGTCAAATGGGGATGAAGACTGTGAGCCCCACGTGAGACCACCTGATCACCTTGTATCTCCCAAGCGCTTACTAAAACTAATGCCATCATTATTAGTATTATTATTAGTCTCTGTGCCTCAGTTACCTCATCTGGAAAATGGGGATGAAGACTGTGAGCCCCATGTGGGGCAACATGATCATCTTGTATCGTCCCAAGTGCTTAGAGCAGTGCTTGGCACATAGTAAATGCCTAACAAATACCATCATCATCATTATTATTATTATTGAGAAGCAGCGTGGCTCAGTGGAAAGAGCCTGGGCTTTGGAGTCAGAGGTCATGGGTTCAAATCCCAACTCGGCCACTTGTCAGCTGTGTGACTTTGGGCAAGTCACTTAACTTCTCTGGGCCTCAGTTCCCTCATCTGGAAAATGGGGATTAAGACTGTGAGCCCCCCCATGGGACAACCTGATCACCTTGTAACCTCCCCAGCACTTAGAATAGTGCTTTGCACATAGTAAGTGCTTAATAAATGCTATTATTATTATTATTATTATTATTATTATTATTATTATTCCCCTGACCCATGAAAATCCTCTAGGCCCAATGCACACTTCACTTCTCCCCTCTCTTCTCTGTACTGAGCGCTTGGGAGAGGACAGTATTCCCTAGTGGGCAGGCACATTCCCTCCCAACTCCATTGCAGAATTCCATGGATCTCTTCAAACGTCATTCATTCATTCAGTTCATTCAGTCATATTTATTGAGCCCTTACTGTGTGCAGAGCAATGTACTAAGCACTCAGAAAGTACAATTCAGCAACAGAGACAATCCCTACCCTTCTAAACTAATAAACTCATTATTAACCCCATGATCATCTTGTATCGTCCCAAGTGCTTAGAACAGTGCTTGGCACATAGTAAATGCCTAACAAATACCATTATCATTATTATTATTATTATTATTATTATTATTACCCTGACCCGTGAAAATCCTCTAGGCCCAATGCAAACTTCGCTTCTCCCCTCTCTTCTCTGTACTGAGCGCTCGGGAGAGGACAGTATTCCCTAGTGGGCAGGCACATTCCCTCCCAACTCCATTGCAGAATTCCATGGATCTCCTCAAACGTCATTCATTCATTCAGTTCATTCAATCATTTATTGAGCCCTTACTGTGTGCAGAGCACTGTACTAAGCACTCAGAAAGTACAATTCAGCAACAAAGAGAGACAATACCTACCCCTCTAAACTGATAAACTCATTATTAATGAGAATAATTGTGATATTTGTTAGGCGCTTAGTATGTGCCAAGCACCATAATAATAATAACGATAATGACGGCATTTGTTAAGCGCTTACTATTTACCAAGCACTGTTCTAAGCGCTGGCGTAAAAGCAGGGTTGTCCCACGGGGGGCTCGCAGTCTTAATCCGCATTTTGCAGATGAGGGAACTGACGCACAGAGAAGTGAAGTGACTTGGCCAAAGTCACACAGCTGACAAGCGGCAGTACCAGGATTAGAACCCACGTCCTCTGACGCCCAAGCCCGGGCTCTTTCCACTAAGCCAAACTGTTCCTCTCTCATCTAGCAGGGATGATCACCAGTTACATTTATAATTCATTGGTTCGTTGTCGTATTTATTGAGCGCTTTCCGCGTGCAGAGCACTGTACTGAGCGGTTGAGAGAGCCCAGTATAGCAGAGTCGGTAGACACTTTCCCTGCCTGCCATGAGCATACAGTCTAAAGGCGGAGAATCTCCCAAGCGTTCAGTACAGACGAGAAGCAGCGTGGCTCAGTGGGAAGAGCCCGGGCTTGGGAGTCAGAGGTCATGGGTTCTAATCCCGGCTCCGCCACTTGTCAGCTGTGTGACCTTGGACAAGTCACTTCACTTCTCCTTGCTTCAGTTCCCTCATCTGTAAAATGGGGATGAAGACTGTGAGCCCCAAGTGGGACAACCCGATTACCTTGTATCTATCCCAGTGCATAGAACAGTGCTTGGCACATAGTAAGCGCTTAACAAATACCAATATTATTGTTCATTCACTCATTCAATCGTGTTTATTGAGCACTTACTGTGTGCAGAGCACTGTACTAAGCGCTTGGGAAGTCCAAGTCTCAGTGGCTTTGGAGTCAGAGGTCGTGGGTTCCCATCCTAGCTCCGCCACTTGTCAGCTGTGTGACCTTGGGCAAGTCACTTCACTCCTCTGGGCCTCAGTTCCCTCATCTGTAAAATGGGGATGAAGACTGTGAGCCCCAAGTGGGACAACCCGATTACCTTGTATCTATCCCAGTGCATAGAACAGTGCTTGGCACATAGTAAGCGCTTAACAAATACCAATATTATTGTTCATTCACTCATTCAATCGTGTTTATTGAGCGCTTACTGTGTGCAGGACACTGTACTAAGCGCTTGGGAAGTCCAAGTCTCAGTGGCTTTGGAGTCAGAGGTCATGGGTTCTCATCCTAGCTCCGCCACCTGTCAGCTGTGTGACCTTGGGCAAGTCACTTCACTTCTCTGGGCCTCAGTTCCCTCATCTGTAAAATGAGGATGAAGACCGTGAGCCCCAAGTGGGACAACCCGATTACCTTGTATCTATCCCAGTGCATAGAACAGTGCTTGGCACATAGTAAGCGCTTCACTGTTTTAGAGAAGCAGTGTGGCTCAGTGGAAAGAGCCCGGGCTTTGGAGTCACAGGTCACGGGTTCGAATTCTGACTCCGCCACGTCTGCTTTGTGACCTTGGGCAAGTCACTTAACTTCTCTGAGCCTCAGTTCCCTCATCTGTAAAATGGGGATTAAGACTGTGAGCCCCACGGGGGACAACTTGATCACCTTGTATCCCCCCCCCACCAGCGCTTAGAACAGTGCTCTGCTCATAGTAAGCGCTTAACAAATGCCAGCATTATTATTATTATTATTAACAAATACCAATATTATTATTCATTCATTCATTCAATCGTGTTTATTGAGCGCTTACTGTGTGCAGAACACTGTACTAAGCGCTTGGGAAGTCCAAGTTGGCAACATCTAGAGACGGTCCCTACCCAACAACAGGTTCACGGTCTAGAAGGGGGAGATAGACAACAAAACAAAACACGTGGACGGGTGTCAAGTCGTCAGAACAAATAGAATTAAAGCTAGATGCACATCATTAACCAAATAAATAGAATAATAAATATTATTATTATTATTACAATGCTCTGCACTTAGTAGGCGTTCATTTGATAATAATAACGATGGTACTTGTTAAGCGCTTACTCTGTGCCAAGCACTGTTCTAAGCGCTGATACTATTGATTGATTCCTTTTTCCCCTTCTGTGGTAACGGAAAAAGCGTTTGATATATGAGCCGCTCTACATTAATGATTCCGTGTCTGTGGATATGTCCAAATCACCGGCAGCAAAAGAGCAGTGATAATTCTCATCTCATTCATTCAGTCGTATTTATTGAGCGCTTGCTGTGTGCAGAGCACTGTACTAAGCGCTTGGGAAGTACAATTTGGCAACAAGCAGAGACAATCCCTGCACAATCACGCACTCACTACCAGTCCTTGCATTTAATATGTGTGGTATTTAAGCGCTTCCTGTAATAATAATAATAATAATGGTATTTGTTAAGTGCTTACTATGTGCAAAGCACTGTTCTAAGCGCTGGGGAGGTTACAAGGTGATCAGGTTGTCCCACGGGGGGCTCACAATTTTAATTCCCATTTTCCAGATGAGGGAACTGAGGCCCAGAGAAGTGAAGCGACTTGCCCAAAGTCACACAGCTGACAGTTGGCGGAGCCAGGATTAGAACCCATGACCTCTGACTCCAAAGCCCGGGCTCTTTCCACTGAGCCACGCTGCTTCTCCTGTGTGTCAAGCACTGTACTAAGCGTCGGGTTGGATACAAGCAAATTGAATTAAACCTGATCCCAGGCCCATGTGTGGCTCACAGTCTCAATCCCCGTTCATTCATTCATTCAGTCGTATTTATTGAGCGCTTACTATGTGCAGAGCACTGGACTAAGCGCTTGGGAAGTACAAGTCGGCAAGATATAGAGACGGTCCCTACTCAACATTCATTCATTCGTATTTATTGAGCACTGACTGTGTGCAGAGCACTGTACTAAGCGCCTGGAAGAGGACAATACAAGAAGTAGTGTGGCTTAGTGGAAAGAGCCCAGGCTTCGGAGTCAGAGGTCATGGATTCTAATCTCAGTTCCACCACTTGTCTGCTGAATGATCTTGGGCTAGTCACTTCATTTGTCTGTGCCTCAGTTCCCTCATCTGTAAAATGGGGATGAAGACTATGAGCCCCACGTGGGGCAACCTGGTTACCTTGTATCTACCCCAGCGCTTAGAACAGGGCTTGGCACATAGTAAGTGCATAACAAATACTATTATTATTATTATTATTATTATTATTATTATTATTATTATTATTACCACCTTTTATCTTCCCCAGCACTTAGAACAGGGCTTGGCACATAGTAAGTGCATAACAAATACCACTCCTTCCCATCCCCACAGCATCTGTATATATGTATATATGTTTGTACATATTTATTACTCTATTTATTTATCTTGTACATATCAATTCTATTTATTTTATTTTGTTAGTGTTTGGTTTTGTTCTGTCTCCCCCTTCTAGACTGTGAGCCCACTGTTGGGTAGGGACTGTCTCTATATGTTGCCAACTTGTACTTCCCAAGCGCTTAGTACAGTGCTCTGCACACAGTAAGTGCTCAATAAATACGATTGATTGATTATTATTATTATTATTCATTCAATCGTATTTATTGAGCACTTACTGTGTGCAGAGCACTGTACTAAGCGCTTGGGAAGTACAAGTTGGCAACATATAGAGATGGTCTCTACCCAACAGTGGACCCCAGCACTTAGAACAGGGTTTGGCACATAGTAAGCGCATAACAAATACCATCATTATTATTATTATTACCTTGTATCTACCCCAGCGCTTAGAACAGGGCTTGGCACATAGTAAGCGCATAACAAATACCATCATTATTATTAGTATTACCTTGTATCTACCCCGGCGCTTAGAACAGGGCTTGGCACATAGTGAGCACATAACAAATACCATTATTATTATTGTTATTATTATTATCATTATTACCTTGTATCTACCCCAGCGCTTAGAACAGGGCTTGGCACATAGTAAGGACATAACAAATACCATTATTATTATTGTTATTATTATTATCATTATTATTATTACCTTGTATCTACCCCAGCGCTTAGAACAGGGCTTGGCACATAGTAAGCGGTTAACAAATCCCATCATTATTATTATCATTATCATTATAATAAACAGACACATTTCCTGCCCACAAGGAGCTTACAGTCTAGATGGGGGGAGGCAGACATGAATACACATAAATTAATAATAATAATGGTATTTGTTAAACGCTTACTATGTGCAAAGCACTAAGCGCTGATAAAATGACAGCTGTGGACATAAGTGGTGTGGGGCTGAGAGGGGGGAAGAGTAAAGTGAGCCAGTCGGGGTGACGCAGAAGGGAGTGGGAGAAGAGGAAAAGTAAACTGAGGCCCAGAGAATAATAATAATAATAATAATAATAATAATAATAATAATAATAACAACAATAATAATACTAATGGCATTTATTAAGCGCTTACTATGTGCAAAGCCCTGTTCTAAGCACTGGGGAGGTTACAAGCTGTCAAGTTGTCCCATGGGGGGCTCACAGTCCTCATCCCCATTTTACAGATGAGGGAACTGAGGCCCAGAGAAGTGAAGCGACTTGCCCGAAGTCACACAGCTGACAGTTGGCGGAGCTGGGATTTGAACCCATGACCTCTGGCTCCAAAGCCCGGGCTCTTTCCACTGGGCCACGCTGAGAAGTGAAGTGACTGGCTCAAGGTCACCCAGCGGACGCGTCGTGGAGCCGGGTGCAGGGGGATTTGGGGTAATGAGCCTTGCTGGCTGATGAAGTCATCTCAATTCCCCGGCGGGAAACAGCGGGAGGATAAGAATAATAATTCTGACACCGGTAACGTGGCTTAGTAGCAAGAGCCCGGGCTTGGGACTCAGTCATTCATTCATTCAATCGTATTTATTGAGCGCTTACTGTGTGCAGAGCACTGTACTAAGCACTTGGGAAGCACAAGGTGGCAACGTATAGAGGGTGGTCCCTACCCAACAATGGGCTCACGATCTAGAAGGGGGAGACAGACAACAAAACAAAACACGTGGACAGGTGTCAAGTCGTCAGAATAAATAGAAATAAAGCTAGATGCACATCATTAACAAAATAAATAGAATAGTAAATATGTACAAGTAAAATAAATAGAGCGCATCTACCCCCGTGCTTAGAACAGGCACAGAGTAAGTGCTTAATAAATGCCATTATTATTATTATATTATTATATATTATGTTATATTATGATATATAATTCTCCTTAAGCGCTTAGTATGGTGCTTACTGTGTGCAGGGCACTGTAGTAAGCGCTTCGGAAGTACAAGTTGGCAACATCTAGAGACGGTCCCTACCCAACAACGGGCTCACGGTCTAGAAGGGGGAGACAGACAACAAAACAAAACCCGTGGACAGGTGTCAAGTCGTCAGAATAAATAGAAATCAAGCTAGATGCACATCATTAGCAAAATAAATAGAGTAGTAAATATGTACAAGTAAAATAAATAGAGCGCATCTACCCCCTGTGCTTAGAACAGGCACATAGTAAATGCTTAATAAATGCCATTATTATTATTATCATTATTATATATTATATATTATGTTGTATTATGATATATAATTCTCCTTAAGCGCTTAGTATGGTGCTTACTGTGTGCAGGGCACTGTAGTAAGCACTTCGGAAGTACAAGTTGGCAACATCTAGAGACGGTCCCTACCCAACAGCGGGCTCACGGTCTAGAAGGGGGAGACAGATAACAAAACAAAACACGTGGACAGGTGTCAAGTCGTCAGAATAAATAGAAATAAAGCTAGATGCACATCATTAACAAGATAAATAGAATAGTAAATATGTACAAGTAAAATAAATAGAGCGCATCTACCCTCGTGCTTAGAACAGGCACATAGTAAGCGCTTAATAAATGCCATTATTATTATTATATTATTATTATATATTATATATTATGTTTTGATATATAATTCTCCTTAAGCGCTTAGTATGGTGCTTACTGTGTGCAGGGCACTATAGTAAGCGCTTCGGAAGTCCAAGTTGGCAACATCTAGAGACGGTCCCTACCCAACAACGGGCTCACGGTCTAGAAGGGGGAGACAGACAACAAAACAAAACCCGTGGAGAGGTGTCAAGTCGTCAGAATAAATAGAAATAAAGCTAGATGCTTTATTAACATTTATTAACAAGATAAATAGAATAGTAAATATGTACAAGTAAAATGAATAGAGCGCATCTACCCCCGTACTTAGAACAGGCACAGAGTAAGTGCTTAATAAATGCCATTATTATTATCATTATTATTATTATTATTATATTATTATATTATTATTATATTATTATTATATATTATATATTATGTTATATTATGATATGTAATTCTCCTTAGGCGCTTAGTATGGTGCTTACTGTGTGCAGGGCACTGTAGTAAGCGCTTGGGAAGTACAAGTTGGCAACATCTAGAGACGGTCCCTACCCAACAGCGGGCTCACGGTCTAGAAGGGGGAGATAGATAACAAAACAAAACCCGTGGACAGGTGTCAAGTCGTCAGAATAAATAGAAATAAAGCTAGATGCACATCATTAACAAAATAAATAGAATAGTAAATATGTACAAGTAAAATAAATAGAGCGCATCTACCCCAGTGCTTAGAACAGGCACAGAGTAAGTGCTTAATAAATGCCATTATTATTATTATTATTATATATTATATATTATGTTGTATTATGATAAATAATTCTCCTTAAGCACTTAGTATGGTGCTTACTGTGTGCAGGGCACTGTAGTAAGCACTTCGGAAGTACAAGTTGGCAACATCTAGAGACGGTCCCTACCCAACAACTGGCTCACGGTCTAGAAGGGGGAGACAGACAACAAAACAAAACCCGTGGACAGGTGTCAAGTCGTCAGAATAAATAGAAATAAAGCTAGATGCACATCATTAGCAAAATAAATAGAATAGTAAATATGTACAAGTAAAATAAATAGAGCGCATCTACCCCCGTGCTTAGAACAGGCACAGAGTAAGTGCTTAATAAATGCCATTATTATTATTATATTATTATATATTATATATTATGTTATATTATGATATATAATTCTCCTTAAGCGCTTAGTATGGTGCTTACTGTGTGCAGGGCACTGTAGTAAGCGCTTGGGAAGTACAAGTTGGCAACATCTAGAGACGGTCCCTACCCAACAACGGGCTCACGGTCTAGAAGGGGGAGACAGACAACAAAACAAAACCCGTGGACAGGTGTCAAGTCATCAGAATAAATAGAAATAAAGCTAGATGCACATCATTAACAAAATAAATAGAATAGTAAATATGTACAAGTAAAATAAATAGAGCGCATCTACCCCCGTGCTTAGAACAGGCACAGAGTAAGTGCTTAATAAATGCCATTATTATTATTATTATTATATTATTATATATTATATATCATGTTATATTATTATATGTAATTCTCCTTAAGCGCTTAGTATGGTACTTACTGTGTGCAGGGCACTGTAGTAAGCGCTTGGGAAGTACAAGTTGGCAACATATAAAGACAGACCCTACCCAACAACGGGCTCACGGTCTAGAAGGGGGAGACAGACAACAAAACAAAACCCGTGGACAGGTGTCAAGTTGTCAGAATAAATAGAAATAAAGCTAGATGCTTTATTAACACTTATTAACAAGATAAATAGAATAGTAAATATGTACAAGTAAAATAAATAGAGCGCATCTACCCCAGTGCTTAGAACAGGCACAGAGTAAGTGCTTAATAAATGCCATTATTATTATTATTATTATTATTATATTATTATTATATATTATATATTATGTTGTATTATGATATATAATTCTCCTTAAGCGCTTAGTATGGTGCTTACTGTGTGCAGGGCACTGTAGTAAGCGCTTCGGAAGTACAAGTTGGCAACATCTAGAGACGGTCCCTACCCAACAACGGGCTCACGGTCTAGAAGGGGGAGACAGACAACAAAACAAAACCCATGGACAGGTGTCAAGTCGTCAGAATAAATAGAAATAAAGCTAGATGCACATCATTAGCAAAATAAATAGAATAATAAATATGTACAAGTAAAATAAATAGAGCGCATCTACCCCCGTGCTTAGAACAGGCACAGAGTAAGTGCTTAATAAATGCCATCATCATCATCATTATTATTATTATTATTATTATTATTATTATACTATAATATTATATTATATTGTTATATAATATGATAATGGTGTTTATTATTGTATAATAATAATGGCATTTATTAAGTGCTTACTATGTGCAAAGCACTGTTCTGGGGAGGTTACAAGGTGATCAGGTTGTCCCACGGGGCTCGCCGTCTTAATCCCCGTTTTCCAGATGAGGGAACTGAGGCCCAGAGAAGTGAAGTGTCTTGCCCAAAGTCACCCAGCTGACAGTTGGCGGAACCGGGATTTGAACCCACGACCTCTGACTCCAAAGCCCGGGCTCTTTCCCACCGAGCCACGCTGCTTCTCATTACTGGTATGAGCGTGACGTTCCCCGCCCGCAAGGAGCTCACAGGGTCTGACGATTGAAACGCGGCCAGCGCAGGCGGGAACCTGTGCTTGTCTTATATGTATATATGTATTTATATATGTATATATGTTTGTACATATTTATTACTCTATGTATATATGTAGATTATGTTTGTACCTATTTATTAGTCTGTTTATCTCGTACATATCTATTCTATTTACCATCTTCATAGTAAGCGCCGCACAAATACCATAATTATTATTATGGCGTTATTTCCTCTCCCCCTCGTCCCCCTCTCCATCTCCCCCATCTTACCTCCTTCCCTTCCCCACAGCACCTGTATATATGTATAGATGTTTGTACATATTTATTACTCTATTTATTTTACTTGTACATATCTATTCTATTTATTTTATTTTGTTAGTATGTTTGCTTTTGTTCTCCGTCTCCCCTTTCTAGACCGTGAGCCCACTGTTGGGTAGGGACTGTCTCTAGATGTTGCCAATTTGGACTTCCCAAGCGCTTAGTCCAGTGCTCTGCACACTGTAAGCGCTCGATAAATACGATTGATGATGATGATTAAATACGATTGATTGTCTTTTCAGATCGGCCGCGATGGGGAAGATCCCCCTGAGCTACTGGATCCTGGCCGTCTCCGTGGTCACCTGGAGCGCCGGAGCCCTGGCCAAGAAGCCCAAACCCCGGCCCGGAGGAGGCTGGAACACCGGTGGCAGCCGCTACCCGGGCCAGCCGGCCAACCCCGGGGGTTGGGGTCACCCCCAGGGTGGGGGGGCCGGCTGGGGTCACCCCCAAGGTGGGGGGGCCGGCTGGGGTCACCCCCAGGGCGGGGGGGCCGGCTGGGGTCACCCCCAGGGCGGCGGCTATAATAAATACAAGCCGGACAAGCCCAAGACCAGCATGAAGCACGTGGCCGGGGCCGCAGCGGCCGGGGCGGTGGTGGGCGGCCTGGGGGGCTACATGCTCGGCAGCGCTATGAGCCGGCCCCCCATGCACTTCGGCAACGACTACGAGGATCGCTACTACCGGGAGAACCAGTACCGCTACCCCAACCAGGTCTACTACCGGCCCGTCGACCAGTACGGCAGCCAGGACGGCTTCGTCCGCGACTGCGTGAACATCACCGTCACCCAGCACACCGTCACCACCACCGAGGGGAAGAACTTCAACGAGACCGACGTCAAGATCATGACCCGCGTCGTGGAGCAGATGTGCGTCAACCAGTACCAGGCCGAGTACCGGGCCCGCTCCGGCGTGACGCTCCTGTCCTCCCCGTCGGCCATCGGCCTCCTCTCCTTCCTGCTCTTCCTGGTGGTGGGCTAGGGCCGGAAAGGCCGGGGGCGGGGGGTCTCCCGGACCTTCCCGCGGAGAGGGAAGACTCCTCGGCGGCCCTTTCCCGTTCTCCTCTCCATCGCCTCTAGGTTAAGCGCTTAGTACGGTGCTCCGAGCATGGTGAACGCCCCCCCCCCCCTTCTCGCTTCAAGCCACGTCCGCTCGGCCCCTGTAACGGGGAGACCTCCCCTCACGCGGCCCCCGTTTGCTCCTCGGGTGGAGTTTCGAGGAGAACGTTGACCGATTATTGGGGGAAAAAAAAAAAGGATCCGTCAGTAGGTCGGCCGTATTTATTGAGCGCTTACCGTGAGCGGGGCACTGTACTAAGCGCGTGGGAGAATCCCAGAAAACAACGTAACAGGCTCTACAGTCCCTCTAGGCCGCTGGGTCGTTGTGGACAGAGAACGTGTCTGTTTGCTGTTGTCTTGTGCTCTCCCGAGCGCTCAGCGCGGTGCTTTGCACCCGGTAAGCGCCCAGTAAATACGATGGAATGAATGGGGAAACTGGCTCCCGCCTCGGTATGGCGGATTTGGCCGAACTGCTCTTGGAACGGCCCCGGCCCTAATTAGGGGGTCTTACGGGGATGAAGCGGGAGGCGGGGAATGGTTTCCGTTTCCTCCGGCCCGTGATTTCCGAGCAGGCCGGTCCATCGTAGGGGATCCCGGCCCCTTCGCCTTTCAGAACCACCTGCCCCGTGCTTAGGGGTGTTTCTGCCCAGCCCGGAGGGAGCCTGTGGGACCCCCACATTGACCAACCCACCTTACTCCTTGGACCCCGTGGAGGGAGGATACCACCACCCCAGAAATCTGCACCCCTTCCCCAAATAGCACCTGAGTACGGATGCTACCAGAAGCCCATCCACTTCCAGGATTAGCTAAACGCCCCCTCTGCCACAGGGGTTTGGGGTGCGCGGCGGGGTACCCCATATCGGATTCGACGGCGGGGTGGCTGTCTTCAGCGATCCTAGACCACCTCGGGTTTGGGAAGGCGCGATTTCCGAAAGGATTCCCCGATAGGGTCGCCGCCCGTTTCGGAATCGAAAAATTCGCCCCCCAGATCCGACGTCACTCCCTCCGCCACAAACGTTATTCTCCAAGGGTTATGGCCACCGAGTGGGCCAGGGCTGGTCTTGGGTGGCCGAAGGAGGCGAATGGATACTGGATTTGCAAAGATGGTGGTCACCTTGTCCCTGACTGTCCCAAGAAAATTTAGGAGAACGTAGAAGACCGGGGCTTTCTCCCTGTCCGTCCAAGACCAGCGAGGGGACCCGGTAAACATCTTAAGATGGATTAGAAGACTGGTACTTTCTCCGTATCCAGCCTGAGACCAGCCAGGGGGCCCGACAAACATCTTAAGATCCATTAGAAGACTGGTACTTTCTCCATATCCAGCCTGAAACCAGCCAGGGGACCCAACAAGCATTTTAAGATCCATTAGAATGGTACTTTCTCCGTATCCAGCCCGAGACCAGCCAGGGGCCCGACAAACATCTTAAGATCCATTAGAAGACCGGTACTTTCTCCGTATCCAGCCTGAGACCACCCAGGGGACCCAATAAACATCTTAAGATCCATTAGAAGAACGGTACTTTCTCCGTATCCAGCCCGAGACCAGCCAGGGGACCCTACAAATATCTTAAGATCCATTAGAAGACCAGTACTTTCTCCGTATCCAGTCTGAAAGCAGCCAGGGGACCCAATAAATATTTTAAGATCCATTAGAAGAATGGTACTTTCTCCATATCCAGCCCGAGACCAGCCAGGGGCCCGACAAACATCTTAAGACCCATTAGAAGACCGGTACTTTCTCCGTATCCAGCCTTAAAGCAGCCAGGGGACCCAACAAACATCTTAAGATCCATTAGAAGAACGGTACTTTCTCCGTATCCAGCCCGAGACCAGCCAGGGGCCCGACAAACATCTTAAGATCCATTAGAAGACCGGTACTTTCTCCGTATCCAGTCTGAAAGCAGCCAGGGGACCCAATAAATACCTTAAGATCCATTAGAAGAATGGTACTTTCTCCATATCCAGCCCGAGACCAGCCAGGGGACCCGCCAAAATCTTAAAATCAATTAGAAGACCGGTACTTTCTCCGTATCCATCCCGAGACCAGCCAGGGGACCCGACAAACATCTTAAAATCAATTAGAAGACCTGTACTTTCTCCATATCCATCCCGAGACCAACCAGGGGGACCCGTTAATCATCTAAAATTCCATTAGAAGACCAGGGCTTTGGGCAGGATGGGAAAAACCAGGAAATTTGATTTAATGCCAACACTAAATCATCCTTAAAGCACTCCAGGAAAATTCAACTCCAAGGGGCGTCGTCTCTCAAAAAGTCAAAAGAGCGTAATTTTGAAAAAGAGGGATTATCGCAGGGTAACGCTTTCCCCTAAATTATTAAGGATCGTAGTTCCTATCTTTTTCGTCGTCACCTGACTTTCAAGGTTCTGTGTACGTAAATATCAGTAGAAAAAAGTCACACGTTTGATCAGAGCAGTTGTCATTACGTGATAAACTGTGCGCGTAACAACAGAATAACTAAAACCCAGGCAGGGAAAGCTAATCTGTTCCGTTCGTGGCCAGGCAACGCCGAAGCAACCCAAACTGCGCTCGTAGGAGGCGGCCTCTGAAAGTGCATGAATTTTGTGCTGTGAGAACATTTTCTATATTTGTAACTTTGCATGTAATATGTTTTGATGTGCAGAAAGTTTTATAAATGTTCACTCTAACGAAAATTAAAGAGAAATAACCGGATGCTAAAGTGCGCGTGCCATTTTTTTTTTTTGTTGGTGGGTAGGGACTGTATATGTTGCAAACTTGTACTTCCCAAGCGCTTAGTACAGTGCTCTGCACACAGTAAGCGCTCAATAAATACGATTGATGATGATGATTTAAACTTGTACTTCCCAAGCGCTTAGTACAGTGCTCTGCACACAGTAAGCGCTCAATAAATACGATTAATGATGATGATTTAAACTTGTACTTCCCAAGTGCTTAGTACAGTGCTCTGCACACAGTAAGCGCTCAATAAATACGATTAATGATGATGATTTAAACTTGTACTTCCCAAGCGCTTAGTACAGTGCTCTGCGCACAGTAAGCGCTCAATAAATACGATTGATTGATTGATTGAGCGCTTACTTTGTGCAGAGCACTGTGCTGAGCGCTTGGGAGAGGACAGTACAATGGTAAACAACAGTAAATGCTGCTTAGAGAAGCAGCGTGGCTCAGTGGAAAGATCACAGGCTGTGGAGTCAGAGGTCCTGGGTTCAAATCCCGACTCCGCCAATTGTCAGCTGTGTGACTTTGGGCAAGTCACTTCACTTCTCTGGGCCTCAGTTACCTCATCTGGAAAATGGGGATTAAGACTGTGAGCCACCCGTGGAACAACCTGATCACCTAGTAACCTCCCTAGCGCTTAGAACAGTGCTTTGCACATAGTAAGCGCTTAATAAATGCCACCATTATTATTAACAGACATATTCCCCAAAAAGGGCTTACATTTTCTGTGAGTCCGTATTTCGTATGGGCCCCCGGGGGGGACACGCCAGGCGGGATCCAAATCAATCAATCAATCAATCATATTTATTGAGCACTTACTGTGTGCAGAGCACTGTACTAAGCGCTTGGGAAGTCCAAGTTGGCAACATATAGAGACAGTCCCTACACAACAGTTGGCTCACAGTCTAGAAGGGGGAGACAGAGAACAAAACCAAACATATTAACAAAATAAAATAAATAGAATAGATATGTACAAGTAAAATAAATAGAGTAATAAATATGTACAAACATATATACATCATCATCAATCGTATTTATTGAGCGCTTACTGTATGCAGAGCACTGTACTAAGCGCTTGGGAAGTCCAAGTTGGCAACATATAGAGACAGTCCCTACACAACAGTTGGCTCACGGTCTAGAAGGGGGAGACAGAGAACAAAACCAAACATATTAACAAAATAAAATAAATAGAATAGATATGTACAAGTAAAATAAATAAATAAATAAATAAATAGAGTAATAAATATGTATAAACATATATACATCATCATCAATCGTATTTATTGAGTGCTTACTGTGTGCAGAGCACTGTACTAAGCGCTTGGGAAGTACAAGTTGGCAACATATAGAGACGGTCCCTACCCAACAGTGGGCTCACAGTCTAGAAGGGGGAGACAGAGAACAAAACCAAACATATTAACAAAATAAAATAAATAGAATAGCTATGTACAAGTAAAATAAATAGAGTAATAAATATGTAGAAACATATATACATCATCATCAATCGTATTTATTGAGCGCTTACTGTGTGCAGAGCACTGTACTAAGCGCTTGGGAAGTACAAGTTGGCAACATCTAGGGACAGTCCCTACCCAACAGTGGGTTCACAGTCTAGAAGGGGGAGACAGAGAACAAAACCAAACATATTAACAAAATATAATAAATAGAATAGATATGTACAAGTAAAATAAATAAATAGAGTAATAAATACGTACAAACATATATACATATATACAGGGGCTGTGGGGAAGGGAAGGAGGTCGCTTGGTACAGTGCTCTGCGCCCAGTGGGCTCTCAATAAATACGATTGATGGACTGATGGGTTGCAATGGGCAAGCCACCAGTACTGGTATGGTTGCAAACTTGGACTTCCCGAGCGCTTAGTACAGTGCTCTGCACACAGTAAGCGCTCAATAAATACGATTGAATGAATCAACTCCTCCGCGCGGCGGGTCTCCGTCCTGGACCCTCAGCGTCTTGAGTTTCCTCCTTCAGTAGTGAAGGGAGATTATACCAGCCTCTCTCAAATATTAATTGGCTAGAGAAGCAGCGTGGCTCAGTGGAAAGAGCCCGGGCATGGGACTCAGAGGTCCTGGGTTCTAATCCCGACTCCTCCACTTAACAGCCGTGTGATCTTGGGCAAGCCACTTCACTTCTCTGGGCCTCAGTGACCTCATCTGTCAAATGGAGATGAAGACCGTCAGCCCTACGTGGGACAACCTGATTACCTTGTATCTCCCCCAGCGCTTAGAACAGTGCTTGGCACATAGTAAGTGCTTAACAACTACCATTATTATTATCATTCTCTGTGCCTCAGTTACCTCAGCTGTAACATAGGCTCAGCACATAGTAAGTGCTTAATAAGTACCGTAATTATTATTACTATAATTATTATTTCGTACCTGCCCCAGGGCTTAGAACAGTGCTTGGCACATAGTAGGCGCTTAATAAGTAACGTCATTATTATTACTATAATTATTATTTCGTGTCTACCACGGCTTAGAACAGTGCTTGGCACATACTAGGAGCTTAATAAGTACCGTAAATACTATTACTATGATTATTATTTCATATCCACCCCAGGGCTTAGAACAGTGCTTGACACATAGTAGGCGCTTAATAAGTACTGTAATTATTATTACTATAATTATTATTTCGCATCTACCCCAGGGCTTAGAACAATGCTTGGCACATAGTAGGTGCTTAATAAGTACTGTAATTATTATTACTATAATTTTTATTTCGTATCTACCCCAGGGCTTAGAACAGTGCTTGGCACATAGTAGAAGCTTAATAAGTACCGTAAATATCATTACTATGATTCTTATTTCGTATCTACCTCAGGGCTTAGACCAGTGCTTGGCACATAGTAGGTGCTTAATAAGCACCGTAATTATTATTAGTATAATTATTATCTTGTATCTACCCAAGGGCTTAGAACAGTGCTTGGCACATAGTAGGTGCTTAATAAGTACCGTAATTATTATTACTATAATTATTATCTTGTATCTACCCCAGGGCTTAGAACAGTGCTTGGCACGTAGTAGGAGCTTAATAAGTAGCGTAAATATTATTACTATGATTGTTATTTCGTATCTACCCCAGGGCTTAGAACAGTGCTTGGCACATAGTAGGAGCTTAATAAGTACCGTAAATATTATTACTATAATTATTATTTCGCATCTACCCCAGGGCTTAGAACAGTGCTTGGCACATAGTAGGAGCTTAATAAGTACCGTAAATATTATTACTATAATTATTATTTCGTATCTACCCCAGGCCTTAGAACAGTGCTTGCCACATAGTAGGCGCTTAATAAGTACCGTAAATATTATTGCTATGATTAGTATTTCATATCTACCCCAGGGCTGAGACCAGTGCTTGGCACAGAGTAGGAGCTTAATAAGCACCGTAAATATTATTACTATGACTATTATTTCGTATCTACCCCTGGGCTTAGAACAGTGCTTGACACATAGTAGGCGCTTAATAAGTACCGTAATTATTATTACTATAATTATTATCTTGTTTCTACCCCAGGGCTTAGAACAGTACTTGGCACATAGTAGGTGCTTAATAAGTACCATAATTTTTATTACTATAATTATTATTTCGTATCTACCCCAGGGCTTAGAACAGTGCTTGGCACATAGTAGGTGCTTAATAAGTACCGTAATTATTATTACTATGATTATTATTTCGTATCTACCCAAGGACTTAGAACAGTGCTTGGCACATAGTAGGTGCTTAATAAGTACTGTAATTATTATTACTATGATTATTATTTCGTATCTACCCCAGAGCTTAGAACAGTGCTTGGCACATAGTAGGTGCTTAATAAGTACCGTAAATATCATTACTATGATTATTATTTCATATCTACCCCAGGGCTTAGAACAGTGCTTGGCACATAGTAGGTGCTTAATAAGTACCGTAAATATCATTACTATGATTATTATTTCATATCTACCCCATGGCTTAGAACAGTGCTTGACACATTGTAGGTGCTTAATAAGCACCGTAATTATTATTACTATAGGTATTATCTTGTATCTACCCCAGGGCTTAGAACAGTGCTTGACACATAGTAGGTGCTTAATAAGTACCGTAATTATTATTACTATAATTATTATCTTGTTTCTACCCCAGGGCTTAGAACAGTGCTTGACACATAGTAGGTGCTTAATAAGTACCGTAATTATTATTACTATAATTATTATTTCGTATCTACCCAAGGACTTGGAACAGTGCTTGACTCATAGTAGGAGCTTAATAAGTACCGTAAATATTATTACTATGATTATTATTTCGTATCTACCCCAGGGCTTTGAACAGTGCTTGGCACATAGTAGGAGCTTAATAAGTACCGTAATTATTATTACTATAATTATTATTTCGTATCTACCCCAGGGCTGAGACCAGTGCTTGGCACATAGTAGGAGCTTAATAAGTACCGTAAATATCATTACTATGATTATTATTTCGTATCTATCCCAGGGCTTAGAACAGTGCTTGACACATAGTAGGTGCTTAATAAGGACCGTGATTATTATTACTATAAGTATTATCTTGTATCTACCCAAGTGCTTAGAACAGTGCTTGACACATAGTAGGCGCTTAATAAGTACTGTAATTATTATTACTATAATTATTATCTTGTATCTACCCAAAGGCTTAGAACGGTGCTTGGCACATAGTAGGCACTTAATAAGTACCATAATTATTATTACTGTAATTATTATCTTGTATCTCCCAAGGGCTTAGAACAGTGCTTGACACATAGTAGGCGCTTAATAAGTACCGTAATTATTATTACCATAATTATTATTTCGTATCTACCTAAGGGCTTAGAACAGTGCTTGGCACATAGTAGGCACTTAATAAGTACCATAATTATTATTATAATTATTATCTTGTATCTACCCAAGGGCTTAGAACAGTGCTTGGCACATAGTAGGTGCTTAATAAGCACTGTAATTCTTATTACTATAATTATTATCTTGTATCTACCCAAGGGCTTAGAACAGTGCTTGACACATAGTAGGAGCTTCATAAGCACCGTAATTATTATTACTATAAGTATTATCTTGTATCTACCCAAGGGCTTAGAACAGTGCTTGACACATAGTAGGTGCTTAATAAGTACCGTAATTATTATTACTATAATTATTATTTCTTATCTACCCAAGGGCTTAGGACAGTCCTTGGCACATAGTAGGAGCTTAATAAGTACCGTAATTATTATTACTATAATTATTATTTCGTATCTACTCCAGGGCTTATAACGGTGCTTGACTCATAGTAGGTGCTTAATAAGCACCATAATTATTATTACTATGATTATTATTTCATATCTGTCCCAGGGCTTAGAACAGTGCTTGGCACATAGTAGGTCCTTAATAATACCGTAATTATTATTACTATAATTATTATCTTGTATCTATCCCAGGGCTTAGAACAGTGCTTGACACATAGTAGGTGCTTAATAAGTACCGTAATCATTATTACCCTAATTATTATTTCGTATCTACCCCAGGGCTTAGAACAGTGCTTGGCACATAGTAGGCACTTAATAAGTACCATAATTATTATTACTATAATTATTATCTTGTATCTACCCAAGGGCTTAGAACAGTGCTTGGAACATAGTAGGTGCTTAATAAGCACCGTAATTATTATTACTATAATTATTATCTTGTATCTCCCCAAGGGCTTAGAACAGTGCTTGGCACATAGTAGGAGCTTAATAAGTACCGTAAATATTATTACTATGATTATTATTTCGTATCTACCCCAGGGCTTTGAACAGTGCTTGGCACATAGTAGGAGCTTAATAAGTACCATAATTATTATTACTATAATTATTATTTCATATCTACCCCAGGGCTGAGACCAGTGCTTGGCACATAGTAGGAGCTTAATAAGTACCGTAAATATTATTACGATGATTATTATTTCGTATCTACCTTAGAACAGTGCTTAGAACAGGGCTTAGAACAGTGCTTGACACATAGTAGGTGCTTAATAAGCACCGTAATTATTATTACTATAAGCATTATCTTGTTACTATAATTATTATTATTATAATTATTACTAACAAATTGCGGAGGTCACTACATGATAACCAGGACAGTCGCGGTCCCGGTCCCACACGAGGCTCCCCGCCTAACTCGGAGGGAGAACGGGGATCGTGGCCCCATTTTACAGGTGAGGAAACCGAGGCACGTGCAGGTGAAAAGACTTGCCCGGGGTTGCTCAGCAGGCAAGGGGCAGAGTCAGAATTCGAACCCAGGTCCTCTGACGCCCAGGCCTGGGCTGTTTCCACTAGGCCATCAGGGACTATGTCCAACCCCGTTACCTTGTATCTACCCCGGCGCTTCGTACAGTGTCTGGACACAGTAAGCGCTTAACAAATACCATTATTATTATCATCATTGCTATTAATCAATCTATCAATCATATTTATTGAGCGCTTACTGTGTGCAGAGCACTGTACTAAGCGCTTGGGAAGTACAAGTTGGCAACATATAGAGGCAGTCCCTACCCAACAGTGGGCTCACAGTCTAAAAGACTTATTATTATTTTGTCCCCGAGATGCTATTTCAATCTATCAATTCATATTTTTTTTATTTCTTTCATAATATTTGTTGAACTCCTACTATGCGCCAAGCACCATTTTAAGATCTGGGGTAGATACAAGCTCGTTGTGGGCAGAGAATGTGTCCGTTTACTGTTATATTCTACTCTCTCCAGTGCTTAGTACAGGGTTTTGCACAAGGTAAGTGCTCAGTAAATCAATCAATCAATCAACCAATTGTATTTATTGAGCGCTTACTGTGTGCAGAGCATTGTACTAAGCGCTTGGGAAGCACAAGTTGGCAACATATAGAGACAGTCCCTACCCAACAGTGGGCTCACAGTCTAAAAAGGGGGAGACAGAGAACAAAATCAAAACATACTAACAAAATAAAATAAATACAATAGATATGTACAAGTAAAATAAAGTAAATATGATTGAATGAATGAATGAATGAAGCGGATTCAATCGTATCTATTGAGCGCTCATTGTGTGCAGAGTAAAATAGAGTTAAAAAAAAGTAAACTAAATTTTAAAAATAGAGTAAAATAGAGTAGTAAATATGTACAAGTAAAATAAAATATGTACAAGTAAAATAAATAATCAGATTGGACACAGTTCATGGCTCACAGTCTTATTCCCCATTTGACAATCAATCAATCAATCAATCGTATTTATTGAGCGCTTACTGTGTGCAGAGCACTGTACTAAGCGCTTGGGAAGTCCAAGTTGGCAACATATCGAGACAGTCCCTACCCAACAGTGGGCTCACAGTCTAGAAGGGGGAGATGGAGAACAAAACCAAAACATACTAACAAAATAAAATAAATAGAATAGATATGTACAAGTAAAATAAAGTCAATACGATTGAATGAATGAATGAATGAAGCGGATTCAATCATATCTATTGAGCGCTCACTGTGTGCAGAGTAAAATAGAGTAAAAAAGGTAAAATAAAATAAACTAAATTTTAAAAATAGAGTAAAATAGAGTAGTAAATATGTACAAGTAAAATAAAATATGTACAAGTAAAATAAATAATCGGATTGGACACAGTTCATGGCTCACAGTCTTATTCCCCATTTGACAATCAATCAATCAATCATATTTATTGAGCACTTACTGTGTGCAGAGCACTGTACTAAGCGCTTGGGAAGTACAAGTTGGCAACATATAGAGACAGTCCCTACACAACAGTGGGCTCACAGTCTAGAAGGGGGAGACAGAAAACAAAACCAAACATATTAACAAAATAAAATAAATAGAATAGATATGTACAAGTAAAATAAAGTCAATACAATTGAATGAATGAATGAATGAAGCGGATTCAATCGTATCTATTGAGCGCTCACTGTGTGCAGAGTAAAATAGAGTAAAAAAAAGTAAAATAAAGTAAACTAAATTTTAAAAATAGAGTAAAATAGAGTAGTAAATATGTACAAGTAAAATAAAATATGTACAAGTAAAATATATAATCAGATTGGACACAGTTCATGGCTCACAGTCTTATTCCCCATTTGACAATCAATCAACCAATCAATCGTATTTATTGAGCGCTTACTGTGTGCAGAGCACTGTACTAAGCGCTTGGGAAGTACAAGTTGGCAACATATAGAGACGGTCCCTACCCAACAGTGGGCTCACAGTCTAGAAGGGGGAGATGGAGAACAAAACCAAAACATACTAACAAAATAAAATAAATAGAATAGATATGTACAAGTAAAATAAAGTCAATACGATTGAATGAATGAATGAATGAAGCGGATTCAATCATATCTATTGAGCGCTCACTGTGTGCAGAGTAAAATAGAGTAAAAAAGGTAAAATAAAGTAAACTAAATTTTAAAAATAGAGTAAAATAGAGTAGTAAATATGTACAAGTAAAATAAAATATGTACAAGTAAAATAAATAATCTGATTGGACACAGTTCATGGCTCACAGTCTTATTCCCCATTTGACAATCAATCAATCAATCATATTTATTGAGCACTTACTGTGTGCAGAGCACTGTACTAAGCGCTTGGGAAGTACAAGTTGGCAACATATAGAGACAGTCCCTACCCAACAGTGGGCTCACAGTCTAGAAGGGGGAGACAGAAAACAAAACCAAACATATTAACAAAATAAAATAAATAGAATAGATATGTACAAGTAAAATAAAGTCAATACGATTGAATGAATGAATGAATGAATGAAGTGGATTCAATCGTATCTATTGAGCGCTCACTGTGTGCAGAGTAAAATAGAGTAAAAAAAAGTAAAATAAAGTAAACTAAATTTTAAAAATAGAGTAAAATAGAGTAGTAAATATGTACAAGTAAAATAAAATATGTACAAGTAAAATATATAATCGGATTGGACACAGTTCATGGCTCACAGTCTTATTCCCCATTTGACAATCAATCAATCAATCAATCGTATTTATTGAGCGCTTACTGTGTGCAGAGCACTGTACTAAGCGCTTGGGAAGTACAAGTTGGCAACATATAGAGACGGTCCCTACCCAACAGTGGGCTCACAGTCTAAAAAGGGGAAGACAGAGAACAAAACCAAAACATACTAACAAAATAAATAGAATAGATATGTACAAGTAAAATAAATAGAGTAATAAATATGTACAAACATATATACATATATACAATAATAACAATGACAATATTATTATTGACAATAATAATAATAATAATAATGGAATTTATTAAGCGCTTACTGTGTGCAAAGCACTGTTCTAAGCGCTGGGGGGATACAAGGTGATCAGGTTGTCCCACGTGGGGCTCACAATCTTAGTCCCCATTTTCCAGATGAGGTAACCAAGGCCCAGAGAAGTGAAGTGACTTGCCCAAAGTCACACAGCTGACAATTGGCGGAGCCGGGATTTGAACTCAGGACCACTGACTCCAAAGCGCGTGCTCTTTCCGCTGAGCCACGCTGCTTCTCTAAGCAGATGAGGGAACTGAGGCCCAGAGAAGTGAAGTGACTTGCTCAAGGTCACACAGCAGACCAGTGGCAGAGCCACTGACACCCAGAAGTCAGGTCCTTCTGATTCCCAGACCCAAGCTCTAACCATCGGGCCATGCCGCTTCTCTTATTAATCAATCAATCAATCAATCCTATTTATTGAGCGCTTACTGTGTGCAGAGCACTGGACTGAGCCCTTGGGAGAGAACAATTAGTACAATATAATGGAGTTGGTTGGTGTGTGACTTTGGGCAAGTCACTTCACTTCTCTGGGCCTCAGTTATTTCATCTGTAAAATGGGGATTAAGACAGAGCCCCACGTGGGACAACCTGATCACCTTGTATCCCCCCAGCGCTTAGAACAGTGCTTGGCACATAGTAAACGCTTAACAAATACCATAGTTCATTTGATCGTATTTATTGAGCACTAACTGTGTGCCGAGCACTGTACTAAGCGCTTGGAAAGTACAAGTTTTATGATTATTACATTCTCTGCCCAAAAGGAGTTTATAGTTTAGTGGAGTTTATGGTCTACTAGATCTGTGTACACATAATAATCATAATTATGGTATTAGTTAAGTGCTTACTATGTGTTAAGCACTGTTCTAAGCACGGGGGTGGATACGAGCTAATCACAGTCCCTGTCCCACATGGGGCTCACAAGCTTCATCCCCATTTTGCAGATGAGGGAACCGAGGCCCAGAATAATAATACTAATAATGGCATTTATTAAGCACTTACTATGTGCAAAACACAGTTCTAAGCGCTGGGGAGGTTACAAGGTGATCAGGTTGTCCCCTGGGGGGCTCACAGTCTTCATCCCCATTTTCCAGATGAGGGAACTGAGTCACAGAGAAGTGAAGTGACTTGCCCAAAGTCACACAACTGATAAGTGGTGGAGCCGGGATCTGAACTCATGACCTCTGACTCCAAAGCCCGGGCTCTTTCCACTGAGCCACTCTGCTTGCTGAGGCACAGAGTAGTGAAGTGACTTGCCTAAGGTCACCCAGCAGACAAGTGGCGGAGGCAGGATTAGAACTCACGTCCTTCCGACTCCCAGGATCGGGCGCTAGCCGCTTGGCCACGCCGTTCTCATCTCCCAGTCATCCAGACAGCAGTGGAGGTAGAAGGGGCAGGGATAATAATAATAATAATAATAATAATAATAATAATAATAATAATGGCATTTATTAAGCGCTTACTATGTGCAAAGCACCGTTCTAAGAGCTGGGGAGTTTACAAGGTGATGATGATGATGATGGTATTTATTAAGCGCTTTCTATGTGCAAAGCACTGTTCTAAGCACTGGGGAGGTTACAACGTGATCAAGTTGTCCCACCGGGGGTTCACAATTTTAATCCCCATTTTATAATAATAATAATAATAATAATAATGGCATTTGTTAAGCACGTACTATGTGCAAAGCACTGTTCTAAGCGCCGGGGGGGGATCCAACGTGATCAGGTTGTCCCACGTGGGGCTCGCAGTAAATCCCCATTTTCCAGATGAGGTAACTGAGGCTCAGAGAAGTGAAGTGACTTGCCCAAGGTCACACAGCAGACAGGCGGGGGAGCCGGGATTTGAACCCAGGACCTCTGACTCCAAAGCCCAGGCTCTTTCCACTGAGCCACACCGCTTCAGATTTTTTTCAGATTCATTTTCCAGATGAGTTAACTGAGGCCCAGAGAAGTGAAGTGACTTGCCCAAAGTCACACAGCTGACACGTGGCGGAGCCGGGATTTGAACCCAGGACCTCTGACTCCAAAGCCCAGGCTCTTTCCACTGAGCCACGCCGCTTCAGATTTTTTTCAGATTCATTTTACAGATGAGTTAACTGAGGCCCAGAGAAGTGAAGTGACTTGCCCAAAGTCACACAGCTGACACGTGGCGGAGCCGGGATTTGAACCCAGGACCTCTGACTCCAAAGCCCGGGCTCTTTCCACTGAGCCACGCTGGGTCTCCCGCCTTCCTCCCTTCGCCCTCTGATCTCCAAGGACTCCGAGAGGCGGCCTTCCCACACTGAGCCCCCTCCTTCCTCTCCATCCTTCCCTTCCCCACAGCCCCTGTATATATGTATATATGTTTGTACATATTTATTACTCTATTTATTGATTTATTTATTTTACTTGTACATATCTATTCTATTGATTTTATTTTGTTAGTATGTTTGGTTTTGTTCTCTGTCTCCCCCTTTTAGACTGTGAGCCCACTGGTGGGTAGGGACTGTCTCTATATGTTGCCAATTTGTACTTCCCAAGCGCTTAGTACAGTGCTCTGCACGTAGTATGCAGAGCATACTATGGTTGTACATATTTATTACTATGGTTGTACATATTTATTACTCTATTTATTTATTTATTTTACTTGTACATTTCTATCCTATTTATTTTATTCTGTTGGTATGTTTGGTTCTGTTCTCTGTCTCCCCCTTTTAGACTGTGAGCCCACCGTTGGGTAGGGACTGTCTCTATGTGTTGCCAATTTGTACTTCCCAAGCGCTTAGTACAGTGCTCTGCACATAGTAAGCGCTCAATAAATACGATTGATTGATTGATTGATTGATAGTAAGCGCTCAATAAATATGATTGATGATGATGATGATGGTGGCCTGATGAGCCCACTGTTGGGTCAGGACCGTCTCTATATGTTGCCAACTTGTACTTCCCAAGCGCTTAGTACAGTGCTCTGCACACAGTAAGCGCTCAATAAATACGATTGATGTTGATGATTTCCTCCAACGGATGTTGGCCCGTTGGCTAGAGAAATGTTTCTTCGGCCTTCACCCTGGAGACCCCATTGCATCACCTCGTTCCTGAGGGGCGAGAAACAGCCTGCGTAAACAACTCATAATTACAATTCTTTATTCAGGCCAAGGATTTCATTCATTCATTCATTCAATCGTATTTATTGAGCGCTTACTGTGTGCAGAGCACTGGACTAAGCGCTCGGGAAGTCCAAGTTGGCAACATCTAGAGATGGTCCCTACCCAACAGTGGGCTCACAGTCTAGAAGGGGGAGACAGACGACAAAGCAAAACATATTAACCAAATAAAATAAATAGAATAAATATGTACAAATAAAATAAATGAATAGAGTAATAAATGCATACAAACATATATACATATATACAGGTGCTGTTGGGAGGGGGAGGAGGAGTGGAAAGAGCCCGGGCTTTGGAGTCAGTGGTCATGGATTCAAATCCCAGGTCCGCCAATTGTCATCATCATCATCATCATCAATTGTATTTATTGAGCGCTTACTATGTGCAGAGCACTGTACTAAGCGCTTGGGAAGTACAAATTGGCAACATCTAGAGACAGTCCCTACCCAACAGCGGGCTCACAGTCTAAAAGGGGGAGACGGAGAACAAAACCAAACATACTAACAAAATAAAATACATAGAATAGATATGTACAAGTAAAATAAATAAATAAATAAATAGAGTAATAAATATGTACAAACATATCATGGATTCAAATCCCGGCTCCGCCACTTGTTACCTGTGTGACTTTGGGCAAGTCACTTCACTTCTCTGTGACTCAGTGACCTCATCTGGAAAATGGGGATTGACTGTGAGCCCCCCGTGGGACAACCTGATCACCTTGTAATAATAATAATAGCATTTATTAAGTGCTTACTATGTGCAAAGCACTGTTCTAAGCGCTGGGGAGGTTACAAGGCGATCAGGTTGTCCCACGGGGGGCTCACAGTCTTAATCCCCATTTTACAGATGAGGTAACTGAGGCCCAGAGAAGTGAAGTGACTTGCCCAAAGTCACACAGGTAACAAGTGGCAGAGCTGGGATTTGAACCCATGACCTCTGACTCCAAAGCCCGTACTCTTCCCTTTGAGCCACGCTGCTTCTGCTTGTAGCCTCCCCAGTGCTTAGAACAGTGCTTTGCACATAATAAGTGCTTAATAAATGCCATCATTATAATTATTGTCATTATTATTAAGAAACTAATAATAATAATGGTATTTGTTAAACGCTTACTATGTGCCAAGCATTGTTCTAAACTGTTCTAAACACTGTTCTAGAGAAGCAGCGTGGCTCAGTGGAAAGAGCCCGGGCTTGGGAGTCAGAGGTCCTGGGTTCTAATGCAGACTCTGCCATTAAGCCGTGTGATTTGGGCAAGTCACTCAACTTCTCTGGGCCTCAGTCCCCTCATCTGTAAAATGAGGATTAAGACCGTGAGCCCCAGGTGGGACAACCTGATCACCTTGTATCCCCCCCGCGCTTAGAATAGTGCTTTGCACATAGTGAGTGCGTAACAAATGCCATCATTTGTTACTGAGCCCCCTCCTTCCTCTCCCCCTCTTTCCCCTCCTCATCCCCTCCGCCTTACCTCCTTCCCCTCCCCACAGCACCTGTATATATGTATATATGTTTGTATATATGTTTGTATATATGCTTATATCATTAACAAAATTAAATCCATCAGGTCCGACCTCCCCAAAGTCACTCCCCCCCCCCTTCCCCAACCCCCCGGCTCTCAACACCCTCTGCTACTCTCCCATCCTTCCCAGCAGTGTCCTCAGAGGAGCTCTCCTCCCTCCTCTCAAGTGCTACTCCGGCCACCTGTGCTTCTGACCCCATTCCCTCTCATCTCATGAAATCTCTCGCTCCATCCCTTCTCCCCTCCTTAACTGCCATCTTCAACCGCTCACTCTCCACTGGTTCCTTCCCCTCTGCCTTCAAACATGCCCATGTCTCTCCCATCCTAAAAAACCCTCTCTTGCCCCCACCTCACCTTCTAGTTATCGCCCCATATCCCTCCTACCATTCCTTTCCAAACTCCTTGAACGAGTCGTCTACACGCACTGCCTCGAATTCCTCAACAGCAACTCTCTCCTCAACCCCCTCCAGTCTGGCTTCCGTCCCCTACATTCCACGGAAACTGCCCTCTCAAAGATCACCAATGACCTCCTGCTTGCCAAATCCAACGTCTCATACTCCATCCTAATCCTCCTCGACCTCTCAGCTGCCTTCGACACTGTGGCCCACCCCCTCCTCCTCAACACGCTATCCGACCTTGGCTTCACAGACTCCGTCCTCTCCTGGTTCTCCTCTTACCTCTCCGGTCGTTCATTCTCAGTCTCTTTTGCAGGCTCCTCCTCCCCCTCCCATCCCCTTACTGTGGGGGTTCCCCAAGGTTCAGTGCTTGGTCCCCTTCTGTTCTCGATCTACACGCACTCCCTTGGTGACCTCATTCGCTTCCACGGCTTCAACTATCATCTCTACGCTGATGACACCCAGATCTCCATCTCTGCCCCTGCTCTCTCCCCCTCTCTCCAAGCTCGCATCTCCTCCTGCCTTCAGGACATCGCCATCTGGATGTCTGCCCGCCACCTCAAACTCAACTTGTCCAAGACGGAACTCCTTGTCTTCCCTCCCAAAACACCCGGTGGCCAACGGGACCAGGGGGCTGTCTTTATGTTGTCAACTTGTACTTCCCAAGCGCTTAGTACAGTGCTCTGCACATAGTAAGAGCTCAATAAATACAATTGATTGATTGATTGATTGACCAGAGAGGCCTTTGTGAGGGGCTGCGTCGATGCCACACACGAGGCCAACCTGACGGGCAGTGGGAACTCCAGCGATGTCCCCATCCGGGTGCTCCTGAGGCTTGTCGAAGCGCTCTGTCCCTGCCGGGCCTGCCCACCATGCTCGTCCTGAGGATCCTCGGCCACCTCGGGGTGGAGTGACCTCTGCTCCCGTGCCCCCGCTAGCCGGCGGGACGGGCCAACGTCCCTCAGGCCTAGTACAGTGCTTTGCACACAGTAAGCACTCAATAAATAAGCACTCAAGCTCTCATCCTATCCTGTCTGGACTCCTGCATCAGCCTTCTCTCTGATCTCCCATCCTCGTGTCTCTCCCCAGTCAATCAATCAATCATATTTATTGAGCGCTTACTGTGTGCAGAGCACTGTACTAAGCGCTTGGGAAGTACAAGTTGGCAACATATAGAGACAGTCCCTACCCAACAGTGGGCTCACAGTCTAGAAGGGGGAAACAGAGAACAAAACCAAACATACTAACAAAATAAAATAAATAGAACAGATACGTACAAGTAAAATAAATAAATAAATAGAGTAATAAATATGTACACACATATATACAGGTGCTGTGGGGAAGGGAAGGAGGTAAGCTGAGGGGGATGAAGAGGGGGATGAGGGAGAGAGGAAGGAAGGGGCTGAGTGTGGGAAGGCCTCCTGGAGGAGGTGAGCTCTCAGTAGGGCCTGGAAGGGAGGAAGAGAGCTAGCTTGGCGGATGGGCAGAGGGAGGGCACTCCGGGCCCGGGGGAGGACGTGGGCCAGGGGTTGATGGCGGGACAGGAGAGAACGAGGCCTAACGGGGAGGAGATTAGCAGTGGCAGAGGAGCGGAGGGTGCGGGCTGGGCTGGAGAAGGACAGAAGGGAGGTGAGGTAGGAGGGGGCCAGGGGATGGATGGATGGACGGCCTGGAAGCCCAGGGTGAGGAGTTTCTGCCTGATGCACAGATTGATTGGTAGCCACCGGAGATTTTTGAGGAAGGGAGTAACATGCACTTCAATCCATACTTCATGCTGCTGCCCATACAGTGCTCTGCACACAATGACTGTAAACTCTTTGAGGACCAGGATGTGGTCTTCTAACTTCCCAGCGTTTAGTACAGTGCTCTGCCCACAATAGACAGTAAACTCTTTGAGGACCAGGAGTGTCTTCTAAGTTTCCAAGTGTTTAGTACAGTGCTCTGCATGCAATAGTCTATAAACTCTTTGAAGACCAGGACTGTGTCTACTAAATTCCCAAGCATTTAGTACAGTGCTCTGCCCACAATTGACTGTAAACTCTTTGAGGACCAGGACGGTCTTCTAGGTTCCCAAGTGTTTAGTATAGTGCTCTGCATATGATGGTTGTAAACCCTCTGAAGACCAGGACTGTGTCTTCTAAGTTCCCAAGCGTTTAGTACAGTGCTCTGCGTGTGATAGACTGTAAACTCTTTGAGGACCAGGACTGTGTCTACTAAATTCCCAAGCGTTTAGTACAGTGCTCCACCCACAATAGATTGTAAAACTCTTTGAGGACCAGGACTGTGTCTTCTTCTAGACTGTGAGCCCACTGATGGGTAGGGACCGTCTCTATATATTGCCAACTTGTACTTCCCAAGCGCTTAGTACAGTGCTCTGCACACAGTAAGCGCTCAATAAATACGATTGATTGATTGATTCTAACTTCCCAAGCATTTAGTGCAGTGCTCCGCACACAGTGGACTGTAAACTTTTTGAGGACCGGAACTGCGTTTATGAACTCTATCGTATTGTTCTTTCCCAAGCGTTTAGTACAGTAGACTGAAACTCTTGAAAGACCGTGACTGTATCTATGACGTTCTCTCTTAAGCGTTTAGTACAGTGCTCCGCACACGATGGACTGTAAACTCTTAGAGGACCAGGGCTGTGTCTGTGAAATCTATCGTACTGTGCTCTCCCAAATGTTTAGTACAGTGCTCTGTACCCAGTAGATGATAAACAGAGGACTTGGACTGTGTCTATGAATTCTATTCTTTTGTTCTCTTCCAAGCGTCTAGTACAGTGTTCTGCACACAGTAGCTGGTAAACTCTTAGAAGACAGGGGCCATGTCTACCAACTCAGCAGTGTGGCTCAGTGGAAAGATCCCAGGCCTGGGAATCAGAGGTTGTGGATTCTCATCCCGGCTCCGCCACTTGCCTGCTGTGTGACTTTGGGCAAATCACTTCACTTCTCTGGGCCTCAGTTCCCTCATCTGTAAAATGGGGATGAAGACTGTGAGCCCCACACGGGACAGGGGTCTGTGTCCAACCTAACTTGTATCTTCCCCAGCGCTTAGAACAGTGCTTCGCACACAGTAAGTGCTTAACAAATAATAATAATAATGATGGCAGGGAGAAAAGGGAAAAGAAAGGGGTTGAGCTGGGAGAGGCGGAAGGGGAAGGGGTGGGAGAGAGTAAAGGGAAAGGGAAGAGAAGCAGCGTGGCTCAGTGGAAAGAGTCCAGGCTTTGGAGTCAGAGGTCACGGGTTCAAATCCCGGCTCTGCCAATTGTCAGCTGTGTGACTTTGGGCAAGTCACTTCACTTCTCTGGGCTTCAGTTCCCTCATCTGGAAAATGGGGATGAAGACTGTGAGCCCCTGTGGGACAACCTGATCACCTTGTAACCTCCCCAGCACTTAGAACAGTGTTTTGCACATAGTAAGCGCTTAATAAATGTCATTATTATTATTAAGAGAAAGGGGAAGAGATGGGAGAGGGAGGGGAACGGGAAGGAGAGAGGGGAAGGGGGAGATGCAGAACAGACACACTGGAAAGATGCAGACAGACCAATTCCCCCCATCCCGCTGGCCAGGCCAGGATGGTGAGCAGGGAATATTTCTATTTTTTGCTACATTATCCTCTTCCAATCAATCAATCAATAAGGCGTATTTATTGAGCGCTTACTGTGTGCAGAGCACTGTACCAAGTGCTTGGGAAGTCCAAGTTGGCAACATATAGAGACGGTCCCTACCCAACAGTGGGCTCACAGTCTGCACACACTAAGTGCTCAATAAATGATGCTGAGGGTATTTGTTAACTGCTTACTATGTGCCAAGTACTGTTCTAAGCGCTGGGGGAGATACAAGGTAATCAGGTTGTCCCCTGTGGGGCTCGCAGGCTCCATCCCCATTTTACAAATATGGGAACTGAGGCCCAGAGAAGTGAAGTGATTTGCCCAAAGTCACCCAGCTGACAAGTGGCGGAGCCGGGATGAAAATCCACAAGCTCTGATCCCCAGGCCTGGGATCTTTCCACTGAGCCACGCTGCTGAGTTCATTCATTCATTCAATCATATTTATTGAGCGCTTACTGTGTGCAGAGCACTGTACTAAGCGCTTGGGAAGTCCAAGTTGGCAACATATAGAGACGGTCCCTACCCAACAGCAGGCTCACAGTCTAGAAGGGGGAGACAGAGAACAAAACAAAACGTATTAACAAAATAAATAGAATAAATATGTGCAAGTAAAATAAATAAATAGAGTAATAAATCCGTACAAACATATATACATATATACAGGTGCTGTGGGGAAGGGAAGGAGGTAAGGCAGGGGGGATGAAAAGGGGGAGGAGGGGGAGAGGAAGGAGGGGGCTCAGTCTGGAAAGGCCTCCTGGAGGAGGTGAGCTCTCACCTAGACATGGCCCTTGTCCTCTATTCATTCATTCATTCATTCAGTCGTATTTATTGAGCACTTACAGTGTGCAGAGCACTGTACTAAGCGCTTGGGAAGTCCAAGTTGGCAACATATAGAGACGGTCCCTACCCAACAGTGGGCTCACAGTCTAGAAGGGGGAGACAGAGAACAAAACAAAACATATTAACACAATAAAATAAATAGAATATTCATTCATTCAATCATATTTATTGAGCGCTTACTGTGTGCAGAGCACTGTACTAAGCGCTTGGGAAGTCCAAGTTGGCAACATCTAGAGACAGTCCCTATCCAACAGTGGGCTCACAGTTTAGAAGGGGGAGACAGAGAACAAAACAAAACATATTAACAAAATAAAATGAATAAATATGTGCAAGTAAAATAAATAGAGTAATAAATACATACAAACATATATACAGCTATACAGGTGCTGTGGGGAAGGGAAGGAGGTAAGGCAGGGGGGATGGAGGGGGGGAGGGGGAGAGGAAGGAGGGGGCTCAGTCTGGGAAGGCCTCCTGGAGGAGGTGAGCTCTCACCTAGACATGGCCCCTGTCCTCTAACCACTGAGCCAGGCTGCTCCCACAAATAAAAATTAACTGATGGCCTGAAAGGGAGAGGGAAGGATAAACAGGCTTCCCCCGCTCCAGAACGTAGTCTGGACGTAGTTACATGTCCAAGACTGCACTCCTTGTCTTCCCCCCCAAAACCCTGCACACAGTAAGCGCTCAATAAATACGATTGATTGATTGATAGTAAGGGCTTAGCAAATGCCAACATCATCATCATCATCAACCCCACTTCAGTTGGAAAGGAAGAGTCGTCAGAGAGAAACGGGGAATCGTGGAAGGCTCCGGGGTGGGGAGAGTGGACACAGGACCCGGCCCGCCCCCCGACCCTGGAAATCGCGGGGTCCTCCCACCCTCCTCCGACTCCCCAGAGCTCGTCCAGGGGGCAGAGGTCACAGGCCGGGGGGCTGCCCGCCTCCACCACAACGACCCATTTCACGGTGGGCCTTCGTCCCGAGAGGTGGGCGTCCCAAATACTTGGGCCTAGAAACGCCCGCCACACTCCAGGCTTCAAGGTCAAGGTTGGCAGGCCCAGTTGGCCTTTATTGAGCGCTTTCCGCGTGCAGACATTCATTCATTCATTCATTCAATTGTATTTATTGAGCACTTACTGTGTGCAGAGCACTGTACTAAGCGCTTGGGAAGTACAAGTTGGCAACATAGAGAGACGGTCCCTACCCAACAGTGGGCTCACAGACTAGAAGGGGGAGACAGAGAACAAAACAAAACAGATTAACAAAATAAAATAAATAGAATACATACATACAAATAAAATAAATAGAGTAATAAATACGTACAAACATATATCCATATATACAGGTGCTGTGGGGAGGGGAATTAGGTTAGGCCGGTGGGATGGGGAGGGGGAGGAGGGGGAGAGGAAAGAGGGGGCTCAGTGTGGGAAGGTCTCCTGGAGGAGGTGAGCTCTCAGTAGGGCTTTGAAGGGAGGTAGAGAGAGCACTGGACTAAGCGCTTGGAAGAGTAAGACAGAACAATATAACTGAAACGCTCCCCGCCCTCAAGGAGCTGACAGTCAGGAGGGGGAGACGGACACGAATAGAAATAAATAAATAGCACAGCTCAGTGGAAAAAGCACAAGCTTTGGAGTCAGAGGTCATGAGTTCAAATCCCGGCTCCTCCAACTGTCAGCTGTGTGACTTTGGGCAAGTCACTTAACTTCTCTGTGCCTCAGTTACCTCATCTGGAAAATGGGGATTAAGACTGCGAGCCCCGTGTGGGACAACCTGATCACCTTGTATCCCCCTAGCGCTTAGAACAGTGCTTGGCACATAGTAAGCACTTAACAAATACCATCATCATTATTATTATTATTATTATTATTATTATTAAGGGAGGAAGAGAGAGCACTGGACTAAGCGCTTGGAAGAGTAAGACAGAGCGATATAACTGAAATGCTCCCCGCCCACAAGGAGCTGACAGTCAGGAGGGGGAGATGGACACAAATAGAAATAAATAAATAGCACAGCTCAGTGGAAAGAGCACAAGCTTTGGAGTCAGAGGTCATGGATTCAAATCCCGGCTCTGCCAGCTGTCAGCTGTGTGACTTTGGACAAGTCACTTCACTTCTCTGGGCCTCAGTTACCTCATCTGTAAAATGGGTATTAAGACTGTGAGCCCACCGTGGGACAACCTGATCACCTTGTAATCTCCCCAGCGCTTAGAACAGTGCTTTGCACATAGTAAGCGCTTAACAAATACCATCATTATTATTACTATTAAATAAATGACGGAGATGGACATGATTGCTGTGGGGCTGTGAGGGCGGGATGAAGAAAGGGAGTGAGTCAGGGCAACGCAGAAGGGAGTGGGAGAAGAGGAAAGGAGGGTGCAGTCAGGGAAGGCTTCCTGGAGGAGAGGGGCCTTCAGTAAGGTTTAGAACGAGGGCTGAGGGGCGGTGGGGGGGCAAAGGCCCTGAGACCAGGCAGGGACCTGTGAACTTTCATTTCTCACTAACTTCAGAAAAGCCTCATCGCCTAGTGGGTAGAACCCAGGCCTAAGAGTCAGAAAGACATGAGTTCTAATCCCAGCTCAGCCACTTTTTTGGTGAGGGGTTATTTGTTAAGCGCTTACTGTGTGCCAGGCACTGTACTAAGCACTGGGGTAGATACAAGCTAATCGGGTTGGACATGGTCCTTGTCCCACATGAGCCTCACAGTCTTAATCCAAGGGAGTCTTTTAGACTGTAAGCCCACTGTTGGGTAGGGACTGTCTCTATATGTTACCAACTTGTATGTCCCAAGTGCTTAGTACAGTGCTCTGCACACAGTAAGCGCTCAATAGATATGATTGATTGATTGATTGATTGATTAATCCCCATTTTACTGAAGTCCAGAGAAGTGAAGTGACTTGCCCAGGTTCATATAGCGGACAAATGGCAGAACCAGGGTTAGAAACCAAGTTCTTCTGATTTCCAGGCCTGGGCTCTAGCCACTAGGTCTGGCACACAATAAGCGCTTAACAAATGTAATAGTTAATAATCCTAATCCTCCTCTACCTCTCAGCTGCCTTCGACACTGTGGACCACCCCCTTCTCCTCAACATGCTATCCAACTTTGACTTCACAGACTCCGTCCTCTCCTGGTTCTCCTCATCTCTCTGGCCATTCATTCCCAGTCTCCTTAGTGGGCTCCTCTTCCCCCTCCCATCCCCTTACTGTAGGGATTCCTCAAGGGTCAGTTCTCGGTCCCCTACTGTTCTCTATCTATACTCACTCCCTTGGTGAACTCATTCGCTCCCACGGCTTCAACTATCATCTTTACACCGATGACACCCAAGTCTACATCTCTGCCCCTGCTCTCTCTCCCTCCCTCCAGGTTCGCATCTCCTCCTGCCTTCAGGACATCTCCATCTGGATGTGTGCCCGCCATCTAAAACTCAGTATGTCCAAGACTGAACTCCTTACCTTCCCTCCCAAACCCTGTCCTCCCCCTGACTTTCCCGTCACTGTAGACGGCACAACCATCCTTCCCGTCTCACAAGCCCGCAACCTTGGTGTCATACTCGACCCCGCTCTCTCGTTCACCCCACACATCGAATGTGTCACCAAAACCTTCTGGTCTCACCTGCACGACATTGGCAAGATCCGCCCTTTCCTCTCCACCCAAACCGCTACCTTGCTGGTTCAATCTCTCATCCTAACCTGACCAGATGACTGCATCAGCCTCCTCTCTGATCTCCCATCCTGTCTCTCCCCACTTCAGTCTATACTTCACTCCGCTGCCCGGATCATCTCTGTACAGAAACTCTCTGGGCATGTCACTCCCCTCCTCAAAAATCTCCAGTGGTTACCTATCAACCTCCAAGCAAAAACCCCTCACCATTAACTTTAAAGCCATCCATCCCCTCGCCCCCTCCTACCTCACCTCCCTTCTCTCCTTCTCTATCTCAGCCCACACACTCCGCTCCTCTGCCGCCGCTAACCTTCTCCCTGGGCCTCTAGCTCATCTCTCTCACCACCAATCCCTGGACCACATCCTACCTCTGGCCCGGAATGCCCTCCTTCCTCACACCTGCCAAACTAGCACACTTCCCCCCTTCAAAGCCTTACTGAGAGCTCACCTCCTCCAGGAGGTCTTCCCACACTGAGCCCCCCTTTTTCCTCTCCTTCTCCTCCTCCCCTCCCCATCGCCCCCACTCCCTCCCTCTGCCCTACCCCCTTCCCCACCCCCCAGCACTTGTTTATTGTTCTATTTATTTTATTAATGACGTGTATGTAGCTATAATTCTATTTACTTACATTGATGCTATTGATACCTGTCTGCTTGCTTTGTCTTGTTGTCTGTCTCCCCCCTTCTAGACTGTGAGCCCGTTGTGGGCAGGGATTATATCTCTTTATTGCCGACTTGTCCTTCCCAACCGCTTAGTACAGTGCTCTGCATCGTCATCATCATCAATCATATTTATTGAGCGCTTACTGTGTGCAGAGCACTGTACTAAGCGCTTGGGAAGTCCAAGTTGGCAACATATAGAGACAGTCCCTACCCAACAGTGGGCTCACAGTCTAGAAGGGGGAGACAGAGAACAAAACCAAACATACTAACAAAATAAAATAGAATAGATATGTACAAGTAAAATAAATAAATAAATAGAGTAACAAATATGTACAAACATATATACATATAAACAGGTGCTGTGGGGAAGGGAAGGAGGTAAGATGGGGGGATGGAGAGGGGGATGAGGGGGAGAGGAAGCACATAGTAAGCACTCAGTAAATACGATTGAATGAATGAATGAATCAATAATAATTAATTAATTAATAGGTCATGCTGCTTCATGTCTGCCTGGTGAGAAGGGAAATTTCAATTGCTCTGCTGCTTGCTCCATCATTAACTTATTTGTGTTGCTGTCTGTCTCTCCCCTCCACAGACGGAGAGCTCCTTGTGGGCAGGGTATGTCACTGTGGCCCTGGACTTCCCCAAGCGCTTAGTACAGTGTTCTGCACACAGTCAGCGCTTAATAAATATGATTGAATGAACGAATGATAGAGCCCGGACCTGAGAGTCAGAGGACCTGGGTTCTAATCCATCCAATCGTACTTTTTCATTCATTCAACCGTATTTATTGAGAGTTTACTGTGTGCAGAGCACAGTACTGAGCACTTGGAAAGAAGCAGCGTGGCTCAGTGGAAAGAGCCCGGGCTTGGGAGTCAGAGTCAGTCACAAATGCCAATTATTATATTATTATTATTATTATTATTATTATTATTATTATTTTATTATTATGGGTTCGAATCCCGGATCCACCAATTGTCAGCTGTGTGACTTTGGGCAAGTCACTTCCCTTCTCTGGGCCTCAGTTACCTCATCTGTAAAATGGGGATGAAGACTGTGAGCCCCCCGTGGGACAACCTGATCACCTTGTAACCGCCCCAGCGCTTAGAACAGTGCTTTGCACATAGAGAAGCAGCGTGGCTCAGTGGAAAGATCGTGGGCTTTGGAGTCAGAGGTCATGGGTTCAAATCTTGGCTCCGCCAATTGTCAGCTGTGTGACTTTGGGCAAGTCACTTCACTTCTCTGGGCCTCAGCTACCTCATCTGTAAAATGGGGATGAAGACTGTGAGCCCCCCGTGGGACAACCTGATCACCTTGTAACCTCCCCAGCTCTTAGAACAGTGCTTTACACACAGTAAGTGCTTAATAAATGCCATTATTATTATAGTAAGTGCTTAATAAATGCCATCATTATTATTATCATTATAATCTCGTCTCTGCCACGCATCTGCTGTGTGACCTTGGTCAGTCCTTCTAAACTGTGAGTCCTTTGTGGGCAGGGATTGTCTCTGTTGCTGAATTTACTTTCCAAGCACTTAGTACAGTGCTCTGCACACACAGTCAGCACTCTATAAATGACTGAATGAATGAGTGACAAGTCGCTTCACTTCTCAGGCCCTCAGTTTCCTCAGCTGCAAAAAAATTGTGATTCAATGCCTGTTCTCCCTCTTATTTGGACTGTGAGCTCCACGTGGGACAGGAACTGAGAGCTCCCCTCCTCCAGGAGGCCTTCCCAATCAATCAATCAATCAATCAATCGTATTTATTGAACACTTACTGTGTGCAGAGCACTGTACTAAGCTCTTGGGAAGTACAAATTGGCAACATATAGAGACAGTCCCTACCCAACAGTGGGCTCACAGTCTAAACGGGGTAAACTAAGTCTGGGCTTCCCAGACTAAGCCCCCCTTTTCCTCCGCTCTTCCTCCCCTCCCCATCGCCCCGACTCCCTCCCTCTGCTCTACCCCCTTCCCCCCCACAGCACTTGTGGATATTTGTACATATTTATTATTTTATTTGTTTTATTATTGATGTGTATAGATCGATAATTCTATTTATTTTGATGCTACTGATGCCTGTCTACTTGTTTCGTTTTGTCGTCTGTCTCCCCCTTCTAGTCTGTGAGCTCGTTGTTGGGTAGAGATTGTCTCTACTTGTTGCCGAATTGTACTTTCCAAGCGCTTAGGACAGTGGTCTGCACAGTAAGCACTCAACAAATATGATTGATGATGATGATGATGGCATTTGTTAAGCGCTTACTATGTGCAAAGTACTGTTCTAAGCACTGGGGGTATACAAGGTGATTAAATTGTCCCATGTGGGGCTCACAGTCTTAATCCCCATTTTACAGATGAGGTAACTGAATGAATGAATGAATGAATGAATGAATGAATGAATGAATGAATGAATGAATGAATTACTGCATCCATAAACTCATCATGAGGAGGGAAAGTGTCTGCTAATTCTGTTGTAGTGTCTTCTCCCAAGTGCTTGGGACAGTGCTCTGCACATAGTAAGTGCTCACTAAATACCACTGATTGATTAACTTGTATGTACCCCAGTGTTTAGAACAGCGCTTTCTTCATTCATTCATTCATTCATTCAATCGTATTTATTGAGCGCTTACTGTGTGCAGAGCACTGGACTAAGCACTTGGGAAGTACAAGTTGGCAACATATAGAGATGGTCCCTACCCAACAGTGGGCTCACAATCAATCAATCAATCAATCAATCAATCAATCGTATTTATTGAGCGCTTACTGTGCAGAGCTCACAGTCTAGAAGAGGGAGACAGAGAACAAAACAAAACATATTAACAAAATGAAATAAGGAGAATAAATATGTACAAGTAAAATAAATAAAAAAATAGAGTAATAAATCCGTACAAACATCTATCCATATATACAGGTGCTGTGGGGAAGGGAAGGAGGTAAGGCGGGAGGGATGGAGAGGGGGAGGAGGGGGAGAGGAAGGAGGGGGCTAATTTCTCATTTCTTTAGAGATGAGAACAATAATAATAATAATGATGATGGCTTTTATTAAGCGCTTTCTATGTGCAAAGCACTGTTCTAAGTGCTGGGGAGGTTACAAGGTGAGCAGGTTGGCCCACGGGGGGCTCACAGTCTTCATCCCCATTTTACAGATGAGGTAACTGAGGCCCAGAGAATAATAATAATAATAATAAAACAATGATGGCATTTATTTAGTGCTTACTATGTGCAAAGCACTGTTCTAAGTGCTGGGGGGGATGCAAGATGATCAGGTTGTCCCACGTGGGGCTCACAGCCTTCATCCCCATTTTCCAGATGAGGTAACTGAGGCACAGAGAAGTGAAGTGACTTGCCCAAAGTCACATAGCTGACAATTGGAGGAGCCGGAATTTGAACCCTTGACCTCTGACTCCAAAGCCCATGCTCTTTCCACTGAGCCACACTGCTTCTCTAAGAAGCAGTATGCCTAGTGGATAGAACCCTGCCCTGGGAGTCAGAAGGTCATGGGTTCTAATCCCGGCTCTGCCACTTGTCTGCTGTGTGACCTTGGGGAAGTCACTTCACTTCTCTGGGCCTCATTCCCTCCTCGGTAAAATGGGGAATCGAGACTGTGAGCCCCACTTGGGACTGGGACTGTATCCAACCTGATTTGCATGTATCCACCCCAGGGCTTAGTACAGTGCCTGGCACATAGTAAGCACTTAACAAATACCATCATTATCATTATACTTATTTAGACGTGGTAAACATTTAATACTGGGACTGTATCCAACCTGATTTGCTTGTATCCACTCCAGTGCTTAGTACAGTGCCTGGCACATAGTAAGCGCTTAACAAATACCGTCATTATCATTATTCTTATTTATACACGTATTTATATATATGTTGCCAACTTGTACTTCCCAAGCGCTTAGTACAGTGCTCTGCACATAGTAACAGTGCTTTGCACATAGTAAGTGCTTAACAAATGTCATTATTATTACTAAGCGCTCAATAAATACGATTGAATGAATGCATGAATGAGTGAATAGTAAACTTTTTTTTGGCATTTATTAAGCGCTTTCTTTGTGCAAAGCACTGTTCTAAGCGCAGGGGAGGTTACAAGGTGATCAGGTTGTCCCACAGGGGGCTCACAGTCTTAATCCCCATTTTACAGATGAGGTAACTGAGGCCCAGAGAAGTTAAGTAACTTGCCCAAAGTCACACAGCTGACAACTGGCAGAGCCGGGATTTGAACCCATGACCTCTGACTCCAAAGCCCGGGCTCTTTCCACTGAGCCACGCTGCTTCTCTACATACACATGTAGACATGTAGATATGTGTACACATACACATACACATGACCTCCTCCCCGTCTCCATCCCCCGCCTTACCTCCTTCCCTTCCCCACAGCACCTGTATATATGTATATATGTTTGTACACATTTATTACTCTATTTATTTATTTATTTTACTTGTTCATAGCTATTCTATTTATTTTATTTTGTTAATATGTTTTGTTTTGTTCTCTGTCTCCCCCTTCTAGACTGTGAGCCCACCGTTGGGTAGGGACCGTCTCTATATGCTGCCAACTTGGACTTCCCAAGCGCTTAGTACAGTGCTCTGCACACAGTAAGCGCTCAATAAATAGAGAAGCAGCTTGGCTCAGTGGAAAAGAGCCCGGGCTTTGGAGTCAGAGGTCATAGGTTCAAACCCCAGCTCCGCCAATTGTCAGCTGTGTGACTTTGGGCAAGCCACTTAACTTCTCTGTGCCTCAGTTACCTCATCTGTAAAATGGGGACTAAGACTGTGAGCCCCCTGTGGGACAACCTGATCACCTTGTAACCTCCCCAGCGCTTAGAACAGTCCTTTGCACATAGTAAGCGCTTAATAAATGCCATCATTATTATTATTATAATAAATACAATTGATTGATTGATACACATACAAAAAGAAAGAAACCACGGACAATTCCATTAGACAACCGTGGTCAAATTACGATGGGTTCCAAAAATCAATGTTTTAAATGATAGTTTGATGAGGTTTGGGTTTTTTTTTTCAGGTTGCACCCCAATTATTTAAAAAGGCAGAAGAAATTAAGTGAAATCAAACCCTGCTTTGGTACCATGGAGGCTGATGCCTGAATCTGCCAGCAGAGGGCACTCTAAGAACAAACAATGGAGTTTTGTGGGGGGTTTTGTTTGTTTGGGGGCTGGGGAAATTAATAATAATAATAATAATAATAATATAAAATATAATGATATATAATAGATGATAGTAATAGATGATAATAAATGATGATAAATGATCATCATCATCATCAATCGTATTTATTGAGCGCTTACTGTGTGCAGAGCACTGTACTAAGCGCTTGGGAAGTACAATTTGGCAACATCTAGAGACAGTCCCTACCCAACAGTGGGCTCACAGTCTAAAAGGGGGAGACAGAGAACAAAACCAAACTTACTAACAAAATAAAATAAATACATGATAATAATAATAATAATAATAAAATAATAATAAGAATAGTAATAGTAATAATAATAATAATATAAAATATAATGATAGATAATAAATGATAGTAATAGATGATAATAAATGATGATAAATGATGATAAATGATCATCATCAATCGCATTTATTGAGCGCTACTGTGTGCAGAGCACTGTACTAAGCACTTGGGAAGTACAATTTGGCAACATACAAAGACAGTCCCTACCCAACAGTGGGCTCACAGTCTAAAAGGGGGAGACAGAGAACAAAACCAAACGTACTAACAAAATAAAATAAATAAATGATAATAATAATGATGATATTAAATATTAAATAATAAGATGATAATAATAAATAAGAAGAAGAATGATTGTGATGCTTATTCATTCAATCGTATTTATTGAGCGCTTCCTGTGTGCAGAGTTTGTCAAGCGCTTATTATGTGTCAAGCGCTGTTCTAAACGCTGGGGTAGATCCAAGCGCTTAGTCCAGTGCTCTGCACACAGTAAGCGCTCAAGGAATACGATTGAATGAATACAGGGTCATCAGGTTGATCACAGTCCCTGTCCCACAAGGGGCTCAAGGTCTTAATCCCCGTTTTATTCATTCATTCAATTGTACTTATTGAGCGCTTACTGTGTGCAGAGCACTGGACTAAGCGCTTGGAGAGTACAAGTCGGCAACAGAGACGGTCCCTACCCAACAACGCGGCTCAGGGGAAAGAGCACGGGCTGGGGAAAGAGCAGAGGTCATGAGTTCAAAGCCCGGCTCCGCCACTTGTCAGCTGTGTGACCTCGGGCAAGTCACTTCACTTCTCTGGGCCTCAGTTACCTCATCTGTAAAATGGGGATTAAGACTGTGAGCCCCCCGTGGGACAACCTGATCACCTTGTAACCTCCCCAGCGCTTAGAACGGCGCTTTGCACATAGTAAGTGCTTAATAAATGCCTTTAAAAAAAAAAAAAACAGGTTCACAGTCTTGAAGGGGGAGACAGACAAGATAAAACAAGTAGACAGGTGGCAATACCATCAAAATAAATAATAATAATAATAATGATGGCATTTATTAAGCGCTTACTATGTGCAAAGCACTGTTCTAAGCTCTGGGGAGTTTACAAGGTGATCAGGTTGTCCCATGGGGGGGGCTCACAGTCTTAATCCCCATTTTACAGATGAGGTAACTGAGGCCCAGAGAAGTGAAGTGACTTGCCCAAAGTCACACAGCTGACAATTGGCGGAGCCGGGATTTGAACCCATGACCTCTGACTCCAAAGCCCACGCTCTTTCCAGTGAGCCACGCTGCTTCTCAATAATAATGATGGCATTTATTAAGCGCTTACTATGTGCAAAGCACTGTCCTAAGCGCTGGGGGGGCTACAAGGTAATCAGGTTGTCCCATGGGGGGGCTCACAGGCTTCATCCCCATTTTACAGATGAGGGAACTGAGGCCCGCAGAAGTGAAGTGACTTGCCCAAAGACACACAGCCGACAAGTGGCGGAGCCGGGATTTGAACCCATGACCTCTGACTCCAAAGCCCGGGCTCTTTCCACTGAGCCACGCTGCTTCTCATAAATAGAACTGTAGATATATACAAATCATCAACAAAATAAATGGAATAATAATAGATATGTACATATGTACACAGGTGCTGTGGGGTGGGGAGGAGGGTAGAGCAGATGGGGAGGGGAGGAGGAGGAGAGGAAAGGGGGGCTCAGTGTGGGAAGGCTTCCTGGAGGAGGGGAGCTCTCAGTAGGGCTTTGAAGGGAGGAAGAGAGCTAGTTTGGAGGATGGGCAGAGGGATTGGGGGCATTCCGGGCCCAGGGGAGGACGGGGGCCGGGGGTCGATGGCGGGACAGGCGAGAGCGAGGTACGCTGAGGAGATTAGCGGCGGAGGAGCGGAGGGTGCGGGCTGGGCTGGAGAAGGAGAGAAGGGAGGTGAGGTAAGAGGGGGTCATCATTTTACAGACGAGGTAACTGAGGCACAGAGAAATTAAGTGACTTGCCCAAGGTCAGGCGGCAGAGCCGGGATTAGACCCATGACCTCTGACCCCCAGGCTGAGGCTCAATCCACTAGGCTTCTCTACTTTTAGACTGTGAGCCCACTGTTGGGCCGGGACTGTCTCTATATGTTGCCAATTTGTACTTCCCAAGTGCTTAGTACAGTGCTCTGCACACAGTAAGCGCTCAATAAATACGATATGATGATGATTTACCAAGTGCCAGGAACTGTCTAAAGTGCTGGGGTAGATAATAGTAATAATAATAATGATGATGGCATTTATTAAGCGCTTACCATGTGCAAAGCACTGTTCTAAGCACTGGGGAGGTTACATGGTGATCAGGTTGTCCCACGAGGGGGCTCACAGTTTTAATCCCCATTAGAGATGAGGGAACTGAGGCACAGAGAAGTTAAGTGACTTGCCCAAAGTCACACAGCTGACAATTGGCGGAGCCGGGGTTTGAACCCATGACCTCAGACTCCCAAGCCCATGGGCTTTCCACCGAGCCATGCTGCAAGGGAATCAGGTAGGACATAGTCCATATCGCCCATGGGGCTCATATCTTTCATCCCCATTTAATGCATGGGGAAACTGAGGCACAGAGAAGTGACATGAAGTGACTTGTCCAAGATCACACAGCAGGCAAGTGGCAGATCCGGGATTCAAATCTAGGCTTAGTGGAAATCAATCAATCAATCAATCATTGTATTTATTGAGCGCTTACTGTGTGCAGATCACTGTACTAAGCGCTTGGGAAGTACAAGTTGGCAACATATAGAGATGGTCCCTACCCAAGAGTGGGCTTACAGTCTAGAAGAGTGGGCTCACAGTCTAAAAGAGCCTGGGTTTGGGATTCAGAGTCGTGGGTTCTAATCCTGCCTCTACCACTTATCAGCTGTGTGACTTTGGGCCAGTCACTTAACTTCTCTGTGCCTCACTTACCTCGTCTGTAAAATGGGGACTAAGACTGTGAGCCCCATGTGGGACAACCTGATTACCTTGTTTCTCCTCCAGCACTTAGAACAGTGCTTGGCATGTAGTAAACACTTAACAAATACAATAATAATAATAATAATGGTATTTGTTAAGGTATTTGTAGATGAGGGGGCATGTTTATGATGGGGTATGTAGGTGAGGGGTTTGTAGATGAGGCGGTTTGTAGATGAGGGGGGAGAGAAGCAGCGTGGCTCAGTGGAAAGAGCCCGGGCTTTGGAGTCAGAGGTCATGGGTTCAAATCCCAGCTCTGCCAATTGTCAGCTGTGTGACTTTGGACAAGTCACTTAACTTCTCAGTGCCTCAGTTACCTCATCTGTAAAACAGGGATGAAGACTGTGAGCCCCCCGTGGGACAACCTGATCACCTTGTATCCTCCCCAGTGCTTAGAACAGTGCTTTGCACATAGTAAGCACTTAATAAATGCCATTATTATTATTATTATTTAGATGAGTCTTCTAGACTGTGAGCCTTTTGTTGGGTAGGGACCGTCTCTATAGGCTGCTAATTTGTACTTCCCAAGCACTTAGTACAGTGCTCTGCACACAGTAAGTGCTTAATAAATACGATTATGAATGAATGAATGAAAGGGTTTGTAGATGAGGGGGAATGTAGATGACACCTGACAAATAGTAAGTACTTAAATACCATAATTGTTGTTATTAATTATTAATATGAGACACGTGCAGATAAGGAGGTATGTAGATGAGAGGGCACATAGATGAGGGGATATAATAATAATAGTTGTGGTATTTGTTTAGCGCTTACTATTTGCCAGGCACTGTACTAAGTGCCAGGATGGACACATACTAATCAAGTTGGGCACAGTCCCTGTCCCAGGTGGGGCTCACAGTCTCAATCCCCATTTTCCAGATGAGGGAACTGAGGCAGAGAGAAGTGAAGTGACTTGCCTAAGGTCACACAGCAGACAAGTGGCAGAGCCGGGATTAGAACCCATGACCAGGGCTCTAGCCACTCCACCGTGTTGCTTCTACATCTTCTGTGTAGATGAGGGGGTATGAAGATGAGGGGGGGGGATGCAGATGAGGGGCTTTGTAGATGAAAAGCAGCATGGCCTAATGGTTAGAGCCCGGGCCTGGGGGTCATAAGGTCATGGGTTCTAATCCCGGCTCTACCGCGTGTCTGCTGTGTGACCTGGGGCAAGTCACTCCTCTTCTCTGTGTCTCAGTTACCTGATCTGTAAAATGAGGATTGAGACTGTGAGCCCCACTTGGGACAACCCAATTTGCTTGTATCCACCCACCCCATCGCTTAGTACAGTGCCTGGCACATAGAAAGCGCTTAATAAATGCCATCCTCATTATGAGGGGGTATGAAGATGAGGGGGCATGTAGATGAGGGGTATGACGATGAGGGGGGTATGTAGATAAGGGGCCTAGGGCTGGCCTGGAATACCCTCACTCCTCACATCCACCAATCTAGCCCTCTTCCCCCCTTCAAAGCCCTCCTGAAAGCTCCCCTCCTCCAGGAGGCCTTCCCAGACTGAATCCCCCTTTTCCTCTGCTCCTCCTCCCCTCCCCATCACCCCGACTCCCTCCCTCTGCTCTACCCCCTTCACCATCATCAATCGTATTTATTGAGCACTTACTATGTGCAGAGCACTGTACCCCACAGCAGTGGTTTATGTTTGTACATATTTATTACTCTTTTATTAATGATATGTATGTGAGCCCATTGTTCAATCAGTCAATCAATCAATCAATCGTATTTATTGAGCCCTTACTGTGTGCAGAGCACTGTACTAAGTGCTTGGGAAGTACAAGTTGGCAACATAGAGACAGTCCCTACCCAACAGTGGGCTCAGTGGGAAGGGGGAGACAGAGAACAAAACCAAACATATTAACAAAATAAAATAAATAGAATAGATATGCAAAGGTAAAATAAATAAATAGAGTAATAAATCTGTACAAACATATATCCATATATACAGGTGCTGTGGGGAAGGGAAGGAGGTAAGATGGGGGGATGGAGAGGGGGACGAGGGGGAGCGGAAGGAAGGGGCTCAGTCTGGGAAGGCCTTCTGGAGGAGGTGAGCTCTCAGTAGGGCCTTGAAGGGAGGAAGGGACCATCTCTATATGTTGCCAACTTGTACTTCCCAAGCGCTTAGTCCAGTGCTCTGCACACAGTAAGCGCTCAATAAATATGATTGAATGAATGAATTTATATATCTATAATTCTATTTATCTATTTTAGTGCTATTGATGTCTATCTACTTGTTTCATTTTGTTGTCTGTCTCACACTTCTGGACTGTGAGCCCATTGTTGGGTAGGGATTATTGTCTCTATCTGTTGCTGAATTGTACTGTCCAAGTGCTTAGTCCAGTGCTCTGCACACAGTAAGCGCTCAATAAATGTGATTGAATGAATGAATGAATGAATAAGAGCTGGCAGAAGTTGAGTCCTGGTTCTCCCCATCTGTGCAGTGGCTGACGAAGCACGAAACCCGGCCTGGAGGCCATAGAAGACCAGAGAAGGCTGAAGAAGGTCGAAGAAGAAGGCTGAAAAAGAAGACTGAAGAAGGTCTTAGGAGGCCGAAGAAGAAGGCTGAAGAAGAGGGCGAAGAAGAATGCTGAAGAAATCCAAAGAAGGCCAAAGAAAAGGGCAAAGAAGAAGGCCAAAGAAAGAAAGCTGAACAAGTCCAAAGAAGACTGAAGAAGAAGGCCGAAGGAGGCCGAAGAAGAAGGCAAAGAAGGCCAAAGATGAAAGCCAAAAAAGAAGGCTGAAGAAAGCCAAAAAAGAAGGCTGAAGAAAGCCAAAAAAGAAGGCCAAAGATAGAAAGCTGAAAAAGGCCAAAGAAGAAGGTGAAGAAGGCCGAAGAAATAGGCCGAAGACTGAAGAAGGCCAAAGAAGAAGACTGAAGAAAGCTGAAGAAAGATAAAGAAGGCCGAAGAAGGAGAGTGAAGAAGGTCAAAGAAGAAGGCGAAGAAGGCTGGAGAAGGCTGAAGAAGGCTGAAAAAGAAGACTGAAGAAGGTCTTAGAAAGCTGAAGAAGAATGATGAAGAAAACCAAAGAGATCCAAAGAAAGAAAGCTGAACAAGTCCGAAAAAGGCTGAAGAAGAAGGCCGAAGAAGGAGGCTGAAGAGGAAGGCTAAGAAGGCCAAAGAAGAAGGCCGAAAAAGAGGGCCAAAGAAGAAGACTGAAGAAGGCCTAAGAAGAAGACTGAAGAAGAATGCTTCATGAGAAGCAGCGTGGCTCAGTGGAAAGAGCACGGACTTTGGAGTCAGAGGTCATGGGTTCGTATCCTGACTCTGCCACTTGTCAGCTGTGTGACTTTGGGCAAGTCACTTAACTTCTCTGGGCCTCAGTTACCTCATGTGTAAAATCGGGATGAAGACTGTGAGCCCCCTGTGGGACAACCTGATCACCTTGTATACCCCCGGCGCTTAGAACAGTGCCTTGCACATAGTAAGCGTTTAATAAATGCCATTAAAAAAAAAGAATGCTGAAGAAAGCCAAAGAAAGCCAAAGAAAGAAAGCTGAACAAGTCTGAAGAAGAAGGCTGAAGAAGGAGGCTGAAGAGGAAAGCTAAGAAGGCCAAAGAAGAAGACTGAAGAAGGCTGAAGAAAGCCAAAGAAGAAGGCCGAAGAAAGAAAGCTGAAAAAGGCCGAAGAAGGCAGTGAAGAAGGCCTAAGAAGAAGACTGAAGAAGGCTGAAGAAAGACAAAGAAGGCCGGAGAAGGAGAGTGAAGAAGGTCGAAGAAGAAGGCGAAGAAGGTTGGAGAAGGCTGAAGAAGCCCGAAGAAGGCTGAAGAAGTCTGAAGAAGGCCAAAGAAGAAGGCTGAAGAAGAAGGCCGAAGAAGAAGGCTGAAGAAGTCCGAAGAAGGCAAAAAAGAAGGCCGAAGAAGAAAGCTGAAGAAGTAAGTTCGAAGAAGGCAAAAAAGAAGGCTGAAGATGAAGGCGGAAGAAGTCCAAAGAAGGCCAAAGAAAAAGGTTGAAGAAAAAAGCGGAAGAAGAAGGTAGAAGAAGTCTGAAGAAGGCAAAAAAGAAGGCCAAAGAAGGTTGAAGAAGAAGGCCAAAGAAGGCTGAAGAAGAAGGTCGAAGAAGAAGGCTGAAGAAGTCCGAAGAAGGCAAAAAAGAAGGCTGAAGGCGAAGGTGGAAGAAGTCCAAAGAAAGCCAAAGAAAAAGGCTGAAGAAAAAAGCCGAAGAAGGTTGAAGATGTCTGAAGAAGGCAAAAAAGAAGGCCAAAGAAGAAGGCTGAAGATTTCTGAAAAAGGCCAAAGAAGAAGGCTGAAGAAGAAGGCCAAAGAAGAAGGCTGAAGAAAAAGGCAGAAGAAGGCTGAAAAAGGCCAAAGAAGGCCAAAGAAGAAGGCTGAAGAAAAGGGCCGAAGAAGGTGGCTGCAGAAGTCCAAAGAAAGCAAAAAAGAAGGCCGAAGAAGAAGGCTGAAGAAGTCCAAAGAAGGCCAAAATAGAAGGCTGAAGAAAAAGGCTGAAGAAGAAGGCTGAAGAAGTCCAAAGAAGGCCAAAAAAGAAGGCTGAAGAAAAAGGCAGAAGAAGAAGGCTGGAGAAGTCCAAAGAAGGAAAAAAAGAAGGCCAAAGAAGAAGGCTGAAGAAGTCCGAAGAAGTCAAAAAAGAAGGCTGAAGAAGAAGGCCGAAGAAGAAGGCTGAAGAAGTCCAAAGAAATCAAAAAAAGAAGGCCGAAGAAGAAGGCAGAAGAAGTCCAAAGAAGGCAAAAGAAAAAGGCTGAAGAAAAAAGCCGAAGAAGGCTGAAGAAGTCCAAAGAAGGCAAAAAAGAAGGCCGAAGAAGAAGGCCGAAGGAGGCCAAAGAAGAAGGCTGAAGAAGTCCGAAGGAGGCCAAAGATGAAGGCTGAAGAAAAAGGCCGAAAAAGGCGGCAGAAGAAGGCCTTAGAAGGCGGCCTTAGAGGGCTGATGGCTCTTCTCCCCAGGCAGAACCACGGCAGAACAGAGGGCCTGGGGGAGTCTAAACCACAAGCAGTTTTGGTTTAATAGGACGCCCCTTCCGCCCCCACCTTCGCCCCATCCCCACCCCGATAGAGACCCTAATAAGGCTAATGCCCGTAACCAGGGGCGTTGCGGGGGGCTCCAGCACAAAGTGAGACCCACGACCTCCTTCCCGCCTCCAGCTCCGAGAGCCTGGCGAATACGGGGGTCTGAAGTTTTCGTCCACCACCCTCACACGTCCGTAGACAGCGCTCAATCAGTTCATTCATTCATTCAGTCGTATTTATTGAGCGCTTACTGTGTGCAGAGCACCGGACTAGAGAAGCAGCGTGGCTCAGTGGAAAGAGCCAGGCTTTGGAGTCCCAGGTCATGGGTTCAAATCCCAGCTCCACCAACTGTCAGCTGTGTGAGTTTGGGCAAGTCACTTCACTTCTCTGGGCCTCAGTTACCTCGTCTGTTAAATGAGGATGAAGACTGTGAGCCCCCTTTGGGAGAACCTGATCACCTTGTAACCCCCCCAATGCTTAGAACAGTGCTTTGCACATAGGAAGCGCTTAATAAATGCCATCATTATTATTATTATTACTAAGCATTTGGAAAGTACAATTCAGCCACAGGTAGAGACAATCCCTACACAACAACAGGCTCACAGTCAACTGACTACGTCAAAAAGTAGGCACTCAATAAATACAACCTGACTGACAGAGCGGCGTTTTGGGGGGGACATTGAGTCCCCATCACAACCCACCGCCAATCTCTGTGGGTTCCCACCAGGATCCCACTTGATCCATTTCCCTGAGAAGCAATGTGGCTTAGTGGAAAGAGCCCAGGCTTGGGAGTCAGAGGTCATGGGTTCGAATCCCGGCTCCGCCACTTGTCAGCAGTGTGACTTTGGGCAAGTCACTTCACTTCTCTGGGCCTCAGTTATCTCATCTGGAAAACGGGGATGAAGACTGTGAGCCCCACGTGGGACAACCTCTTAACTCTGTATCTACCCCAGTGCTTAGAACAGTGCTCAGCACATAGTAAGCACTTAATAAATACCATCATTATTATTTCCCACGTCAATCGTATTAATTGAGCACTTACCATTCATTCATTCAATAGTATTTATTGAGCGCTTACTGTGTGCAGAGCACTGTACTAAGCGCTTGGGAAGTACAAGTTGGCAACATATAGAGACGGTCCCTACCCAACTTTCAGGGCACTGTACTAAGCGCTTGGGGGAGGACAATATGACAATAAACAGGCGCATTCCTGCCCCCAACGAGGTTCCGGGCTAGAGTTCCAGTTTTGTCACCCCTGCTCTCCACCCGGACAGATCCAAGGCCCGTTGTTGGGTAGGGATTATCTCTCTCTGGTGCCTAATTGTAGTAATAATAATAATAATGACATTTATTAAGCGCTTACTATGTGCAAAGCACTGTTCTAAGCACTGGAGAGGTTACAAGGAGATCAGGTTGGCCCACGGGGGGCTCACAGTCTTAATCTCCATTTTACAGATGAGGCCCAGAGAAGTTAAGCAACTTGCCCAAAGTCACACAGCTGACAATTGGAAGAGCCAGGATTCGAACCCATGACCCCTGACTCCAAGCCCGTGCTCTTTCAACTGAGCCACGCTGCTTCCCTGCACTTTCCAAGCGCTTAGTCCAGTGCTCTGCACACGGTAAGTGCTCATTAAATACAATCGAATGAATCCAAAGGGTGGCCGAACCACGAGACTCCATCTATCTAAAAAGTGCTTTATTTCAAAAAGAAACTCCGTCTCCGGGCTTCGGAAGCGAGCGAACGGGTAAACCGATGATCGGCGGCCCCGACAAAGTTCACGCGACCGATTCCAGAGAAAAGCCGCCCACAATACTCTCGCAAATGCAGACATCAGGCAGCTCCGAGGGGCGTAAAAAACACCACAGGATTCTCCGCTAAGTTGAGGAAGGGGAGGCGTTCTCATTGACCAAAGACCCTCAGCTTTCCCGGCTGGAAAATCGGGGCAGTTTCCTGGCTCGTTCTCGCTCCCGCAGATAATCACGATAACGATGATGGTATTTGTTAAGCGCTTGCTATGTGCCAAGCACTGTTCTCAGCGCCAAGATTCCCGAAGGGTCTCGCAACTCCGCTGGGGTCTCCGGTCGATCACAGACTCTTTTCCTTCCTTTTTTTTTTTTTGTTTTATGGTAATTGTTAAGCACTTACTATGTGCCACGTACTGTTCTGAGCGCTGGGCTGGTACAAAGTCATCAGGTTGGACACAGTCTGGGTCCCCCCGTCGGGCTCACAGTCTTAATCCTCATTTTCCCGATGAGGGAACTGAGACACAGAGAAGTGAAGTGACTTGTCCAAGGTCACGCAGCAGACAAGTGGTAAAGCCGGGATTAGAACCCAGGTCCTTCTGGCTCCCAGGATCGGGCTCTACCCACTAGGCCACGCCACTTCTCACCGGTGGTGATCATGTCCATCCTTCTGTCCATCTCTCCTCTCCAAGAAAACTCAGTCAATCCATCAACCAGTGGAGCGCTATGTGCTGAGCACTGTTCTAAGCACTTGGGAGAGTCCAATGCAACAGAACTAGCAGAAACATTCCCTGCCCATAGTGAATTTACAGTCTAGAGGGATCAATGGTATTTACTGAGCGCCTTCCATGTGCAGAGCACTGTACTGAAAGCTTAGGAGAGTACAACAGAACAGAGCCAGCGGACACATTCTGCTAATTCCCGGTACCATTCAGGGAAAGCTTCTAGAGCGTGTCAAACCATTCGGTGTCTTGTACAAAGGAGGAGCTCAAGAAACTAAAAAATATGCTACTCGTTAGACGCTTACTATGTGCCAAGCACTGTTCTAAATGCTGGGGTAGATACAAGCTAATCAGGTTATCCCACGTGGGGCTCACAGTCTCAATCCCCGTTTTACAGATGGGGTCACTGAGGCCCAGAACAGTCAAGTGACTTGCCCGAGGTCACACAGCCGACACGTGCGGAGCCGGGATTAGAACCCATGACCTTCTGACTCCCAAGGCCGGGCTCTAGCCCCTAAGCCATGCTGCTTCTAGAGACACCACCGGCTCGATGGGTAGTAGACGTCTACTCTGTCACCAGTGGCCTTCAAACCATAGTTTGGCTGCCAAGAGACACTGGAGTCTTTCCCAGATTTAATTCCGCTTCGCCCACAGCAAAATCTCTCTCCGCTTCCGGAGGTGAAGCATTTCTTCCGCACTGGTTCCTGTCTGGGTGCCAGGAGGACCTGGGTTCTAATCCCGACTCCGCACACGTCGGCTCTGGGACCGACCCATCCCAGTCCCCAGCTCGCCATGCCCCCGTGGGCAAAGTCAGATTCGCCCTAGCAATTTCCGATTCCCAGGAGGGGACACAGATCAACAAAGGAGAGAACCCCATTATTTTCTTTCTTTTTTATGGAATTCATTCAGTGCTTACTATGCGCCAGGCACTGTGCTAAGCACTGGGGTAGAACCAGCCAATCAGCTGGGACACAGTCCCCGTCCCACCTAATAATAACTGTGGTATTTGTTAAGCTCCTACTATGAGTCGGGCACTGTACTAAGCGTCGGGGTAGATACAAAGTAATCAGGTTGGTTACAATCTTAATCCCCATTTTCCAGTTGAGACAACCAAGGCCCAGAGAAGCGAAGCAACCTGACCGAGGTCACACAGCGGACAAGTGGCAGAGCCGGGATTAGAACCCACGTCCTTCTGATTCCCAAGCCCGGGCTGTACCCACTAGGCCGTATCCACTTTTATCCACTGGTTTCTCTTGGATCCACCTCGGCGCTTAGTACAGTGGCCGGCACGTAGTTACACCACAATTATTAATTATTGTGCTTCTCAGATTTCTCCGCTGTGGTAGAAAAGTTGATTCCTAACTGCTGCGAAGAAAAAACAGGCCTCTCTTTTGTTCTCTTGTTTTTCATTCTCCCCCAGAAATCCAGCAACCGACCGCATATACCCCAAAGGAATCGGCTTAGGATTTCAGAGCGGCCAGACTCGTTTGATTTCGGAGGGAACGGCCCGAGGAACGAGATCGACACCGGGTTCGGCAAAACAGCGTGTCCTGCCAAATTCCCGGAAGAAAAGCGGCATTCCGACTTCCCGCTGGGAAGATCTGAGGCTCGGCGGTCGAGCCGAGCTGACCGGGATGGGAGAGAATGGAGTTCTTTGTGCTGAATCCATCTTTGCTTGTGCTTTTCGGGGAGGGAGCCCGTTCGCGAACTTCCTCGGGAATATTTCTTTTTGGGGGCGTAATCCATCAACCAAAGGGACTCCCAGTGTTTCTGTATTCCCGTCGCGGAACTAGTGCAAGTTAGGAAGCAGGAAGAAGTATAAAACGGGAGAGGGTGGCAGATGGTACTCCCCTAAATGGGAATTCTTCCCGGAAGAAGGGGGGATGCTGGGCGGTCAGAGGCAGATTCAGGTGAAAAGTGAAAATTCAGCTGGGTTAGAAGTTGGGGAACGACGAGTCGGGATGCCTGCTTTGTCTCTTCAAGCACCAAGCACCTTTCTCGGGTCGGGAGGCCAGGAGGCCGGGAGGCCAGGAGGAGGGAGGCCGGGAAGCCTCGGGGCGGGGCGGGGGGGTGGAAGGTGGGGAGGCCGGGAGACCAGGAGGAGAAAGTCCGGGAAGCCTCTGGGGTGGGTGGAAGGCCTGGAAGCCTGGAGGTTGGAAGACCAGGAGGAGGGAAGCCAGGAAGCCTCGGAGGGTGGGCGGAAGGTGAGGAGGCCGAGAGGCCAGGTGGAGGGAGGCTGGGAAGCCTCAGGGAGAGAGGAAGGCTGGGAGGCTAGGAGGCCAGGAGGAAGCCTCGGGGGTGAGAGGAAGGCCTGGAAGCCTGCAGGCTGGGAGGCCAGGAGAAGGGAAGCCAGGAAGCCTCTGAGGGTGGGTGGAAGGTGAGGAGGCCGGGAGGCCAGGAGGAGCGAGGCTGGGAAGCCTCAGGGAGGGAGGAAGGCTGGGAGGCCAGGAGGAAGCCTCGGGGGTGAGTGGACGGCCTGGAAGCCTGCAGGCTGGGAGGCCAGGAGAAGGGAAGCCAGGAAGCCTCTGAGGGTGGGTGGAAGGTGAGGAGGCCGGGAGGCCAGGAGGAGGGAGGCTGGGAAGCCTCAGGGAGGGAGGAAGGCTGGGAGGCCAGGGGGCCAGGAGGAGGGAGGCTGGGAAGCTTCAGGAGTGGGTGGAAGGCCTGGAAGCCTGGAGGCTGGGAGGCCAGGAGAAGGGAAGCCGGGAAGCCTCGGAGGGTGGGCGGAAGGTGAGGAGGCCGGGAGGCCAGGAGGAGGGAGGCTGGGAAGCCTCAGGGAGGGAGGAAAGCCGGGAGGCCAGGAGGCCAGGAGGCCAGGAGGAGGGAGGCTGGTAAGCTTCAGGGGTGGGCAGAAGGCCTGGAAGCCTGGAGGCTGGGAGGCCAGGAGGAGGGAAGCTGGGAAGCCTCGGAGGGTGGGCGGAAGGTGAGGAGGCTGGGAGGCCAGGAGGAGGGAGGCTGGGAAGCCTCAGGGAGGGAGGAAGGCCGGGAGGCCAGGAAGCCAGGAGGAGGGAGGCTGGGAAGCTTCAGGGGTGGGCGGAAAGTCTGGAAGCCTGGAGGCTGGGAGACCAGGAGGAGGGAAGCTGGGAAGCCTCGGAGGGTGGGCGGAAGGTGAGGAGGCCGGGATGCCAGGAGGAGGGAGGCTGGGAAGCCTCAGGGAGGGAGGAAGCCTGGGAGGCCAGGAGAACAAGAGGAGGGAGGCCGGGAAGTCTCGGAGGGTGGGCGGAAAGTGAGGAGGCCGGGAGGCCAGGAGAAGGGAGGCTAGGAGGCCTCAGGGAGGGAGGATGGCCAGGAGGCCAGGAGGCCAGGAGGGTGGCCGGGAAGCCTCAGGGGTGGGCGGAAGGCCTGGAGGCCGGGAGGCCGGAGGCCTAGACCAGGAAGAAAGGAGCTGAGGCGGGTTCTGGGAGCCAATCATCATCATAATAATAATAATGATGGTATTTGTTAAGCACTTACTATGTGCAAAGCACTGTTCTAAGCGCTGGGGAGGTTACAAGGTGATCAGGTTGTCCCATGTGGGGGCTCACAGTTTTAATCCCCATTTTCCAGATGAGGTCACTGAGGCCCAGAGAAGTGAAGTGACTTGCCCAAAGTCCCACAGCTGACAACTGGCAGAGTCGGGATTTGAACCCACGACCTCTGACTCCAAAGCCCGGGCTCTTTCCACTGAGCCAGGCCCCGGGCTTGGCCGGCCGCCTGGGTTCCAACTGGCCAAACGGGGAGCGGGAGGCGGGCAGGTGGGCTGTGGGCAGGGGGCACCGGCCCTTCTCCTCCACAGGGAAACAACGCCATTTTCCACTTGGGGCCTGGGAAGGGAAAACTCCCAGGCTGAGGCCTGGCTCCGGGACACGACACCAAACCACACCACACCACACCACGCAACACACACCACCGGGATGGGACGGCTCGAAGATGGAAGAGCCTTAGATCCTTTCAGCTGGGGTGATACACATACATACACACACACACACACACACACACACACACACACACACACACACACACACACACACACACGCCTTCACTCACATACACAGACCCTAACCCCCCACACCCACCCTTTCATTCACACATAGACCCACACACATACATACACACTTTCACTCACATACCCAGACCCTACCACCCCGCCACACCTTAATTCACACACAGACCCACACAGACTCACACACATACATATACACCCACACACACCCTCACTCACAGAGACCTTCACACGCACACAGACCCACACACACAGAGCCTCACTCACACACTCAGACAGACCCTCTCCCACACACAGACACACCCTCCCACAGACCTTCTCCCACACACTCACACATACCCTCTCACTCTCTCTCTCTCACACACACACACACAGAGCCTCACTCACACACTCCGACAGACCCTCTCCCACACCCAGACACACCCACCCACAGACCTTCTCCCACACACTCACAGACCCTCTTTCTCTCTCTCTCTCTGTCTCACACACACACACACACACACACACAGTTTCACACACACAGGCCCCCACACACACAAAGATCCTCACTCACACACACAGACACACACATCCACAGACCTTCTCCCACACACTCACAGACCCTCTCATCACACACTCAGACAAACCCTCTCCCACACGCAGACACACGCTCCCACAGACCTTCTCCCTCACACTCCCACAGACCCTCTCATTCTCACAGACCCAGACCCACACAGATGCACACACACGCACAGACCTTCACACACCCCCACAGACCCACCCACATAGGCCCTCACTCCCATAGACACATACTCCTACAGACCTTCTCCCACACACTCACACAGACCCTCTCTCTCTCCCACACACACACACACACACACACACACACACACACACACACACACAGAGCCTCACTCACACAGACAGACCCTCTCCCACACCCAGGCACACACACCCACAGACCTTCTCCCACACACTCACACAGACCCTCTCTCTCTCTCTCTCTCTCTCTCACACACACACACACACACACACACACACACAGTTTCACACCCACAGACCTACACACACAAAAAAATTCTCACTCCCACACACAGACACACACCCCCACAGACCTTCTCTCACACACTCACAGACCCTCTCACTCTCACACACACACACAGACCACCCCCCACACACAGGGCCTCACTCACACACTCAGACAGACCCTCTCCCACACACAGGCACACCCTCCCACAGACCTTCTCCCACACACTCACAGACCCTCTCACTCTCTCTCTCTCTCTCTCTCTCTCTCTCTCTCTCTCATACACACACACACACACACAGTTTCACACCCACAGACCCCCCCACACATGCAAAGATCCTCACTCACACACACAGACACACACACCCACAGACCTTCTCCCACACACTCACAGACCCTCTCGCTCTCTCTCTCACACACACACACACACACACACACACACACACTCACAGAGCCTCACTCCCACACTCAGACAGACCCTCTCCCACATGCAGACACACACTTCCACAGACCTCCTCCCACACTCCCACACACCCAGACGCTCTCACACACACACACCTTCACACCCCCCCACAGACCCACCCACATAGGCCCTCACTCCCACAGACACACACTCCCACGGACCTTCTCCCACCCCCCTCCCACAGACCCGCTCACTTTCACACAGACACACACCCCCCCCCACCCACTCCCACAGACCCTCTGGCCCCGTGCCCCTCACACGGACCCTCTCACCCAACCAGACCCTCCCACTCCCCCGCCCCCAGACACACAAACACACCCAAACCAGAGCGGCCCTCTCAGCATCCCCTCACGGAGCAGGAGACGGCGGATAAGGAGGCCTCAGGGTGAGGTGGACAGTTGGCCTCCCCTCCAGTGCTCCCATCAAGTCAATCGGGGCCCCGGCTGGGCTCAGGGCGGGCCTGGGTTCGACGGCGGGGGCATCAGGGGAGGCCGGGGCAGGGTGGCTCAGATGGCGGGCGGGCTCTCGGCTATCTCCTCCAGCCTCCTCTCGATCCTCAACCGGAGGCCAGTGTACCTGTGGGCCCGAGGAGCCGGGGGTTTGTCGGGCATCCTCCCATGAGATGCTCGCCTTTCCCGGCTCCGATGCCCAGAGGGCCGACTGTTAGACTGTGAGCCCACTGTTGGGTAGGGACCGTCTCTATATGTTGCCATCTTGTACTTCCCAAGTGCTTAGTACAGTGCTCTGCACACAGTGAGTGCTCAATAAATACGATTGATTGATTGTTTGATTGATTGAGGGTCACCCCAGGCCCGGGCGGCGGGCTCACCATCCCCCGGGCACCACCAGCCTCATTGGGATACGTCCCTTGGCAGGGCAGACGAGCTGCCATGCGCGTCCTCAGGCCCCTCGGGACGGGCATCGCGCCCTCCCGGCTGGGCAGGGAGCACTAGGCCCAGAGAGGGCACGCGTCCGGCCTGAGGTCGCCCAGCGGGCCCGGCCCAATCCGCGACCTTTAGCCCCCCGGGGTCTTGCCCCCCAAGACTCACTTGCGCTTCAGTTTGGTCACTTCGCGGTCCTCCTCCTCTTTCAGCTTCTGAATGAAGCTCTTGAGAACCGGCATCTCGAATTTTATGTACTGAGCGACCTGCGGGGTCGATGGGGAGGACGGGGAAAAGGAAACAAGTTGGACTGGAAACTAGACGGCTAGCTCCTTGTGCCTGTAAGCGTTTAACGGAACAGTGCTTGGCACCTAGTAAGCGCCTAACAAATACCGTCATCATCAAATACCACAATTATTATCATTATTCCCGTTGTTGGGTAGGGACCGTCTCTATCTGTTGCCGAATTGTACTTTCCAAGCGCTTAGTACAGTGCTCTGCACACAGGAAGAAGCATGGCTCCGTGGAAAAGAGCCCGGGCTTTGGAGTCAGAGATAGGGGTTCAAATCCCAGCTCCACCAATTGTCAGATGTGTGACTTTGGGCAAGTCACTTGACTTCTCTGGGCCTCAGTTCCCTCATCTGTAAAATGGGGATGAAGACTGTGAGCCCCCCATGGGGCAACCTGATCACCTTGTAACCTCCCCAGCACTTAGAACAGTGCTTTGTACATAGTAAGCGCTTAATAAATGCCATTATTATTATTATCATTATTATTATTATTAGGAAGTGCTCTATAAATACGGTTGAATGAATGAATACTGAGCGTTCAGTACAGTGCTCTGCATACAACAGACTGTCAGCTCATTAAGGGTAGGGATTGTGTCTATTTACTCTATTGTTCTCTCCCAAGTGCTTAGTACAGCGCTCTGCACTCAGTAGGCTGTAAGGTCCTTGAGGGCAGGGATTGTGTCTATTTACTCTATTGGACTCTCCCAAGCGCTTAGTACAGCGCTCTGCACTCAGTAGACTGTAAGGTCCTCGAGGGCAGGGATTGTGTCTATTTACTGTACTCTCCCAAGCACTTAGTACAGCGCTCTGCATTCCGTAGACTGTAAGGTCCTCGAGGGCAGGGATTGTGTATATTTACTTTATTGTACTCTCCCAAGTGCTTAGTACAGCACTCTGCACTCAGTAGACTGTAAGGTCCTCGAGGGCAGGGATTGTGTCTATTTACTTTATTGTACTCTCCCAAGCGCTTAGTACAGCGCTCTGCACTCTGTAGACTGTAAGGTCCTCGAGGGCAGGGATTGTGTCTATTTACTTTATTGTACTCTTCCAAGCGCTTAGTACAGCACTCTGCACTCAGTAGACTGTAAGGTCCTCGAGGGCAGGGATTGTGTCTATTTACTCTATTGTACTCTCCCAAGTGCTTAGTACAGCGCTCTGCACTCAGTAGACTGTAAGGTCCTTGAGGGCAGGGATTGTGTCTATTTACTTTATTGTACTCTCCCAAGCACTTAGTACAGCGCACTGCACTCAATAGACTGTAAGGTCCTCGAGGGCAGGGATTGTGTCTACTCTCTGGACTCTCAGGGGTTCAGTACAGTGCTCTGCACACTATGTAGACTGTTAGCTCCTTGACGGTGGGGATGGTGTCTATTTACAGAGCACCGTACAATCAATCAATCAATCAATCATATTTATTGAGCGCTTACTGTGTGCAGAGCACTGTACTAAGCGCTTGGGAAGTACAAGTTGGCAACATATAGAGACGGTCCCTACCCAACAGTGGGCTCACAGTCTAAAAGGGGGAGACGTACAAGGTTCCTGGGAGAGTACGGGAGGCAGCGTGGCCTTGCCGACAGGGCCCGGCCTGGGAATCAGGACTTGGGTTCTAATCCTGGCTCCGCCACGTGTCTGCTGGGTGACCCCGTGTGACGTCCTCCTCTCCCACCCCCCGGCCCGGCCCTGTCCGGCCGACGCTCACATCGTAGGTGACTTCGTCCACCTGGTCTCTGTCCATGAGGAAGAGGCGGGAGACACGCTCACATGGGCCCTGCAGGATCCGCGCCATGAGCGGATAATCCGTCCCGCGCAGCTTCTGCTTCTCTGCAAGACATAACGCCTCCGTCACACACACACACAGACGGGCAGGCCGGGGGCAGGCCGGGGGACACAGAGGCAGAGGGGGACACAGAGACTGAAAGAGGTGGGAGAGAGAAAAGGGAGAAGAGAGAGAACGACACGGAGGGAGACAGAGATGAGGCAGAGACTGAGAGATAGAGAGACAGAAAGGCAGAGACAGAGGGGGACGGGGGAGACACAGAGACAGAAAGAGAGGGAATGACACGGAGGGAGATGGAGAGAGACAGAGAGACACAGAGAGATGTGACAGGGAAAAAGAGAGGCAGAGACAGGGACACACAGTCAGAAAGACACAGAGACAGAAAGAGATGGGGCAGAGACTGAGAGATAGAGAGACAGACAGGTGGAGACAGAGACAGAGGGAGACACAGACTGAAAGGGATGGGACTGAGAAAGAGAAACAAAGAGAGAATGACACAGAGGGAGACAGAGAGAGAGACACAGAGAGAGATGGGACAGAGAAAAAGAGAGGCAGAGACAGACACCCAGACAGAAAGAGATGAGGAAGAGACTGAGAGATAGAGAGACAGAAAGGCAGAGACAGAGGGGACAGAGGGAGACACAGAGACAGAAAGGGGGGGACTGAGAAAGAGGCAGAGAGGGACTGACATGGAGGGAGATGAAGAGAGAGAGACAGAGAGAGATGGGACAGAGAAAAAGAGAGAGAGACACACAGTCAGAAAGACACAGAGACAGAAAGAGATCGGGCAGAGACTGAGAGATAGAAAGAGGTGGAGACGGAGAGGGGACAGAGACAGAGGGAGACACAGAGACAGAACGAGAGGGGACTGAGAAATAGAGGCAGAGAGAGAATGATATGGAGGGAGACAGGGAGAGAGACACACAGTCAGAAAGACACAGAGACAGAAAGAGATGGGGCAGAAACTGAGAGATAGACAGACAAGTGGAGACAGAGACAGAGGGAGACACAGAGACAGAAAGAGATGGGACTGAGAAAGAGAGAGGCAGAGACAGAGATACACAGTCAGAAAGACACAGAAACAGAAAGAGATCCGGCAGAGACTGAGAGATAGAGAGACAGAAAGGCGGAGACAGAGAGGGGACAGAGACAGAGGGAGACACAGAGACAGAAAGAGATGGGACTGAGAAAGAGAGGCAGAGAGAATGACCTGAAGACAGAGAGAGACACACACAGAGAGACAGAGAGAGATGGGACAGAGAAAAAGAGAGGCAGAGACAGAGATACACAGTCAGAAAGACACAGAAACAGAAAGAGATCTGGCAGAGACTGAGAGATAGAGAGACAGAAGGCAGAGACAGAGGGGACAGAGGGAGACACGGCGACAGAAAGAGGGGGACTGAGAAAGAGGCAGAGAGGGATTGACATGGAGGGAGATGGAAAGAGAGAGACAGAGAGAGATGGGACAGAGAAAAAGAGAGACAGAGACACACAGTCAGAAAGACACAGAGACAGAAAGAGATTGGGCAGAGACTGAGAGATAGAAAGATAGGTGGAGACAGAGAGGGGACAGAGACAGAGGGAGACACAGAGACAGAAGGAGAGGGGACTGAGAAATAGAGGCAGAGAGAGAATGATATGGAGGGAGACAGGGAGAGAGACACACAGTCAGAAAGACACAGAGACAGAGAGAGATGGGGCAGAAACTGAGAGATAGAGAGACAGATAGGTGGAGACAGAGACAGAGGAAGACACAGAGTCAGAAACAAATGGGGCTGAGAAAGAGGCAAAGAGAGAATGAAACGGAGGGAGACAGAGAGACACAGAGACGGAGAGAGATGGGACAGAGAAAAAGAGAGGCAGAGACAGACACACAGACAGAAAGACACACAGACAGAAAGAGATGGGGCAGAGACTGAGAGATAGAGAGACAGAAAGGTGGAGTCAGAGAGGGGACAGAGACAGAGCGAGACACAGAGACGGAGAGAGGCGACTGAGAAAGAGAGGCAGAGAGAGAATGACATGGAGGGAGACAGAGAGAGACACAAAGACAGAGAGAGATGGGACAGAGAAAAAGAGAGGCAGAGACAGAGACACAGTCAGAAAGACAGGAAGACACAGAGACAGAAAGAGATGGGGCAGAGACTGAGAGACAGACAAGTGGAGACAGAGAGGAAACAGAGACAGAGAGAGGGGGGGGCAGAGAGGCAGAGTCAGAAAGACAGGAGACACAGAGACAGATGGGACAGAGAAAGAGAGGCAGAGAGAGAATGACACAGAGGGAGGCAGAGAGAGACACAGCGAGAGTGATGGAACAGAGAAAAAGAGAGGCAGAGACAGAGACACACAGAAAGACAGAAAGACACAGAGGCAGAAAGGGACGGGTCAGAGACTGAGAGACACAGAGAGAGACAAAGAGGGAGGGGACAGAGAGAGACAAAGAGAGAGGGGACAGAGACAAAGAGAGGCAGACATAGAAAGACACAGAGACAGAAAGAGATGGGACGGAGTCCGAGAGACACAAAGAGAGTCAGAGAGGGCGGGGACAGCGAGAGAGACACAGAGAGAGAGAGACAAAGAGAGAGGACAGAGACAAAGAGAGACAAAGGCAGAAAGACACAGAGAGAGACAGATTTGAGACAGAGACAGAGAGGGAGGGGACAGAGAGAAGAGACAGAGAGAGATGGGACAGAGACTGAGGGACACAGAGATGGGACAGAGAGAGACACAGAGAAATGGGACAGAGACAGAGAGAAATAGAGAGAGACAGAGAGAGATGGGACAAAAAGAGAGAGGGGACAGAGACAGAGAGAGAGGGACAGAGAGAGGGGGACAGAGACAAAGAGACAGAGGGGGACACAGAGAGAGACATAGAGTGAAAGAGATGGAGAGACAGAGAGAGGCAGACAGAGAGGCAGAGACAAAGAGACAGAGATGGAGAGAGGCAGAGAGAGACACAGCCAGGGGAAGAGATAAAGAGAGAGAGATGGTTCAGTTCCCACATCCACCCCCTCCCTCAGCATCCAGCCAGGCACCGGGGCTGCTGTCTGAGCGCCTCCCGGGATCTGGACCCGGTACTAAGCGCTCCTGGAGACTGAGCTCGTTATTAACAGGGACTGCGTCTGCCTCATTGTTCTACCGCCCACTCCTAAGCACTTAGGCCAGTGCTCTGCACAAGGGAAGCGCTCATTCAATACGCTTGACTGATTGAGAAGCAGCATGGCTAAGTGGAAGGAGCCAGGCTTGGGAGTCCGGAGGTCATGAGTTCTAATCCCGGCTCCGCCACTTCTCGGCTGTGTGACTTTGGGCATGTCACTTCTCTTCTCTGTGCCTCAGTGACCTCAGCTGTAAAATGGGAATTAAGACCGTGAGCCCCACGTGGGACAACCTGATCACCCCAGCTCTTAGAACAGTGCTTTGTGCATAGTAAGCGCTTAACAAATACCATTATTATTATTATTATTATTATTATGGAGCGACTGACTCCTCCCAAGGCCACCTTCTGGACGTCATTCATTTATTCAATCGTATTTATTGAGCGCTTACTGTGTGCGGAGCACTGTACTAAGCGCTTGGGAAGTACAAGTTGACAACTTATAGAGACTGTCCCTACCCAACAACGGGCTCACAGTCACACTCACTTTGACTCTCCTGCCTCCATCCAATGGGCCGGGCTGGTTCCTTGGCCTGGAATTCCCTCCCTTCCCCCTCCCTGCTCTCTCTCCTCTACCACCAGTTTACTCACTCCCTGGGCCTCCACCTCATCAATCGTATTTATTGAGCGCTTACTGTGTGCAGAGCACTGTACTAAGCGCTTGGGAAGTACAAGTTGGCAACATATAGAGACAGTCCCTACCCAACAGTGGGCTCACAGTCCACCTCATCTTTGTCGCCGCCGACCCCTGGCCCACGTCCTGCCTCTGGCCTGGAACGCCCTCCCTCCCCTAATAATAATAATAATGGCATTTATTAAGCGCTTACTATGTGCAGACCAGACAACCACTCTCTCCCTCTTCAAAGCCTTATTGAAGGCCCGCCTCCTCCAAGAGGCCTTCCCTGACTAAGCCCCCCTTTCCTCATCTCCCCTTCCCTTCGGCGTCACCCTGACTCTCTCCCTTCCTTCATCCCCCTGTCCCAGCCCCACACCGCTTATGTCCACATCCCTCATTTATTTATTTCTATTCATGTCGGTCTCCCCCTCTAGACTGTCAGCTCATTGAAGGCAGGGAATGTGCCTGTTTATTGTTATATTGTCCTCTCCCAAGCGCTTAGTACAGTGCTCTCCACACAGTAAGCACTTAAATATGATTGAATGAATGAATGAACTCAAAGCATTATTAAGGTCAAATCTGGGCCTCAGTTCCCACATCTGGAAAGTGGGGATTGAGACTGTGTCCAACCCCATTTGCTTGTATCCACCCCTGGAACATAGTAAGCGCTTAAAAAATTCCATCATCATCATTATTATTATCTCCTCCAAGAGGTCTTCCCTCTTTTCCCCAGCTCCCTCTCCCTTCTGCATCACCTATGCACCTGGATCTTGGAACTTCTGAGCACTTGATATTTTACCCCAACCCCACAGCACTGATGTCCTCATCCATAATTCATTTATTTCCATTAATGTCTGTCTCCCCAGCTCTAGACAATAAGCTTGCTGTGGGGGTGAGGGGGGGAACATACCTACCAACTCTGAGCACTTAGAACAGTGCCCAGCTCTTAAAATGGTGCTTGGCACATAGTAAGTGTTTAACAAATACTATTATTATTATTATATATTTTCCTCTCCCAAGCACTTCGTAAAATGGTGCTTGGCACATAGTAAGTGTTTAACAAATACTATTATTATTATTACTATATATTTTCCTCTCCCAAGCACTTCATAAAATGGTGCTTAGCACATAGTAAGTGTTTAAAAAATACTATTATTATTATTATATATTTTCCTCTCCCAAGCACTTCATAAAATGGTGCTTAGCACATAGTAAGTGTTTAACAAATACTATTATTATTATTATTATTATATATTTTCCTCTCCCAAGCACTTCATAAAATGGTGCTTGGCACATAGTAAGTGTTTAACAAATACTATTATTATTATTATTATTATTATATTTTCCTCTCCCAAGCACTTCGTAAAGTGGTGCTTGGCACATAGTAAGTGTTTAACAAATACTCTTATTATTATTATTATTATTATTATTATTATTATTATTAGATATTTTCCTCTCCCAAGCACTTCATAAAATGGTGCTTGGTACATAATAAGTGTTTAACAAATACTATTATTATTATTATTATTATATATTTTCCTCTCCCAAGCACTTTGTAAAATGGTGCTTGGCACATAGTAAGTGTTTAACAAATACTATTATTATTATTATTACTGTATATTTTCCTCTCCCAAGCACTTCATAAAATGGTGCTTGGCACATAGTAAGTGTTTAACAAATACTATTATTATTATTATTATTATATATTTTCCTCTCCCAAGCACTTTGTAAAATGGTGCTCGGCACATAGTAAGTGTTTAACAAATACTATTATTATTATTATATATTGTCCTCCCCCAAGCACCTAGTAAAATGGTGCTTGGCACATAGTAAGTGTTTAACAAATACTATTATTATTATTATTATTATTATATATTTTCCTCTCCCAAGCACTTCATAAAATGGTGCTTGGCACATAGTAAGTGTTTAACAAATACTATTATTATTATTTTATATTTTCCTCTCCCAAGCACTTCATAAAATGGTGCTTGGCACATAGTAAGTGTTTAACAAATACTATTATTATTATTATATATTGTCCTCCCCCAAGCACCTAGTAAAATGGTGCTTGGCACATAGTAAGTGTTTAACAAATACTATTATTATTATTATTATATATTGTCATCCATTCAATCGTATTTAGTGAGCGCTTACTGTGTGCAGAGCACTGTACTAAGCGCTTGGGAAGTACAAGTTGGCAACATATAGAGACAGTCCCTACCCAACAGTGGGCTCACAGTCTAGAAGTCCTCTCCCAAGCACTTAGTACAGTTCTCTGTACACAGTAAACGCTCAATAAATATCGTTGATGGATTGTGCGCTTGATGCGGTGTTTTGCTGGTGTAGTTGATAGAATTTTGTCTTGTTTTGTTGTGTGTCTCCCCCTTCTAGACTGTGAGCCCGTTGTTGGGTAGGGACCGTCTCTATAAGTTGCCGACTTGGACTTCCCAAGCGCTTAGTCCAGCGCTCTGCACACAGTAAGCGCTCAATAAATACGATTGAATGAATAGAATCCGGGCCCTGGGAGTCACAAGGTCATGGGTTCCAATCCCACCTCCACCCCTTGTCTGCTGGGTGACCTTGGACAAGTCATTTCACTTCTCTGGGCCTCAGTTCCCTCGTCTGGGAAACGGGGATGGACAAACAACTATGTCCAATCCGATTTGCTTGTATCCACCCCAGCGCTTAGTACAACACCTGCACATAAGCACTTAACAAATACGACAATTATTATTATTATAAGTAATAATAATAATAAATACCACTGATTGATTAATTTTGTGCTTAAAAATTTGCACTCAGTGGGAGCTTAATAACTATACTGCTTCTACTAAAACAGAGAGGCAGAAGGGAGTGTCTTCTGCTTAACAAATATCATCATTATTATTATCATCATCATCATCAATCGTATTCATTGAGCGCTTACTGTGTGCAGAGCACTGGACTAAGCGCTTGGGAAGTACAAATTGGCAACATATAGAGACAGTCCCTACCCAACAGTGGGCTCACAGTCTAAAAGGGGGAGACAAAACCAAACATACTAACAAAATAAAATAAATAGAATAGATATGTACAAGTAAAATAAATAAATAAATAGAGTAATAAATATGTACAAGCATATATACATATATACAGGTGCTGTGGGGAAGGGAAGGAGGTAAGATGGGGGGATGGAGGGGGGACGAGGGGGAGAGGAAGGAAGGGGCTCATTATTATTATTTATATATTATATATATTATATTATATTATTATCATTATTATAATCACTCGAACACTATTTGTAACCAGTCATAAAATGTCCGAGCTACACCCGGGCTTAACACACAATAAATGCTTCATTAATGCCCACCCGCAATCAGTGGTATTTATTGAGCGCTTACACTGTGCGCAGCGCTGTACTGAGCACTTGAAACTAAGCCAACTAAAAGGAAGATTTGTTTTGTAACTGACCAATCGATCAGTTGAACTTATTGAGCGCTCACTGTGTGCCGAGCACTGTTCTAAGCGCTTGGGAAAGTACAATATAACACATTCCCTGCCCATAACAGGCGCACAGTCTTGAAGATAATAATAATAATAATAGTAATAATAATAATAATAATAATAATAATAATAATAATAATAATAATAATAATAATAATGGCATTTCTTAAGCTCTTACTATATGTGCAGAGCACTGTTCTAAGCGCTGGGGGGGGAATACAAGGTGATCAAGTTGCCCCACGTGGGGCTCACAATCAATCCCTATTTTACAGATGAGGTAACTGAGGCTCAGAGAAGTTAAGTGACTTGCCCAAGGTCACACAGCCGTCATGTGGTGGAGTCGGGATTAGAACCCAGGACCTCTGACTCCAAAGCCCGTGCTCTTTTCACTGAGCCACGCTGCTTCCAAGTCGAGAGGGAGCAAATCAATGATATTTACTGAACACTTACTGGGTGGAAAAGCACTTTCCTAAGCAGTTGGGAGAGTATAATGGCTCGGGGGCAAGACCCCAGGCTTGGGAGTCAGAGGTCATGGGTTCTAATCCCGCCTCCGCCACTTGTCTGCTGTGTGATCTTGGGCAAGTCACTTCACTTCTCTGGGCCTCAGTTCCCTCATCTGTAAAATGGGGATTAAGACTGTGAGCCCCACATGGGACAACCTGATCACCTTGTATCTACCCAAGCGCTTAGAACAGTGTCTGGCACATACTAAGCACTTAACAAATACCATCATTATTATTATTATTATAATCAATCCACATTTATTGAGTGCTTACTGGGTGCAGAGCACTGTACTAAGTGCTTGGGAGAGCATACGGTAACGGTCGGGAGACATATTCCCTGCCCACAAGGAGCTTATAGTCTAGAGGGGGAGACAGGCAACCACATAAATAAAGTAAATAATTAAAATAAAATAAATAATGGATATAGAATAAAATAAATAAAATAAAATATATTACTATTAAAATAAAATAAAATTAATAATTAATAATATATTAATAATTCTACTAATAATAAATATTATGATATATGCGATAAATAACATTATAATTAAAATATTAATAATGTTAATAATATATTAATAATGATTAATGATTAAAATAAAATATTATTAAAAAATAATGGATGGAGCCTGGCCCTGGGAGTTTGAAGGTCATGGGTTCTAATCTCGGCTCCGCCACGTGTCTGCTGTGTGACCTTGGACAAGTCACTTCACTTCTCTGGGCCTCAGTTACCTCATCTGTAAAGCGGGTGTGCGGACTGTGAGCCCCATGCAAGGCGGGGGACTGTGTCCAACCCGATTTGCTCAGATCCACCCCAGCGCTTGGTACAGTGTGTGGCAGAGTAAGCGCTCAACAAATACCACAATTATTATTATATGGACATAAAATGCTGTGGGGTGGAGGGTGGGGTGAATTCATTCATTCAATCGTATTTACTGAGCGCTTACTGTGTGCAGAGCACGGTACTAAGCGCTTGGGAAGTACAATTCAGCAATAAAGAGAGACTATCCCTGCCCACAACGGGCTTACAGTCTAGAAGGGGGGAGACAGACAGCAAAACAAGTCCACAGTCATCAGTAGCATCATTATAAATATTCAATCAATCAATCGTATTTATTGAGCGCTTACTGTGTGCAGAGCGCTGTACTAAGCGCTTGGGAAGTACAAGTTGGCAACATATAGAGACGGTCCCTACCCAACAGTGGGCTCACAGTCTAAAAGGGGGAGACAGAGAACAAAACCAAACATACTAACAAAATAAAATAAATAGAATAGATATGTACAAGTAAAATAAATAAATAAATAAATAGAGTAATAAATATGTACAAACATATATACATATATACAGGTATATACATATATGTGTATATATATGTATATATATATATTCATTCAGTCAATCGTATTTATTGAGTGCTTACTGTGTGCAGAGTATTGGACTAAGCGCTAAACAGGGAAGCAGCGTGGCTCGGTGGAAAGAGCCCGGGCTTGGGAGTCAGAGGTCATGGGTTCTAATCCCGGCTCCACCACTTGTCAGCTGTGTGACTTTGGGCAAGTCACTTCACTTCTCTGGGCCTCAGTTCCCTCATCTGTAAAATGGGGATGAAGACTGTGAGCCCCACGTGGCCCAACCTGATCACCTTGTATCCCAGCGCTTAGAATCAATCAATCAATCATATTTAGTGAGCGCTTACTGTGTGCACAGCACTGTACTAAGTGCTTGGGAAGTCCAAGTTGGCAACATATAGAGACGGTCCCTACCCAACAGTGGGCTCACAGTCTGGAAGGGGGAGGAACAGAACAGTGCTTTGCACATGGTAAATGATTAACAAATGCCATCCTCATTATTATTATCATTATTAAATCATTAATAGAAATAAAAAGAATTATAACTATAAATATGTTCATATATACACAAGTGCTGTGGGGCGGGGGGGTAGAGCAGAGGGAGGGAGTCGAGGCGATGGGGAAGAGGGGGGAGGTGGGGGGAATATCACACAGTCGGCGCTCAATAAATACGATCGAGTGAATTGAATGAATCAAGTGCTCGAAGGGTCTCAGTTCCCTCATCTGGGAAATGGGGATGAAGACTGTGAGCCCCCCGTGGGACAACCCGATTACCTTGTATTTACCCCAGCGCTTAGTACAGTGCTAGGAGGCCTTCCCAGACTAAGCCCCCTCCTTCCTCTCTCCATCCCCCCATCTTACCTCCTTCTCTTCCCCACAGCACCTGTATAGATGTATATATGTTTGTACAGATTTATTACTCTATTTATTTATTTTACTTGTACATATCTATTCTATTTATTTTATTTTGTTAATATGTTTGGTTTTGTTGCCTGTCTCCCCCTTCTAGACTGTGAGCCCACTGTTGGGTAGGGACCGTCTCTAGATGTTGCCAACTTGGACTTCCCAAGCGCTTAGTACAGTGCTCTGCACACAGTAAGCGCTCAATAAATACGATTGATGATGATGATGATGATTTTGTTGATACGTTTGGTTTTGTTCTCTGTCTCCCCCTTTTAGACTGTGAGCCCACTGTTGGGTAGGGACTGTCTCTATATGTTGCCAACTTGTACTTCCCAAGCGCTTAATACAGTGCTCTGCACACAGTAAGCGCTCAATAAATATGATTGATTGATTGATTGATTAACGAGAAAGGTTGTCGTTGTTTCAGACTGGCCGAGCCTGCCCGAATGCCCGCTTGATGAAGTAAGAGCCGTCCAGGAGAGGGTAAGAAGGTTTAAGTGCCCACACTTACCTCCGCTGGTGTGGACAACGTACAAGGCGAATTCTTCGGCAGAATTTTCGATCTGAGGTAAAGGGAGAGTGGAAAAAAAAAGCAGATTTAAGGACTGATTTAAGATTTAAGATTCATTCACTCATTCAATCGTATTTATTGAGCGCTTACTGTGCGCAGAGCACTGGACTAAGCGCTTGGGAAGTCTAAGTTGGCAACATATAGAGACGGTCCCTCCCCAACAGTGGGCTCACAGTCTAGAAGACTGTTATGACTTCTTAATAATAATAAAAATAATAATAATAGAGAAGCAGCGTGGCTCAGTGGAAAGAGCCCGGGCTTGGGAGTCAGAGGTCATGGGTTCTAATCCCGGCTCCGCCACATGTCTGCTGTGTGACCTTGGGCAGGTCACTTAACTTCTCTGAGCCTCGGTTCCCTCATCTGTAAAATGGGGATTAAGACTGTGAGTCCCACATGGGAAAACCTGATCACCTTGAAGCCCCCCAGCACTTAGAATAGTGCTTTGCACATAGTAAGTGCTTAACAAATGCCATCATTATTATTATTGTTATAACGGCATTAAGTGCTTACTATGTTTAAAGGACTGTTCTAAGCACTGGGGAGGTTACAAGGTGATCAGGTTGTCCCACATGGGGCTCACAGTCTTCATCCCCATTTTACAGACAAGGCAACTGAGGCCCAGAGAAGTTAAGTAACTTGCCCAAGGTCACACAGCTGACAATTGGTGGAGCCAATTGGGCTCACTTTTTGACTGTGAGCTCACTGTTGGGTAGGGACCGTCTCTATATGTTGCCAACTTGTACTTCCCAAGCGCTTAGTACAGTGCTCTGCACACAGTAAGCGCTCAATAAATACGATTCATTGATTGATTGATTGATTGGAGCTGGGATTTGAACCCAGCCTAGCCTTGGACTCGGGACCCACGATCCTTTGCCTGAGAAGTAGCGTGGCTTGGTGGCAAGAGCCTGGGCTTGGGAGTGGGTTCTAATCCCGCCTCCGCCACTTGTCTGCCGTGTGACCTTGGGCAAGTCGCTTCACTTCTCCGGGCCTCAGTTGCCTCATCTGTAAAATGGGGATGAAGACTGTGAGCCCCCCGTGGGACAACCTGATCACCTTGTAACCTCCCCAGCGCTTAGAACAGCGCTTGGCACATAGTAAGCGCTTAACAAATACCATAATTATTATTATTATTACAATTATTATTGCCTGGAAGGACAAAAATGGCGGGGGGGGGATTGGTGCGGGGCAACATGGTCTAATGGAAAGAGGAGGGGGCCGGGAGCCAGGAGACCCGGGTTCTAATCTCGGCTCTGCCGCGTGACCTTGGGCAAGTCACTTCACTGCGACTCAGTGACCTCATTTGGAAAATGGGAAGTGAGACCGTGAGCCCCATGTGGAACAGGGACTATGTCCAACCCGCTGACCTCGTATCTACTCCAGCGCTTAAAACAGTGCTTGGCACATAGTAAGGACTTAACAAATACCATTATTATTATTATTATTATTATTCTAGTTCCGACTCTGCCCCAGGCCTGCTGTGGGAGCTGGGACGGCTCGCTTAACCTCTCTGGGCCTCCGTTTCCTCGTGAGCTAAATGGGACAGGCGTTACCTGGGTCTGTCTGATAATAATAATAATAATGATGATGGCATTTATTAAACGCTTACTATGTGCAAAGCACTGTTCTAAGCACAGGGGAGGTTACAAGGTGATCAGGTTGTCCCTCGGGGGGCTCACAGTCTTCATCCCCATTTTCCAGATGAGGTCACTGAGGCCCAGAGAAGTGTCTTCTAGACTGTGAGCCCACTGTTGGGTAGGGACCGTCTCTTTATGTTGCCAACTTGTACTTCCTGGAGCTGGCTAGAGAAGCAGCGTGGCTCAGTGGAAAGAGCCCGGGCTTTGGAGTCAGAGGTCATGGGTTCAAATCCCGGCTCCGCCACTTGTCAGCTGTGTGACTTTGGGCAAGTCAGTTAACTTCTCTGGGCCTCAGTTCCCTCATCTGGAAAATGGGGATTAATCAATCAATCAATTATATTTACTGAGAGCTTACTGTGTGCAGAGCACTGTACTAAGTGCTTGGGAAGTCCAAGTTGGCAAAATATAGAGATGGTCCCTACCCAACAGTGGGCTCACAGTCTAGAAGGGGGAGACAGAGAACAAAACAAAACATATTAACAAAGTAAAATAAATAGAATAGATATGTACAAGTAAAATAGAGTAATAAATATGTACAAACATATATATATATATATATGTATATATATATATATATATATATATATATATATATACAGGTGCTGTGGGGAAGGGAAGGAGGTAAGGCGGGGGGAGAGAGTAAGCCCCCCGTGGGACAACCTGATCACCTTGTAACCTCCCCAGCGCTTAGAACAGTGCTTTGCACATAGTAAACGCTTAATAAATGCCATTATTATTATTATTATTATTCCCAAGCGCTTAGTACAGTGCTCTGCACACAGTAAGCGCTCAATAAATACAATTGAATGAATGAATGAATGACTTGCCCAAAGTCACACAGCTGAAAATTGGCGGAGCCGGGGTCTGAACCCATGACCTCTGACTCCAAAGCCCGGGCTCTTTCCACTGAACCATCCTGCTTGGGCCCAGTTGCCCATCGGGGCTTTTTTTTAAAAAAAATGGCATTTATTAAGCACTTACTATGTGCAAAGCGCTGTTCTAAGCGCTGGGGAGGCTACAAGGTGATCAGGTTGTCCCTCGGGGGGCTCCCAGTCTTCATCCCCATTTTACAGATGAGGTCACTGAGGCCCAGAGAAGTGAAGTGACTTGCCCCAAATCACCCAGCTGACAACTGGCAGAGCCGGGATTCGAACCCACGACCTCTGTCTCCAGAGCCCGGGCTCTTTCCACTGAGCCACGCTGCTTCTCCAAGGCTTCGAGGAAGGAAGGCGTCGGGGGGCGGCCAACAGAGCCCGGCCGGCTACCTTCTGGACGGACCCTTGGAGGGAAGGGAGGGGAGCACTTGCCTTGAACTTATTGAGCAGCAGCCGGAGCACCTGAGGCGCTGTCATGGAGCTGTTGACGCGGACATTGGTGACGGAGCCGTAGGCCGGGGTGAACACGGATGTCTGCCAAGGGGAAGAATCAATCAATCAATCAATCGTATTTATTGAGCGCTTACTATGTGCAGAGCACTGTACTAAGCGCTTGGGAAGTACAAATTGGCAACACATAGAGACAGTCCCTTCCCAACAGTGGGCTCACAGTCTAAAAAGTGGAAAATGGGGAGGATGACAGTGAGCCCCACGCGGGACAACCTGATCAACCTGTATCCCCCCCAGCGCTTAGAACAGTGCTTTGCACAAAGTAAGCGCTTAACAAATGCCATTATTATTATTATTATTATTATTATTATATCAGACACTATACTAACTGCCGGAGTAAGTACAAGCAAATCAGACTGGACAGAATCCACGTCCCCGGTGGGGCCGTCAGGCCAGGGGTCGGGGCGAGACACCCCCCTTTCACACCCCCAGCCCCGACCCGCTTATGACAGCAGCGTGACTCAGTGGAAAGAGCCCGGGCTTGGGAGTCAGAGGTCATGGGTTCAAATCAATCAATCAATCAATCAATCGCATTTATTGAGCGCTTACTGTGTGCAGAGCACTGCACTAAGCCCTTGGGAAGTCGGCAACACATAGAGACAGTCCCTACCCAACAGCGGGCTCACAGTCTAGAAGGGGGAGACAGAGAACAAAACCAAACATGCTAACAAAATAAAATAAATAGAATAGATATGTACAAGATAAATAAATAAATAAATCCAGGCTCCGTCGCCCGTCAGCTGTGTGGCTTTGGGCAAGTCACTTCACTTCCCTGGGCCTCAGGTACCTCATCTGGAAAATGGGGATTGAGACTGTGAGCCCCATGTGGGACCACCTGATCACCTTGTATCTTCCCCAGCGCTTAGAACGGCGCTTTGCACACAGTAAGCGCTTAACAAATGCCATCATTCTTCTAGACTGTGAGCCTATTGTTGGGTAGGGACCGTCTCTATATGTTGCCAACTTGGACTTCCCGAGCGCTTAGTACAGTGCTCTGCACACAGTAAGCGCTCAATAAATACAATTGAATGCATGAATGACACCTGTTTTGTTTTGTTGTCTGTCTCCCCCTTCTAGACCGTGAGCCCATTGCTGGGTAGGGACCATCTCTATATGTTGCCAACTTGGACTTCCCAAGCGCTTAGTCCAGTGCTCTGCACACAGTAAGCGCTCAATAAATACGATTGAATGAATGAATGACACCTGTCTCCATGTTTTGTTTTGTTGTCTGTCTCCCCCTTCTAGACTGCGAGCCCATTGTTGGGTAGGAACCATCTCTATATGTTGCTGACTTGGAATTCCCAAGCGCTTAGTACAGTGCTCTGCACACAGTAAGCGCTCAATAAATACGACTGAATCATCATCATCAATCGTATTTATTGAGCGCTTACTGTGTGCAGAGCACTGTACTAAGCGCTTGGGAAGTACAAACTGGCAACATATAGAGACAGTCCCTACCCAACAGTGGGCTCACAGTCTAGAAGGGGGAGACAGAGAACAAAACCAAACATATCAACAAAATCATCATCATCATCATCAATCGTATTTATTAAGCGCTTACTGTGTGCAGAGCACTGCACTAAGCGCTTGGGAAGTCCAAGTTGGCAACATCTAGAGACGGTCCCTACCCAACAGTGGGCTCACAGTCTAGAAGGGGGAGACAGAGAACAAAACCAATCATACTAACAAAATAAAATTAATAGAATAGATATGTACAAGTAAAATAAATAAATACAGTAATAAATATGTACAAACATATATGAATGAATGAATGAATGAGGGCTGGGGGTCGGAGAGCCGTGGGTCGGGGTTCAGGAGGGCCTGGGGGTCGTGGGGCCGTGGGTCAGGGGTCAGGAGAGTTGGGGGTTGGCGTCAGGGAGACCCCCAAGGGTCGGGGGTCGGGGTTCGGGAGGGTCAGAGGTCGGATGATCGGAAAGGTTGGGAGCCAGGGGTCGGGAACCGGAGAATGAGGAGGAGGGCCAGAGGGTGAAGAGAGCAAGGGTGTGGACGGTGAGACGGATCAGGGGTGAAGAACCCGGGCTTTGGAGTCAGAGGTCATGGGTTCAAATCCTGGCTCCACCAATTGTCAGCTGGGTGACTTTGGGCGAGTCGCTTGACTTCTCTGGGCCTCAGTTCCCTCATCTGTCAAATGGGGATGAAGACTGTGAGCCCCCCGTGGGACAACCTGATCACCTTGGTACCTCTCCAGCACTTGGAACAGTGCTTGGCACAGAGTAAGCGCTTAATACATGCCCTTATTATTATTAAGAGGGTGAGGAGGACTGGGGGGAGACGGGGGAGGAGGGCCAGAGGACGAGGAGGGTGAGGAGGGCCAGAGGGCGAGGAGAGTGAGGAGGACCAGAGGGCGAGGAGGATTAGGAGATATGTTGCCAACTTGTACTTCCCAAGCGCTTAGTACAGTGCTCTGCACACAGTAAGCGCTCAATAAGTACGATTGAATGAATGAAAGAATATTTAGTTTACTTGTACATATTTATTCTATTCATTTTATTTTGTTAATATGTTTTGTTGTCTTTCTTTCCCTTCTAGGCTGTGAGCCTGCTGTTGGGTAGGGACCGTCTCTATGTGTTGCCAATTTAGACTTCCCAAGCGCTTAGTACAGTGCTCTGCACCCAGTAAGCGCTCGATAAATCCGATTGAATGAACGAATGAATGAACATTTATTTTACTTGTACATATTTATTCTATTTATTTGATTTTGTTAATTTGTTTTGTTGTCCGTCTCCCCCTTCTAGACCGTGAGCCCGCTGTCGGGGAGGGACCGTCTCTACGTGTTGCCAACTTGGACTTCCCAAGCGCTTAGTCCAGGGCTCTGCACACAGTAAGCGCTCAATAAATATGATTGACGATGATGAGCCCACTGTTGGGTAGGGACTGTCTCTATATGTTGCCAACTTGGACTTCCCAAGCGCTTAGTCCAGTGCTCTGCACCCAGTAAGCACTTGATAAATCCGATTGAATGAATGAATGAATGAACATTTATTTTACTTGTACATATTTATTCTATTTATTTGATTTTGTTAATTTGTTTTGTTGTCCGTCTCCCCCTTCTAGACCGTGAGCCCGCTGTCGGGTAGGGACCGTCTCTACGTGTTGCCAACTTGGACTTCCCAAGCGCTTAGTCCAGTGCTCTGCACACAGTAAGCGCTCAATAAATACGATTGACGATGATGAGCCCACTGTTGGGTAGGGACTGTCTCTATATGTTGCCAACTTGGACTTCCCAAGCGCTTAGTCCAGTGCTCTGCACCCAGTAAGCACTCAATAAATCCGATTGAATGAATGAATGAATGAACATTTATTTTACTTGTACATATTTATTCTATTTATTTGATTTTGTTAATTTGTTTTGTTGTCCGTCTCCCCCTTCTAGACCGTGAGCCCGCTTGTTGGGTAGGGACCGTCTCTATGTGTTGCCAACTTGGACTTCCCAAGCGCTTAGTCCAGTGCTCTGCACACAGGAAGCGCTCAATAAATACGATTGACGATGATGAGCCCATTGCTGGGTAGGGACTGTCTCTATATGTTGCCAACTTGGACTTCCCAAGCGCTTAGTCCAGTGCTCTGCACCCAGTAAGCGCTCGATAAATCCAATTGAATGAATGAATGAATGAACATTTATTTTACTTGTACATATTTATTCTATTTATTTGATTTTGTTAATTTGTTTTGTTGTCCGTCTCCCCCTTCTAGACCGTGAGCCCGCTGTCGGGTAGGGACCGTCTCTACGTGTTGCCAACTTGGACTTCCCAAGCGCTTAGTCCAGTGCTCTGCACACAGGAAGCGCTCAATAAATACGATTGACGATGATGAGCCCACTGTTGGGTAGGGACTGTCTCTATATGTTGCCAACTTGGACTTCCCAAGCGCTTAGTCCAGTGCTCTGCACACAGTAAGCGCTCAATAAATACAATTGACGATGACGAGCCCACTGTTGGGTAGGGACCGTCTCTATATGTTGCCAACTTGGACTTCCCAAGCGCTTAGTCCAGTGCTCTGCACACAGTAAGCGCTCAATAAATACGATTGACGATGACGAGCCCACTGTTGGGTAGGGACTGTCTCTATATGTTGCCAACTTGGACTTCCCAAGCGCTTAGTCCAGTGCTCTGCACGCAGTAGGCGCTCAATAAATACGATTGACGATGATGAGCCCACTGTTGGGTAGGGACCGTCTCTACATGTTGCCAACTTGGACTTCCCAAGCGCTTAGTCCAGTGCTCTGCACGCAGTAGGCGCTCAATAAATACGATCGACGAGGAGGAGGACCAGAGGGCGCGGAGGGCCGGGGCTGACCTTGTGGTTGTAGAAGTGGCCGTTGATGGAGAAACGGTGGCGCTTGATGCGTCGCTGGTCTCCGGGGGTCCGCACGTTCCCGCGGCGCCGGACGCCCACATCACTGCGGGTCCGCAGCAGCTGCGGGGCCTCCTCGGCCAGCGGCTTCAGCCCGCCGCTTCCTGCTCGCAGGCCGCGCGAGGAGGTCGGACCCGGGGTGGGCCGGAGACAGGGGTCTTAGACTGTGAGCCCACTGGTGGGTAGGGACCGTCTCTATATGTTGCCAATTTGTACTTCCCAACCGCTTAGTACAGTGCTCTGCACACAGTAAGCGCTCAATAAATACGATTGGCGATGACAGAGGGGGACAGGGGGAAAGGGGGAGGCCCGGCCCAAATCCTCAGTGACGGTGGACGGGCCTCCTCGCCGCTCCCCCTTCTCCCCTGGCTTACTGGATCCAGCCCACGCCTGGGAGTCAGAAGGTCTTGGGTTCTAATCCCGGCTCCCCCATAGATCTGCTATGTGACCTTGGGGGAGTCACCTCTCTGGGCCTCAGTTTCCTCATCTGAAGGACGGGGATTAAGAGACTTTTAGGCTGTGAGCCCGCTTTTGGGTAGGGACTGTCTCTATATGTTGCCAACCTGGACTTCCCAAGCGCTTAGTACAGTGCTCTGCACACAGTAAGCGCTCAATAAATACGATTGATGATGACAGAGGGGGACAGGGGGAAAGGGGGAGGCACGGCCCAAATCCTCAGTGACGGTGGACGGGCCTCCTCGCCGCTCCCCCTTCTCCCCTGGCTTAGTGGATCCAGCCCATGCCTGGGAGTCAGAAGGTCTTGGGTTCTAATCCTGGCTCTCCCGTAGATCTGCTGTGTGACCTTGGGGGAGTCACCTCTCTGGGCCTCAGTTTCCTCATCTGAAGGACGGGGATTAAGAGACTTTTAGACTGTGAGCCCACTGTTGGGTAGGGACCGTCTCTATATGTTGCCAATTTGTACTTCCCAAGCGCTTAGTACAGTGCTCTGCACACCGTAAGCGCTCAATAAATACGATTGACGATGACAGAGGGGGACGGGGGAAAGGGGGAGGCACAGCCCAAATCCTCAGTGCCGGTGGACGGGCCTCCTCGCCGCTCCCCCTTCTCCCCTGGCTTAGTGGATCCAGCCCACGCCTGGGAGTCAGAAGGTCTTGGGTTCTAATCCCGGCTCCCCCATAGATCTGCTGTGCGACCTTGGGGGAGTCACCTCTCTGGGCCTCAGTTTCCTCATCTGAAGGACGGGGATTAAGAGACTTTTAGACTGTGAGCCCACTGGTGGGTAGGGACCGTCTCTATATGTTGCCAATTTGTACTTCCCAAGAGCTTAGTACAGTGCTCTGCACACAGTAAGCGCTCAATAAATACGATTGACGATGACAGAGGGGGACAGGGGGAAAGGGGGAGGCACGGCCCAAATCCTCAGTGACGGTGGACGGGCCTCCTCGCCGCTCCCCCTTCTCCCCTGGCTTAGTGGATCCAGCCCACGCCTGGGAGTCAGAAGGTCTTGGGTTCTAATCCCGGCTCCCCCGTAGATCTGCTGTGTGACCTTGGGGGAGCCACCTCTCTGGGCCTCAGTTTCCTCATCTGAAGGACGGGGATTAAGAGACTCTCAGACTGTGAGCCCACTGGTGGGTAGGGACCGTCCCTATATGTTGCCAATTTGTACTTCCCAAGCGCTTAGTACAGTGCTCTGCACACAGTAAGCGTTCAATAAATACGATTGACGATGACAGAGGGGGACAGGGGGAAAAGGTGAGGCACAGCCCAAATTCTCAGTGACGGTGGAAGGGCCTCCTCGCCGCTTCCCCTTCTCCCCTGGCTTAGTGGATCCAGCCCACGCCTGGGAGTCAGAAGGTCTTGGGTTCTAATCCCGGCTCCCCCATAGATCTGCTGTGTCACCTTGGGGGAGTCACCTCTCTGGGCCTCAGTTTCCTCATCTGAAGGACGGGGATTAAGAGACTTTTAGACTGTGAGCCCGCTGTTGGGTAGGGACTGTCTCTTTATGTTGCCAACTTGTACTTCCCAAGCGCTTAGTACAGTGCGCTGCACACAGTAAGCGCTCAATAAATACGATTGATTGATTGATTAAGAGTGTGACCCCTATGGGGGACAGGGACTGTGTCCAACCTGATCACCTTGTGTCTACCCCAGTGCTTAGAACAGTGCTTAGCACATAGTAAATGCTTAACAATTACCATTATTATTATTACCTTCCTCCCCAGCCCTTATTATTACTATTACTGTACTTAATAATAACAATAATAATGAGTCACTTGTCTGGGCCTCAGTTTACTCATCTGAAGAATGGGGATTAAGAGTGTGACCCCTATGTGGGAGAGGGACTGTGTCCGACCTGATCCCCTTGTGTCTACCCCAGTGCTTAGAACAGTGCTTAGCACATAGTAAATGCTTAACAATTACCATTATTATTATTACCTTCCTCCCCAGCCCTTATTATTATTACTACTGTACTTAATAATAATAATAATAATAATAATGAGTCAATTCTCTGGGCCTCAGTTTCCTCATCTGAAGAATGGGGATTAAGAGTGTGACCCCTATGGGGGACAGGGACTGTGTCCAACCTGATTACCTTGTGTCTACCCCAGTGCTTAGAACGGTGCTTAGCACATAGTAAGTGCTTAACAATTACCATTATTATTATTACCTTCCTCCCCAGCCCTTATTATTATTACTACTGTACTTAATAATAACAATAATAATGAGTCACTTCTCTGGGCCTCAGTTTCCTCAACTGAAGAATGGGGATTCAGAGTGTGACCCCTATGGGGGACAGGGACTATGTACTACCTGATTACCTTGTGTCTACCCTAGTGCTTAGAATAGTGCTTAGCACATAGTAAGTGCTCAACAACTACCATTATTACTATTACCTTCCTCCCCAGCCCTTATTATTATTATTACTGTACTTAATAATAACAATAATAATGGGTCACTTCTCTGGGCCTCAGTTTCCTCATCCAAAGAATGGGGATTAAGAGTGTGACCCCCTATGTGGGACAGGGACTGTGTCCAACCTGATTACCTTGTGTCTACCCCAGTGCTTAGAACAGTGCTTAGCACATAGTAAGTGCTTAACAACTACTATCATTATTATTATTACCTTCATAAGTGCTTAACAACTACCATTATTATTATTACCTTCCTCCCCAGCCCTTATTATTACTATTACTGTACTTAATAATTACAATAATAATGAGTCACTTCTCTGGGCCTCAGTTTCCTCATCCGAAGAATGGGGATTAAGAGTGTGACCCCTATGGGGGACAGGGACTGTGTCCAACCTGATTACCTTGTGCCTACCCCAGTGCTTAGAACACTGCTTAGCACATAGTAAGTGCTTAACAACTACCATTATTATTATTACCTTCCTCCCCAGCCCTTATCATTATAACTACTGTATTTAATAATAACAATAATAATGAGGCACTTCTCTGGGCCTCAGTTTCCTCATCTGAAGAATGGGGATTAAGAGTGTGACCCCTATGTGGGACAGGGACTGTGTCCAACCTGATCACCTTGTGTCTACCCCAGTGCTTAGAAGTGCTTAGCACATAGTAAGTGCTTAACAACTACCATTATTATTATTATTACCTTCGTAAGTGCTTAACAACTACCATTATTATTATTACCTTCCTCCGCAACCCTTATTATTATTACTACTGTACTGAATAATAATAATAATAATAATGAGTCACTTCTCTGGGCCTCAGTTTCCTCATCTGAAGAATGGGGATTAAGAGTGTGACCCCTATGGGGGACAGGGATTGTGTCCAACCTGATTACCTTGTGTCTACCCCAGTGCTTAGAACAGTGCTTAGCACATAGTAAGTGCTTAACAACTACCATTATTATTATTATTATTACCTTCTTAAATGCTTAACAACTACCATTATTATTATTACCTTCCTCCCCAGCCCTTATTATTATTATTACTGTACTTAATAATAACAATAATAATGAGTCACTTCTCTGGGCCTCAGTTTCCTCATCTGAAGAATGGGGATTAAGAGTGTGACCCCTATGTGGGACAAGGACTGTGTCCAACCTGATCACCTTGTGTCTACTCCAGTGCTTAGAACAGTGCTTAGCACATAGTAAGTGCTTAACAACAATTATTATTTTTATTATTACCTTCCTCCCCAGCCCTTATTATTATTACTGTACTTAATAATAATAATAATAACGACAGTATTTGTTAAGCGCTTACTATGTGCTAATAATAATAATAATAACAGTGATGGTATTTGTTAAGCGCTTACTATGTGCAAAGCACTGTTCTAAGCACTGGAGAGGTTACAAGGTGATCAGGTTGTCCCACGGGGGGCTCACAGTTTTTAATCCCCATTTTCCAGATGAGGGAACTGAGGCACAGAGAAGTTAAGTGACTTCCCCGAAGTCACACAGCTGACAGTAGGAGGAGCCAGGATTTGAACCCATGACCTCTGACTCCAAAGCCCTGGATCTTTCCATTGAGCCACGCTGCTTCTAAGCACTGTTAAGCACATGTGCTAAGCACTGTTCTAAGCATTGGGGGAGATACAAGGTAATCAGGTTGTCCCACGTGGGGCTCACAGTCCCCATTTTAGCTTATTATGGTAATATAATGATGGCATTTATTAAGCGCTTACTATGTGCAAAGCACTGTTCTAAGCACTGGGGAGGTTACAAGGTGATCAGGTTGTCCCACGGGGGGCTCACAGTCTCAATCCCCATTTTACAGATGAGGCAACTGAGGCCCAGAGAAGTGAAGTGACTTGCCCAAAGTCACACAGCTGACAATTGGCGGAGCCGGGGTTTGAACCCATGACCTCTGACTCCAAAGCCCGTGCTCTTCTCCACTGAGCCACTGCTGCTTCTCTAATGTCTGTCTCCACTCTGCCTTAGACTGGAAGCTCGCTGTGGGCAGGGAACGTGTCTGTTTACCGTTCTATTGGACTCTTCCAAGCGCTTAGCACAGTGCTCTGCACACAGCAGGCACTCAATAAATACAATTGAATGAATGAACGAATGCCAAGCACTGTTATAGGCGCTGGGGCAGCTACAAGTTAATCAGGTTAGACCCAATCCCTGTCCCATACGGGGCTCACACTCTTAATCCTCATTTTCCAGATGAGGTAACTGAGGCCCAGCGGAGTGAAATGACTCATCCAAGGTCACCCGGCAGACACGTGGCGGTGCCGGGATGAGAACCCAGGGCCTCCTGACGCCCAGGCCATTAAGCCACGCTGCTTCTCACCACGGCCTCCTCCTCGCGGCCTCCCCGCAGCCTCGTCCCCGGCCCGTCCCGTCCCCCCGGAGCCCCTCTCACCGCCGGGGCTGGGCATCCGGCCTCCGTCCGCCGAGGCCTCGGTGTCCGTGATCTGGATGTCGGGGATGGGGAGGGGAGCGGGAGCAGGCCCGGACCTTGGCGGGGAAAGCGGGAAGTCCGACGGCAGGGTCCGGCCTCGACGGTCCTCGCGACGCGGAGGCCGGACGGGAGAACGCGACCCCCGGGAACCAGCCCGGTCCGGGGGTAGCAGGGACCACTTGGACTCCCTTTTCCAGAACCGCCCAACCTCCACCACACCAAAGCACCCCAGCACCTTCTCACTGGGCCTCCATCTCACCACTGTCCACATCCTGCCTCCGGCCTGGAACGCCCTCCCTCCTCAAATCCCCCAGACAACGACTCTCTCCCCACTTCAAAGCCTTACTGAAGGCCCATCTCCTCCAGGAGGCCTTCCCTGACTTACTCCTTCCATTCAACCCCCCTCCCAGCCCCACCCCTTTACGTCCATCTCCGTCATCTATTTATTTCTATTCCTGTCTTCCCCTCCCTCTAGACCATCAGCTTGTTGTGGGCAGGAAATGTCCCTGTGTATTATTGTATTGTCCTCTCCCAAGAGCCTAGCACAGTGCTCTGCACACAGTAAGCGCTCAACAGATACGACCGAATGAACGAATGAATGGATAACCCCCTCCGGCCTCTCCCCCGCCTTACTTCCTTTCCCTCCCCAAAGCACCTGTATATATGTATATATGTTCGTATGTATTTATTACTCTATTTATTTTATTTGTACATATTTATTCTATTTATTTCATTTTGTTAATATGTTTTATTTTGTTCTCTGTCTCCCCCTTCTAGACTGTGAGCCCACTGTTGGGTAAGGACCGTCACTATATGTTGCTAACTTGTACTTCCCAAGCGCTTAGTACAGTGCTCTGCACACAGTAAGCGCTCAATAAATACAACTGAATGAATGAATGAATGAATTCAAGCCCCCTCCCAGCCCCACCCCACTTACGTCCATCTCCGTCATCTATTTATTTCTATTCCTGTCTTTCCCCCCACTAGACCATCAGCTCTCTGTGGGCAGGAAATGTCCCTGTGTATTATTGTATTGTCCTCTCCCAAGAGCCTAGCACAGTGCTCTGCACACAGTAAGCGCTCAACAGATACGACCGAATGAACGAATGAATGGATAACCCCCTCCGGCCTCTCCCCCGCCTTACCTCCTTCCCCTCCCCACAGCAACTGTATATATGTTTGTACGTATTTATTACTCTATTTTATTTGTACATATTTATTCTATTTATTTTATTTTGTTAATATGTTTTATTTTGTTCTCTGTCTCCCCCTTCTAGACTGTAAGCCCACTGCTGGGTAGGGACTGTCACTATATGTTGCCAACTTGTACTTCCCAAGCGCTTAGTACAGTGCTCTGCACATAGTAAGCACTCAATAAATACGATTGAATGAATGAATGAATGAATGAATTCAACCCCCCTCCCAGCCCCACCCCACTTATGTCCATCTCCATCATCTATTTATTTCTATTCCTGTCTTTCCCCCCACTAGACCATCAGCTCTCTGTGGGCAGGAAATGTCCCTGTGTATTATTGTATTGTCCTCTCCCAAGAGCCTAGCACAGTGCTCTGCACACAGTAAGCGCTCAACAGATACGACCGAATGAACGAATGAATGGATAACCCCCTCCGGCCTCTCCCCCGCCTTACCTCCTTCCCCTCCCCACAGCAACTGTATATATGTATATATGTTTGTACGTATTTATTACTCTATTTATTTTATTTGTACATATTTATTCTATTTATTTTATTTTGTTAATATGTTTTATTTTGTTGTCCGTCTCCCCCTTCTAAACTGTGAGCCCACTGTTGGGTAAGGACCGTCACTATATGTTGCCAACTTGTACTTCCCAAGCGCTTAGTACAGTGCTCTGCACACAGTAAGCGCTCAAAAAATACGACTGAATGAATGAATGTATGAATGAATGAATGAATGAATGAATGAATTCAACCCCCTCCCAGCCCTACCCCACTTACGTCCATCTCCGTCATCTATTTATTTCTATTCCTGTCTTCCCCCCCTCTAGACCGTCAGCTCTCTGTGGGCAGGAAATGTCCCTGTGTATTATTGTATTGTCCTCTCCCAAGAGCCTAGCACAGGGCTCTGCACACAGTAAGCACTCAACAGATCAATCAATCGTATTTATTGAGCGCTTACTGTGTGCAGTGCACTGTACTAAGCGCTTGGGAAGTACAAGTTGGCAACATAGAGAGACAGTCCCTACCCAACAGTGGGCTCACAGTCTAAAAGTCTAACAGATACGACCGAATGAACGAATGAATCAATCAATCAATCGTATTTATTGAGCGCTTACTGTGTGCAGAGCACTGTACTAAGCGCTTGGGAAGTACAAGTCGGCAACACATAGAGACAGTCCCTACCCAACAGTGGGAATGAATGGATAACCCCCTCCGGCCTCTCCCCCTTCCCCCCCTTCCCATCCCTCCCGCCTTACCTCCTTCCCCTCCCCACAGCACCTGCATATATGTTTGTACGGATTTATTACTCTATTTAGTTACTTATTTTATTTGTACATATTCATTCTATTTATTTTATCTTGTTAATATGTTTTGTCTTGTTGTCCGTCTCCCCCGTCTAGACTGTGAGCCCGCTTTTGGGTAGAGACCGTCTCTATATGTTGCCAACTTGGACTTCCCAAGCGCTTAGTCCGGTGCTCTGCACACGGTAAGCGCTCAATAAATACGATTGAATGAATGAGTGAATGAATGAATGAATGAATGAATGAATGAATGAATGATGGTGGCCAACTCCCTCTCTCCAGAGCCCCCCAACTCCCACCTCGCCAACACTCCCTCCCCTTCCCGCCGAATGCCACCCGTGGGTGGCAGGGAGCGGCACTGACCCGTGGAGGCCGAGGTTGCAGCCGGAGTGCCAGGAGGAAGAGGAGGGCGGCGGGCGGACGCGCTCGTAGTCGTCCTGCATCTGCAGGCGGATGGGCCGCCGCAGGCCCCAGGAGATGTTCAGGAGACCCTCCACGATCAGCTCGCCTTCTTCCTGCGGGACAGACGGCAGCCCCCTCGCTTGGGACGCGCTTCCCATCCCGAGACCACCCCATCCCACGATGAACCGGCCTTCCTCTTCCTCATCCGACCCCGTCCCCGTCTTTTCCCGGCCCGACGGGATTTGCGGGCGGCGTTTTGGGCCCAAACTACGAGGGCCGATTCGGGCCCAGAGCCGGAGGCTTCTCTCCCGCGAAGCCCCCTGGGGTTTCCCACGAAGCCCAGGCTTCAGGTCTGAGGACGCGGGTTCAAATCCCGCTCCGCCAATTGCCACGCTGTGTGACTTTGGGCAAGTTCCCTCATCCGGAAAATGGGGATGAAGACTGTGAACCCCCCGTGGGACAACTGGGATCACCTTGTAATAATAATAATAATAATGTTGGCATTTGTTAAGCGCTTACTATGTGCAAAGCACCGTTCTAAGCGCTTGGGGGGATACAAAGTGATCAGGTTGTCCCACGTGGGGCTCACAGTCTTAATCCCCATTTTACAGATGAGGTAACTGAGGCTCAGAGAATTGACTTGCCCAAGGTCACACAGCAGACATGTGGTGGAGCCGGGATTCGAACCCATGACCTCTGACTCCAAAGCCCGGGCTCTTCCCACTGAGCTATGCTGCTTCTCTAACCTCCCCAGCGCTTAGAACAGTGCTTTGCACATAGTAAGCGCTTAATAAATGCTATCGTTATTATTATTATTATTATTTCTTCCGCCCGCTTGCCATTCTTCAACTTCCCTCAGACCAGTGACGGGTCTCCGACGAGGGGCCCGCGGTGACCCGTCCACGAGGGCGAGGGCTCGAAGCGTCGCCACGCCGAGATCGGGGCTTAGGCCCGTGGCCGGCCCGGATGAAATATGCCATCCCTGCCGACCCTCAAGCGCTCAGTCCAGTGCTCTGCACAAAGTAGGCGCTCAATAAATACGATCAAATGAATGAATGAATGACCCCAAGGCCGGGCCTCTTTTACCTCCCGGTGACGAAGCTGCAAGTTCTGCCCTTCGTAGTAGAGGTTGTAGGTCTTCAGATGTAACAGGAGTTCATGCCTTTAAAACGCAAAAGGGAAAGAGGAACGCCCGCAGAGCGTTAGCGCAGTGCCCGCGGGGGATCAATCGTAAATCAATCATATTTATTGAGCGCTTACTGTGTGCAGAGCACTGGACTAAGCGCTTGGGAAGTACAAGTTGGCAACGTATAGAGACAGTCCCTACCCAACAGTGGGGGTGATGTCTTCTAACTTGGAAGGTGTGTCCTGGGGAGTCCAGTCCAGTGTCGGGCACAGAGTGTGTGCCCAGTACAGTGCCCGGCCCCCAGAAGGGGCCCAGCACAATGCCCAGCCCACAGTGGGCACCACGCAAAATGCCCAGCCTCCAGCGGGCAATCAACACGATGCCCAGCACCACAAAGGGCACCCAAAAAGTAACCAGCCCCCCAGGAGGAGCCCAGCATAATGCCTAATAATAATTATTATTATTATTACTATTAATTATCATTATTATTACCACTGAGGGCATGGGATTGTACACTAGGAAGCATGCCTAGCGAAGCAGGGTGGCTCAGTGGAAAGAGCCCGGGCTTTGGAGTCAGAGGTCATGGGTTCAAATAATAATAATAATAACGGCATTTATTCATGGGTTCAAATAATAATAATAAGAAGAAGAACGGCATTTGTTAAGCGCTTAGTATGTGCAAAGCACTGTTCTAAGCGCCGGGGGATACAAGGTGATCAGGTTGTGCCGCGTGGGGCTCACGGTCATCACCCCCATTTTACAGATGAGGGAACTGAGGCTCCGAGAAGTTAAGTGGCTTGCCCAAGGTCACACAGCAGACATGTGACGGCGCCGGGGTTCGAACCCACGACCGCTGATTCCAAAGCCCGGGCTCTTTCCACTGAGCCACGCTGCTTCTCCGGCAATTGTCAGCTGTGTGACTTTGGGCCAGTCACTTCACTTCTCTGGGCCTCAGTTCCCTCATCTGGAAAATGGGGATTAAGACTGTGAGCCCCCCATGGGACAACCTGATCACCTTGTAACCTTCCCAGAGCTTGGAACAGTGCTTTGCACATAGTAAGCGCTTCTAGATTGTGAGCCCACTGTTGGGTAGGGACCGTCTCTATATGTTGCCAACTTGGACTTCCCAAGCACTTAGTACAGTGCTCTGCACACAGTAAGCGCTCAATAAATACAATTGAATGAATGAATAAATGCTATCAATATTTATTTATTGATTTAATAGGCAGGAGACCCATTCCTGCCCTCAAGGAGTTTACAGAATAACAATGATAATAATGGCATTTGTTAAGCACTTACTATGTGCCAAGCACTGTTCTAAGCACTGGGGGTAGATACAGGGTAATCAGGCTGTCCCCCGTGGGGCTCACAGTCTTCATCCCCATTTTACAGATGAGGGAACTGAGGCCCAGAGAAGTGAAGTGACTTACCCAAGGTCACACAGCAGACAAGTGGCGGAGCCGGGATTAGAACCCGCATCTTCTGACTCCCAGGTTAGATGAAAAGCAGTGCGGCCTAATGGAGAGACCAGGGGCCTGGGAGTTGGAGGATCTGGGTTCTAATCCTGACACTGCCAACTGCTTGCTGTGGGAACGCAAGCAATCCTCTAAGCATGGCATAGTGGATAGAGCCCAGGCCTGGCAGCCCGAAGGTGATGGGTTCTAATCCCAACTCTGCACTAGTCTGCTGTGTGACCTTGGGCCTCTCCCTTCACTTAATAATAATAATAATAATGATGGCATTTATTAAGCACTTACTACGTGCAAAGCACTGTTCTAAGCGCTGGGGAGGTACAAGGTGATCAGGTTGTCCCACAGGGGGCTCACAGTCCTGATGACTTCTACTTTCCAATAATAATAATAACAATAATAATAATAATGGCATTTATTAAGCGCTTACTATGTGCAAAGCACTGTTCTAAGCACTGGGGAAGTTACAAGGTGATCAGGTTGCCCCACAGGGGGCTCACAGTCTTAATCCCCATTTTCCAGATGAGGGAACTGAGGCCCAGAGAAGTGAAGTGACTTGCCCAAGTCACACAGCTGACAATTGGCGGAGCCGGGATTTGAACCCATGACCTCTGACTCCAAAGCCTGGGCTCTTTCCACTGAGCCACGCTGCTTCTCTGTGCCTCAGTTATCTCCTCTGTAATATGGGGATTAAGACTGTGAGCCCCACATGGGACAGGGACTGTGTCCAACCCGATTTGCTTGTACCCACCGCAGCGCCTAGTACATTGCCTGGCACATTGCCAGCGCTTAACAAATACCATCATAATTATTCTCCTTGCCTCAGTTTGCTCAACTGTAAAATGGGAATTCAATCCAGGTTCTCCCTCCTATTTAAGACTGTGAGCTCCTGCTGTTGGGTAGGGACCGTCTCTATATGCTGCCAACTTGTACTTCCCAAGTGCTTAGTACAGTGCTCTGCACACAGTAAGCGCTCAATAAATATGATTGAATGAATGAATGAATGAATGAATGTATGCGGGACAGGGACTGTGCTATAATTCTATTTATTTTGATGGTATTGACACCTGTCTACTTGTTTTATTTTGTTGTCTGTCTCCCCCTTCTAGACTGTGAGCCGTTGTTAGGTAGGGACTGTCTCTATATGTTGCCAACTTGTACTTCCCAAGCGCTTAGTACAGTGCTCTGCACACAGTAAGCACTCAATAAATATGATTGAATGAATGAATGAATGAATGCGGGACAGGGACTGTGCTATAATTCTATTTATTTTGATGGTATTGACACCTGTCTACTTGTTTTGTTTTGTTGTCTGTCTCCCCCTTCTAGACTGTGAGCCGTTGTTCGGTAGGGACCGTCTCTAGATGTTGCCGACTTGTACTTCCCAAGCGCTTAGTACAGTGCTCTGCACACAGTAAGCGCTCAATAAATACGATCGATCGATTGATGGTGTCCGACCTAATTAACTCATACCTCCCCGGCGCTTAGAACGGTGCTTGACACCTATTAAGCAGCGTGGCTCAGTGGAAAGAGCCCGGGCTTGGGAGCCAGAGGTGGTGGGTTCTAATCCCGCTCCGCCACTTGTCTGCTGACTTTGGGCAAGTCATCATCATCAATCATATTTATTGAGCGCTTACTGTGTGCACAGTGAGAAGTCACTTCACTTCTCAGCTCCCTCGCCTGAAAAATGGGGTTGAAGGCTGTGAGTCCCCCGGGGGACAACCTGATCGCCTTGCATCCCTCCCGGTGCTTAGAACAGTGCTTGGCACACAGTAAGCGCTTAACAAATGCCATCATTATTAGCATTATTGTTATTATCATTATTATTATTATTAATAACAATAATAATAATAATAATGTTGGTATTTGTTAAGCGCTTACTATGTGCAAAGCACTGTTCTAAGCGCTGGGGTAGATACAAGGTAATCAGGTTGTCCCACGTGGGGCTCACAGTCTTCATCCCCATTTTACAGATGAGGGAACTGGGGCACAGAGAAGTGAAGTGACTTGCCCAAAGTCACACAGCTGACAAGTGGCGGAGCGGGGATATGAACCCACGACCCCTGACTCCAAAGCCCGGGCTCTTTTCCACTGAGCCACGCTGCTTAATATTAATATTAATATTGATTAATTAATAATTAATATTAAATAATTAACAATTAATTATTAACAGGTGCCCTGAAATGAATAAAATGAGGCCACTTTGGCCTCAACCTTTGCCCCAGAGGTGCCTTGGGGGCTTCTTGCAAACCCTTCTAGACTGTGAGCCCGTTGTTGGGTAGGGACCGTCTCTAGATGTTGCCGATTTGTACTTCCCAAGCGCTCAGTACAGTGCTCTGCACACAGTAAGCGCTCAATAGATACGATTGATTGATGGATTCTGTCCCCGGAATGCCCCCGGCCTCCCCTCAGAGCCCCCCACTCCCACCCTCCACCCCGTCGCGCCTCCGCCGTGGCTCTTACTTCGAAATGTACTTGCCAGACCCGCAAGGGACGAGGCCGGTCTGGTTGCCATAATCCATCTTCGGTGTCTCCTCTCATGAGGCGCCAAGAGCTGAGGGGGGAGAGAGCGGAAAGCCACGTCGCATCCCGGGAGAAATCCCGGAATGGGAGGCCGGGATTCTCGCCCCGGGTCCGAGCTGACCGTAATAATAATAACGATGGCACCGGTTAAGCGCTTACTATGTGCCGAGCACTCTCCTAAGCACTGGGGAGGATGCAAGGTGATCAGGTTGTCCCACAGTCTTCACAATTGAATAATAATAATAATAATGGTATTTATTAAGCGCTTACTATGTGCAAAGCACTGTGCTAAGCACTGGGGAGGTTACAAGGTGACCAGGTTGTCCCATGGGAGGCTCACAGTCTTCATCCCCATTTTACAGATGAGGTCATTGTCACACAGCTGACAATTGGCGGAGCCGGGATTTGAACCCCTGACCTCTGACTCCAAAGCCCGGGCTCTTTCCACTGAGCCACGCTGCTTCTCAATTGAATGAATGAAGGAATGAATCAGAATAAATAGAAGTAAAGCTAGATGCACATCATCATCATCTTTGTACTTCCCAAGCGCTTAGTAAGGTGCCCTGCACACAGTAAACTCTCAATAAATTTGAATGAATGAATGAATCAGAATAAATAGAAGTAAAGCTAGATGCACATCATCGTCATCTTTGTACTTCCCAAGCGCTTAGTGCAGTGCTCCGCACACAGTAAGCGCTCAATAAATACGATTGAATTAATGAATGAATGAATGAATCAGAATAAGTAGAAGTAAAGCTAGATGCACATCATCGTCATCTTTGTACTTCCCAAGCGCTTAGTACAATGTTCTGCACACAGTAAGCACTCAATAAATACAATTGAATGAATGAATGAATGAATCAGAATTAGTAGAAGTAAAGCTAGGTGCACATCATCGTCATCTTTGTACTTCCCAAGCGCTTACTGCAGTGCTCTGCACACAGTAAGCGCTCAATAAATACAATTGAATGAATGAATGAATGAATTAGAATAAATAGAAGTAAAGCTAGATGCCCATCATCGTCATCTTTGTACTTCCCAAGTGCTTAGTGCAGTGCTCTGCACATAGTAAGTGCTCAATAAATACGATTGAATGAATGAATCAGAATAAATAGAAGTAAAGCTAGATGCACATCATCATCATCTTTGTACTTCCCAAGCGCTTAGTGCAGTCTCTGCACACAGTAAGTGCTCAATAAATACAATTGAATGAATGAATGAATGAATGAATGAATCAGAATAAGTAGAAGTAAAGCTGGATGCACATCATCGTCATCTTTGTACTTCCCAAGCGCTTAGTACAATGCTCTGCACACAGTAAGCACTCAATAAATACGATTGATTGATATAGAGTCGGTCCCTACCCAACAGTGGGCTCACAGTCTAGAATGTTAATAATAAAAACAATAATGATGGCATTTGTTAAGCGCTTACTATGTGCAAAGCACTGTTCTAAGCGCTGGGGGGATACAAGTTGATCAGGTTGTCCCTCGTGGGGCTCACAGTCTTAGTCCCCATTTTCCAGATGAGGGAACCGAGGCCCGGAGAAGTGAAGTGACTTGCCCAAAGTCACCCAGCTGACGAGTGGCGGAGCCGGGATTCGAACCCATGACCTCTGACTCCAAAGCCCGGGCTCTTTCCACTGAGCCACGCTGCTTCTCTGATCCACCCACAGCTCCAAGCCCAGGGATGACGAGAGGATGGGAGGGAAGGAGGGGCCTGGTACAGTGCTCTGCACATAGTAAGCGCTCAATAAATACGATTGATGATACCCCAAGGTGGCACAAACATGCGCACACATATGGACACGTATGTACACACATACACACACACATGGACCCAGTGTAAGACAACAGAATTAGGCCCCTCATGGTGGTCCCCGAAAGCCAGCGGAGGAAGAAAGAGAAAAATCCACTCACGGCCTCGCTCCACCACTTGTCAGCTGGCGTGACCTTGGGCGAGTCACTTCGCGTCTCTGGGCCTCGGTTGCCCCATCTATAAAATGGGGCTGGAGGCCGTGGAGCCCTGTGTTATCTTACCTGGTTATCTGGTACCCACCCCAGCGTTTAGTACAGTGCCTGGTACATAGTAAGCGCTTAATAAATACCAGCGGCAGGGAAGGGGGGCGAGGGCGGCGCCTCAAAATGATTGCGCGGAAGGAGGCAGTGGTAAACCACTTCCGGATTTTGACCCAAAAAACTGTGGCTCCGCTACCAGGATGATTGCAGACGGAGAGCGGGACCCCTTCTAATAAAAATAATAATAATAATTGGCATTTGTTAAGTGCTTACTATGTGCAAAGCACTGTTCTAAGCGCTGGGGAGCATACAGGGTGATCACGTTATCCCCCGTGGGGCTCACAGTCTTCATCCCCATTTTCCAGATGAGGTAACAGGCCCAGAGAAGTGAAGTGACCTGCCCAAGATCACACAGCAGACGTGTGGCAGAGTCGGCATTCGAACCCATGACCTCTGACTCCAAAGCCCGTGCTCTTTCCACTGAGCCACGCTGCTTCTCTTCTAGACTGGGAGCCCGCCGGTGGGTAGGGACCGTCTCTATGTGTTGCCAACTTGGACTTCCCAAGCGCTTAGTACAGTGCTCTGCACCCAGTAAGCGCTCAATAAATACGATTGATGGATTGATGCTGGAAGAGACGTGTCCGTGGCGTCACTATGGGTCAGGCTGACTCAACAGCGTAATAGTAATAACGGTATTTGTTAAGCGCTTACTACGTGCCTAGCACTGTTCTAAGCGCTGGGGTAGATACAAGGTTATCAGGTTGTCCCACATGGGGCTCACAGTCTTCATCCCCATTTTAATAATAATAATAATAATGGCATTTATTAAGCGCTTACTATGTGCAAAGCACTGTTCTAAGCCCTGGGGGGATACAAGTTGATCAGGTTGTCCCGCGTGGGGCTCACAGTCATCATCCCCATTTTACAGAGGAGGTAACTGAGGCTCCGAGAAGTTAAGTGACTTGCCCCAGGTCACACAGCAGACATGTGGCGGAGCCGGGATTCAAACCCATGACCTCTGACTCCAAAGCCCGTGATCTTTCCACTGAGCCACGCTGCTCCATTTTCTAGATGAGGGAACTGAGGCATCAAGAATAATAATGATGGTATTTGTTAAGCGCTTGCTATGTGCCAAGCACTGTTCTAAGCGCTGGGGGGGATACAAGGTAATCAGGTTGTCCCACGGGGGGGCTCACAGTCTTCATCCCCATTTTACAGATGAGTTCACTGAGGCCCAGAGGATAATAATAATGATGGCATTTGCTAAGCACTTACTATGTGCCGAGCACTGTTCTAAGTGCTAGGGGGGATACAAGATTCTAGACTGTGAGCCCACTGTTGGGTAGGGACCGTCTCTCTATGTTGCCAACTTGTACTTCCCAAGCGCTTAGTACAGTGCTCTGCACACAGTAAGCGCTCAATAAATACGATTGAATGAATGAATGAATGAAAGATGATCAGGTTGTCCCACCTGGGGCTCACAGTCTTCATCCCCATTTTCCAGATGAGGGAACTGAGACATCGAGAATCATAACGATGGTATTTGTTAAGCGCTTACTATGTGCCAAGCACTGTTCTAAGTGCCGGGTGGGGATACAAGGTAAGCAGGCTGTCCCCCGTGGGGCTCACAGTCTTAATCCCCATTTTCCAGATGAGGGAACTGAGGTCCAGAGAAGTGAAGTGACTTGTGGAAAGTCACACAGCTAATAAGCGGCGGAGGCAGGATTAGAACCCACGACCTCTGTCTCCCAAGCCCGAGCCCTTGCCACTGAGCCACGCGGCTTCGGACCCCACGGTAGACTGTAAGCTCTTGGAGGGCGGTAAGGCGCTCAGACAATAGGAGTGACCGATTGAACACAACGAACGGACGGCCCCAAACCCCTCCAGAGGAGCCCCCCCAGCCCGTTATTGTGTAGGGACCATCTCTATATGTTTCCGACTTGTACTTCCCAAGCGCTTAGTACAGTGCTCTGCACACAGTAAGCGCTCAATAAATATGATTGAATGAATGAATGAATGACACAGGGGAGCGGTCCACCACTCATCCCCCTCTCCATCCCCCCCCGTCTTACCTCCTTCCCTTCCCCACAGCACCTGTATATATGGATATATGTTTGTACAGATTTATTACTCTATCTATTTATTTATTTTACTTGTACATATCTATTCTATTTATTTTATTTTGTTAATATGTATGGTTTTGTTCTCTGTCTCCCCCTTCTAGACTGTGAGCCCACTGTTGGGTAGGGACGGTCACTATATGTTGCCAACTTGTGCTTCCCAAGTGCTTAGTACAGTGCTCTGCACACAGTAAATGCTCAATAAATATGATTGATGATGACGATGATGATGATGATATTTATTTTATTTTGTTAATATGTTTGGTTTTGTTCTCTGTCTCCCCCTTCTAGACTGTGAGCCCGCTTTTGGGTAGGGACCGTCTCTATATGTTGCCAACTTGTACTTCCCAAGCGCTTAATACAGTGCTCTGCACACAGTAAACGCTCAATAAATACGATTGATGATGATGATGATGATGATATTTATTTTATTTTGTTAATATGTTTGGTTTTGTTCTCTGTCTCCCCCTTCTAGACTGCGAGCCCACTGTTGGGTAGGGACCGTCTCGATATGTTGCCAACTTGGACTTCCCAAGCGCTCAGTACAGTGCTCTGCACACAGTAAGCGCTCAATAAATACGATTGATTGATTGATTGATTGACGGGGTGACAGACCCCCAGCCAAGTCCGCCTTCCTGAAGCCCACGGTTTCTCCCGCTGGGCCGCAATTCCTGTTTGTTGGCTCTCCGATGTGAAGAGGCCTCGTCTCTGTGGTCACATCCTCCTCCCGCCTTGGCACCGGTGGGAAGGGACCCTTCCCCAAATAATAATAATAATAATAATGATGGCATTTGTTAAGCGCTTACTATGTTCCAAGCACTGTTCTAAGCGCTGGGGGGGATACAAGGCAATCAGGTTGTCCCCCGTGGGGCTCACAGTCTTCATCCCCATTTTACAGATAATAATAATAATAATAATGATGGCATTTATTAAGCGCTTACTATGTGCAAAGCACTGTTCTAAGCACTGGGGTGGATTCAAGGTGATCAGGTTGTCCCACGTGGGGCTCACAGTCTTCATCCCCATTTTACAGATGAGGGAGCAGGCTCAGAGAAGTTAAGTGACTTGCCCAAGGTCACACAGCAGACATGTGGTAGAGCCGGGATTTGAACCCATGACCTCTGACTCCAAAGCCCCGGCTCTTTCCACTGAGCCACGCTGCTTCTCCGTGAGGGGATGAGGGGACTGAGGCACCGAGAAGTGAAGCGGCTGGCCCAAGGTCACACAGCAGGCAATTGTACTATCCAAGCGCTTAGTACAGTGCTCTGCACACAGTAAGCGCTCAATAAATTGGGCAAGTCACTTCACTTCTCTGTGCCTCAGTTACCTCATCTGTAAAATGGGGATTAAGACTGTGAGCCCCCTGTGGGACAACTTGATCACCTTGTACCTCCCCAGCGCTTAGAACAGTGTTTTTCACATAGTAAGCGCTTAAAAATGCCATCATTATTATTATTATTATTGTTAATAAATACGATTGAATGAATGAATGAATGTAAGCACTGAATAAATACAATTGAATGAACGAATGAAACAGGCAATAATAAACACTGTTAATAATAGTTTCCACCGAATTTTAGTCTTTCATCCTCATCGATCGATCAATCAATCGATCGTACTTATTGAGAATTTATTATGTCAGGGCATGGTACTAACACACTTAATAATAATAATAATAATGATGACATTTGTTAAGTGCTTACTATGTGCCAAGCACTGACTATTAATATTAACAATGATGGTATTTGTTAAGCGCTATGTGCCAAGCACTGTTCTAAGCGCTGGGGAATTTACAAGGTGATCAGGTTGTCCCATGTGGGGCTCATAGTCTTCATCCCCATTTTACTGGGTGACTTTGGGCAAGTCACTTCACCTCTCTGGGCCTCAGTTCCCTCATCTGGAAAATGGGGATGGAGACTGTGAGCCCCACAAGGGACAACCTGATCACCTTGTATCCCCCCAGCGCTTAGAACAGTGCTCTGCACACAGTAAGCGCTTAACAAATGCCATCATTATTTTACAGGTGAGGGAACTGAGGCTCAGAGAAGTTAAGCGACTTGGCCAAAGTTAAACGGCTGACAAGCAGCGGAGCCAGGATTAGAACCCACGACCTCTGACTCCCAATAATAATAATAATGATGATGGGGCATTTATTAAGCGCTTACTATGTGCAAAGCACTGTTCTAAGCGCTGGGGAGGTTACAATTAGATCAGGTTGTCCCACGGGGGGCTCACAGTCTTCATCCCCGTTTTACAGATGAGGGAACTGAGGCCCAGAGAAAAAGTCCCACAGCTGACAAGTGGCGGAGCCGGGATTTGAACCCATGACCTCTGACTCCCAAGCCCGGGCTCTTTCCCCTGAGCCACGCTATCAGGTTATCCCACGGGGGGTTCACAGTCTTCATCCCCATTTTTACAGATGAGGTCACCGAGGCCCAGAGAAATGAAGTGACTTGCCCAAAGTCACACAGCCGGCAATTGGCAGAGCTAGGATTTGAACCCGTGACCTCTGACTCCCAAGCCCGCGCTCTTTCCACTGAGCCACGCTATCAGGTTAACCCACGGGGGGCTCACAGTCTTCATCCCCATTTTTACAGATGAGGTCACCGAGGCCCAGAGAAGTGAAGTGACTTGCCCAAAGTCACACAGCCGGCAATTGGCAGAGCCGGGATTTGAACCCATGACCTCTGACTCCCAAGCCCGGGCTCTTTCCCCTGAGCCATGCTATCAGGTTATCCCACGGGGGGCTCACAGTCTTCATCCCCATTTTTACAGATGAGGTCACTGAGGCCCAGAGAAGTGAAGTGACTTGCCCAAAGTCACACAGCCGGCCATTGGCAGAGCTGGGATTTGAACCCATGACCTCTGACTCCCAAGCCCGGGCTCTTTCCCCTGAGCCACGCTATCAGGTTATCCCACGGGGGGCTCACAGTCTTCATCCCCATTTTTACAGATGAGGTCACCGAGGCCCAGAGAAATGAAGTGACTTGCCCAAAGTCACACAGCCGGCAATTGGCAGAGCTGGGATTTGAACCCATGACCTCTGACTCCCAAGCCCGGGCTCTTTCCCCTGAGCCACGCTACCAGGTTATCCCACGGGGGGCTCACAGTCTTCATCCCCATTTTTACAGATGAGGTCACCGAGGCCCGGAGAAGTGAAGTGACTTGCCCAAAGTCACACAGCCGGCAATTGGCAGAGCTAGGATTTGAACCCATGACCTCTGACTCCCAAGCCCGGGCTCTTTCCACTGAACCACGCTATCAGGTTAGCCCACGGGGGGCTCACAGTCTTCATCCCCATTTTTACAGATGAGGTCACTGAGGCCCAGAGAAGTGAAGTGACTTGCCCAAAGTCACACAGCCGGCAATTGGCAGAGCTAGGATTTGAACCCATGACCTCTGACTCCCAAGCCCGGGCTCTTTCCACTGAACCACGCTATCAGGTTAGCCCACGGGGGGCTCACAGTCTTCATGCCCATTTTTACAGATGAGGTCACTGAGGCCCAGAGAAGTGAAGTGACTTGCCCAAAGTCACACAGCCGGCAATTGGCAGAGCTGGGATTTGAACCCGTGACCTCTGACTCCCAAGCCCGGGCTCTTTCCCCTGAGCCACGCTATCAGGTTAGCCCACGGGGGGCTCACAGTCTTCATCCCCATTTTTACAGATGAGGTCACTGAGGCCCAGAGAAGTGAAGTGACTTGCCCAAAGTCACACAGCCGGCAATTGGCAGAGCTAGGATTTGAACCCATGACCTCTGACTCCCAAGCCCGGGCTCTTTCCACTGAACCACGCTATCAGGTTAGCCCACGGGGGGCTCACAGTCTTCATCCCTATTTTTACAGATGAGGTCACTGAGGCCCAGAGAAGTGAAGTGACTTGCCCAAAGTCACACAGCCGGCAATTGGCAGAGCTGGGATTTGAACCCATGACCTCTGACTCCCAAGCCCGGGCTCTTTCCCCTGAGCCACGCTATCAGGTTATCCCACGGGGGGCTCACAGTCTTCATCCCCATTTTTACAGATGAGGTCACTGAGGCCCAGAGAAGTGAAGTGACTTGCCCAAAGTCACACAGCCGGCAATTGGCAGAGCTGGGATTTGAACCCATGACCTCTGACTCCCAAGCCCGGGCTCTTTCCCCTGAGCCACGCTACCAGGTTATCCCACGGGGGGCTCACAGTCTTCATCCCCATTTTTACAGATGAGGTCACCGAGGCCCAGAGAAGTGAAGTGACTTGCCCAAAGTCACACAGCCGGCAATTGGCGGAGCTAGGATTTGAACCCGTGACCTCTGACTCCCAAGCCCGGGCTCTTTCCACTGAGCCACGCTGCTTCCCTCCCGACCGGCGGCCAGAGGCTCGTGACCTTCTGACCCCGGCTATCATCATCATCATCAATCATATTTATTGAGCGCTTACTGTGTGCAGAGCACTGTACTAAGCGCTTGGGAAGTACAAATTGGCAACATCTAGAGACGGTCCCTACCCACCAGTGGGCTCACAGTCTAAAAGGGGGAGACAGAGAACAAAACCCAACATACTAACAAAATAAAATAAATAGAATAGATATGTACAAATAAAATAAATAAATAAATAGAGTAAAAAAAATATGTACAAACATATATACAGGGACAGGTGCTATTATGCCTGTGACCTCCCCTTCCTCGCCCAGGACCCCCGGCCCAGCCTCAGTCTCCCCGCAGATCTTGTCGGCCTCTTTCCGGAAGCCAAAGGCCCGAGCCCGTTGTTGGGTAGGGTTGCCAATTTGTACCTCCCAAGCGCTCAGTCCAGTGCCCTGCACGCAGTAAGCGCTCAATAAAGGCGACTGAATGAGTTCTGGGGGACAGGAAAAGCACCTTACCGCTTCACGCGAAGGAGTCTGGTCCCCCCCGTCGCCCCCCAGAAGCAGCGACTTCACCAAATGACTCAGGGGCGTTTAACAGGTGGCTCCGGTCCCTTGGACCGGCAAAAAAGGAAACGAGAAGAGGAAGAGCGCCGAAGAATTTCGACACCGGAAAACGAGGCCTCCCCTCCGATTCGCAGATCCTCCTCCGTTTCATCCGCCACGAGTCCTTTTTGCCCACTGTTGGGTAGGGACCGTCTCTATACGTTGCCAACTTGGACTTCCCAAGCGCTTAGTACGGTGCTCTGCACACAGTAAGAGCTCAATAAATACGACCGATTGATTGATTGAGTCGAGTTGTACTTTCTTAGCGCTTAGCGTGTCTGCCGTGTGACCTTGGGCAAGTCGCTTCGCTTCTCTGAGCCTCAGTTCCCTCATCTGGAAAATGGGGAGGAAGACTGTGAGCCCCACGTGGGACAACTTGATCACCTTGTATCCCCCCCAGCGCTTAGAACAGTGCTTTGCACATAGTAAGCGCTTAACGAATGCCATCATTAGACTGTGAGCCCACTATTGGGTAGGGACTGTCTCTATATGTTGCCAACTTGTACTTCCCAAGCGCTTAGTACAGTGCTCTGCACACAGTAAGCGCTCAATAGATATGATTGATGATGATGATGATTAGTCCAGTGCTCTGCACACAGTAAGCGCTCAATAAATATGGTTGAATGAAGGAATGACACTTACCTACATGTTTTGTTTTGTTGTCTGTCTCCCCCTTCTAGACTGTGAGCCCGTTGTTGGGTAGGGACCGCCTCTATATGTTGCCGACTTGTACTTCCCAAGCGCTTAGTCCAGTGCTCTGCACACAGTAAGCGCTCAATAAATACGATTGAATGAAGGAATGACACTTATCTACATGTTTTGTTGTCTGTCTCCCCCTTCTAGACAGCAAGCCCGTTGTTGGGTAGGGACCGTCTCTATATGTTGCCGACTTGTACTTCCCAAGCGCTTAGTCCAGTGCTCTGCACACAGTAAGCGCTCAATAAATACGACTGAATGAAGGAATGACACTTATCTACATGTTTTGTTTTGTTCTCTGTCTCCCCCTTCTAGACTGTGAGCCCACTGTTGGGTAGGGACCGTCTCTAGATGTTGCCAACTTGTACTTCCCAAGCGCTTAGTCCAGTGTTCCGCACACTGTAAGCGCTCAATAAATACGATTGAATGAAGGAATGACACTTATCTACAAGCTTTGTTTTGTTGTCTGTCTCCCCCTTCTAGACTGTGAGCCCGTTGTTGGGTAGGGACCGTCTCTAGATGTTGCCGACTTGTACTTCCCAAGCGCTTAGTCCAGTGCTCTGCACACAGTAAGCGCTCAATAAATACGACTGAATGAAGGAATGAGAGTCCGCTGGCCTGGCTTTAGGGGCCGGAGCCGGGGCCCGGGTGTCAGGAGGACGTTTGTTCGTTCCTTCAATCGTATTTATCGTTCAATCCTATTAGAAGAGCAGCGTGGCTTAGTGGCAGGAGCCCGGGCTTGAGAGTCAGAGGTAGTGGGTTCTAATCCCGGCTCTGCCACGTGTCTGTTGTGTGACCTTGGGCAAGCCACTTCACTTCTCTGGGCCCCAGTTACCACGTCCGTAAAATGGGGATGAAGACTGTGAGTCCCACGTGGGACAACCTGATTACCTTGTATCGACCCCAGCGCTTAGAACAGTGTTTGGCACAGAGTAAACGCTTAACAAATACCAACATTATTATTATTATTAAAATGGGGACAAGAACTGTGAGCCCCATGTGGGACAACCTGATTACCCTGTATCTCCCCCAGTGCTTAGAACAGTGCTTGGCACATAGTAAACGCTTAACAAATACCAATATTATTATTATTATTATTATTATTAAAATGGGGACAAGAACTGTGAGCCCCAGGTGGGACAACCTGATTACCCTGTATCTCCCCCAGCGCTTAGAACAGTGCTTGGCACATAGTAAACACTTAACAAATACCAATATTATTATTATTATTAAAATGGGGATGAGAACTGTGAGCCCCATGTGGGGCAACCTGATTACCCTGTATCTCCCCCAGCGCTTAGAACAGTGCTTGGCACATAGTAAATGCTTAACAAATACCAATAATATTATTATTATTAAAATGGGGATGAGAACTGTGAGCCCCATGTGGGACAACCTGATTACCCTGTATCTCCCCCAGGGCTTAGAACAGTGTTTGGCACATAGTAAACGCTTAACAAATACCAATATTATTATTTATTTATACTATTTATTTATTTATTATTACTTTATATGATATTATTTATATTATATTGATATTATTATTATTTATATTATTTATATTATTACTTTATATTTATTACTCTATTTATTTATTCTACTTGTACATATCTATTCTATTTATTTTATTTTGTTAGTACGTTTGGTTTTGTTCTCTGTCTCCCCCTTCTAGACTGTGAGCCCACTGTTGGGTAGGGACTGTTGTCTCTATACGTTGCCAACTTGTACTTCCCAAGCGCTTAGTACAGTGCTCTGCACACAGTAAGCGCTCAATAAATACGATTGATTGATTGATTATTATTATTATTAAAATGGGGACGAGAACTGTGAGCCCCATGTGGGACAACCTGATTACCCTGTATCTCCCCCAGCGCTTAGAACAGTGTTTGGCACATAGTAAACCACTTAACAAATACCAATATTATTATTATTATTATTAAAATGGGGATGAGAACTGTGAGCCCCATGTGGGACAACCTGATTACCCTGTATCTCCCCCAGCGCTTAGAACAGTGCTTGGCACATAGTAAATGCTTAACAAATACCAATATTATTATTATTATTAAAATGGGGATGAGAACTGTGAGCCCCATGTGGGACAACCTGATCACCCTGTATCTCCCCCAGCGCTTAGAACAGTGTTTGGCACATAGTAAATGCTTAACAAATACCAATATTATTATTATTATTATTATTATTAAAATGGGGATGAGAACTGTGAGCCCCATGTGGGACAACCTGATTACCCTGTATCTCCCCCAGCGCTTAGAACAGTGTTTGGCACATAGTAAACGCTTAACAAATACCAATATTATTATTATTATTAAAATGGGGACGAGAACTGTGAGCCCCATGTGGGACAACCTGATTACCCTGTATCTCCCCCAGCGCTTAGAACAGTGTTTGGCACATAGTAAACGCTTGGCACATAGTAAACACTTAACAAATACCAATATTATTATTATTATTATTATTATTATTAAAATGGGGATGAGAACTGTGAGCCCCATGTGGGGCAACCTGATTACCCTGTATCTCCCCCAGCGCTTAGAACAGTGCTTGGCACATAGTAAACGCTTAACAAATACCAATATTATTATTATTATTAAAATGGGGACGAGGACTGTGAGCCCCATGTGGGACAACCTGATTACCCTGTATCTCCCCCAGCGCTTAGAACAGTGCTTGGCACATAGTAAGCGCTTAACAAATGCCATCATTACTGTTGTTATTAAGCGCTTACTATGTGCAGAGCACTGGATTAAGCACTTGGGAAAGTACAATACAATAACAAACAGTGACGATCCCTGCTTCCACCCCATGTCTGCTATCTGACTTTGGGCAAGTCACTTCACATGAGCATAATAATAATTCGGGTATTTGTTAAGCACTTACTATGTGCCAGGCACTGTACTAAGCACTGAGGTGGATACAAGCAAATAATAATAATAATAATGGCATTTATTAAGTGCTTACTATGTGCAAAGCACTGTTCTAAGCACTGGGGAGATTACAAGGCGATCAGGTTGTCCCACGGGGGGCTCACAGTCTTCATCCCCATTTTACAGATGAGGTGACTGAGGCACAGAGAAGTGAAGTGACTTGCCCAAAGTCACACAGCTGACAACTGGCAGAGTCCGGATTTGAACCCATGACCTCTGACTCCAAAGCCCGGGCTCTTCCCAGTGAGCCACGCTGCTTCTCTGCCTCAGGTTGGACACAGTCCCTGTCCTACGGGGGGCTCACAGTCTCCATCCCCATTTCACAGTTGAGGAAACTGAGGCCCAGAGAAGTCAAGTGGCTTGCCCCGGGTCACACAACAGACAAGTGGCAGGGCCGGGATTAGAACTCACAACCTTCTGACTCGCAGGCTCGGGCTCTACCTACTAGGCTACGCTGCTTCTGCCGCTGCTGTTTCTTCTCGGGGCCTCAGTTCCCTCATCTGTAAATTGGGGATAAGAATATGAGCCCCATGTTGGGCAGGGCCTTTGTAGGATCTGACTAACTTGTATTTACTCATCATCAATTGTATTTATTGAGCGCCTACTATGTTCAGAGCACTGTACTAAGCACTTGGGAAGTACAATTTGGCAACATATAGAGACAGTCCCTACCCAACAGTGGGCTCACAGTCTAAAATTTCTTAGAACAGTGCTTGGCACATAGTAAGCACTTAAATAAGTGACTGTCTCTATATGTTGCCAATTTATACTTCCCAAGCGCTTAGTACAGCGTTCTGCACACAGTAAGCGCTCAATAAATACGACTGAATGAATGAATCAAGTACCACAGTTATTATCAACCACTAATCCCCATGAAAACCTACCTTGAAATTAGATAGCCCTTTTGGCCGGTAGGCACCGGGTAATTTTCTCTCCCCACCCCTGAGGGAGAGGAAGGCTACTGTCCCCATTTTACAGCTCTGAAACTGAGGCCCAGAGAAGTTATTAATTATAATAGAAATTACCGTTGGGGGATTTGTTAAGCACTGTCTACGTGCCAAGTGCTGGGTCGGATGCTTCTAGACTGTGAGCCCACTGTTGGGTAGGGACCGTCTCTATATCAATCAATCGTATTTATTGAGCGCTTACTGCGTGCAGAGCACTGTACTAAGCGCTTGGGAAGTACAAGTTGGCAACATATAGAGACGGTCCCTACCCAACAGTGGGCTCACAGTCCAGGAGGAGACAGACAACAAAACAAAACATATTAACAAAATAAAATAAATAGAATATGTACAAATAAAATAGAGTAATAAATACGTACAAACATATTAATATATACATATATACAGGTGCAGTGGGGAGGAGAAGGAGGTAAGGGGGGGATTCATTCAATCGTATTTATTGAGCGCTTACCGTGTGCAGAGCACTGCACTAAGCGCTTGGGAAGTATAACTTGGCAACATATAGAGACGGTCCCTACCCAACAGTGGGCTCCCAGTCTATGTTGAACTTGCACTTCCCAAGCGCCTAGCACAGCGCTCTGCACACAGCAAGCGCCCAATAAATACGACTGAATGAATGAATGAATAAATATGTACAAATAAAATAGAGTAATAAATACGTACAAACATATATAGATATACAGATGCGGTAGGGAGGGGAAGGAGATGGGGGAGATTCATTCAATCGTATTTATTGAGCGCTCACTGTGTGCACAGCACTGCGCTAAGCGCTTGGGAAGTCCAAGTTGGCAACATCTAGAGACGGTCCCTACCCAACAGCGGGCTCACAGGCTAGAAGGGGGAGACAGACAACAAAACAAAACATATTAACAAAATAAATAGAATATGTACAAACAAAATAGAGTAATAAATACGTACAAACATATATACATCTATCCAGGTGCCGGGGGAGAGGAAGGAGGAAAGGCGGGGGATTCATTCAATCGTATTTATTGAGCGCTTACTGTGTGCAGAGCACTGCACTAAGCGCTTGGGAAGTCCAAGTTGGCAACATCCAGAGACGGTCCCTACCCAACAGCGGGCTCACAGTCTATTAGGGGGAGACAGACAACAAAACAAAACATATCAACAAACAAAATAAATACAATAAATATGCACAAATACAAATTACAAAGTACAAATAAATGTACAAATGTACAAATAAATATCAACAAACATGTACAAATAAAATAAATAAATCCGTCCAAACATATATACACATATACACAGGTGCCGTGGGGAGGGGAAGGAGGCAAGGGGGGAGGAGGGGGAGAGGAAGGAGGGGGCCGAGTGCGGGAAGGCCTCCTGGAGGAGGTGAGCTCTATATGTTGCCGACTTGTACTTCCCAAGCGCTTAGTACAGTGCTCTGCACACAGTAAGCGCTCAATAAATACGATTGAATGAATACAGGATAATCAGGTTGGACACAGTGCCTTTTCCCACCCAAGGATCACAGTCTAAGAGGGAGGAAAAACAGGTATTGGGCTCAGAAACATTAAGGTCACCCGGCAGATAGGCGGCAGAGCAGGATTTGAACCCAGATCCCCTGGCTCCCGGGCTCAAACCGTTCCCATTAAAGCCACACTGCTTTTTTTCCAACGTTACGCAGAGAGTCGTTGACAGTGAGCCCGTTGTGGGCAGCGAATGTCACTGTTTATTATTGCATTGTGCTTTCCCAAGCGCTTAGTACAGTGCTCTGCACACCGTAAGGGCTCAATAAATACAACTGAATGAATCAATGAATGAATAATAGTAATAATAATAATAATGGCATTTATTAAGCGCTTACTATGGGCAAAGCACTGTTCTAAGCGCTGGGGAGGTTGCAAGGCGATCGGGTTGTCCCACAGGGGGCTCACAGTTTTCATCCCCATTTTACAGATGAGGGAACTGAGGCCCGGAGAAGTGAAGTGACTCGCCCAAAGTCACACAGCTGACATGTGGCGGAGCAGGGATTCGAACCCATTTCCTCTGACTCCAGAGCCCGGGCTTTTTCCACTGAGCCACGCTGCTTCTCTAATGAAATATTATAATGAATGAATCTTCCCCAGCGCTTAGAACAGTGCTTGACAAATACAAATCATCATCATCATTATTAACAACGGATACCACGGTTATTAATATTTGAGGAAATAACAGATACCGCAGTTATTAATATTTGAGGAAATCCCCAGGGATGCTGAGTACAGTGCTCTGCACACAGTAAGTGCTCAATCAATCAATCAATCGTATTTATTGAGCGCTTACTGTGTGCAGAGCACTGTACTAAGCGCTTGGGAAGTCCAAGATGGCAACATATAGAGACAGTCCCTACCCAACAGTGGGCTCACAGTCTAAAAGACTAAGCTCGGGCCCAGGAGTCAGAAGGTCATGGGTTCCAATCCCACCACCACCACTTGTCTGCTGAGTGACCTTGGGCAAGTCACTTCACTTCTCAGGGCCTCAGTTCCCTCATCTGCAAAATGGGGACTGAGACAGCGAGACCCACGTGGGACAGGGATTTTGCCCCAACTGATTTGCTCGTATCCTCCCTGGTGTTTAGTACAGCTGTGTCAGCTTTGTGACTTTGGGCAAGTCACTTCACTTCTCTGTGCCTCAGTGACCTCATCTGCAAAATGAGGATCAAGACTGTGAGCCCCACATGCGACAACCTGATTGATTGATTGATTGAGGCACAGAGAAGTGAAGTGACGTGCCCAAAGTCACACAGCTGGCAGTTGGCGGAGCGGGATTTGAACCCATGACCTCTGACTCCAAAGCCCGGGTTCTTCCCGCTGCGCCGCGCGGCTTCTCAATTGTCAGCTGGGTGACTTTGGGCAAGTCGCTTGACTTCTCTGGGCCTCGGTGACCTCATCTGGAAAATGGGGGTGAAGACTGTGAGCCCCAAGTGGGACAACCTGCTCACCTTGTATCCTCCCTAGCGCTTAGAACAGTGCTTGGCACATAGTAAGCGCTTAACAAAATGCCATCGTTACTATTATTAGAGAAGCCAAATGTGCGGGCTGGGTTGGAGGAGGAGAGAAGGGAGGTGAGGAAACAATAATAATACTACTACTACTAATAATAATAAAATAATAATAATCATGGTCCTCATTAAGTGCTTACTACATGCCAAGCACTCTTCTAAACACTGAGGTAAATCCACGTTAATCAGGTTGGATCCGTGGCTCAGTGGAAAGAGCCTGAGCTTGGGAGTCAGAGGTCATGGGTTCTAATCCTGCCCCCACCACTTGTCAGCTGTGTGATCTTGGGCAAGTCACTTAACTTCTCTGAGCCTCAGTTCCCTCATCTGTAAAATGGGGACGAAGACTGTGAGCCCCACCGGGGACAACCTGATCACCTTGTATCTCCCCCAGCGCTTAGAACACTGCTTGGCACATACTAAGTGCTTAACAATAATAATAATAATAATAATGTTGGTATTTGTTAAGCGCTTACTATGTGCAAAGCACTGTTCTAAGCGCTGGAACAAATGCGATCACTATCATTATTATTATTATTATCCAGTCTCTGTCCCAACATGGGGCTCACACTCTTAATCCCCTGATTTACAGATGAGGTATCTGAGGCCCAGGGAAGTTAAGTGACTTACCCAAGGTCACACAGCAGCCAGGTGACAGAGCTGGGATTAGAAACCAGTCCTTCTGACCCCCAAGCCCCGGTCTATCCGCTAAGCCCCCTGATTCTCCTTTATGCTTTTTGAGAAGCAGCGTGGCTCAGCGGAAAGAGCCCGGGCTTGGGAGTCAGAGGTCATGGGTTCGAATCCCGGCTCCACCACTTATCAGCTGGGTGACTTTGGACAAGTCACTTCACTTCTCTGGGCCTCAGTTCCCTCATCTGGAAAATGGGGATGAAGACTGTGAGCCCCACGCGGGACAACCTGATTACCTTGTATCCCCACCCGGCGCTTAGAACAGTGCTTGGCACATAGTAAGCGCTTAACAAATGCCATCACTATTATTACTATTATGATCTTGTACGTACATATTTATTACTCTATTTATTTATTTATTTTACTTGTACATATCTATTCTATTTATTTTATTTTGTTAGTATGTTTGGTTTTGTCTCCCCCTTTCAGACTGTGAGCCCACTGTTGGGTAGGGACTGTCTCTAGATGTTGCCAATTTGTACTTCCCAAGCGCTTAGTACAGTGCTCTGCACACAGTAAGCGCTCAATAAATACGATTGATGATGATGATGATCTTGGGCAAGCCATTTCGCTTATCTGGTTCTCAGTTCCCTCATCTGAAAATTGGGGATGACGACTGTGAGCCCCACGGGGCACAGGGACTGCGTCATCATCAATCGTATTTTCATCAATCGTATTTATTGAGCGCTTACTGTGTGCAGAGCACTGTACTAAGCGCTTGGGAAGTCCAAGTTGGCAACATATAGAGACAGTCCCTACCCAACAGTGGGCTCACAGTCTAGAAGGGGGAGACAGAGAACAAAACAAAACATATTAACAAAATAAAATAAATAGAATAGATATGTACAAGTAAAATAAATAGAGTAATAAATATGTAATAGAGGAATAAATAAACAAAATAAATAGAATAGAGAACCTGTCTCTATATGTTGCCAACTTGTACTTCCCAAGCGCTTAGTCCAGTGCTCTGCACACAGTAAGCGCTCAATAAATACGATTGATTGATTGATTGATTGATTGAATGGATTAAGGCCCTCTGAGCGGACAGCATCCCGCCCTGACCCTCCTCACTGAAAAAGGAAAATCCCGGTGAGAACACAGCCTGTTTTAAGAGAGGAAATAAGACAGCAAATCCCGGGAGCAAAGAACGGTGCCAGATTCATTCCAAAGCTGCGGAAGGAAACCAAGATTGTTTGGGAATGTGAAAACATCCTCCCGCTTCCTTCCAGGAGATCCCGTCTGGACTGTCGTCATCAGTCGTTCAACCTTATTTATTGAGCGCTTACCGCGTGCGGGGCACTGTGCTAAGCGCTTGGGAGAGGACGCCGCAACAATAAAGGGACACGAGCCCACTGTTGGGTAGGGACTGTCTCTATATGTTGCCAATTTGTACTTCCCAAGCGCTTAGTACAGTGCTCTGCACACAGTAAGCGCTCAATAAATACGATTGATGATGATGATGATTCCCTGCCCACAACGAGCTTACAGTCTAGAGGGGAGACCTACATTAATAGAAATAAAATATGGATAGGGACACGACTGTGAGCCCACTGTTGGGTTGGGACTGTCTCTATATGTTGCCAACTTGTACTTCCCAAGCGCTTAGTACAGTGCTCTGCACACAGTAAGCGCTCAATAAATACGATTGATTGATTGATTGATTGACAAGAGTGGTGTGCGGCTGGGAGGGGGATGGAATAAAGGGAGTGAGTCAGGGCGACGTAGAAGGGAGAGGGAGAAGAGGAAAAGTGGGGCGTAGTGGAAAGAGCCCGGGCTTTGGAGTCAGAGGTCACGGGTTCAAATCCCGGCTCCGCCAATTGTCAGCTGAGTGACTTGGGGCAAGTCACTTCGCTTGTCTGGGCCTCAGTTCCCTCATCTGGAAAATGGGGATGCAGTGAGCACATGATAAAAATAACTGACTTCATCTGGGTGTAGACAATTGTACTAATCAATCAAGCAATTCTAGACCGTGAGCCCGTTGTTGTTAGGGCCGTCTCTATATGTTGCCAGCTTGTACTTCCCAAGTGCTTAGTACAGTGCTCTGCACACAGGAAGAGCTCAATAAATACGATTGAATGAATGAATGAATCAATCACATTTATATATATATATACACATATATATGTATATATATGTACATATATACGTATATATGTGTACACATATACGTATATATACACATATATGTATATGTGTGTATATATTTACATATATATGTATATATGCATATATATGCATATAAATAATGATGGCATTTCTTAAGCGCTTACTATGTATATATACGTATATATGTATATATTATATATATACATATATATTTGTGTGTGTGTATATATATATATATACATATATATGTATATATGCATATAAATAATGATGGCATTTGTTAAGCACTTACTATGTGCAAAGCACTGTTCTAAGCCCTGGGGAGGGCGGATACAAGGTGATCAGGTTGTCCCACATGGGGCTCACAGTCTTAATCCCCATTTTACAGAGGAGGGAACTGAGGCTCAGAGAAGTGAAGTGACTTGCCCAAGGTCACACAGCAGACATGTGGCGGAGCAGGGATTCGAACCCATTTCCTCTGACTCCAAAGCCCGTGCTCTTTCCACTTAGCCAAGCTCCTCCTCATATATATATGTATATATACATATATATATATATATATGTCTGTACATATTTTTTACTCTATTTACTTATTTATTTTATTTGTACATATTTATTCTATTTATTTTATTTTGTTAATATGTTTTGTTTCGTTGTTTGTCTCCCCCTTCTGACTGTGAGCCCACTGCTGAGTAGGGACCGTCTCTATATGTTGCGAACTTGGACTTCCCAAGCGCTTAGTACAGTGTTCTGCACACAGTAAGCGCTCAATAAATATGATTGAATGAATTTACAGAGGGCTTACTGTCTGCTAGGTGCTTGGGGAGAGTCCGATAGCATTAGAAGCAGCGTGGCTCAGTGGAAAGAGCCCGGGCTTGGGAGTTCGAGGTCGTGGGTTCTAATTCTGCCTCCGCCACTTGTCAGCTGTGTGACTTTGGGCAAGTCACTTAACTTCTCTAATCCTCAGTTACCTCATCTGTAAAATGGGGATGAAGACTGTGAGCCCCATGTGTGACAATGTGATCACCCTGTAACCTCCCCAGCGCTTAGAAGTGTGCTTTGCACATAGTAAGCGCTTAATAAATGCCATCATTATTATTATTACTAGGTACTTGGGGAGAGTCTGATAGCATTGGAAGCAGCATGGCTCTAGTGGAAAGAGCCCGGGCTTGGGAGTCAGAGGTCGTGGGTTCGAATCCCAGCTCCACCACATGTCTGCTGTGTGACTTTGGGCAAGTCACTTGACTTCTCTGGGCCTCAGTTACCTCAACTGTAAAATGGGGGTGAAGACTGTGAGCCCCATGTGGGACAACCTCATGACCTAGTATCTATCCCAGCGATTAGAACAGTGCTTAGCACATAGTAAGCGCTTAACAAATGCCGTCATTATTATTATTATTATAGTAAGTGCTTAATAAATGCCATCATTCTTATTATTACTAGGTACTTGGGGAGAGTCCAATAGCGTTAGAAGCAGTGTGGCTTCGTGGAAAGAGCCCGGGCTTGGGAGTCAGAGGTAATGGGTTCAAATCCCGCCTCTGCCACTTGTCAGCTGGGTGACTTTGGGCAAGTCACTTAACTTCTCTGAGCCTCAGTTCCCTCATCTGTAAAATGGGGATGAAGACTGTGAGCCCCATGTGGGACAACGTGATCACCTTGTAACCTCTCCAGCACTTAGAACAGTGCTTTGCACACAGTAAGCGCTTAACAAATGCCAATTATTATATTATTATTATTAATCAATCAATCAATCAATCAATCCTGGCTCTGCCAATTGTCAGCTGTGTGACTTTAGGCAAGTCACTTCACTTCTTTGAGCCTCAGTTCCCTCATCGGTAAAATGGGGATGAAGACTGTGAGCCCCACGTGGGACAACGTGATCACCTTGTAACCTCTCCAGCGCTTAGAACAGTGCTTTGCACACAGTAAGCGCTTAACAAATGCCAATTATTATATTATTATTATTAATCAATCAATCAATCCTGGCTCTGCCAACTGTCAGCTGTGTGACTTTAGGCAAATCACTTCACTTCTCTGAGCCTCAGTTACCTCATCTGTAAAATGGGGATGAAGACTGTGAGCCCCACGTGGGACAACCTGATCACCTTGTAACCTCTCCAGCGGTTAGTGCTTTGCACACAGTAAGCGTTTAACAAATGCCAATGATATTATTATTATTATGGGTTCAAATCCTGGCTCTTATTATATTATTATTATTAATCAATCAATCAATCCGGGCTCTGCCAATTGTCAGCTGTGTGACTTTAGGCAAGTCACTTTGCTTCTCTGAGCCTCAGTTCCCCCATCTGTAAAATGGAGATGAAGACTGTGAGCCCCCCGTGGGACAATGTGATCACCTTGTATCCTCCCCAGTGCTTAGAATACTGCTTCACACATAGTAAGCGCTTAACAAATGCTATCATTATTGTCATTATTATTATTATTGTTATTAGAAGACCAGATCCTTGGGCTGGAGGAGCTGACGCTGTCTACTGTGTGCAGAGCACTGGGCTGAGCGCTTGGGAGAGGACAATTAGCGTTAGTAGACACTATCCCTGCCCCCTAAGAGCTGAGGGTCTACTGTGTGCCAAGCACACTGGCATAAGCAGCGTGGCTCAGAGGAAAGAGCCCGGGCTTTGGAGTCACAGGTCATGGGTTCAAATCCTGGCTCTGCCAGCTGTCAGCTGTGTGACTTTGGGCAAGTCACTTCACTTCTCTGGGCCTCAGTTATTCATTCATTCTCTAGATGTTGCCAACTTGTCCTTCCCAAGCGCTTAGTCCAGTGCTCTGCACACAGTAAGCGCTCAATAAATACGATTGAATGAATGAATGAATGCATTCATTTTCATTCAGTCGTATTCATCGAGCGCTTACTGTGTGCAGAGCACTGGACTAAGCGCTTGGGAAGTCCAAGTTGGCAACATCTAGAGACGGTCCCTACCCAACAGCGGGCTCACGGTCTAGAAGGGGGAGACAGAGAACAAAACAAAACATATTAACAAAATAAAATAAATAGAATAGATATATACAAATAAAATAGAGTAATAGTTATCTCATCTGTAAAATGGGAATTAAAACTGTGAGCTCCCCATGGGACAACCTGATCACCTGGTATCTACCCCAGCGCTTAGAGCAGTGCTTGGCACATAGTAAGTGCTTAACAAATACCGTTATTATTATTATTATTATAATTATAAGCAAGCAGGCCCAAAGGGTCTGCACCTCCACCCCTTCCTAGGGGTAGAGGAGGGCTGGGTTGGTCCATGAATGCTATTTACTAAGCGCTTCCTGTGTGCAAAGCTCTGTACTGAGCGCTTGTTATGGCCCTATATGTCATTTTCTTTATTTTTATTGATGTCTGTCTTCCCCCCTCTAGACTGTGAGCTCACTGTAGGCGGGGAATGTCACTGTTTGCTGTTGGACTGCACTTTCCCAAGCGTTTAGTACAGTGTTCTACACGCAGTAAGCACAGCATGCATGGGAAGCAGTGTGGCCTAATTGCAAGAACCCGGGCTTGGGAGTAAGAGGATGTGGGTTCTAATCCCGGCTCTGCCAGTTGTCAGCTGTGTGACTTTGGGCAATAATAATAATAATAATAATAATGGCATTTATTAAATGCTTACTATGTGCAAAGCACTGTTCTAAGCACTGGGGAGGTTACCAGGTGATCAGGTTGTCCCACCGGGGGCTCACAGTCTTCATCCCCATTTTACAGTTGAGGTAAGTGAGGCACCGAGAAGTTAAGTGACTTGCCCAAAGTCACCCAGCTGGCAAGTGGCGGAGCCGGGATTTGAACCCATGACCTCTGACTCCAAAGCCCGGGCTCTTTCCACTGACACGCTGAGCGCTTACTATGTGCCAAGCACCGTTCTAAGCGCTGGGGGGGATACAAGGTGCTCAGGTTGTCCCACGGGGGGCTCACAGTCTTCATCCCCATTTGACAGATGAGGGACTGAGGCCCAGAGAAGTGAAGTGTCTTGCCTAAAGTCACCCAGCTGACAAGTACAGAGCCGGGATTAGAACCCATGACCTCTGACTCCTGAGCCCGGGCTCTTTCCACTGAGTCACACTGCTTCTACTGTGTGTAAGTCCTTTGCACATAGTAAGTGCTTAACAAATACCATTATTATTATTATTTTTGTTTTTGTCCACTTCTCTGGGCCTCAGTGACCTCATCTGCAAAATGGGGATGAAGACTGTGAAGACTGTGGGGGACAGGGACTGTGTCCAACCTGATGACCTTGTGTCTACCCCAATGCTTGGCACATAGTAAGCGCTTAGCAAACACCATCATCATGATCATTATTGTTTATTACTAATAAATACGACTGAATAAACGATTGAATGAAAGGATAATGGAACAATAAGCAGACACATTCCTTGCCCATGAGGAGCTGGTGGGCAGGGATGGTTTCTCTTTATTGCTGAATTTTTTTTGATGGTATTTGTTAAGCGCTTACTATGTGCAAAGCACTGTTCTAAGCACTGGGGAGTTTACAAGGTGATCAGATTGTCCCACGGGGTTGCTCACAGGTTTAATCCCCATTTTCCAGATGAGGTCACTGAGGCCCAGAGAAGTGAAGTGACTTGCCCAAAGTTACCCAGCTGACAAGTGGCTGAGGCAGGATTTGAACCCATGATCTCTGACTCCAAATCCCGGGCTTTTTCCACTGAGCCACGCTGAGCACTTACTATGTGCTAAGCACTATTCTAAGCACCGGGGGAGATACAAGGTGATCAGGTTGTCCCACGGGGGCTCACAGTCTTCATCCCCATTTGACAGATGAGGTAACTGAGGCCAAGAGAATCAACCAATCAATCAATCAATCGTACTTATTGAGCACTTACTGTGTGCAGAGCACTGTACTAAGCGCTTGGGAAGTACAAGTAGGCAACATATAGAGACGGTCCCTACCCAACAGTGGGCTCACAGTCTAGAATGAAGAGAAGTGAAGTGGCTTGCCCAAATTCACACAGCTGACAGTTGGCGGAGCTGGGATTTGAACCCATGACCTCTGGCTCCAATTATACTTTCCAACCGCTTAGCACAGTGCACTGCATACGGTAAGTGCTCAATAAATTATTACCCTATTTATTTATTTATTTTACTTGTACATATCTATTCTATTTATTTTATTTTGTTAGTATGTTTGGTTTTGTTCTGTCTCCCCCTTTTAGACTGTGAGCCCACTGTTGGGTAGGGACCGTCTCTATATGTTGTCAATTTGTACTTCCCATGCGCTTAGTACACTGCTCTGCACATAGTAAGCGCTCAATAAATATGATTGATGATGATGATGAATGAAAATGACTGACAGCCTGGGGCTGGGGGGAAGAGACAAGCATGAATGGAAAGAAAGAAATGAGAGGTTTGAGGGGGGTAGGCCCCGTCACCCCCCAGGGATGGTGCTGCCCACCCAGACCCGCCTGGCACTTTCATTCATTCATTCAATCGTATTTATTGAGCGCTTACTGTGTGCAGAGCACTGTACTAAGCGCTTGGGAAGTCCAAGTTGGCAACATACAGAGACGGTCCCTACCCAACAGTGGGCTCACAGTCTAGAAGCACCTGCCAATGCCCCCGACCCCTGGGGGGCAAGTGGGCCGACAGAGAAGCAGCGTGGCTCAGTGGAAAGAGCCCGGGCTTTGGAGTCAGAGGTCATGGGTTCAAATCCCAGCTCCGCCAACTGTCAGCTGTGGGACTTTGGGCAAGTCACTTAACGTCTCTGGGCCTCAGTGACCTCATCTGGAAAATGGGGATTAAGACTGTGAGCCCCCTGTGGGACAACTTGTAACCTCCCCAGCGCTTAGAACAGTGCTTTGCACATAGTAAGTGCTTAATAAATGCCATAATTATTATTATTATTATCCGGGGCTGGGGAGGGGGCTGGGGAGGAGGGGCTCGGGGGGCTTGGGAGGGAGTGGGGACGACGCCCCCATTCCCCCACCCTCCTCCCTGTGCAGCCCTACAGGATGCTGAACTTTCCACCTGCCCAGCAGGACCAGCCCTGGCCGGTCCTCGGCCCAGAGACCCCACCTCAGAGACCCCCAGCTCAGAGACCCACTCTCCTGCCCAGAGACCCCAGCTCAGAGATCCCCAGCTCAGAGACCCTTACCTCTGCCCAGAGACCCCCACCTCTGCCCAGAGACCCCCGCTCCTGCCCAGAGACCCCCAGCTCAGAGACCCTCACCTCTGCCCAGAGACCCCCACCTCTGCCCAGAGACCCCCACTCCTGCCCTGAGACCCCCAGCTCAGAGACCCCCTCTCCTGCCCAGAGACGCCAGCTCAGAGACCCTCACCTCTGCCAAGAGACCCCCACCTCTGCCCAGAGACCCCCACTCCTGCCCAGAGACCCCCAGCTCAGAGACCCCCTCTCCTGCCCAGAGACCCCAGCGCAGAGACCCTCACCTCTGCCAAGAGACCCCCATCTCTGCCCAGAGACCTCCAGCTCAGAGACCCCCTCTCCTGCCAGAGACCCCAGCTCAGGGACCCCCTCTCCTGCCCAGAGACCCCAGTTCAGAGACCTCCAATTGTGCTCAGAGTCCCTAGCCCAGAGAACCCCTGCTTCTTCTGCTCAGAGGCCCCAGGCCCATGCAAAGCCCCTGGCCCAGAGACCCCCACCTCTGCCCAGAGCCCCCAGCCCAAAGACCCTCGCCCCTGCCCAGAGACTCCTATCCCTGCCCAGAGCCCCCAGCCTGGAGCCCCCAGGCCCAGAGACCCCCGCCTGGGCCCAGGTACCCCAGCCCAAAGACTCCCGCCTCCACCCAGAGTCCCCAGCCCGAAGCCCCCAGCCCAAAGACCCCTTCTCCCACCCAGAGCCCCCAACCCAAAGACTCCCGCCTCCACCCAGAGCCCCCAGCCCGGAGTCCGCAGGCCCACCCGACGCACCCTGCCTCTGCCTAGAGGCCCCCAGCTCAAAGACCCCCCTCTCCTGCTCTAAGCCCCCAGCCCAGAGACTCCTATCTCTGCCCAGAGCCCCCAGCACCGCACAAAGCCCCCAGGCCCAGAGACCCCCACCTGGGCCCAGGTACCCCAGCCCAAAGCCCCCAGCCCAGACACTCCCGCCTTGGCCCAGAGTCCCCAGCCTGAAGCCCCCAGCCCAAAGACCCCCTCTCCTACCCAGAGCCCCCAATCAATCAATCAATCACATTTATTGAGCGCTTACTTTGTGCAGAGCACTGTACTAAGCGTTTGGGAAGTACAAGTTGGCAACATATAGAGACAGTCCCTACCCAACAGTGGGCTCACAGTCTAAAAGAGTGGGCTCCCCCAACCCAAAGACTCCCGCCTCCGCCCAGAGCCCCCAGCCTGGAGTCCCCAGGCCCGCCCGAAGCCCCCCACCTCTGCCCAGAGACCCCCCAGCCCAAAGACCCCCTCTCCCACCCACAGCCCCCAGCCCAGAGCCCCCAGCCCAGAGACTCCTATGTCAGCCTGGAGCCCCTAGGCCCGCACAAAGCCCCCAGGCCCAGAGCCCCCAGCCCCAAGGCCCCAAGCCCCCCTCTCCCGCCCAGAGCCCCCAACCCAAAGACTCCCACCTCCTCCCAGAGCCCCCAGCCTGGAGTCCCCAGGCCCGCCCGAAGCCTCCCGGCCCAGAGCCCCCCAGCCCAAAGACCCCCCTCTCCCACCCAGAGCCCCCAGCCCAGAGACTCCTAACATAGCCTGGAGCCCCTAGGCCCGCACGAAGCCCCCAGACCCAGAGCCCCCAGCCCCAAGGCCCCAAGCCCCCCTCTCCCGCCCAGAGCCCCCAACCCAAAGACTCCCACCTCCGCCCAGAGCCCCCAACCCAAAGACTCCCACCTCCTCCCAGAGCCCCCAGCCTGGAGTCCCCAGGCCCACCCGAAGCCTCCCGGCCCAGAGCCCCCCAGCCCAAAGACCCCCTGTCTCCCCCAGAGCCCCCAGCCCAGAGCCCAGCCCGGAGACTCCTATCTCAGCCTGGAGCCCCAGGCCCGCCCGAAGCCCCCCGCCCAGAGCCCCCCAGCCCAAAGCCCCCCTCTCCCGCCCAGAGCCCCCAGCCCAGGGCCTCCTATCTCAGCCCGGAGCCCCCCAACCCAAAGACCCCCCTGTCCCGCCCAGAGCCCCCAGCCCAAAGACTCCCATCTCAGCCCGGAGCCCCCAGGCCCACCCGAAGCCCCCAGGCCCAGAGGCCCCCCAGCCCAAAGACCCCCCTGTCCCTCCCAGAGCCCCCAGCCCAGAGCCCCCAGTCCAGAGACTCCTATCTCAGCCCGGAGCCCCCCGCCCAGAGGAGCCCCCCAGCCCAAAGACCCCCCTCTCCCGCCCATAGCCCCCAGCCCAAAGACTCCTATCTCAGCCCGGAGCCCCCAGGCCCACCCGAAGCCCCCAGGCCCAGAGGCCCCCCAGCCCAAAGACCCCCCTGTCCCTCCCAGAGCCCCCAGCACAGAGCCCCCAGCCCAAAGACTCCTATCTCAGGCCGAAGCCCCCAGGCCCAGGGAGCCCCCCAGCCCAAAGACCCCCCCTCTCTTCTGCCCAGAGACCTCAGCCCAGAGAACCCCTGCTTCTTCTGCCCAGAGCCCCCAGGCCCACAGGAAGCCCCCAGGCCCAGAGCCCCCCATCTCTGCCCAGAAGCCCCCCAGCCCAAAGACCCCCCTCTCCCGCCCAGAGGACCCCCCGGGCCGCACAAAGCCCCCCGGCCCCGCCCACCCGGCCGAAAGGGGGGAGGGGGAGAAGATGGGGGGCTTCTTTCCCGGGGGGGGAGGGGGATTTACTCACCAGGGGGCTCCGGGGGGTCCGGGCCGGTGGGGGCCGGGGGGCGGGATGGGGGGGCGGGGCGGGGAGGGGCCGGGCCCCCTCCCCCGGCCTGCGATTGGCTGCGGCCGGACCCAATGGAGGCTGCTGATTGGCCGCCTCCCCCAGACCCCCTGGGGACCCCCGAGGAGACCCCCCACCCCCACCCCCTTCGGGGGGGGGGGGGGCGCGGGCGGGGTCAGCCCGGGGTCAGCCCATGAGGAGGGCGGCGAGGGAGGGACGGGGACAGGATAGAAGCGCTTACAATAATAATGATAATAATAATAATGATGATGGCATTTATTAATCAATCAATCAATCAATCATATTTATTGAGCGCTTACTGTGTGCAGAGCACTGGACTAAGCGCTTGGGAAGTACAAGTTGGCAACGTAGAGAGACGGTCCTTACCCAACAGCGGGCTCACAGTCTAAAAGGGGGAGACAGACAACAAAACAAAACATGTAGATAAGCGTCATTCCTTCATTCAATCGTATTTATTGAGCGCTTACTGTGTGCAGAGCACTGGACTAAGCGCTTGGGAAGTCCAAGTTGGCAACATAGAGAGCCGGTCCCTACCCAACAGTGGGCTCACGGTCTAGAAGGGGGAGACAGAGAACAAAAGCAAACATACTAACAAAATAAAATAAATAGAATAGATATGCACAAGTAAAAGAAATAAATAAATAGAGTAACAAATATGTACAAACATATATACATATTAAGCGCTTACTATGTGCAGAGCACTGTTCCAAGCGCTGGGGAGGTTACAAGGTGATCAGGTTGGCCCCCGGGGGGGCTCACAGTCTTCATCTCCATTTGACAGATGAGGGAACTGAGGCCCAGAGAAGTGAAGTGACTGGCCCAAAGTCACACAGCTGACAAGCGGCGGAGCCGGGATTTGAACCCATGACAGAAGCGCTTACAATAATAACAATGATGGCATTTATTAAGCGCTTACTATGTGCAAAGCACTGTACCAAGCGCTGGGGAGGTTACAAGGTGATCAAGTTGGCCCACGGGGGGCTCACTGTCTTCCTCCTCATTTTCCAGATGAGGGAACTGAGGCCCAGAGAAGTGAAGTGACTGGCCCAAAGTCACACAGCTGACAAGTGGCAGAGCCGGGATTTGAACCCATGACCTCTGACTCCAAAGCCCGGGCTCTTTCCATAAAGCCACGCTGCTTCTCTACAGTGCTCAGCGCTTAGAACAGTACGTGGCATGGAGTAAGCGCTTACCAAACGCCATCATCATCATCATCGTCTGTGAGCCCCTTGTTGGGATGGTCTCTCTATATGTTGCCGACTGGTACTTCCCAAGCGCTTAGTACACTGTCTCCCCCTTCTAGACTGTGAGCCCGTTGTTGGGTAGGGGCCGTCTCTATCTGTTGCCGAATTGTTCTTTCCAAGTGCTTAGTCCAGTGCTCTGCACACAGTAAGCGCTCAATAAATACGATTGAATGAATACAGTGCTCTGCACACAGTAAGCGCTCAATCAATACGATTGAGTGAATGAATGAATGAATGAATGAATGAATGAATGAATGAATGAATGAATGAAATTAGAAGGAGAATGGGAGGAAGAGCAAGGAGGGGAGGAGGGAAGGAAAGAGGAGGGAGAAGGGAAAGGAGGATTCATTCATTCAATCGTATTTATTGAGCGCTTACTGTGTGCAGAGCGCTGGACTAAGCGCTTGGGAAGTCCAAGTTGGCAACATAGAGAGACGGGCCCTACCCAACAGCGGGCTCGCAGTCTAGAAGGGGGTGACAGACAACAAAACAGACACATAAACCAAATTAAATAAATAGAATTCATTCATTCATTCAATCGTATTGATTGAGCGCTTATTGGGTGCAGAACACTGGACTAAGCGCTTGGGAAGTCCAAGTTGGCAACATAGAGAGACGGTCCCTACCCGACAGCGGGCTCACAGTCTAGAAGGGGGAGACAGAGAACAAAGCAAAACACATTAACAAAACAAAATAGAATAAATATGTACAAATAAGAGTAATAAATCCGTACAAACATAAATCCATATATCCAGGTGTTGTGGGGAGGGGAAGGAGGTAAGGCGGGGGGGATGGAGAGGGGGAGGACGTGGCACGGAGTAAGAGCTTACCAAACGCCATCATCATCATCATCGTCGTCATGGGACTGTGAGCCCCTTGTTGGGTAGGGACCGTCTCTCTATATGTTGCCGCCTGGTACTTCCCGAGCGCTTAGTACAGTGCTTCGCACACAGTAAGCGCTCAATTAATACGATTGAGTGAGTGAGTGAATGAATGAAATTAGAAGAATGGGAGGAGGAGCGAGGAGGGGAGGAAGGAGGAGGGAAGGAAGGAGGAGGGAGGATGGGAGGAGAGAGGATGGGAGGAGGGAAGGGAGGATGGGAGGAGGGAGAAGGGAAAGGAGGATGGAAGGAAGGAGGGAGGATGGGAGGAGGGAGGATGGGAGGAGGGAGAAGGGAAAGGAGGATGGAAGGAAGGAGGGAGGATGGGAGAAAGGAGGAGGGAGGATGGAAGGAGGGAAAGGAAGATGGAAGGAAGGAGGAGGGAGGATGGGAGGGGGAAGGAAGGAGGAGGGAGGATGGGAGGAGAGAGGATGGGAGGAGGGAGAAGGGAAAGGAGGATGGAAGGAAGGAGGGAGGATGGGAGGAGGGAGGATGGGAGGAGGGAGAAGGGAAAGGAGGATGGAAGGAAGGAGGGAGGATGGGAGGAGGGAGGATAGGAGGAGGGAGAAGGGAAAGGAGGATGGAAGGAAGGAGGGAGGATGGGAGAAAGGAGGAGGGAGGATGGAAGGAGGGAAAGGAAGATGGAAGGAGGAGGGAGGATGGGAGGGGGGAAGGAAGGAGGAGGGAGGATGGGAGGGAGGAAGGAAGGAAGGAGGAGGGAGGATGGGAGGAGAGAGGATGGGAGGAGGGAAAGGAGGATGGAAGGAAGGAGGGAGGATGGGAGGAGGGAGGATGGGAGGATGGAAGGAAGGAAAGGAAGATGGAAGGAAGGAGGAGGGAGGATGGGAGGGGGGAAGGAAGGAGGAGGGAGGATGGGAGGGAGGAAGGAAGGAAGGAGGAGGGAGGATGGGAGGAGAGAGGATGGGAGGAGGGAAAGGAGGATGGAAGGAAGGAGGGAGGATGGGAGGAGGGAGGATGGGAGGATGGAAGGAAGGAAAGGAAGATGGAAGGAAGGAGGAGGGAGGATGGGAGGGGGGAAGGAAGGAGGAGGGAGGATGGGAGGGAGGAAGGAAGGAAGGAGGAGGGAGGATGGGAGGAGAGAGGATGGGAGGAGGGAAAGGAGGATGGAAGGAAGGAGGGAGGATGGGAGGAGGGAGGATGGGAGGAGGGAGAAGGGAAAGGAGGATGGAAGGAAGGAGGGAGGATGGGAGGAGGGAGGATGGGAGGAGGGAGAAGGGAAAGGAGGATGGAAGGAAGGAGGGAGGATGGGAGGAGGGAGGATGGGAGAAGGGAAAGGAGGATGGAAGAAAGGAGGGAGGATGGGAGAAAGGAGGAGGGAGGATGGAAGGAGGGTAAGGAAGATGGAAGGAAGGAGGAGGATGGGAGAAAGAAGGAGGGAGGATGGGAGGAGGGAGGATGGGAGAAGGGAAAGGAGGATGGAAGAAAGGAGGGAGGATGGGAGAAAGGAGGAGGGAGGATGGAAGGAGGGTAAGGAAGATGGAAGGAAGGAGGAGGATGGGAGAAAGGAGGAGGGAAAGGAGGATGGAAGGAAGGAGGGAGGATGGGAGGAGGGAGGATGGGAGGATGGAAGGAAGGAAAGGAAGATGGAAGGAAGGAGGAGGGAGGATGGGAGGGGGGAAGGAAGGAGGAGGGAGGATGGGAGGGAGGAAGGAAGGAAGGAGGAGGGAGGATGGGAGGAGAGAGGATGGGAGGAGGGAAAGGAGGATGGAAGGAAGGAGGGAGGATGGGAGGAGGGAGGATGGGAGGATGGAAGGAAGGAAAGGAAGATGGAAGGAAGGAGGAGGGAGGATGGGAGGGGGGAAGGAAGGAGGAGGGAGGATGGGAGGGAGGAAGGAAGGAAGGAGGAGGGAGGATGGGAGGAGAGAGGATGGGAGGAGGGAAAGGAGGATGGAAGGAAGGAGGGAGGATGGGAGGAGGGAGGATGGGAGGAGGGAGAAGGGAAAGGAGGATGGAAGGAAGGAGGGAGGATGGGAGGAGGGAGGATGGGAGGAGGGAGAAGGGAAAGGAGGATGGAAGGAAGGAGGGAGGATGGGAGGAGGGAGGATGGGAGAAGGGAAAGGAGGATGGAAGAAAGGAGGGAGGATGGGAGAAAGGAGGAGGGAGGATGGAAGGAGGGTAAGGAAGATGGAAGGAAGGAGGAGGATGGGAGAAAGAAGGAGGGAGGATGGGAGGAGGGAGGATGGGAGAAGGGAAAGGAGGATGGAAGAAAGGAGGGAGGATGGGAGAAAGGAGGAGGGAGGATGGAAGGAGGGTAAGGAAGATGGAAGGAAGGAGGAGGATGGGAGAAAGGAGGAGGGAGGATGGAAGGAGGGAAAGGAAGATGGAAGGAAGGAGGATGGGAGGAAGGAGGATGGGAGGAAGGAGGAGGGAGGATGGGAGGATTCATTCATTCATTCAATCGTATTTATTGAGCACTTACTGTGTGCAGAGCACTGTACTAAGCGCTTGGGAAGTACAAGTTGGCAACATATAGAGACGGTCCCTACCCAACAGTGGGCTCACAGTCTAGAAGGTGTGGGGGATTAGTCTAGAAGGGGGATTAGTCTAGAGGATGGAAGGAAGGAGAATGGGAGGAAGGAGGATGAGAGGATAGAAGAAGGGAGGATGAGAGGAGGGAGGATAGACTTTGACTGTGAGCCCGTTGTTGGGTAAGGACCGTCTCTATATGTTGCCAACTTGTACTTCCCAAGCTCTTAGTCCAGTGCTCTGCACACAGTAAGCGCTCAATAAATACGATTGAATGAATGAATAGAAGGAGGATGGGAGGAAAGAGGAGGAGACGCGGGAGGCTGGGAGGAGGGAGGACGGGAGGAGGGAAGGAGCGAGGGTGGGATGAGGGAGGATGGGAGGAGGGTGGAATGAGGGAGGTTGGGAGAAGGGAGGATAGAAGGAGGATGGGACAAGGGAGAGGAGAAGAGGAAGGAGAGAGGGTGAGAGGAAGGAGGTCAGAAGGAGAAGGGGAGGAGGAGACTAAGAGGGGGGATTGGAGGGGCAAGGATGGGTCGTGGGAGGATGGGAGGAGGGAGGAGAAGAGGGAGGATGGAAAGAAGGATGATGGAAGGAGAGAGGAAGGGAGGATGAGAGGATGAAGCATAGAAGGAGGATGGAAGGAGGAAAGGGGAAAAGAGGGAGGAGGGAGGATAGGAGAAGCGAGGATGGGAGAAGAGGGAGGATGGAAGGAGGGAGGGAGGATAGAAGGATAGAAGGAGGACGGGACAAGGGAGATGAGAAGAGGGAGGAGGGTGGATAGGAAGACGGAGTAAGGGAGGATAAGAACCAGGAGGAAGGGAGGAGGGAAAAGGAGAAGAGGGAGGCTAGGAGGAGTGAGGATGGGAGGAGGAGGGAAGATAGGATGGAAAGGAGGGAGGATGGGGTGATGGGACAAAGGAGGATGGGAAGAGAGAAGAGGGAAAGGAGGGCATAAGCAGAAAGAAAAAGGAAGTGGGAGAGGAGAGAAGGAAGGAGGAAAAATGTTTAGGGGGGTGGAGAACGGAGGAGAGGGAGGAAGAGACCAGAGGGAAGCAGCCTGGCCTAGTGGAAAGAGGACGGGGCCAAGAGTCAGAGGACCTGGGTTCTAATCCCGGCTCCTCCGCTTGTCTGCTGTGTGACTTTGGGATAGTCATTTTAGTCATTTTTTTCGATCTACACGCACTCCCTTGGTAATCTCATTCGCTCCCACGGCTTCAGCTATCATCTCTACGCTGATGACATCCAGATCTCCATCTCTGCCCCTGCTCTCTCCCCCTCTTTCCAGGCTTGCATCTCCTTCTGCCTTCAGGACATCTCCATCTAGATGTCTGCCCGCCATCTAAAGCTCAACATGTTGAAGACTGAACTCCTCGTCTTCCCTCCCAAACCCTGCCCTCTCCCTGACTTTCCCATCTCTGTTGACGGCACTACCATCCTTCCCGTCTCACAAGCCCGCAACCTTGGTGTCATCCTCGACTCCGCTCTCTCGTTCACCCCTCACATCCAAGCCGTCACCAAAACCTGCTGGTCTCAGCTCCACAACATTGCCAAGATCCGCCCTTTCCTCTCCATCCCAACCGCTACCCTTCTCATTCAAGCTCTCCTCCTATCCCGTCTGGACTACTGCATCAGCCTTCTCTCGGATCTCCCATCCTTGTGTCTCTCCCCACTTCAATCCATACTTCACGCCGCTGCCCGGATTGTCTTTGTCCAGAAACGCTCTGGGCATATTACTCCCCTCCTCAAAACTCTCCAGTGGCTACCAATCAATCTGCGCATCAGGCAGAAACTCCTCCCCCTGGGCTTCCAGGCTGTCCATCCATCCATCCCCTGGCCCCCTCCTACCTCCCCTCCCTTCTGTCCTTGTCCATCCCAGCCCGCACCCTCCGCTCCTCCGCCGCTAATCTCCTCCCCGTTAGGCCTCGTTCTCGCCTGTCCCACCATCGACCCCCGGCCCCCGTCCTCCCCGTGGCCCGGAATGCCCCCAGTCCCTCTGCCCATCCGCCAAGCTCGCTCTCTTCCTCCCTTCAAGGCCCTACTGAGAGCTCACCTCCTCCAGGAGGCCTTCCCACACTCAGCCCCTTCCTTCCTCTCCCCCTCGTCCCCCTGTCCATCCCCCCATCTTACCTCCTTCCCTTCCCCACAGCACCTGTATATATGTATAGATGTTTGTACATATTTATTACTGTATTTATTTATCTATTTATTTTACTTGTACATATCTATTCTATTTATTTTATTTTGTTAGTATGTTTGGTTTTGTTCTCTGTCTCCCCCTTTTAGACTGTGAGCCCACTGTTGGGTAGGGACCGTCTCTATATGTTGCCAAATTGTACTTCCCAAGCGCTTAGTACACTGCTCTGCACACAGTAAGCGCTCAATAAATACGATTGATGATGATGATGATGATGATGATTTTATAGTCATAGTCATTTAAGAGCAGTGGCGTGGCTCAGTGGAAAGAGCGGGGGCTTTGGAGTCAGAGGTCATGGGTTCTAACCCCAGCTCTGCCACTTGTCAGCTGTGTGACTTTGGGCAAGTCACTTCACTTCTCTGGGCCTCAGTTTCCTCATCTGTAAAATGGGGATTAAGACTGTAACAACCTGATTACCTCGTATTTACCCAAGTGCTTAGAACAGTGCTTGGCAAATAGCAAGCTCTTAAAAAATACCATTATTATTATTAGTATTTCACTTCTCGGTTGCCTCATCCACAAAATGGGGATGAAGACTGTGAGTGTCCAACCCCATTAGCTTCTATCTACCCCAGCGCTTAGAACAGTGCTTGACACATAGTAAGCGCTTAGCAAATAACATCGTTGCTATTACGATGGGAAGCAGCGTGGCGTAGCGGAGCCTGGACTTGGGATTCAGAAGGTCATGAGTTCTAATCCCGGCTCCACCACTCATAATGTTGGTATTTGTCAAGCGCTTACTATGTGCCAAGCACTGTTCTAAGCGCTGGGGGGGATACAACATAATCAAGGTTGTCCCACGTGGGGCTCACAGTCTTCATCTCCATTTTACAGATGAGGGAACTGAGGCACAGAGAAGTTAAGTGACTTGCTCAAAGTCACAGCCGACAAGTGGTGGAGCTGGGATTCGAACCCATGACCTCTGACTTCCAAGCCCGGGCTCTTTCCACTGAGCCACGCTGCTTCTCTATCTGCTGTGTGGCCTTGGGCAAACCATTTCACTTTTCCATGCACCTCAGTTACCTCATCTGTAAAATGGGGATTAAGACTTAAGTGCTTAGTACAGTGCTCTGCACACAGTAAGTGCTCAATAAATACGATTGAATGAATGAAGACTGAGCCCCCTACTTCCTTTCCCCCTTCTCCCCCTCCCCATCCCCTCACCTTACCTCCTTCCCCTCCCCACATCATCATCATTATCATCAATCATATTTATTGAGCACTTACTATGTGCAGAGCACTGTACTAAGCGCTTGGGAAGTACAAATTGGCAACATATAGAGACAGTCCCTACCCAACAGTGGGCTCACAGTCTCCACAGCACATGTATATATGCATATATGTCTGTACGGATTTATTACTCTATTTATTTTATTTGTACATATTTATTCTATTTTATTTTGTTAATATGTTTTGTTTTGTTGTCTGTCTGCCCCTTCTAGACTGTGAGCCCGCTGTTGGGTAGGGACCGCCTCCAAATGTTGCCAACTTGTACTTCCCAAGTGCTTAGTCCAGTGCTCTGCACACAGTAAGCGCTCAATAAATACGATTGAATGAATGAGTGAGTGAACCTTGTATCCTCCCCAGCACTTAGAACAGTGCTTTGCACATAGTAAGCGCTTAACAAACGCCATCATTATTATTATTAGAGATGAGTCGAGGATAAAGTAGAGGTCATGGGCCCGTGAGACAGGGAGGATAGTAATAACGGCATTTATTAAGCGCTTACTATGTGCAAAGCACTGTTCTAAGCGCTGAAGATGAAGGAGAAAGATGGTGTCACTTCTAGACTGTGAGCCCGCTGTTGGGTAGGGACCGTCTCCAAATGTTGCCAACTTGTACTTCCCAAGTGCTTAGTCCAGTGCTCTGCACACAGTAAGCGCTCAATAAATCCGATTGAATGAATGAGTGAATGAACCTTGTATCCTCCCCAGCGCTTAGAACAGTGCTTTGCACATAGTAAGCGCTTAACAAATGCCGTCATTATTATTATTAGAGATGAGTCGAAGATAAAGTCGAGGTCATGGACTCGTGAGACAGGGAGTATAGTAATAACGGCATTTATTAAGCACTTACTATGTGCAAAGCACTGTTCTAAGCGCTGAAGATGAAGGAGAATGATGGTGTCACTTCTAGACTGTGAGCCTGCTGTTGGGTAGGGACCGTCTCCAAATGTTGCCAACTTGTACTTCCCAAGCGCTTAGTCCAGTGCTCTGCACACAGTAAGCGCTCAATAAATACGATTGAAGGAAGAATAAATATGATTGAATGAATAAAAGAATGAACCTTGTATCCTCCCCAGCGCTTAGAACGGTGCTTTGCACATAGTAAGCGCTTAACAAATACCATCATTATTATTATTATTATTAGAGATGAGTCGAAGATAAAATCAAGGTCATCGGCTCGTGAGACAGGGAGGATAGAGGAAGGAGCCCCCTCCTTCCTCTCCCCCTCATCCCCCTCTCCATCACCCCGTCTTACCTCCTTTCCTTCCCCACAGCACCTGGATATATGTATCTATGTTTGTACATATTTATTACTCTATCTATTTATTTATTTTACTTGTACATATCTATTCTATTTATTTTATTTTGTTAATATGTTTGGTTTTGTCTCTGTCTCCCCCTTCTAGATTGTGAGCCCACTGTTGGGTAGGGACCGTCTCTATGTGTTGCCAACTTGTACTTCCCTAGCGCTTAGTCCAGTGCTCTGCACACAGTAAGCGCTCAATAAATACGATTGATTGATTGATTGATAGTAATAACGGCATTTATTAAGCGCTTACTATGTGCAAAGCACTGTTTTAAGCGCTGAAGATGAAGGAGAATGATGGTGTCACTTCTAGAATGTGAGCCCGCTGTTGGGTAGGGACCGGCTCCAAATGTTGCCAACTTGTACTTCCCAAGCGCTTAGTACAGTGCTCTGCACACAGTAAGAGCTCAATAAATACGATTGATTGGTTGATTGATTGGGAAGATGAGGAGCTCGGTTTGGGACGTGTTCTGTTTTAGGTGTCACTGGGACACCGGAGTAGAAGGCAGAAGGAAATGCGAGACGGCAGAGAGGGAGAGAGATCAGGGCTGGAGAAATCCAATACAATCAGATTAATCATAGTCTCTGTCATTCATTCATTCATTCATTCAATCGTATTTATTGAGCGCTTACTGTGTGCACAGCACTGGACTAAGTGCTTGGGAAGTACAAGTTAGCAACATATAGAGACGGTCGCTACCCAACAGAGGGCTCATGGGACTCACAGTCTAGCGGGGAGAATCAATCAATCAATCAATCATATTTATTGAGCGCTTACTGTGTGCAGAGCACTGTACTAAGCGCTTGGGAAGTACAAGTTGGCAACATATAGAGACAGTCCCTACCCAACAGTGGGCTCACAGTCTAAAAGAAAGAAGGGGCATGTAATTCCCGTTTTATCTTGTCTTCTGCCGAGTCAATCAATCAATCAATCAATCGTATTTATTGAGCGCTTACTGTGTGCAGAGCATTGTACTAAGCGCTTGGGAAGTACAAGTTGGCAACATATATAGAGACAGTTCCCATTCATTCATTCATTCAATCATATTTATTCATTCATTCGTATTTATTGAGCGCTTACTGTGTGCAGAGCACTGTACTAAGCGCTTGGGAAGTACAAGTTGGCAACATATAGAGACGGTTCCCATTCATTCATTCATTCATTCAATCATATTTATTCATTCATTCGTATTTATTGAGCGCTTACTGTGTGCAGAGCACTGTACTAATCAATCAATCAATCGTATTTATTGAGCGCTTATTGTATGCAGAGCACTGTACTAAGCGCTTGGGAAGTCCAAGTTGGCAACACATAAAGACGGTCCTTACCCAACAACGGCCTCACAGTCTAGAAGGGGGAGATAGACAACAAAACAAAGCACGTGGACAGGTGTCACCTCACCAGAATAAATAAAAATAAAGCTAGATACACATCATTAACAAAATAAATAGAATAGTAAATATCATCCCGACTCCACCACTTCATTCATTCAATCATATTTATTGAGCGCTTACTGTGTGCAGAGCACTGTACTAAGCGCTTGGGAATCAATCAATCAATCGTATTTATTGAGCGCTTAGTGTGTGCACAGCACTGTACTAAGCGCTTGGGAATCAATCAATCAACCAATCGTATTTATTGAGCGCTTACTGTGTGCAGAGCACCGAACTAAGCGCTTGGGAAGTACAAGTTGGCAACATCTAGAGACGGTCCCTACCCAACAGTGGGCTCACAGTCTAGAAGGGGGAGACAGAAAACAAGACAAAACATATTAACAAAATAAAATAAGTAAAATAAATATGTACAAGTAAAGTAAATAAATAAATAGGGTAATAAATACGTACAAACATATATACATATATACAGGTGCTGTCCCACCCATAGCGACTCCACAGACACAACTCTCCCAAAAGGCCAAGCAGTCTTGGAGAAGCAGCGTGACTCAGTGGACAGAGCCCGGGCTTTGGAGTCAGAGGTCATGGGTTCAAATCCCAGCTCTGCCAACTGTCAGCTGTGTGACTTTGGGCAAGTCACTTCACTTCTCTGAGCCTCAGTTACCTCATCTGTTTAATGGGGATTAAAACTGTGAGCCCCCCACCGGGACAACCTGATCACCTTGTAACCTCCCCAGCGCTTAGAACAGTGCTTTGCACATAGTAAGCGCTTAATGAATACCATTATTATTATTATTATTATGGGTTCAAATCCCGGCTCCTCCAATTTTCAGCTGTGTGACTTTGGGCAAGTTACTTAGCTTCTCTGGGCCTCAGTTCCCTCATCTGTAAAATGGGGATGAAGACTGTGAGCCCCCCGTGGGACAACCTGATCACCTTGTAACCTCCCCAGTGCTTAGAACAGTGCTTTGCACATAGTAAGCGCTTAATAAATGCCATTATTATTATTATTACCCCAGTGCTTAGAACAGTGCTTGGCACGTAGTAAGCATTTAACAAATACCATCATTATTATGATTATTCTCTGTGCCTCAATTGCCTCATCTGTAAAATGGGGATTAAGACTGTGAGCCCCCTGTTGGAAAACCTGATCACCTTGTAACCTCCCCAGCGCTTTGAACAGTGCTTTGCACATAGTAAGCGCTTAATAAATGCCATCGTTATTATTATTATTATTATTATCCATAATTCATGCATTTACATTTATGTCTGTCTCCTCCTCTAGACTGTAAATTCATTGTGGGCAGGGAAACCATCTTCTTATTATTCTAATGTCCTCTCCCAAGCACTTAGTACAGTGTTCTGTGCATGGAAAGCGCTCCATAAAATGAATTGAATGAATAGTAACAATAAATAATAACGATGGTATTTGTTAAGCGCTTACTATGTGCCAAGCACTGTTCTAAGCGCTGAGGGAGATACAAGGTCATCAGGTTGTCCCACTTGGGGCTCACAGTTTTCCCACAACAGGCTCATCTGTAATCCCCATTTTATTCATTCAATCATTCAATCGTATTTATTGAGCGCTTACTGTGCGCAGAGTATTCATTCATTCATTCAATCGTATTTACTGAGCGCTTACTGAGTGCAGAGCGCTGTACTAAGCGCTTGGAAAGGACAAGTTGGCAACAGATAGAGACGGTCCCTACCCAACAACGGGCTCACAATCTAGGAGAGGTAACTGAGGCCCAGAGAAGTGAAGTGACTTGCCCAAAGTCACACAGCTGACAAGTGGCAGAGCTGGGATTCGAACCCATGACCTCTGACTCCCAAGCCCGGGCTCTTTCCAATGAGCCACGCGGCTTCCCAGGCAGATACATTCCTCCCCATAATGAGCTGAGGTGCTGTGGGACTGGAAATAATAATAATAATAATAATAATGGCATTTATTAAGCGCTTACTATGTGCAAAGCACTGTTCTAAGCGCTGGGGAGGTTACAAGGTGATCAGGTTGTTCCACGTGGGGCTCACAGTCTTAACCCCCATTTTGCAGATGAGGGAACTGAGGCCCAGAGAAGTGAAGTGACTTGGCCAAAGTCACACAGCTGACAATTGGCGGAGCCGGGATTTGAACCCATGACCGCTGACTCCAAAGCCCAGGCTCTTTCCACTGAGCCACGCTGCTTCCCAGACAGATACATGCCTCCTCATAACGAGCTGAGGTGCTGTGGGACTGGGAATAATAATAATAATAATAATAATAATGGCATTTATTAAGCGCTTACTATGTGCAAAGCACTGTTCTAAGCGCTGGGAAGGTTACAGAGTGATCCGGTTGTCCCACGGGGGGCTCACAGTCTTAATCCCCATTTTACAGAGGAGGGAACTGAGGCCCAGAGAAGTGAAGTGACTTGGCCAAAGTCCCACAGCTGACAATTGGTGGAGTCGGGATTTGAACCCATGACCTCTGATTCCCAAGCCCGGGCTCTTTCCACTGAGCCACGCTGGGAAGGAGGATGAAGGAAGGAGCAAGGAAGAGCGGTGCGGAAGGGAAGGGGAGAAGGGAGAGGGGGAGAAGGGAGAGGGGAAGTGCAGTCAGGGAAGGCTTCTTGGAGGAGATGGGCCTTCAATAAGGCTTTGACGTGAGGGAGAGCCATTAAGGGGAGGGGAAATGTAAGCTCGTTGTGGGCAGGGAATGTGTCTGCTTATTGATGTAGTGAGCTCTCCCAAGCGCTTAGTACAGTGCTCTGCACACAGTAAGTGCTCAATAAATGCAACAGAATGAATGAATGCATTGGAGGGGAGAACTAGAGCCGATCAGGGCCGGGCAGACATTTGAATCAATCAATCAATCAATCAATCAATCGTATTTATTGAGCGCTCTGGCTCCTCACTTGGGCCACCACAGTGCTCGCGCTTGGTACAGTGCTCTGCATACTCGCTCCTTTAGCTCTACATGCCCACCCCCACAGCACTTGTGTATATTTGTACACATTTATAATTCTATTTATATTAATGATGCGTACGTATCTATTGAATGAATCTGTCATGGCCTGGAGGTCAATGGGGAAGTGAGAATCTGGGGATTTTAGGGTGGATTCCATTCATTCATTCATTCAATTGTATTTATTGAGCGCTTACTGTGTGCAGAGCACTGTACTAAGCGCTTAGGAAGTACAAGTTGGTAACACACAAAGACGGTCCCTACCCAACAATGGGCTCACTGTCTAGAAGGGGAAGACAGACAACAAAACAAAACATGTAGACAGGTGTCAAGTCATCAGAATAAATAGAAATAAAGCTAGATTCATTCATTCATTCAATCAATCGCATTTATTGAGCGCTTACTGTGTGCAGAGCACTGTACTAAGCGCTTGGGAAGTACAAGTTGGCAACACATAAAGACGGTCCCTACCTAACAATGGGCTCACCATCTAGAAGGGGGAGACAGACAACAAAGCAAAACATGTGGACAGGTGTCAAGTCATCAGAATAAATAGAAATAAAGCTAGATTCATTCATTCATTCATTCAATCGCATTTATTGAGCGCTTACTGTGTGCAGAGCACTGTACCAAGCGCTTGGGAAGTCCAAGTTGGCAACACATAAAGACGGTCCCTACCCAACAGTGGGCTCACCGTCTAGAAGGGGGAGACAGACAACAAAACAAAACATGTGGACAGGTGTCAAGTCATCAGAATAAATTGAAATAAAGCTAGATGCACATCATTAACAAAATAAATAGAATAGTAAATATGTACAAGTAAAATAAATAGAGTAATAGATCTGTACAAACATATATACGGGTGCTGTGGGAAGGGGAAGGAGGTAGGGCGGAGGGGATGGGGAGGAGGAGAGGAAAAAGGGGGCTCAGTCTGGGAAAAAGGGGGCTCAATCTGGGCCAGACTGGGAGATGAGAGCAGTACTATATCTATAATTGGAGAAGCAGCGTGGCTCAATGGAAAGAGCCCGGGCTTTGGAGTCAGAGGTCGTGGGTTCAAATCCCGGCTCTGCCGATTGTCAGCTGTGTAACTTTGGGCAAGTCACTTCGCTTCTCTGGGCCTCAGTTCCCTCATCTGTAAAATGGGGATTAAGACTGTGATGATGACGATGGCATTTGTTAAGCGCTTACTATGTGCAAAGCACTGTTCTAAGCGCTGGGGAGGTTACAAGGTGATCAGGTTGTCCCACAGAGGGCTTACAGTCTTTATCCCCATTTTACAGTTGAGGTAACTGAGGCACAGAGAAGTGACTTGCCCAAAGTCACACAGCTGACAGTTGGCGGAGCCGGGATTTGAACCCACGACCTCTGACTCCAAAGCCCGGGCTCTTTCCACCGAGCCACGCTGCTGAGCCCCACGTGGGACAATCTGATCACCTTATATCCTCCCCAGCTCTTAGAACAGCGCTTTGCACCTAGTAGGCACTTAATAAATGCCATTATTATTATTATTATTATTATTATTATTATTATTATTATTATTCTATTTGTCTGTCTTGATGGTATTGACACCTGTCCACACGTTTTGTTTTATTGCCTGTCTCCCCCTTCTAGACTGTGAGCCCGTTGTTGGGTAGGGATTGTCTCTCTATCGGTTGCCAAATTGTACTTTCCAAGCACGTAGTCCAGTGCTCTGCACACAGTAAGTGCTCAATAAATACGATTTAATGAATGAATGAATGAAAGAACATAAGCTCCTCTAAACTGTCAACTCGTTGTAAGCAGGGAATGTGTCTGTTTACTGTTGTATTGTCCTCTCCCAAGCGCTTAGTACAGTGCTCTGCACACAGTAAGTGCTCAATAAATACGATTGAATGAATGAAAGAACGTAAGCTCCTCTAAACTGTCAACTCGTTGTAAGCAGGGAATGTGTCTGTTTACTGTTGTATTGTCCTCTCCCAAGCGCTTAGTACAGTGCTCTGCACACAGTAAGTGCTCAATAAATACGATTGAATGAATGAAAGAACGTAAGCTCCTCTAAACTGTCAACTCGTTGTAAGCAGGGAATGTGTCTGTTTACTGTTGTATTGTCCTCTCTCAAGCGCTTAGTACAGTGCTCTGCACACAGTAAGTGCTCAATAAATACGATTGAATGAATGAAAGTAAGCTCCTCTGAACTGTCAACTCGTTGTAAGCGGGGAATGTGTCTGTTTACTGTTGTATTGTCCTCTCCCAAGCGCTTAGTACAGTGCTCTGCACACAGTAAGCACTCAATAAATATGACAATGAATGAATTCCACCTTCCCCAGGGTTGGTGTCCTCTTTCTCTCTCTCCCCTTCCACTCTCATTCCCTTTCTCCGTGGACCTTGTGTGAATTCCCAGACTGAGCCCCGTTTTCCTCAGTTCCCCCTCCCTTCCCCATCACCCCAACTCGCTCTCTTGGCTCCATACCCTCCCACAGCACTTGTGTATATTTGTACACATTTATAATTCTATTTATATTAATTTTATTACTTATATTAATTAAGCATTAATTAATTATTTATATTATTAGTATAATATTATATTTATATTAATTAATTGTATGATTAATTAATTATATTATTTATATTAATTATATTAACTATGTTAATGTGTATATAGCTATAATTCTGTTTAATTGATGCTATTGATGCCTGTTTTCTTGTTTTAATAACGATAATAATTATGGCATTTGTTAAGCGCTTACTATGTGCAAAGGACTGTTCTAAGCGCTGGGGCATATACAGCTTCTAGACTGTGAGCCCACTGTTGGGTAGGGACGGTCGCTATATGTTGCCAACTTGTACTTCCCAAGCGCTTAGTACAGTGCTCCGCACACAGTAAGCGCTCAATAAATACGACTGAATGAAGGTAATCAGGTTGTCCCATGTGGGGCTCGTAGTTTTAATCCTCATTTTACAGATGAGGTAACTGAGGTACAGAGTAGTGAAGTGTCTTGCCCAAAGTCACACAGCTGACAAGTGGCGGAGCTGGGATTTGAACCCATCATCATCAATCGTATTTACTGAGCGCTTACTGTGCGAAGAGCACTGTACTAAGCGCTTGGGAAGTACAAGTGACCTCTAACTCCCAAGCCCGTGCCCTTCCCACTGAGCCACGCTCTCCCCCCTTCTAGACTGTGAGCCCGTTGTGGGCAGGGATTGTCTCTGTTGCTGAATTGGACTTTTCAAGAACTTAGTCCAGTGCTCTGCACACAGTAAGCGCTCAATAAATACGATTGAATGAATGAATGAATGAATGAGTGTGCTCTAGTGGAGAGAGCACAATCAATCAATCCATCGTATTTATTGAGCGCTTACTGTGTGCAGAGCACTGGACTAAGCGCTTGGGAAGTACAAGTCGGCAACACATGAGACAGTCCCTACCCAACAGCGGGCTCACAGGTCTGAGAGTCAGAAGGACCTGGGTTCAATAATAATAATAATTCTGGTATTTGCTAAGCATTTACTATGTCCAGGCACTGTACTAAGCACTGGGGTGGATACAAGCAAATCGGGTTGAACACAGTCCCTGTCCCATGTGGGGCTTACAAGCCTACCCACGTCTCCCCTATCCTTGAAAAAACCCTCCCTTGACCCCATGGCTCCCTCCAGTTCTCACCCCCTCTCCCTCCTATCCTTCCTTTCCAAACTCCTTGAGCGAGTCGTCTACACCCGCTGTCTCCAATTCCTCTCCTCGACCCCCTCCAATCTGGCTTCCGCCCCCTTCGCTCCAGAGAAACGGCCCTCTCAGAGGTCACCGATGAGCTCCTTCTTGCCAAATCCAACGGCCTCTACTCCATCCTCATCCTCCTCCAACTCTCAGTTGCCAGTGACACTGCGGACAGCCCCCTTCTCCTGGAAATATTTTCCAACCTCAGCTACGCCGACACTGTCCTCTCCTGGTTCTCCTCATCTCTCTGGCCGCTGATTCTCCGTCTCCTTGGCGGGCTCCTCCTCTGCCTCCCACCCCCTAACTGTGGGGGGTCCCTCAAGGTTCAGTTCTGGGTCCCCTTCTCTTCTCCATCTCCACCCCCTCCCTCGGAGACCTCATTCGCTCCCGTGGTTTCAACTTCAACCTCTGTGCAGATGATCCCAAATTTCCACCTCCAGCCCTGATCTCTCTTCCTCTCTGCAGTCTCGCATTTCCTCTTGCCTTCAAGGCTTCTCTACTTGGCTGTCCTCCCATCACCTCAAACTTACGATGTCCAAAAACAGAGCTCCTCATCTTCCCACCCAAACCCCATCCTCCCCTTGACTTTCCCATCCCTGAAGATGGCATCACCACCCTTCCTGTCTCCCAAGCCAGTAACTTTGGCCTTATCCTTGGCTCCTCCCTTTCAACCCACACATTCAGTCCATCACTAATTCCTGTCTATTCCCCCTCCACAATACCGCTAAAATCCAGCCCTTCCTCCCCATCCAAACTGCCACCAATCCCTCATCCTCTCCCACCTGGATGGCTGCATCAACCTCCTCGTTGGCCTCCCTGCCTCCTGCCTCACTCCACTCCATAGGTCACTCTGCTGCCTGGATCATTTTCCCACAAAAGCTTTCAAGACACGGTCACCCCGCTCCTCAAAAAACTCCAGTGGTTTCCCATCCACCTCCACATCAAACAAAAACTCATCACCTTCGGCTTTAAAGCCGTCCATCCCTTCACCCTGTCCTACTCTTCTCCTTCTTCTCCATCCCACCCCTCACCCTCCGCTCCTCTGTAGCCACTAACCTTCTCCCTGGGCCTCCAGCTTCCCCATGTCCCGCCTCTGGCCCCAAACGCCCGCCCTCCTGTAATCCCACAATTACATTCCCCTCCTTCAAAGCCTTATCCAAGTCCCATCTCCTCCCAGAAGCCTTCCCAGACTAAGCCCCCCTTTCCTCTTCTCCCACTCCCTTCTCCGTCGCCAACTTGCTCCCTTTTTTCATCCCCCCATGCCAGCCCCCCACCACTTACGTCCGTATCTCTCATTTATTTCTGTATATTGATGATCATCTCCCCCCTCTAGATTGTAAGCTCTTTGTGGGCAGAGAATGTCTGCTCATTGTTTTATTGTACCTTCCCAAGGGCTTAGTACAGTGTTCTGCACACAGTAAATATGCAATAAACGCGACTGAATGAATGAATGAGGGAGGGGGGAGGCTCTGGTTTCTGCTTTCCGATGCGCTCAGGGCAACGGGATAATAATAATAATAATAATAATGACATTTATTAAGCGCTTACTATGTGCAAGGCACTGTTCTAAACGCTGGGGAGGTTACAAGGTGATCAGGTTGTCCCACGGGGGGCTCACAGTCTTCATCCCCATTTTACAGATGAGGCACAGAGAAGTTAAGTGACTTGCCCAAAGTCACACAGCTGCCAGTTGGCAGAGCCAGGATTTGAACCCATGACCTCTGACTCCAAAGCCCGGGCTCTTTCCACTGAGCCACACTGGGACGAGGAGGGAATGGCCAGGAAGGCCCGGTCGGAATCTGGGCCTGTTTCCTCACCGGTAGACTGAAAGCTCATTGTGAGCAGGGAATGTATCTGTTTACTGTTCTACTGGACTCTCCCAAGCGCTTAGTACAGTGCTCTGCACACAGTAAGCACTCGATAAATACAACTGAATGAATGAACTGGGGATTCCATCCCCGTTCTCTCTTCCCGTTAGATGAGGAGACCCATATGGGGCAGGTCTTGCGCCCGACCTGCTTATTTGCAATCTATCCCAGCGCTTAGCACAGCGCTTGGCACCTTGTAAATGCTCACCAAATTCCGCAATAATAATAATAATGGCATTTATTAAGTGCTTACTATGTGCAAAGCACTGTTCTAAGCGCTGGAATGGTCATGATTCCCTCCAGGCCTGGAGACTTGTGGGCCCCCGGGGCTGTGCTGAGGATTCCCGGTACCCGCCAGTGCGGATTAGTGTGGCCTAGCGGGAAGAGCCAGCGCCTTGGAGTCAGAAGGACCTGGGTTCTAATTCTGCCTCCGCCACTTGTCTGCTGTGTGACCTTAGCCGAGTCCCTTCACTTCTCCAGGCTTTGTACTTCCCAAGCGCTTAGTACAGTGCTCTGCACACAGTAAGCACTCAATAAATACGATTGAATGAATGAATCTGGAAAAGGGAGATTGAGACAGAGCCCTACAGGGAAGCAGGAAGGTCTAGTGGATAGAGCCCGGGCCTGGGCATCAGAAGGTCATGGGTTCTAATCCTGACTCCGCCCCTTGTCTGCTGTGTGACCCTGGGCAAGTCACCTCACTTCTCTGAGAAGGGCATGAGATGCAGCGTGGCTCAGTGGAAAGAGCCCGGGCTTTGGAGTCACAGGTCTCGGGTTTAAATCCCGACTCTGCCAACTGTCAGCTGGGTGACTTTGGGCAAGTCATTTCACTTCTCTGTGCCTCAGTTCCCTCATCTGTAAAATGGGGATTAGGACTGTGAACCCCCCATGGGGCAACCTGATCACCTTGTAACCTCCCCAGCGCTTAGAACAATGCTTTGCACATAGTAAGCACTTAATAAATGTCATTATTATTATTCCCTGGGCCTCTCAGTTCCCTCATCTGGAAAATCAATCGTATTTAATCGATCGTATTTATTGAGCGCTTACTGTGTGCAGAGCACTGTACTAGGCGCTTGGGAAGTACAAGTTGGCAACATAGAGAGACGGTCCCTACCCAACAGTGGGCTCACAGTCTAGAGGGAAGGAATGGGGATGGAAAATCTGATTCCCACATGGGACAGAGACGGTGTCCAACCCCATCTGCTCGTATCCAACCCAGAGCTTACAACAGTGCCCGGCACACAGTTAAGCGCTTAACAAATATCATCATAATTATTATTTATTATTACAACCAACAGAACTGGCAGGCACATTCCCTGCCCGTAAGCTTACAATAATAATAATAGTGATGGCACTTATTAAGTACTTACTGTGTGCAAAGCACTGATCTAAGCGCTGGGGAGGTTACAAGGTGATCAGGTTGTCCCACGGTGGGGGGCTCACAGTCTTCATCCCCATTTTACAGATGAGGTCACTGAGGCCCAGAGAAGTGAAGCAAATTGCCCAAAGTCCCACAGCTGACAATTGGCGGAGTCGGGATTTGAACCCATGACCTCTGACTCCAAAGCCCGGGCTCTTCCCACTGGGCCACGCTGCTTCTTACAATCTGATACAGTGCTCTGCACATAGTAAGCGCTCAATAAATACGATTGATGATGATGATGATCTGGAAGGGGAGACGTAGATTTTATCCAGACGCCTTGTTCCCTGATCCTCCCAAATGAATCCCAGCTACATCCGTCTCTGGGGACAATCAATCAATCAATCAATCAATCAATCGTATTTATTGAGCGCTCACTATGTGCAGAGCACTGTACTAAGCGCTTGGGAAGTGCAAACTGGCAACACATAGAGACAGTCCCTACCCAACAGTGGGCTCACAGTCTAAAAGGGGGAGACAGAGAACAGAACCAAACATACCAACAAAATAAAATAAATAGGATAGAAATGTACAAGCAAAATAAATAAATAAATAAATAAATAGAGTAATAAAGACAGTGACAGTGAGAGGGACAGTGAGAGACGCACGCACGCATACACACCCCATCACTCGTTGTGGGCAGGGAATGTGTCTCTTCCATCGTTATACTGTCCTCTCCCAAGCGCTTAGTACAGTGCTCTGCGCACAGTCGGCGCTCAATAAATACGACGGACCGACCCAAAGGGGCGGCTTCGGCCCCCGCCTCTCTGCGCCTCCAGGCCCGAACTGAATCCCTCCGTCCACCCCTGGTTCGCGGGGGCCGTAACGGGCAGAGAAAAGGACGCGGGGAGGGGCGTCTAGGTCAGCTTTTATTTATATCGAACAGCTTTAAAAATACAGAATAAAATAGCTTTATCTCTACTATTATTCACAACATCTGGTCCAAATATTACATATCTTTAAATATTTAAACGTTTAATGAAGCATGTTAGGAAAAAAAAACCAGAAACAATATGAAATCTTTAAAAAAAAGTCTCGAAAAACCACCGAGGAAACGAACGAACGCGAAAAAAGAAAGGAGAAGAAACATAACCACCACGGTATGCCCCCCACCCACCCCCACCCCCCAAAAAAAGACGTTTACAGCCAGAGTCATCACAAAAGTCATGGAAAAACACAGGCCTTATCCCCACTGCTTTAAGGACGGTCGATGGTTAATATGTTAGAGGTTGTTCTGAACCGATAAAGAGGACGGCAATTGGAACCGCCAGCGGGATGCCGACACGGGCGAAGGCGTCCCTGGTGCCTGGCAGGCGGACACGGACGCACACGCACAGCGGGTCTCGATAGGGAAACTGAGGACGGGGGACGGGGAAGGGCAGTCGTTCTGAAGAGGGCGGGCACGTCGCCAACGCCGGCGGGGACCACCGAGGCAGGGCACCGGGTCGCCCCAGTCGCCGCCCGCCGCACGGGGAAGCGGGGGGATCCCCCGGGCGTCCCTCCAGGAGCGCCGATTCCCACCTGGGCACTCTCTCCCGGCGCTTCGGACGGTGCTCTGCACGTGGGAAGCGCTTAATAAATACCGCGACTACTGCTACTACTACTGCGGGAGCCGGCCTTCGATTTGGGTCGGGGAAGGGGTCCGTTTCTTCGGGCGGGATCTCGTGCTGGGGGCACTGTACACACGAACACACACGTGATTAGATACTCGGCCTAAGCGGGTTTGAATCGTGCGGGGAACATCCAACGTTTACGCTATTGCGGCGGCTCGGGGTGCGGAGGCGGGGTGGAGGAGGGCGGTCGGCTATCGTCTACAGCTCCGTCTACACCACAGGCCCCCCACCGCCTCCACCCCTGGCATCGCGAGCCTCCTCTCGCCCCCGCGGCCCGGCCGACGCTCCCTCCTACCACCGGTGTTTCAGCGGGGACGTGAATGGGAAACGGCGACGCGGCCCTCGGCCGCGGGACCGGAGCGTGGGCAAATAAAGTATACACAATTACTAGAGGTTCACCAATGGAGAAATTCTATTACCGCATGACATTGTCATGAACATCAGATCACTCCCTCCCTGGAAACCTGTGATCATTATCCCGGGTGGAAATGTTAACTTTTTAACACATGGAAATACTGCCACCGTTCATGTACAAACCAAGTTGTCGTAGTTGAAAAAAATCAGTATTAAAAGGTACAAAGCAGATCCTGGGGCGGGGTGGGGTGGGGTGCCTGGTCTCCCCTCCTCCCCGGGGCTTCTCCCGATGGACGGATCCTCTTTCCCGCTGGCCCGGAATGCCGCGGTTAAATTCGATCTCGGGCGTACACCGATCGCACGCAATCGACCCGGCCTCCGGAAAGGAAACCCGCTCGGTGGGCCGGAGGTGGTTTTCCACATGGCTCCGAGCGCCCGAGAGGGGAGGGCACTGGCTCTCTCCGTCTGGATGAGGCTGAATTTTTCTCCTGACCTCCACCCCCGCACTCGGATAACTCTACGGGAGAGAGGAGCTCACGGAGGAGCCGGGCCACCGACGCGGCCCGACCCGTGCCGGAGAAACGGAAATGTTTCCCCTGAAAAAGGCTCCCGGTCCCCGGTGCGTCACGTTAGAGGCTGAGACCCTGGAGGAGGAAGCGGGTGGGGTGGTAGTGGGGGTCTCATCCCCATTCTCGGTGTTAAAGGGGGCTTCGAAAGACACGTCCGCCCAGGTGACGGGCCTCCCTCGGGCCCCTTTCCTCCACGCTCCCTACCCCCAACTGACAGCAGCGGTTTCCGGCGCTCTAAAAATCCACTCAGGAAGGGAGTTCCGCCCGGATTCCCGGTGACCATTTTCCTCTGAGGAGGAGAGGGAGCTGGGAATCTGTGCCGCCTCCGAGGCGGATACGAGCCCGCCCTCGACCCCCGGCCTACAGTGGCCTCAAGCTTTGGAAATCGCTGGCATCCCAAGCCGCCTCCGCGGAACACCTTCGCGGAGACGGGGCCAAGCGGAAGAGGCGGGTGCGTGGATGCTCTTTCCGTGGCGGAGCGGCCACGTCAGAGCCCGCGGCTGAATACTGGAACTCTCCCCGGAGTGGGGAATCGGAGGGGGGCTGAGGAAGAGCGACTGACCATGACACCCACCCTTTTCCTTAGTCCCAGGGATCATCGACCCTCGAGGGCCACAAGGACTTAGCAAACCGCCCGGGATTCCGCTCCTCACGGACGCCCGGGGTCCGGAGGAGCAGGGGATGGAAATGCTCCCGTTCGTGCCCTCCGACTCCAGGACGTCGACCCCTGAGCCTCCGGCTCTTGGGAGTTTGCCGGGATTGCGAGGCCGCGGGGCCCGGGGAGCCTCAAGGAGACCGAACGGCCTGTGGCTAACGTTTCTCGGGGAGACCGAGGGACCTGTGGCTAACTTCCCTTGAAGAGACGGTGTGGCCTCCGGCTAACGTCCCTCGGGGAGACCGCGTGGTCTAAAGTTGACGTCCCTCGGGGAGACCGAGTGACCTGTGGCTAACTTCCCTCGGGGAGCCAATTTGGCCTCTGGCTAATGTCCCCCGGGGAGACCGAGTGGCCTGTGGCTGACATCCTTAGAGAACACCACGTCATCTGTGGCTAACATCTCTCGGGGAGACCGCATGGTCTGTAGTCGACGTCCCTCAGGGAGACCGAGTGAAGACCACGCGGCTTCAGGCTAACGTCCTCCCGAGGAGACCAAGACCGTCACTCGCCTGTACGTGGGACGGAACTGGAAGTTAGGGATTTCCTCAAAGAAGCGGCAAGAAACGCGAGCACCGGTTTCCTCCCTCCTCCTCAGACAAAGCCCCCGGGCCACCGGCCTCCTATTTTGGAATATCCGCTGCCGTTTTCTCAGGAGACGCTTCTCACCCCACGTTTCACTGGCCCGCCTGACTCTTTCCGCGCCTTTCCCGGTGCCGGGGGGTTTTCTCGGGGGCCGGGGGGACGGTCAGGGGACTCTCAAACCGACCGAGGTCTAAAACTAACTTGCAACAGTAAGAACATTTAAACGTGAATGGAACTTTGTAATGACGACGAACGCGCGATGAGCTCGAATGTCTAAGGAGCGGCCGGCCCAGAGGGTCCGGGTGTCCGTTGCCCGTTCCCTGCCCGGTTGGGGGGGGGGGGACGGCGTCCCATACAGTGCCTCCCTCACTGGGGGAGGGCCCCCCTCTAAAACTGGCTGCCTCCGCTTGGGACGAAGAGCGGGGAGGTGAGGGAATGGCGGGGAGGGGAGCCCTGGGGACGGATTCCTTAGTGTTAAGGTTTCCCTGGGTCAGTTGAGAAAGTGGTAGGCCCCGGCCGCCCAGCCCGACTCGATCCCGGGGCGGGATTTCCGGCCCGGTTCGGAAGCAGGAGGATGGCCGTGGTGGCCGAACCTCGGCCAGTGGAGGGTGGAGCCGCCGTGGCCTGGGCCTTTGCGGGACGGGGGGTGTCTTGCCTGAAAACGAGGTTCGGGGGAGGAGGAGATGGGGAGGGGAGTCCCCGCAGCTGGGAATAACGGGGAGACTCACAGGGGGTCGGGAGAGAACCGGAGTGGGGCGGGAAAGCCAGGTGACGGCACCCCCGGGGTCCCGCACCCCTCTGGGGGGGGTCCGGGAGCCCGGGGGTCCCACACCCCTCGCGACCCTCATCGCCAGCGAAGGAAAGAAGCCGCGATGGAGGCTTTCCGGGACTCCGCCGCCACCCCCGGCCGGGACTCCCAGATTTCAATACGGATATAGAAAAAAAACAGAGGGTCTAAACGCCGAGCGACGGGCCCGCCGGAGGCCGGGACCGGAGCGGGCGGTTCCCCTCCCGCCCATCCCGCCCTCTCCCACCCCGCCCAGCCGAGTGGGGAGGGGACGGCTATACGGTGGGCGTGTCCTCGTCCTCGTCCCGGTCCGGGTCCCGGTCGGAATCCGGCCCCCTGCAGCGACTGCCCTTCCGGAGTTTCTTCCAGGAGTAGCCGACGAAGGTGGGGCTGATGGGCAGGTAGCTGAAGCAGCGGTATTTCCGGACCGTGTCCATGCCGAAGGGCAGATCGTAGGACTCCATGCCGTCCACGGGCTTGCTCCCTTTGCCCACCCCTTTCTTCCACTTGCGGATCCCCCGCTCTTCTGGGGTGCCTGGACGCGCGGACACACGCGGGAAAAACCAACACGGGTCAGTCTACGCCCTATCAAAGGGAGAACTCGCCGTGCACAAGCCCCGACACAGACGGAGAGACTGAGGCAGAGAGAGACGGGAGAACTCCCTGAGTAATAATAATAATAATAATAATAATGATGGCATTTGTTAAGTGCTTACTATGTGCAAAGCACTGTTCTAAGCGCTGGGGGGGGGATACAAGGTATTCAAGTTGTCCCGCATGGGGCTCACAGGCTTCATCCCCATTTTACAGATGAGGTAACTGAGGCTCCGAGAAGTTAAGTGACTTGCCCAAGGTCACACAGCAGACACGTGGTGGGGCCGGGGTTCGAACCCATGACATGAGTCATGACATGAGTACCCACCCTGACAGAGACAGAGTAACACGGGAAGAACGCACCGATGGAGACACACACATCCCCCCACAGAGCAGCCCACCATACTCCAACAGAGAAAGAATGAGAGCGAGAGTTCGCTGTGCGTGTCCGCGCATACACACACAGAGAAAAGCAGCATGGGCCTAGCGGAAATCAATCAATCAATCAATCGTATTTATTGAGCGCTTACTGTGTGCAGAGCACTGGACTAAGCGCTTGGGAAGCCCAAGTTGGCAACACATAGAGACGGTCCCTACCCAACAGTAGGCTCACAGTCTAGAAGGGGGAGACAGAGAACAAAACTAAACATATTAACAAAAAAAAATTAATAGAATAGATATGTACAAGTAAAATAAATCAATAGAGTAATAAATCCGTACAAACATCTATCCATATATACAGGTGCTGTGGGGAAGGGAAGGAGGTAAGATGGGGGGATGGGGAGGGGGAGGAGGAGGAGAGGAAGGAGCGGGCTCAGTCTGGGAAAGAACCCAGGCTTGGGAGTCAGAGGACGTGGGTTCAAATCCTGGCTCCGCCGCCTGTCTGCTGTGTGACCTTGGGCAAGCTACTTCACTTCTCTGGGCCTCAGTTCCCTCATCTGTAAAATGGGGATGAAGACTGTGAGCCCCACGTGGGACAACCTGACTACCTTTTATCTACCCCCGCGCTTAGAACAGTGCTTGGCACGTAGTGAGCGCTTAACAAATACTATCATTACTATGATTATTCTCTGTGCCTCAGTTCCCTCGTATTATAAATAAATACAATTGATGATGATGATTATTCTCTGTGCCTCAGTTCCCTCATCTGAAAAATGGGGATGAAGACTGTGAGCTCCACGTGGGACAACTTGATCACCTTGTATCTCCCCAAGCGCTTAGAACAGTGCTTGGCACGTAGTGAGCGCTTAACAAATACCATCATTATTACGATTATTCTCTGTGCCTCAGTTCCCTCATCTGAAAACTGGGGATGAAGACTGTGAGCTCCATGCGGGACAACTTGATCACCTTGTATCTACCCCAGCGCTTAGAACAGTGCTTGGCACGTAGTAAGCGTTTAACAAATACCATCATTATTATGCTTATTCTCTGTGTCTCAATTCCCTCATCTGTAAAATGGGGATCAAGGCTGTGGGCCCACGTGGGACAACCTGCTTACCAGCGCTTAGAACATTGTTTGGAATATAGTAAACACTTAACGGATACTATAATAAAAATAATAATAATTTTTATTATTCTCTGGGCCTCAGTTCCCTTATCTGTAAAATGGGGATTAAGACCACAAGCCCCACCTGGGATAACCTGATTATCTTGTATCTACTCCGGCACTTAGAACAGTGCTTGGCACATAATAAGCGCTTAACACCCACATCATCATCATTATTATTATCATTATTATTATTATTAAGAAGCAAGGAGAACTCAATGAGCACTCACCCCAACAGAGAAAGAATGAGAGCACGAAAAACAGGGAGAGAGTAAGAAACAAGGAAAGTACTCAATATGAGCGCACACTCCAAGACAGAAAGAGCAAGACAGAAACAGGGAGACCTCCCTGAGCACTCACCCCAACAGAGAAAGAATGAGAGCACGAAAAGCAAGGAGAGAGTAAGAAACAAGGAAAGTACTCAATATGAGCGCACATTCCAAGACAGAAAGAGCAAGACAGAGAGAAACAGGGAGAACTCCCTGAGCACTCACCCCAACAGAGAAAGAATGAGATATGTTGCCAATTTGTACTTCTCAAGCGCTTAATACAATGCTCTGCACATAGTAAGTGCTCAATAAATATGATTGATGATGATGATGAGAGCACGAAAAACAGGGAGAGAGTAAGAAACAAGGAAAGTACTCAATATGAGCACACACTCCAAGACAGAAAGAGCAAGACAGAGAGAAACAGGGAGAACTCCCTGATCACTCACCCCAACAGAGAAAGAATGAGAGCACGAAAAACAGAGAGAGAGTAAGAAACAAGGAAAGTACTCAATATGAGCGCACACTCCAAGACAGAAAGAGCAAGACAGAAACAGGGAGAACTCCCTGAGCACTCACCCCAACAGAGAAAGGAGAGCACGAAAAACAGGGAGAGAGTAAGAAACAAGGAAAGTACTCAATATGAGCGCGCACTCCAAGACAGAAAGAGCAAGACAGAAACAGGGAGAACTCCGAGCACTCACCCCAACAGAGAAAGAATGAGAGCACGAAAAACAGGGAGAGAGTAAGAAACAAGGAAAGTACTCAATATGAGCGCACACTCCAAGACAGAAAGAGCAAGACAGAAACAGGGAGAACTCCCTGAGCACTCACCCCAACAGAGAAAGGAGAGCACGAAAAACAGGGAGAGAGTAAGAAACAAGGAAAGTACTCAATATGAGCGCGCACTCCAAGACAGAAAGAGCAAGACAGAAACAGGGAGAACTCCGAGCACTCACCCCAACAGAGAAAGAAGGAGAGCACGAAAAACAGGGAGAGAGTAAGAAACAAGGAAAGTACTCAATATGAGCGCACACTCCAAGACAGAAAGAGCAAGACAGAAACAGGGAGAACTCCCTGAGCACTCACCCCAACAGAGAAAGAATGAGAGCACGAAAAACAGGGAGAGAGTAAGAAACAAGGAAAGTACTCAATACGAGAGCACACTCCAAGACAGAAAGAGCAAGACAGAGAGAAACAGGGAGAACTCCTTGAGCACTCACCCCAACAGAGAAAGAATGAGAGCACGAAAAGCAAGGAGAGAGTAAGAAACAAGGAAAGTACTCAATATGAGCGCACACTCCAAGACAGAAAGAGCAAGATAGAAACAGGGAGAACTCCCTGAGCACTCACCCCAACAGAGAAAGAATGAGAGCATGAAAAACCGGGAGAGAGTAAGAAACAAGGAAAGTACTCAATATGAGCGCACACTCCAAGACAGAAAGAGCAAGACAGAGAGAAACAGGGAGAACTCCCTGAGCACTCACCCCAACAGAGAAAGAATGAGAGCACGAAAAACAGGGAGAGAGTAAGAAACAAGGAAAGTACTCAATATTAGCACACACTCCAAGACAGAAAGAGCAAGACAGAGAGAAACAGGGAGAGAGTAAGAAACAAGGAAAGTACTCAATATGAGCGCTCACTCCAAGACAGAAAGAGCAAGACAGAGAGAAACAGGGAGAACTCCCTGAGCACTCACCCCAACGGAGAAAGAATGAGAGCACGAAAAACAGGGAGAGAGTAAGAAACAAGGAAAGTACTCAATATGAGCGCACACTCCAAGACAGAAAGAGCAAGACAGAGAGAAACAGGGAGAACTCCCTGAGCACTCACCCCAACAGAGAAAGAATGAGAGCACGAAAAACAGGGAGAGAGTAAGCAACAAGGAAAGTACTCAAAATGAGCGCACACTGCAAGACGAAAAGAGCAAGACAGAGAGAAACAGGGAGAACTCCCTGAGCACTCACCCCAACAGAGAAAGAATGAGATATGTTGCCAATTTGTACTTCTCAAGCGCTTAATACAATGCTCTGCACATAGTAAGTGCTCAATAAATATGATTGATGATGATGATGAGAGCACGAAAAACAGGGAGAGAGTAAGAAACAAGGAAAGTACTCAATATGAGCACACACTCCAAGACAGAAAGAGCAAGACAGAAACAGGGAGAACTCCCTGAGCACTCACCCCAACAGAGAAAGAATGAGAGCACGAAAAACAGGGAGAGAGTAAGAAACAAGGAAAGTACTCAATATGAGCGCACACTCCAAGACAGAAAGAGCAAGACAGAAACAGGGAGAACTCCCTGATCACTCACCCCAACAGACAAAGAATGAGAGCACGAAAAACAGGGAGAGAGTAAGAAACAAGGAAAGTACTCAATATGACCGCACACTCCAAGACAGAAAGAGCAAGACAGAAACAGGGAGAACTCCCTGAGCACTCACCCCAACAGAGAAAGGAGAGCACGAAAAACAGGGAGAGAGTAAGAAACAAGGAAAGTACTCAATATGAGCGCACACTCCAAGACAGAAAGAGCAAGACAGAAACAGGGAGAACTCCGAGCACTCACCCCAACAGAGAAAGAATGAGAGCACGAAAAACAGGGAGAGAGTAAGAAACAAGGAAAGTACTCAATATGAGCGCACACTCCAAGACAGAAAGAGCAAGACAGAAACAGGGAGAACTCCCTGAGCACTCACCCCAACAGAGAAAGAATGAGAGCACGAAAAACAGGGAGAGAGTAAGAAACAAGGAAAGTACTCAATATTAGCACACACTCCAAGACAGAAAGAGCAAGACAGAGAGAAACAGGGAGAGAGTAAGAAACAAGGAAAGTACTCAATATGAGCGCTCACTCCAAGACAGAAAGAGCAAGACAGAGAGAAACAGGGAGAACTCCCTGAGCACTCACCCCAACGGAGAAAGAATGAGAGCACGAAAAACAGGGAGAGAGTAAGAAACAAGGAAAGTACTCAATATGAGCGCACACTCCAAGACAGAAAGAGCAAGACAGAGAGAAACAGGGAGAACTCCCTGAGCACTCACCCCAACAGAGAAAGAATGAGAGCACGAAAAACAGGGAGAGAGTAAGCAACAAGGAAAGTACTCAAAATGAGCGCACACTGCAAGACGAAAAGAGCAAGACAGAGAGAAACAGGGAGAACTCCCTGAGCACTCACCCCAACAGAGAAAGAATGAGATATGTTGCCAATTTGTACTTCTCAAGCGCTTAATACAATGCTCTGCACATAGTAAGTGCTCAATAAATATGATTGATGATGATGATGAGAGCACGAAAAACAGGGAGAGAGTAAGAAACAAGGAAAGTACTCAATATGAGCACACACTCCAAGACAGAAAGAGCAAGACAGAAACAGGGAGAACTCCCTGAGCACTCACCCCAACAGAGAAAGAATGAGAGCACGAAAAACAGGGAGAGAGTAAGAAACAAGGAAAGTACTCAATATGAGCGCACACTCCAAGACAGAAAGAGCAAGACAGAAACAGGGAGAACTCCCTGATCACTCACCCCAACAGACAAAGAATGAGAGCACGAAAAACAGGGAGAGAGTAAGAAACAAGGAAAGTACTCAATATGACCGCACACTCCAAGACAGAAAGAGCAAGACAGAAACAGGGAGAACTCCCTGAGCACTCACCCCAACAGAGAAAGGAGAGCACGAAAAACAGGGAGAGAGTAAGAAACAAGGAAAGTACTCAATATGAGCGCGCACTCCAAGACAGAAAGAGCAAGACAGAAACAGGGAGAACTCCGAGCACTCACCCCAACAGAGAAAGAATGAGAGCACGAAAAACAGGGAGAGAGTAAGAAACAAGGAAAGTACTCAATATGAGCGCACACTCCAAGACAGAAAGAGCAAGACAGAGAGAAACAGGGAGAGAGTAAGAAACAAGGAAAGTACTCAATATGAGCGCTCACTCCAAGACAGAAAGAGCAAGACAGAGAGAAACAGGGAGAACTCCCTGAGCACTCACCCCAACAGAGAAAGAATGAGAGCACGAAAAACAGGGAGAGAGTAAGAAACAAGGAAAGTACTCAATATGAGCGTGCACTCCAAGACAGAAAGAGCAAGACAGAGGGAAACAGGGAGAACTCCCTGAGCACTCACCCCAACAGAGAAAGAATGAGAGCACGAAAAACAGGGAGAGAGTAAGCAACAAGGAAAGTACTCAAAATGAGCGCACACTCCAAGACGAAAAGAGCAAGACAGAGAGAAACAGGGAGAACTCCCTGAGCACTCACCCCAACAGAGAAAGAATGAGATATGTTGCCAATTTGTACTTCTCAAGCGCTTAATACAATGCTCTGCACATAGTAAGTGCTCAATAAATATGATTGATGATGATGATGAGAGCACGAAAAACAGGGAGAGAGTAAGAAACAAGGAAAGTACTCAATATGAGCACACACTCCAAGACAGAAAGAGCAAGACAGAAACAGGGAGAACTCCCTGAGCACTCACCCCAACAGAGAAAGAATGAGAGCACGAAAAACAGGGAGAGAGTAAGAAACAAGGAAAGTACTCAATATGAGCGCACACTCCAAGACAGAAAGAGCAAGACAGAAACAGGGAGAACTCCCTGATCACTCACCCCAACAGACAAAGAATGAGAGCACGAAAAACAGGGAGAGAGTAAGAAACAAGGAAAGTACTCAATATGACCGCACACTCCAAGACAGAAAGAGCAAGACAGAAACAGGGAGAACTCCCTGAGCACTCACCCCAACAGAGAAAGGAGAGCACGAAAAACAGGGAGAGAGTAAGAAACAAGGAAAGTACTCAATATGAGCGCGCACTCCAAGACAGAAAGAGCAAGACAGAAACAGGGAGAACTCCGAGCACTCACCCCAACAGAGAAAGAATGAGAGCACGAAAAACAGGGAGAGAGTAAGAAACAAGGAAAGTACTCAATATGAGCGCACACTCCAAGACAGAAAGAGCAAGACAGAGAGAAACAGGGAGAACTCCCTGAGCACTCACCCCAACAGAGAAAGAATGAGAGCACGAAAAACAGGGAGAGAGTAAGAAACAAGGAAAGTACTCAATATTAGCACACACTCCAAGACAGAAAGAGCAAGACAGAGAGAAACAGGGAGAGAGTAAGAAACAAGGAAAGTACTCAATATGAGCGCTCACTCCAAGACAGAAAGAGCAAGACAGAGAGAAACAGGGAGAACTCCCTGAGCACTCACCCCAACGGAGAAAGAATGAGAGCACGAAAAACAGGGAGAGAGTAAGAAACAAGGAAAGTACTCAATATGAGCGTGCACTCCAAGACAGAAAGAGCAAGACAGAGGGAAACAGGGAGAACTCCCTGAGCACTCACCCCAACAGAGAAAGAATGAGAGCACGAAAAACAGGGAGAGAGTAAGCAACAAGGAAAGTACTCAAAATGAGCGCACACTCCAAGACGAAAAGAGCAAGACAGAGAGAAACAGGGAGAACTCCCTGAGCACTCACCCCAACAGAGAAAGAATGAGATATGTTGCCAATTTGTACTTCTCAAGCGCTTAATACAATGCTCTGCACATAGTAAGTGCTCAATAAATATGATTGATGATGATGATGAGAGCACGAAAAACAGGGAGAGAGTAAGAAATAAGGAAAGTACTCAATATGAGCACACACTCCAAGACAGAAAGAGCAAGACAGAAACAGGGAGAACTCCCTGAGCACTCACCCCAACAGAGAAAGAATGAGAGCACGAAAAACAGGGAGAGAGTAAGAAACAAGGAAAGTACTCAATATGAGCGCACACTCCAAGACAGAAAGAGCAAGACAGAAACAGGGAGAACTCCCTGAGCACTCACCCCAACAGAGAAAGAATGAGAGCACAAAAAACAGGGAGAGAGTAAGAAACAAGGAAAGTACTCAATATGAGCGCACACTCCAAGACAGAAAGAGCAAGACAGAAACAGGGAGAACTCCCTGATCACTCACCCCAACAGAGAAAGAATGAGAGCACGAAAAACAGGGAGAGAGTAAGAAACAAGGAAAGTACTCAATATGAGCGCACACTCCAAGACAGAAAGAGCAAGACAGAAACAGGGAGAACTCCCTGAGCACTCACCCCAACAGAGAAAGGAGAGCACGAAAAACAGGGAGAGAGTAAGAAACAAGGAAAGTACTCAATATGAGCGCACACTCCAAGACAGAAAGAGCAAGACAGAAACAGGGAGAACTCCGAGCACTCACCCCAACAGAGAAAGAATGAGAGCACGAAAAACAGGGAGAGAGTAAGAAACAAGGAAAGTACTCAATATGAGCGCACACTCCAAGACAGAAAGAGCAAGACAGAAACAGGGAGAACTCCCTGAGCACTCACCCCAACAGAGAAAGAATGAGAGCACGAAAAACAGGGAGAGAGTAAGAAACAAGGAAAGTACTCAATATGAGAGCACACTCCAAGACAGAAAGAGCAAGACAGAGAGAAACAGGGAGAACTCCTTGAGCACTCACCCCAACAGAGAAAGAAGGAGAGCACGAAAAGCAAGGAGAGAGTAAGAAACAAGGAAAGTACTCAATATGAGCGCACACTCCAAGACAGAAAGAGCAAGATAGAAACAGGGAGAACTCCCTGAGCACTCACCCCAACACAGAAAGAATGAGAGCATGAAAAACCGGGAGAGAGTAAGAAACAAGGAAAGTACTCAATATGAGCGCACACTCCAAGACAGAAAGAGCAAGACAGAGAGAAACAGGGAGAGCTCCCTGAGCACTCACCCCAACAGAGAAAGAATGAGAGCACGAAAAACAGGGAGAGAGTAAGAAACAAGGAAAGTACTCAATATTAGCACACACTCCAAGACAGAAAGAGCAAGACAGAGAGAAACAGGGAGAACTCCCTGAGCACTCACCCCAACAGAGAAAGAAGAGAGCACAAAGAACAGGAAGGAGTAAGAAACAAGGAAAGTACTCAATATGAGCGTGCACTCCAAGACAGAAAGAGCAAGACAGAGAGAAACAGGGAGAGAGTAAGAAACAAGGAAAATATTCAATATGAGCGCACACTCCAAGACAGAAAGAGCAAGACAGAGAGAAACAGGGAGAACTCCCTGAGCACTCACCCCAACAGAGAAAGAATGAGAGCACGAAAAACAGGGAGAGAGTAAGAAACAAGGAAAATACTCACTATGAGCGTACACTCCAAGACGGAAAGAGCAAGACAGAGAAACAGGGAGAACTCCCTGAGCACACATCCTGAGAGAGAGCGAGACGATCGCTCTCCCCGCCTTCAAAGCCTTCTTGAAGGCCCATCTCCTCCAAGAGGCCTTCCCTGACTGCACCCTCCTTTTCTCTTTTCCCCCCCACCCTTCTGCGTCGCCCTTGCGTTTGGATTTGCTCCCTTTATTCCCCCTTCCCTCAGCCCCACAACACATATTCATTCATTCACAATTCAATCGTATTTACTGAGCGCTTACTGTGTGCAGAGCACTGTACTAAGCGCTTGGAAAGCACAATTAGTCAACGGTGACAATCCCTACCCAACAACGGGCTCACAGTCTAGAAGGGGAAGATAGACAACAAAACAAAACGCGTATGGTCGGACCCAACATTCATTTACTTGTATTAATGTCTGTCTGTCCCCCTCTGGACTGTAAGCTCGTTGTGGGCAGGAAGTGTGTCCTACAACTCTGTTGTAGTGTTATAGGGCACTCACCCAAGCGCTTAGTACATTGCTCGGCACACAGTAATAATAATAATAATAATAATAATAATAATAATAATAATAATAATGGCATTTATTAAGTGCTTACTATGTGCAAAGCACTGTTCTAAGCACTAGGGAGATCTAGGTGATCAGGTTGTTCCATGGAGGGCTCATAGTCTTAATCCCCATTTTACAGATGAGGTAACAGGCACAGAGAAGTGAAGTGACTTACCCAAAGTCACACAGATGACATTATGACTCTATTTTACTTGTACATATCCTATTTATTTTATTTTGTTAACATGTTTTGTTTTGTTCTCTGTCTCCCCCTTCTAGACTGTTGGGTAGGGACCGTCTCTATGTGTTGCCAACTTGTACTTCCCAAGCGCTTAGTCCAGTGCTCTGCACACAGTAAGCGCTCAATAATTATGAATGAATGAATGAATTGGCGGAGCTGGGATTTGAACCCATGACCTCTGACTCCAAAGCCTGTGCTCTTTCCACTGAGCCACGCTGCTTCTCAGTAAGCGCTCAATAAATACGATGGACTGATTAACTGACAGAGAAACGAAGGAAAAGGGCGAACGGGGAGAGAACACGGTGAGCACACACCCTGACAGAGAAATAGAGGAAAAGGGAAATGGACAGAAGTCACCGAGTATACCCTCCCTGACAGAGAGAAACTGAGGAAGTGGGATATGGGGAGAGAGGTCACTGAACACATACCCTGACAGAGAGGGGGGACTTCTAGATTGTGAGCCTGTTGTGGGCAAGGATTGCTTCTATTTGTTGCTGAACTGTACTTTCCAAGCGCCTAGTACAGTGCTCTGCACAGTAAGTGCTCAATAAATACGACAATGAACGACTGAATGAATGAGAGAAAACAGAGAAACAGGGAAACCGATGGCTTAGTGGAAAGAACCCGGGCCTGGGAGCTAATAGGTCGTGAGTTTTTAGACTGTGAGCCCACTGTTGGGTAGGGACTGTCTCTATATGTTGCCAATTTGTACTTCCCAAGCGCCTAGTACAGTGCTCTGCACACAGTAAGCGCTCAATAAATACGATTGATGATGATTGATGATGAGTTCTAATCCTGGCCCCGCTACTGGTCTGATGTGTAACGTGGGCAAGTCACTTCAATCAATCAATCAATCAATCGTATTTATTGAGTGCTTACTGTGTGCAGAGCACTGTACTAAGCGCTTGGCAAGTACAAGTTGGCAACATTTAAAGACGGTCCCTACCCAACAGCGGGCTTCCAGTCTAGAAGGGGGAGATAGAGAACAAAACCAAACATATTAACAAAATAAAATAAATAGAATAGATATGTACAAGTAAAATAAATAGAGTAAGAAATATGTACAAACATATATACATATATACAGGTGCTGTAAGGAAGGGAAGGAGGTAAGGAAGGGGGGATGGAGAGGGGGAGGAGGGGGCCTCAGTTACCTCATCTGGAAAATGGGGATTGAGACAGTGAGCCCCACGTGGGACAGGGACTGTGTCCAACGCGATGTGCTCGGATCCACCCCAGGGCTTAGTACAGTGCCTGGTACAAAGTAAGCGCTTAACAAATATCATCATTGTTATTATTATGTGGGAGAGAACTCATTGAGCACACATCCTGACAGAGAGAGACGGAGAGGAAAAAAGACAAACAGGGAGAGAAGTGACTGGACATACATCCTGACGGAGACAGAGAGAGAAAGAGGGAGATAAATCATCATCATCATCATCAATTGTATTTACTGAGTGCTTACTATGTGCAGAGCACTGTACTAAGCGCTTGGCAACATATAGAGACAGTCCCTACCCAACAGTGGGCTCACAGTCTAAAAGGGGGAGATAGAGAACAAAACCAAACATACTAACAAAGTAAAATAAATAGAATAGATATGTACTAGTAGAATAAATAAATAGAGTAAATGAGGGGCACAAATCCTGACAGAGAGTGAAACAGGCAAACGGGAACAGAAGTAACTGAGCACGCAGCCTGATAGAGAAAACAGAGAAAAAGGGAAGCAGGGAGAGAACTCACCGGGCACAAAGGCCGACGGAGAGACAGAGAATAAGGGAAATGGAGAGAAGTCACTAGGCACATAGCCTGACAGAGAGAGAAACAGAGGAAAAGGGAAACGGGGAGAGAGCTCACAGGGCACACAGGCCGACGGAGAAACAGAGAAAAAGGGAAACGGAAATAATTCACTGAGTACACACCCTGACAGAGAGAGAAACAGAGGGAAAGGGAAATATGGAGAGAAGTCACCGAGCACACAACCTGATAGAGAGACAGAGGGGACAAAAGGCAAACAGAGAGAAAAGTGAGTGAGCACACATCCTGACAGAGACTGAAACAGGCAAACAGAGAAAGAAGTCACTGAGCACACAGCCCGACACAGAGAGAAAACAGAGAAAAAGGAAAACCGGGAGAGAACTCACTGGGCACACGGGCCGACGGAGAGATGAAGAAAAAGGGAAACAGAGAAAGAATTCACTGAGTATACACCCTGACAGAGAGAGAAACAGAGAGAAAGGGAAATAGGGAAAGTCTCTGGGCACACACCCTGACAGAGAGAGAGACAGAGGAAAAGGGAAACATGGAGAGCACTGTTCTAAGCGCTGGACAATGATGGAATTTATTAAGCGCTTTCTATGCGCAAAGCACTGTTCTAAGCGCTGGATAATGATGGCATTTATTAAGCGCTTTCTATGTGCAAAGCACTGTTCTAAGCGCTGGATAATGATGGCATTTATTAAGCGCTTTCTATGCACCTAATATAGATATTATATATGTATATATGTTTGTACGTATTTATTACTCTATTTTATTTGTACATATTTATTCTATTTATTTTATTTTGTTAATATGTTTTCTTTCGTTGTCTGTCTCCCCCTTCTAGACTGCGAGCCCGCTGTTGGGTAGGGACCCTCTCTAGATGTTGCCAACTTGGACTTCCCAAGCGCTTAGTCCAGTGCTCTGCACACAGTAAGCGCTCAATAAATACAACTGAATGAATGAATGAGTGAATGAATGAACTGACTGGGCACACACCCCGACAGAGAGACGGAGAGAAAGGGAAATGGAAATAATTCACTGAGTACTCACCCTGACAGAGAAACAGAGGAAAGGGGGAATAGGGAGAGAAGTCACTGAGCACACAAACTGATACAGAGAGGGAAAGGGAAATAGGGAGAGAAGTGACAGAGCACACACCCTGAAAGAGAGACACAGAGAGAAAGAGGGAGAGAAGTGAGTGAGCACACATCCTGACAGAGAGAGACGGAGAGTGAAAAAGGCAAACCGGGAGAGAACACATTGAGAACACCCCCCGACAGAGAAACAGGAAAAGCGGAACAGGGAGAGAAGTCTCTGAACACACAGTCTGCCAGAGAGAGAAAACAGAAAAAGGGAAACAGGGAGAGAAGTCTTTGGGCACACAGGCTGACAGAGAGATGGAGAAAAAGGGAAATAGGGAAAGAATTCACCGCGTACACACCCTGACAAAGAAACGGAGGGAAAGGAAAATAGGGAGAGAAGTGACTGAGCAAACAGTCAGGGGGTCGGGAGGAGAAATAGGGAGATAACACATTAAGAACAACCGCTGACAGAAAGAGAAAGAGGCAAAGGGAAATAGGGAGAGAAGTCACTGACCACACAGCCTGATATTCTATTATGAGAAGAAGCTTGGCTTAGTGGAAAAAGCTCGGGCTTAGGAGTCAGAGGTCATGGGTTCTAATCCCGGCTCCGCCACCTGCCTGCTGTGTGACTTTGAGCATGCCACTTAACTTCTCGGTACCTCAGTTACCTCATCAGGAAAATGGGGATTAAGACTGTGTGCCCCAAGTGGGACAACAGGATTACCTTGTCTGTACCCCAGTGCTTGGAACAGTGCTTGGCACATAGTAAGCGCTGAACAAATACCATCATTAGTATATGGGACAATCTGATTATCTTGTACCTACCCCAGAGCTTAAGACAGTGCTCTGCACACAGTAAGCACTCAATAAATGCGATTAAATGAATGAATGCTTGGGACAAAGTACGCGCTTAACAAATACTATCATAGATGGAGGAAAAGGGAAATAGGGAGAAGTCACTGATCACACACTCTGACAGAGAGAAACAGAGGAAAAGGGAAATAGGGAGAGAAGTCGAGAGAGAGAGAGAGAGAGAGAGAGAGAGAGAACGAACGCCAGGGACTGAACTCACTGGGCACACAGGCCGGCGGAGAAATGGAGAAAAAGGGAAACAGGGAGGGAATTCACTGAGTATACACTCCCTGACAGAGAAACAGACGAAAAGGGAAATAGGGAGAGAAGTCAATGAGCACACAGCCTGAGAGAGAGACAGAGAGAAACAGAGAAAAAGGGAAACAGGGAAAGAACACACTGAGCACACCCCCAACAGAGACAGAAACAGAGGAAAAGGGAAATAGGAGAGAAATCACTGAGCACACAGCCTGACAGAGTGAGGAGACAGAAAGAGACAGAGACAGACAGCGAGACAGAGAAAGGGAACCAGGGACTGAACTCACTGGGCACACAGGACCACGGAGAATTAGAGAAAAAGGGAAACAGGGAGGGAATTCACTGAGTATACACTCCCTGACAGAGAAACAAAGGAAAAGGGAAATAGGGAGAGAAGTCAATGAGAACTCAGCCTGACAGAGAGAGAGATAGAGAGAGAGAGAAAGAAACACAGAGAGAGGGAGAGAGACAGAGAGAAAGAAACAGAGAAAAAGGGAAACAGGGAGAGAACACATTGAGCACATCCCCGACAGAGAAACAGAGGAAAAGGGAAATAGGAAGAGAAATCACTGAGCACACAGCCTGACACAGAGAGAGAAAGAAACAGAGAAAAAGGGAGGAAATTCACTGAGCACACACTCCCTGACACAGAGAGAAACAAAGGAAAAGGGAAATAGGGAGAAAAGTCACTGAGCACCCCCCTGACAGAGAGAGAAAACAAAGAAAAAGGGAAACAGGGAGAAGTCACTGAACCCCCACCCCGACAGACACTACATTATCAAGTTCTGCCTCTCACCTGGGATGGTGTTATCCAAAACGAAAGCCACACAGCCTCCCACGAACATCGCTGTTGTCAGCAGAACATTGAGCACTTGGTCGATCCCTGAAATCCCTAGGGGGTAAAGAAGGAGGAAGCAGCTTCACCGACCGAACCTCGGACGGCCTAAAGCCACAAGGAGCCCAGATTGGGAAAGTTGTTGTATATTTCCCAGAGCCGAACGTTTGAGGCTCCTCACCCCTCGGGACGCCCCGACGCTGGCTTCAGGAACCCGCCTTTCCTTTGCGGACCGTGGGGCACTTATTACCTCGTGCCATTAAGGATGATAATTAATAAATACGGTACTTGCTGAGTGCTTACTATATGCCAGGCACTGCTGGAAGCCCTGGGGTAGATACGAGTTAATCAGGTTGGCCGCAGTCCCTGTCCCACAAGGGGTTTCCGCTCTTAATCTCCATTTTACCTGTATATATGTATATATGGTTGTACATATTTATTACTCTATTTATTTATTTATTTATTTTACTTGTACATTTCTATCCTACTTATTTTATTTTGTTGGTATGTTTGGTTCTGTTCTCTGTCTCCCCCTTTTAGACTGTGAGCCCACTGTTGGGTAGGGACTGTCTCTATGTGATGCCAATTTGTACTTCCCAAGCGCTTAGTACAGTGCTCTGCACATAGTAAGCGCTCAATAAATACGATTGATTGACTGATTGATTGATTTTACAGATGAGGGAACTGAGGCCCAGAGAAGTGAGGTGACTTTCCCAAGGTCGCCCAGCAGACAAGGAGCGGAGGCAGGATTAGAAGCCATGACCTTCTAACTCCCAGGGTCGGGCTCTATCCACCAAGCCACGCCGTTATTCCCGATTATGCTATCATCGTTATTCTAATGCTAACCATCTCACTATACCTTGATCTCGTCTCTCTCGCCACTGACCTCTCGCCCGCATCCTACCTCTGGCCTGGAATTCCCTTCCTCCTCATTTAATCAGACGGATAATTGCTCTCCCCCACTGCAAATCCTTATTGAAGGCCCATCTCCTCCAAGAAGCCTTCCTTGACTGCACCCTCCTTTTCTCCCCCTCCCTGACTTCCTCCTTTATTCATCCTCCCTCCCATCCCCACAGCATCTATGGATAGATCTGTAATATATTTACTTAGCTATTTATTTATATTAATGTCTGTCTCCCCCTCTACACTCTTAGAGGTCATTGTGGACAGGAATGTGTCTGTTTGTTGCTATACAAACGCGTAATACAGTGCTTTGCACACAGTAAGCGCTCAATAAATATGACCGATTGAATGATACCTGGGAATGTTCCTGTCCTAAGCGCCGAGGACAAGATATCACCTGTTTGTTGCTAAATTGTACTCTCCCAAATGATTAATACTCTGCACACAGTAAGCGCTCAATAAATACGAATGAATTGAATTCGTACTTATTTATTTTACTTGTACATATCTATTCTATTTATTTTATTTTGTTAGTATGTTTGGTTTCTTTCTCTGTCTCCCCCTTTTAGACTGTGAGCCCACTGTTGGGTAGGGACTGTCTCTATATGTTGCCAATTTGTACTTCCCAAGCGCTTACTACAGTGCTCTGCACATAGTAAGCGCTCAATAAATACGATTGATGATGATGATGATGTTCGAGCTGGTCTGAGCCAGGCCAAGCCGATGGACAGTGGAGTCTGAGGTCAGGGATGCCCTGACAGGGATTTTCACGTGGCTTGAGAAGGGGGTGTGGGAAGGTGGAAAGGTCTTTTAAAAACCAAAAATGATTTTGTTTTTTTAAATGGTATTTGTTATTTCAGAAGATAGGATGCTCTGGAGAAAATATACCCACAGAATCGCTACGGATCGGAAACAGCTTGATGGCATTTGATAATAATGATAATGATGATTTGTTAAGAACTTATTATGCGGCAGGCTCTGTACTAAGTGCTTGGGAGAGCACAATTTAACAACAAACAGTTGATTTTTTGTCCTCGGTGCTTATTTCTGACTTCCAAGTCTGTGCTCTATCCACTACGCCACACTGCTGCTGCTTCTGCACGTGAGGGGTTAGAATATGGGTAGGGAATATGGACCAGGGTATGTGGTGGGGACAAAGAAAATAATAATAATGATAATAATAATGGCATTTGTTAAGCGCTTACTATGTGCAAAGCACTGTTCTAAGCGCTGGGGGGGACACAAGTTAATCAGGTTGTCCCACATGGGGCTCACAGTCTCCATCCCCATTTTACAGATGAGGTCACTGAGGCCCAGAGAAGTGAAGTGACTTAATAATAATAATGATAATAACGCTGGCATTTATTAAGCGCTTACGATGTGCAAAGCACTGTTCTAAGCACCAGGGAAGTTACAAGGTGATCAGGTTGTCCCATGGTGGGCTCACAGTCTTCATCCCCATTTTACAGATGAGGTAACTGAGGCCCAGAGAAGGGAAGTGACTTGCCCAAAGTCACACAGCTAAGTGGCGGAGGCGGGATTTGAACCCATGACCTCTGACTCCAAAGCCCGGGCTCTTTCCACTGAGTCATGCTGCTTCTCTAAAAATACTGGTATTTGTTTAGCCCTTACTATGTGCCAGGCACTGTTCTAAGCGCTGGGGTAGATAGAAGATAATCAGGTTGTCCCACATGGGGCTCACAGTCTTCATCCCCATTTTACAGATGAGGTCACTGAGGCCCAGAGAAGTGAAGTGACTTGCCCAAGGTCACACAGCTGGCAAAATGGCAGGGTCAGGATTCGAACCCATGACCTCTGACTCCCAAGCCCGGGCTGTTTCCGCTAAGCTACGCTGCTTCTCACGACTTGCCCAAAGTCCCACAGCTGACAAGTGGCGGAGCTGGGATTAGAACCCACGACCTCCGACTCCCGAGCCCTTTCCACTGAGCCACGCTGCAATGCTGGGGTGACACTGAGACACACCATTAGAGAAGCAGCGTGGCTCCGTGGAAAGAGCCCGGGCTTTAGAGTCAGAGGTCGTGGGTTCAAATCCCGGCTCCGCCAATTGTCAGCTGTGGGACTTTGGGTAAGTCACTTCACTTCTCTGGGCCTCAGTTCCCTCATCTGGAAAATGGGGATGAAGACTGTGAGCCCCCCGTAGGGCAACCTGATCGCCTTGCAACCTCCCCAGCGCTTAGAACAGTGCTTTGCACATCGTAAGCGCTTAATAAATGCCATCATTATTATTATTATTATTATTATTATTATTATTATCATCTCTGCTCTCAGCCCCAGAGAACTTAGGTCCAAATCTGCCATTTATTTATTTCTATTCATGTCCATCTCACCCGCTAGACTGAAGCTACTTATGGGCAGGGAATGTGTTATATTGTACTTTCCCAAGTACTTAATACAGTGCACACAATAAGCGCTCAGTAAGTACGACTGCTTATTTATTTATTTATTTATTTATTTTGCTTGTACATAGCTATTCTATTTATTTTATTTTGTTAGTATGTTTGGTTTTGTTCTTTGTCTCCCCCTTTTAGACTGTGAGCCCACTGTTGGGTAGGGACTGTCTCTATATGTTGCCAATTTGTACTTCCCAAGCGCTTAGTACAGTGCTCTGCACATAGTAAGCGCTCAATAAATACGATTGATGATGATGATGATGATGATGACTGTCTGTCTGACAGGGGTGTATGGTGGTTCCGGATTTCCTCAGGGAGATTTCCTGTGGGGATCCACAACAAGGAGAAGCAGTGCGGCCTAGGCGACACAGTCTGAGCCTGGGAGTCAGAAGGATCTGGGTTCTAATCCTGGCTCGGTCACTCGTCTGCTGTGTGACCTGTGCCAGTCACTTCACTTCTCTGGGCCTCAGTTATCTCATCTGTAAAACGGGGATTAGGATTGTGAGCCCTATGTGGGACTGTGAGCCCAGTGTTGGGTAGGGACTGTCTCTATATGTTGCCAACTTGGACTTCCCAAGCGCTTAGTACAGTGCTCTGCACACAGTAAGCGCTCAATAAATACGATTGATGGATTGACAAGGACTGCATCCAACCCGATTTTTTTGAACAACAACAATAATAACAAAACTGCGGTATTTGTTAAGTGCTTACTATGTGTCAAGCGCTATTCTAGGTGCTGGGACAGATACCAGGTAATCAGGTTATCCCACGTGGGGCTTAAATCCCCATTTTACAGATAAGGCAACTGAAGCACAGAGAAGTAAAGTGGATTGCCCGAAGTCACACAGCAGACAAGTGGCGGAGCCGGGATTAGAACCCACGTCCTCTGTCTCCCAAGCCCGGGCTCTTTCCACTGAGCCACACTGTATCCACTCCAGGCCTTAGAACAGTCCCTGGCACATAGTAAGCACTCAGCAATAATAATAATAATAATGATGTTGGTATTTGTTAAGCGCTTACTGTGTGCCAAGCACTGTTCTAAGCACTGGGGGGGATACAAGGTGATCAGGCTGTCAATCAATCAATCAATTGTATTTATTGAGCGCTTACTGTGTGCAGAGCACTGTACTAAGTGCTTGGGAAGTACAAGTTGGGGCTCACAGTCTTCATCCTTATTTTACAGATGAGGGAACTGAGGCCCAGAGAAGTGCAGTGACTTGCCCTAAGTCACACAGCAGACAAGTGGCGGAGCCGGGATTAGAACCCACAACCTCTGACTCCCAAGCCTGGGCTCTTTCCACTGAGTCACGCTGCTTCTCAAATACCGTTATTATTATTGCTATTATTATTATTATTATTATTGGGCAGGGGACAAAAGAGAAGCAGAACTACCCACCTCAAACAGCTGCCCAAATCTAATCAGTGCCAGTGGAATACTGGCTGACTTTCGGGATTAAATTTAACCCGAGGGGCCCGTGATTTTCCATACCTGTGACCAATGGGTTCTGTCTGAGATAACTGGGCAGGACGAGTCCGAAGAAGATTGAAAATCCGAGCACGAAGAGATTCCGGGAAGAGTTCAAGTCGATGAACTGTAGATTGGACAATCCCACGGCAGTGATCATGCCTGAGAAGAGACACGGTAAGCCTGAAGGTTAGCGAAGTTGGCTCGCCCATCTTGGACAATCGCTTGCGAGCCGACTATTTTCAAACTCTACCCTTGGGAAGGATGAAAGGGAGAGGAGGAAAGAGGAGGAAAGGGAGAAGGGGAGTGTGGGAAGGAAAGGGTGGGGAAAAGGAAAGATGGGGGTAGGGGAAATTTCAGAAAAATCCAGATATTCCTTCCAAATTTAGCTCGGATACTGCCTCTAATACAACTTCTTTGAAAAGGATGCTCACCATCATTGCTTAGTACAGTGCTCAGCACACAATAAGCGCTCAATAAATACGACTGAATGAATGAATATCAGGTGTAGACAATTTAGATGCTACTACTGATTTCCTTTAAGGATGGTTCTGTTGAGGGTTCAGCAGAAAGAGGCCGGCTCTGGAAGCCAAAAGATGAGAGAATCCAAAAGAGGGAGAATGAAAAAGCAGGAGGGAGAGGATGAAAAACAGAAAGAGAATTCATTCATTCAATCATATTTATTGAGCGCTTACTGTGTGCAGAGCACTGTACTAAGCGCTTGTGAGAGAAAAGGAGTGAATGAAAAAATCAAAAGAGAATGAAGAAAAGGGAGAGAGGATGAAAAATAGAATGAGAGAAAAGAATGAAAAAAGGGAACGAGAAAAAGAGAATCAAAAAAAGAGAAAGAGAAAAAGAGAGTGAATGACTCTGCCTGCCATAAGTCCAGGGGAGAATGAAAAAGCAGGAGCGAGAGGATGAAAAATCAAAAGAGAATGAGAGAAAAGGAGTGAGTGAAAAATCGAAAGAGAATGAAGAAAAGGGAGAGAGGATGAAAAATAGAATGAGAGGAAAGAATGAAAAATAGGGAATGAGAAAAAGAGAATCAAAAAGAGAAAGAGAAGAAGGGAGCCAATGACTCTGCCTGCCATAAGTCCAGGGGAGAATGAAAAAGCAGGAGGTAGAGGATGAAAAATCAAAAGAGAATGAGAGAAAAGGAGCGAATGAAAAATTGAAAGAGAATGAAGTAAAGGGAGAGAGGACAAAAAATAGAATGAGAGAAAAGAATGAAAAATAGGGAACGAGAAAAAGAGAATCAAAAAAGAGAAAGAGAAAAAGAGAGTGAATGACTCTGCCTGCAATAAGTCCAAGGGAGAATGAAAAAGCAGGAGCGAGAGGATGAAAAATCAGAAGAGAATGAGAGAAAAGGAGCGAATGAAAAATCGAGAGAGAATGAAGAAAAGGGAGAGAGGATGAAAAATAGAATGAGAGAAAAGAATGAAAAATAGGGAATGAGAAAAAGAGAAAGAGAAAAAAGGAGCGAATGACTCTGTCTGTCATAGGTCCAGGAGAGAATGAAAAAGCAGGGGGGAGAGGATGAAAAATCGAAAGAGAATGAGAGAAAAGGAGCGAATGAAAAATCGAAAGAGAATGAAGAAAAGGGAGAGAGGATGAAAAATGGAATGAGAGAAAAGAATGAAAAATAGGGAATGAGAAAAAGAGAATCAAAAAGAGAAAGAGAAAAAAGGAGCGAATGACTGCCTGTCATAGGTCCAGGGGAGAATGAAAAAGCAGGAGGGAGAGGATGAAAAATCGAAAGAGAATGAGAGAAAAGGAGCAAATGAAAAATCGAAAGAGAATGAAGAAAAGGGAGAGAGGATGAAAAATGGAATGAGAGAAAAGAATGAAAAATAGGGAATGAGAAAAAGAGAATCAGAAAGAGACAAAGGGAGCGAATGACTCTGCCTGCCATAGATCCAGGGGCAAGAGTCCGGCTGTGGGGGGTCGGAACGCCTGGGTTCTAGCCCCGGGACTGTGAGCTGTGGGCTTGAGGGAAAGACTCCGGCTTTGAGAGTCCGGACGCCTGAAGCCAGAGTGGGGACGAGAGAACAGGAGCGGCATGCGACAAGTCGCCATCATCAACTCCTCCACGCCATCTCCGCCCTGAAGTGTACGGGCCGAGGCTGGTCCACCATTCCTGGGGGCCGGAGACTCCTGACCCAACGTTTAAGGCAGGGCTGGCGCACGGGAGGAGGGGCATCACAAACAACCCTCCCGTCCTCCGGGAGGCTACGATGTAGTTACGGCAGGACTGTCCACATGTTTTGTTTTGTTGTCCGTCTCCCCCTTCTAGACTGTGAGCCCGCTGTTGGGTAGGGACCGTCTCTATCTGTTGCCAACTTGGACTTCCCAAGCGCTTAGTACAGTGTTCTGCACACAGGAAGCGCTCAATAAATATGATTGAATGAATGAATGAATGCCTGCCGACTTCCAGGTGGACCCACCCAGGGCCTGCTTCCGTGATCTTGGCCTCCGGACAGTCTCCCTCTCTCTCATTCTCTTTCTGCTTTTCATTCTCTCTCTTTCTCTCTCTCTCATTCTTTTTCTAGTTTTCATTCTTTCTCTCATTCTTTCTCAATTTTTCATTCTCTCACTCATTCTCGATTTTTCATTCTCACTCTCATTCTCGATCTTCATTTTCTCTCATTCTCGATTTTTCATTCTCTCACTCATTCTCGATTTCATTCTCTCTCATTCTCGATTTTTCACTCTCACTCAGTCTCGACTTTTCATTCTCTCACTCGATTTTTCATTCTCTCATTCTCATTCTCAATTTTTCGTTCTCTCACTCATTCTCGATTTCATTCTCTCTCATTCTTGATTTTTCACTGTCTCGATTTTTCATTCTCTCACTCATTCAATTATTCATTCTCACTCATTCTTGATTTTTCATTCTCTCACTCATTCTCAATTTTTCATTCTCTCACTCGATTTTTCATTCTCTCACTCATTCTCAATTTTTCATTCTCTCACTCGATTTTTCATTCTCTCACTCATTCTCAATTTTTCATTCTCTTTCTCAATTTTTTATTCTCCCACTCATTCTCGATTTTTCATTCTCTCACTATTTTTCATTTTTTTCTATTTTTCATTCTTTCTCATTCTCTATTTTTATTCTCTCACTCAATTTTCCATTTTTTCTTCCAGTCTATTGTTCATTCTCTCTTCACTGTTTCTCATTCACTTTTTTCTCAATCTTTCTGATTTTTCAATCTCTCATGCTTTTTCATTCTCTCATTCTTTCCATTTTTCATTTTCTTTTTCTAATTCTCTATTTCTCATTCTTTTCTCTCACTGTTTTTCATTCTCTCTTTTCCTTCATTTTTTTCTTTTTCGTTTGCTCTTTCTCTCATTCTCTATTTTTCATTCTCCCCCCCCACTTTTTGATTCTCTCATTCTATTTTTCATTGTTATTCTATTTCTCGTCCTATTTTTCATTCTCTTTTTCTGTCTCTATTTCTTATTCTTTTTCATTCTCCTTTTCTTCATCCTCTATTTTTCATTCGCTCTTTTTCTCTTTCGCATTCTTTTTCTCATTCTGTTTTTTATTCTATTTTTCGAGACTGTGAGCCCGCTGTTGGGTAGGGACCGTCTCTATATGTTGCCAACTTGGACTTCCCAAGCGCTTAGTACAGTGCTCTGCACACAGTAAACGCTCAATAAATATGACAATGAATGAATTCTCTTTGTGTTCCTTCTCTATTTTTCACTCACTCTTATCTCTCATCCTCTATTTTTCAATCTCTCCCTCCTGCTTTTTCATTCTCTCATTCTCTTTCTAGTTTTCATTCTCATTCTTTATTTCGCTTCCTATTTTTCATTCACTCTTATCTCTCATCCTCTGTTTTTCAGTCTCTCCCACCTGCTTTTTCATTCTCTCATTCTCTTTCTAGTTTTCATTCTCATTCTCTATTTCGCTTCCTATTTTTCATTCTCTCTCTCATTCTCTTCCTGTTTTTTATCCTCTCTCCCTCTCTCACTTCCAGGGCTCCCCTCCCGACCCTGGGGATCTCACTCTTGGAGGAATCCCAAATCCCCGCAATTCGTTAAGCTGTCCCCTTCTGAAGCGGGGGCCGGGGATGGGGTGGAAGGAGAAGGGGAGACGACCTTACCGAAGAGAGTACAGAAGAGGGCTCCAAGCACCGGATCCGGGAGGGATGCAAACAGGGCGCTGAATTTCCCGATCATGCCGAGCATCAGCATCAGGGCGGCCCCGTACTGGATGACTCTCCGGCTGCCCACCTGCAAGGAGGGGGGCGTTCAGTCAATCGCCACGTTCAGTCAATCGCCACGCCTCCCCACAACACTTGTACACGCTTGCCAACTTGTACTTCCCAAGCGCTTAGTACAGTGCTCTGCACACAGTAAGCGCTCAATAAATACGATTGATTGTATATATGTATTTGTGCAGATTTATTACACTATTTTACTTGTACATATTTACTATTCTATTTTGTTAATGGCATGCATTTAGCCTTAATTCTATTTATTCTGACGACTTTGATAGCCGTCAATATGTTTTGTTGTCTGTCTCCCCCTTCTAGGCTGTGAGCCCGTTGTTGGGTAGGGACCGTCTCTAGATGTTGCCGACTTGTAGGTCCCAGGCGCTTAGTCCAGTGCTCTGCACACCGTAGGCGCTCAATAAATATGATTGAATCAATGAATCACATTTATTGAGCACTGTACTGAGAGCTTGGAAGAGGACGAGACAACAATAAACGGACCCTTTCCCTGCCCAGGACATGAGACTGTCGGCTGTCGCCCCGGCAACTCAAGAACTCCACTGCCAAGAAGCACTATGGCCTATTGGATTGAACACTGGTTTGGGAGTCAGAGGGTCTTGGGTTCTAATCCTGGCTCCGCCAGTTGTCTGCTGTGTCACCTTGGGCAAGTCACTTCACTCCTCTCAGTTCCCTCATCTGTAAAATGGGGGTGAAGACTGTGAGCCCCACGTGGGACAACCTTATAGCTACTCCAGCGCTTCGAACAGTGCTTAAGTGGTTCACAAATGCCATAATAATTACTAAGACTGTGAACCCACTGTTGGGTAGGGACGGTCTCTATATGTTGCCAACTTGTCCTTCCCAAGCGCTTAGTCCAGTGCTCTGCACACAGTAAGCGCTCCATAAATACGATTGAATGAATGAACATTCATATTCAAGGCCCTACTGAGAGCTCACCTCCTCCAGGAGGCCTTCCCAGACTGAGCCCCTTCCTTCCTCTCCCCCTCGTCCTCCTCTCCATCCCCCATCTTACCTCCTTCCCTTCCCCACAGCACCTGGATATATGGATAAATGTTTGTACAGATTTATTACTCTATTTATTTTACTTGTACATATCTATTCTATTTATTTTATTTTGTTCGTATGTTTGGTTTTGTTCTCTGTCTCCCCCTTTTAGACTGTGAGCCCACTGCTGGGTAGGGACTGTCTCTATATGTTGCCAACTTGGACTTCCCAAGCGCTTAGTCCAGTGCTCTGCACACAGTAAGCGCTGAATAAATACGATTGATGATGATGATGATGATGAATATAACCAGATGGGGCCGGACACAGAGGAAGCGCTCAATAAATACGGTGGACTGATCGAACGTCCTGTTTCTTCTCGGTGGGACTGGGCCGAGAGGTGTTGGATGGCGGGAACGTCGCAGTGTCCGCCAGAGATCTGGCCCGTGGGGAGCCGGCAAAGGAGAAGAGGCTGGGCGAGGGAGTGGGGGCCTCATATGGAGGGTGGTCTCTTCCTCCCCACCATTCATCGATATATGTGGTAGAGAAGCAGCGTGGCTCAATCTATAGAGTCAGAGGTCATGGGTTCAAATCCCGGCTCCACCGACTATCAGCTGTGTGACTTTAGGCACGTCACTTCACTTCTCTGCGCCTCCGTTCCCTCCTCTGTAAAATGGGGATTAAGACTGCGAGTCCCCGGTGGGACAACCTGATCACCTTGTAACCTCCCCAGCGCTTAGAACAGTGCTTTGCACATAGTAAGCGCTTAACAAATACCACCATTATTATTATTATCTACCCCAGTGCTTAGAACAGTGCTTTGCACATAGTAAGCGCCTAACAAATACCACCATTATTATTATTATCTACCCCAGTGCTTAGAACAGTGCTTGGCATGGGAAGCAGCGTAGCTTAGTGGAAAGATCTCGGGCTTGGGAGTCAGAGGTTGTGGGTTCTAATCCCGACTCCGCCACTTCTCTGCTTTGTGATCTTGGGCAAGTCACTTAACATCTCTGTGCCTCAGTTCCCTCATCTGTGAAATGGGGATTAAGACTGTGAGCCCCACATGGGGCAACCTGATTACCTTGTATTACCCCCACCTCAACCCCAGTGCTTAGAACAGTGCTTGGCACATAGTAAGCGCTTAACAAATACCATCATCATCATAATCATCATTATTATTATTATGTATTTAACAAATACTATTATTATTTGTACATTATTATTATTACTTGTATTATTTGTATTATTATTATAGGCAGGGATCACGCCTACCAACTCTATTGCATTTAGTCTCCCACATGCTGAATACATTGCTCTGCACCCAGAAGTGCTCCATAAATACCACTGATTGATTAATAATGATAATAATAATAATGATGGTATTTGTTAAGTGCTTACTATGTGCAAAGCACTGTTCTAAGTGCTGAATAATAACTGCACTATTTGTTACGCGTTTACTGTGTGCCAGGCAACGTACTAAGTGCTAGGGTGGATACAAATAAATCAGGTTGGACACAGTCCCTGTCCCCCATGGGGCTCACGGTCTCAATCCCCATTTTCCAGGTGTGGTAACTGAGGCCCAGAGAAGTGACAGGCAACGTACTAAGTACTACGGTGGATACAAGTAAATCAGGTTGGACACAGTCCCTGTCCCCCATGGGGCTCACGGTCTCAACCCCCATTTTCCAGGTGTGGTAACTGAGGCCCAGAGAAGTGAAGTGACTTGTCTGAGGTCACGCAGCAGACACGCGGCAGAGCGGGGAGGTGCTCCAGGACGTGATTTATTTATTTATTACTCTATTTTATTTGTACATATCTATTCTATTTATTTTATCTTGTTTATTTATTCCTCTATTTATTACATATTTATTACTCTATTTATTTATTTTACTTGTACATATCCATTCTATTTGTTTCATTTTGTTAATATGTTTGGTTTTGTTCTCTGTCTCCCCCTTCTAGCCTGTGAGCCCGCTGTTGGGTAGGGACCGTCTCTATGTGTTGCCAACTTGGACTTCCCAAGCGCTTAGTCCAGTGCTCTGCACACAGTAAGCGCTCAATAAATACGACTGATTGATTAAAGCAAATGAGCGTTCCAATCAATCGATCGATCGATCAATCCACGGAACTGTAGATTCCCGTAGTAGAGTGCTTCCGCTTCTGCCCTTCCCCGTCTACTGGGAGCAAAATCCCCTCATTTTCCTTCTCTTGGATGGACTCCGTAATCGTCCCCAGGTGTTCCCGGTGCTCGCGGGATCCTCCCCTTCCCCCGCCAAAGGGTCCCGCTCCGCCTCGGAAGGCCGCGTCTGTACCTTGGTGATGCCCAGCACTCCGATGTTGGGGCTCGAAGAGGTAGATCCGTTCCCGGTGCCAAACACTCCGTCCAGGACACAGGACAGGCCCTCTATGAAAATCCCCCTGCAGTGACAAACACGGCTCAGGGAAAACACTCCCTCGCCTCGGGGAGCACACTCGCTCGCCTCAGGGAATACACTCATTCATCTCAGGGAATGCACTTTCATTCATTCATTCATTCACTCATTCTTTCAATCGTATTTATTGAGCGCTTACTGTGAGCACAGCACTGGACTGAGCACTTGGGAAGTACAAATCGGCAACATATAGAGATGGTCCTGACCCAACAATGGGCTCACACTCCCACTCGCCTTGGAATACACTCCCTCGCATCAGGGATCACACTCGCCTCAGGGAAAGAACTCACTCGCCCCTGGGAATATACTCACTCAAGGAATACACCCTCACTCCTTCCAAGGAATAAACTCACTCGCCTCTGGGAACACACTCCCCTGCCTCAGGGAATACACTCACTCGTCTGAGGGAATACACTCATGTCTCAGGGAATACACTCTCACTAATAATAATGATGGTATTTATTAAGCACTTACTATGTGCAAAGCACTGTTCTAAGCGCTGGGGAGGTTACAAGGTGATCAGGTTGTCCCACGGGGGCGCTCACAGTCTTAATCCCCATTTTACAGATGAGGTCACTGAGGCCCAGAGAAGTGAAGTGACTTGCCCAAAGTCACACAGCTGACAATTGGCAGAGCCGGGATTTGAACCCATGACCTCCGACTCCAAAGCCCGGGCTCTTTCCCACTGAGCCACGCTGCTTCTCTAGCCTCAGTGAACACCCTCACTCCTTCCCGGGAATAAACTCACTCGCATCAGGGAACACACTCATTCACCTCAGGGAATACACTTACTCGCCTCAGGGAATATACTCACTCATCTCAGGGAATGCACTTACTCGCCTCAGGGAATATACGCACTCATCTCAGGGAATGCACTCTCACTCTCCTCGAAATACAATCACTTGCCTCAGGAAAGACACTCACTCGCTTCAGGGAATATACTCACTCGCCTCAAGGAATACACTCTCACTCGCCTCAGTGAACACCCTCACTCCTTCCAGGGAATAAACTCACTCGCCTCAGGGAACACACTCACTTGCCTCAGGGAATACACTCACTCGTCTGAGGGAATACACTCATTCGTCTCAGGGAATATACTCGCCTCAGGGAATACACTCACTCATCTCAGGGAATGCACTCTCACTCTCCTCGAAATACAATCACTTGCCTCAGGAAAGACACTCACTCGCTTCAGGGAATATACTCACTCGCCTCAAGGAATACACTCTCACTCGCCTCAGTGAACACCCTCACTCCTTCCAGGGAATAAACTCACTCGCCTCTGGGAACACACTCACTTGCCTCGGAATACACTCACTCGTCTGAGGGAATACACTCATTCGTCTCAGGGAATATACTCGCCTCAGGGAATATACTCACTCATCTCAGGGAATGCACTCTCACTCTCCTCAAAATACAATCACTTGCCTCAGGAAAGACACTCACTCGCTTCAGGGAATATACTCACTCGCCTCAAGGAATACACTCTCACTCGCCTCAGTGAACACCCTCACTCCTTCCCGGGAATAAACTCACTCGCATCAGGGAACACACTCATTCACCTCAGGGAATACACTTACTCGCCTCAGGGAATATACTCACTCATCTCAGGGAATGCACTTACTCGCCTCAGGGAATATACTCACTCATCTCAGGGAATGCACTCTCACTCTCCTCGAAATACAATCACTTGCCTCAGGAAAGACACTCACTCGCTTCAGGGAATATACTCACTCGCCTCAAGGAATACACTCTCACTCGCCTCAGTGAACACCCTCACTCCTTCCAGGGAATAAACTCACTCGCCTCTGGGAACACACTCACTTGCCTCAGGGAATACACTCACTCGTCTGAGGGAATACACTCATTCGTCTCAGGGAATATACTCGCCTCAGGGAATATACTCACTCATCTCAGGGAATGCACTCTCACTCTCCTCGAAATACAATCACTTGCCTCAGGAAAGACACTCACTCACTTCAGGGAATATACTCACTCGCCTCAAGGAATACACTCTCACTCGCCTCAGTGAACACCCTCACTCCTTCCACGGAATAAACTCACTCGCCTCAGGGAACACACTCACTTGCCTCAGGGAATACACTCACTCGTCTGAGGGAATACACTCATTCGTCTCAGGGAATATACTCGCCTCAGGGAATATACTCACTCATCTCAGGGAATGCACTCTCACTCTCCTCGAAATACAATCACTTGCCTCAGGAAAGACACTCACTCACTTCAGGGAATATACTCACTCGCCTCAAGGAATACACTCTCACTCGCCTCAGTGAACACCCTCACTCCTTCCAGGGAATAAACTCACTCGCCTCAGGGAACACACTCACTTGCCTCAGGGAATACACTCACTCGTCTGAGGGAATACACTCATTCGTCTCAAGGAATATACTCGCCTCAGGGAATATACTCACTCATCTCAGGGAATGCACTCTCACTCTCCTCGAAATACAATCACTTGCCTCAGGAAAGACACTCACTCGCTTCAGGGAATATACTCACTCGCCTCAAGGAATACACTCTCACTCGCCTCAGTGAACACCCTCACTCCTTCCAGGGAATAAACTCACTCGCCTCTGGGAACACACTCACTCGTCTGAGGGAATACACTCATTCGTCTCAGGGAATATACTCGTCTCAGGGAATACACTCTCACTAGCCTCAGGGAAGACCCTCACTCGCATGAGGGAACACACTCATTCACCTCAGGGAATCCAGAATACACTCACTTAATAATAATAATGGCTTTTATTAAGCACTTACTATGTGCAAAGCACTGTTCTAAGCGCTGGGGCAGTTACAAGGTGATCAGGTAGTCCCACAGGGGGCTCATTTTCGTCATCCCCATTTTACAGATGAGGGAACTGAGGCCCAGAGAAGCGAAGTGACTTGCCCAAAGTCACACAGCTGGCAATTGGCAGAGCCAGGATTCGAACCCATGACCTCTGACTCCAAAGCCCGGGCTCTTTCCACTGAGCCACGCTGAGCTCACTTGCCTCAGGGAACACACTCAGTCACTCATTCATTCATTCAATCGTATTTATTGAGCGCTTACTGTGTGCAGAGCACTGTACTAAGCGCTTGGGAAGTACAAGTTGGCAACATATAGAGACGGTCCCTACCCCGTAACGGGCTCACAGCCTCAGGGAATATACTCACTCATCTCAGGGAATGCACTCTCACTCTCCTCGGAATACAATCACTCGCCTCAGGAAAGACACTCACTTGCCTCAGGGAATAAACTCGCTCACCCCTGGGAATATAATAATAATAATAAATAATGATGGCATTTATTAAGTGCTTACTAAAGCACTGTTCTAAGCGCTGGGGGGATACAAGGTGATCAGGTTGTCCCACAGGGGGCTCACAGTATTTACCCCTATTTTACAGATGAGGTAACTGAGGCTTAGAGAAGTGAAGTGACTTGCCTAAGGTCACACAGCGGACATGTGGCGGAGCCGGGATTTGAACCCATGACCTCTGACTCCAAAGCCTGGGCTCTTTCCACTGAGCCACGCTGCTCTTCGTGAATATACTCGCTCGTCTCAAGGAATGCACTCCCATTTGCCTCAGGGAACACACTCACTCCTCCTCAGGGAACACACTCGCCTCAAGGAATACAGTCCTTCGCCTCTGGGAGCACACTCTCACTCGCCTCAGGGAATCAATCAATCAATCGTATTTATTGAGCGCTTACTGTGTGCAGAGCACTGGACTAAGCGCTTGGGAAGTACAAGTTGGCAACATATAGAGACAGACCCTACCCAACAGTGGGCTCACAGTCTAAAAGGAATATACTCAGTCGCCTGGAAGGCAGGATGGACTTTCTCCTCGGCTCTGGGTGATGAGCCAGTCAGAACGACGTCAAAAGGCCTTCCCAGACTGAGCCCCCTCCTTCCTCTCCCCCTCGTCCCCCTCTCCATCCCCCCGTCTTACCTCCTTCCCTTCCCCACAGCACCTGTATATATGGATAGATGTTTGTATGGATTTATTACTCTAATTATTTATTTATTTTACTTGTACATATCTATTCTATTTATTTCATTTTCCTAATATGCTTTGTTTTGTTGTCTGTCTCCCCCTACTAGACTGTGAGCCCACTGTTGGGTAGGGACCATTTCTATGTGTTGCCAACTTGTACTTCCCAAGCGCTTAGTACAGTGCTCCGCACACAGTAAGTGCTCAATAAATAACGATTGATTGATTGATTCCCCACAGCACCTGTATATATGTGTATATGTTTGTATGCATTTATTACTCTATTTATTTATTTATTTATTTTGCTTGTACGTATCTATTCTATTTATTTTATTTTGTTAATATGTTTGGTTTTGTTCTCTGTCTCCCCGTTCTAGACTGTGAGCCCACTGTTGGGTAGGGACCGTCTCTATGTGTTGCCAACTTGTACTTCCCAAGCGCTTAGTACAGTGCTCCGCACACAGTAAGTGCTCAATAAATACGATTGATTGATTGATTGATTCCCCACAGCACCTGTATATATGTATATATGTTTGTATGCATTTATTACTCTATTTATTTTACTTGTACATATCTATTCTATTTATTTTATTTTGCTAATATGTTTTGTTTTGTTGTCTGTCTCCCCCTTCTAGACTGTGAGCCCACTGTTGGGTAGGGACCGTCTCTAGATGTTGCCAACTTGTACTTCCCAAGCACTTAGTACAGTGCTCTACACACAGTAAGCGCTCAATAAATATGATTGATTGATTGATTCCCCACAGCACCTGTATATATGGATAGATGTTTATACGGATTTATTACTCTAACTTGTACATACCTATTCTATTTATTAGAACATGGTTGGCACATAGTAAGCACTTAAAAAATACCACAATTATTATTATTATTATCTACCCCAGTGCTCAGAACACTGGGAACACACTCAATTGCCTCAGGGAATATACTCACTGTCTGTGTGTTTGTGTGTGTGTGTGAACATGAGTCCCTTCTACACCGTGAGCCCGTTGTTGGGTAGGGACCGTCTCTATATGTTGCCAACTTGGACTTCCCAAGCGCTTAGTCCAGTGCTCTGCACACGGTAAGCGCTCAATAAATACGACTGAATGAATGAATAAATGGGTCTGAGAAGCAGCGTGGCCTACTGGGTAGAGCCCGGGCCTGGGTTCTAATCCCGGCTCTGCCACTTGTCCGCTGCGTGACCTTGGGGCAGTCACTTCACTTCCTCTCTGGGCCTCAGTTCTCTCATCTGTCAGCTGGGGATGAAGGCTGTGAGCCCCACGTGCGTCCAACCTGATTAGCCTGTGTCTCCCCCAGCGCTCAGTACAGTGCCTGGCACACTTAACGTACACCACCACCCTCGCCTAGACAGCTTGCTGGGTGTGGGCAGGAAATGTGTCCGTTTATTGTTCCACTGTCAATCCATCAATCGGATTTATTGATTTATCAATCGGATTATTCATTATTTTACTCTATTTATTTAATTTATTTGTACGTATCTATTCTATTTATTTTATTTTGTTAGTAGGTTTGGTCTCTGCCTCCCCCTTTTAGACTGTGAGCCCACCGTTGGGTAGGGACTGTCTCTCTATGTTGCCAATTTGTACTTCCCAAGTGCTTAGTACAGTGCTCTGCACATAGGAAGCGCTCAATAAATACGATTGATGATGATGATGATGATGATCGGGCGCTTACTGTGTGCAGAGCACTGGACTAAGCGCTTGGGAAGTCCAAGTTGGCAACGTATAGAGACGGTCCCTACCCAACGGCGGGCTCACAGGCTCCGCTTCCGAGCGCTCAGTCCAGTGCCCTGCCCAGGGTAAGCGCTCGATGAATACGTCGTCCGACGGCCGAGGCGGGCCCGGGCCGGCGGGGAAGGCCGGGGGGCGGCGTACCTGTTGATGGCGTGGATGGGCGGAGGCGGGGCGCAGGACAGCCGGGCACAGGCGTAGTAGTCGCCGATGGACTCGATGATGCTGGCCACCACCGCGCTCAGCATCCCGATCACCCCGGCCGCCGAGATCGTCGGCAGCCCCCACTGAACTGCCCGGCGCGCGCCCCAGAAGCGGGCCGGCACGCGGGCGGGGACGGGAGGGGGGCCCCACGGGACGGTGCGCGGGGGCGGCCAGAGGCACGGACGGGGAGACAGAGAAAAAACACAGAAAAACCACCGTGAAATCCGGGCCGGCAGAAGCTGAAGGCTGAGAAAATAATAATAGTGATAATAACAATGATAATAATAATCCTTGCTACGCCCCTACTAACGATGGCATTTATTAAGCACCTACTATGTGCAAAGCACTGTTCTAATAATAATGATAATAATAATAATAATAATAATAATAATGGCATTTATTAAGCGCTTACTATGTGCAAATGTATATATGTATATATGTTTGTACATATATATATATATATATGCACATATATATATATGTTTATACATATAGAGAAGCAGCGTGGCTCAGCGGAAAGAGCCCAGGCTTTGGAGTCAGAGGTTGTGAGTTCAAATCCCGGCTCCGCCAATTGTCAGCCGTGTGACTCTGGGCAAGTCACTTCACATCTCTGGGCCTCAGTTCCCTCATCTGTAAAATGGGGATGAAGCCTGTGAGCCCCCCGTGGGACCACCTCAGCACCTTGTAACCTCCCCAGCGCTTAGAACAGTGCTTTGCACATAGTAAGTGCTTAATAAATGCCATCTATATATATATATATATACATATTTATTACTCTATTTATCTTACTTGTACATATCTATTCTATTTATTTTATTTTGTTAATATGTTTGTCTGTCTCCCCCTTCTAGACTGTGAGCCTGCTGTTGGGTAGGGACCATCTCTATATGTTGCCAACTTGGACTTCCCAAGCGCTTAGTACAGTGCTCTGCACATAGTAAGCGCTAAATAAATACAATTGATTGATTGATTGATTGCAAAGCACTGTTCTAAGCGCTGGGGAGACCCTTCTAGACTGTGAGCCCGCTGTTGGGTAGGGACCGTCTCTGTATGTTGCCAACTTGGACTTCCCAAGTGCTTAGTACAGTGCTCTGCACACAGTAAGCGCTCAGTAAATACGACTGACTGATTGATCACCCATGCCTCACCTCCTTCCCCTCCCCACAGCACCTGTATATACGTTTGTACGCATTTATTACTCTATTCTATTTGTACATATCTATTCTATTTATTTTATTTTGTTATTACGTTTTCTTTTCTTCTCTGCCTTCCCCTTCTAGACTGTGAGCCCACTGTTGGGTAGGGACTGTCTCCATATGGTGCCAACTTGTACTTCCCAAGCGCTCAGTCCAGTGCTCTGTACACAGCAAGCGCTCAATAAATATGACTGAATGAATGAATGAATGAAAGTCTGGACTGGAGCAGGGAGAGACGGGAGGCCGGGAGGTCAGCGAGGAGGCTGACGTGGAAATGACTGGATTAATGGGAAGCAGCGTGGCTCAGTGGAAAGAGCCCGGGCTTTGGAGTCAGAGGTCGTGGGTTCAAATCCCGGCTCTGCCAATTGTCAGCTGTGGGACTTTGGGCAAGTCACTTCACTTCTCTGGGCCTCAGTTACCTCATCTGGAAAATGGGGATCAAGACTATGAGCCCCCCCACCATGGGACAACCGATCACCTTGTAACCTTCCCAGTGCTTAGAACAGTGCTTTGCACATAGCAAGCACTTAGTAAATGCCATCATTATTATTATTATTATTTCACTTCTCTGTACTGCACTTACCTCATTTCTAAAATGAAGGTTACACTTCTCTGTGCCTAAGTTACCTCATCTGTGAAATGGGGATGAAGACTGTGAGCCCCCGAGGGACAACCTGATCACCCTGTAACCTCCCCAGCGCTTAGAACAGTGCTTTGCACGTAGTAAGCACTTAATAAATGCCATCACTATTATTATTATTTCACTTCTCTGTACTGCACTTACCTCATTTCTAAAATGAAGGTTACACTTCTCTGTGCCTAAGTTACCTCATCTGTGAAATGGGGATGAAGACTGTGAGCCCCCGAGGGACAACCTGATCACCTCGTAACCTGCCCAGCGCTTAGAACAGTGCTTTGCACATAGTAAGCGCTTAATAAATGCCATTATTATTATTATTATTATTATTATTATTATTATTATTAATAATAATGTGGCTGCAGTTAGGACGGGTTGGGGTTGGCTTTAGAGGAGCCAGGTGTGCAGGCTGGGCTGCAGTAGGAGAATCGTGTCAAAAACGGCTTTTTCCCTTGTCCTCTCCCATGCGATTTAGGAGAGTGCTCTGCCCACAGTGGATTGTCAGCTCCTTGAAGGCAGGAGCCACGTCTACTCACTTTATTGCACTCTCCCGGGAGCTCAGTACACTGCTCTCTGCGTACAGCAGAATGTAAGCACCTTGAAGGCAGGGATCATTTCTAGACTGTGAGCCCACTGTTGGGTAGGGACTGTCTCTATATGTTGCCAAATTGTACTTCCCAAGCGCTTAGTCCAGTGCTCTGCACACAGTAAGCGCTCAATAAGTACGATTGAATGAATGAATTGGTACTTCAAAGCCAAAGCTTCAAAGCCTTCAAAGCCCTGAGAGCTCACCTCCTCCAGGAGGCCTTCCCACAAAGCCCCCTCCTTCCTCTCCCCACAGCACCTGTATATACGTATATATGTTTGTAAGTATTTATTACTCTATTTATTGATTTATTTTGCTTGTACATATTTATTCTACTTATTCTATTCTGTTAATATGTTTTGGTTTGTTGTCTGCCTCCCCCTTCTAGACTGTGAGCCCGCTGTTGGGTAGGGACCGTCTCTATATGTTGCCAACTTGTACTTTCCAAGCGCTTAGTACAGTGCTCTGCACACAGTAAGCGCTCAATAAATACGATTGAATGAATGAATGAATTTATTACTCTATTTTATTTGTACATATTTATTCTATTTATTTTGTTAATATGTGTTGTTTTGATGTCTGTCTCCCCCTTCTAGACTGTGAGCCCGCTGTTGGGTAGGGACCGGCTCTAGATGTTGCCAACTTGGACTTTCCAAGCGCTTAGTCCAGTGCTCTGCACTCAGTAAGCGCTCAATAAATACGATTGAATGAATGAAAATACTGCGTCTATTGTCTGTCTACCCCCTTCTAGATGGTGAGCCCGTTGTTGGGTAGGGGCCGTCTCTCTATGTTGCCAATTGGTACTTTCCAAGTGTTTAGTACAGTGCTCTGCACACAGTAAGCGCTCAATACATACGATTGATTGATTGATTGATTGAATACTGTCCTCTCCCAAGTGCATAGTTCAGTGCTCTGCACACAGTAAGGACTCAATAACTACCACTGACTGATTGATTGACTGACAGCGTGGCTCAGTGGAAAGAGCGCGGGCTTGGGAGTCCGAGGTCATGGGTTCGAATCCCGGCTACACCACTTGTCAGCTGTGTGACCTTGGGCAGGCCACTTCACTTCTCTGGGCCTCAGTTCCCTCATCTGTAAAATGGGGATGAAGACTGTGAGCCCCCCGTGGGACAACCTGATCACCCTGCATCCCCCCCCAGCGCTTTGAACAGTGCTTCGCACATAGTAAGCGCTTAACAAGTGCCACCTTCATTATTATTATTACAACATAGCTTGGGAGTCAGAAAGACCTGGGTTTTAATCCCAGCTCCGCCGCGTGACCGCTGTGACCTTGGGCAAGCCACTTCCCTTCTTTGTGCCTCGGTTACCTCATCTGCTTAGTAAGTGCTCTGCACGCGGTAAGCGCTCAATAAATATGATTGAACGAATCTGTAAAACTGGGATAGGACTGCGAGCCCTTTCTATCTACCCCAGTGCTTAGAGCAGCGCTTAGTACATAGGTGCCACAGTAATAATTACCCCATAGTCCCCAAGCAAAGGCGGAAGGTGGAAACTCCAATTTCTCCGGTTCAGAAAGGGCTAGAAGAAGGGGAAGGAGACGGACCTCAGAGTCAAATGAAGAGAGTTATAATTAGGCCTGCTTTGCATATTAAAAACAAACCAAAATATCTTTCCTTCCTTCCTCCCCCGGCCTTTGAAAGCTTTATGAAAATTCCTAATTTGCTTCACACTGAATTACCTAGACTGGGCGACGGGAAGGGCGATGGCATTTTCTAAGTCAGAAATAATAATAATAATAATAATAATAATAATAATAATAATAATGGTAATAATACTGATATTTTAATAATGATATAATAATAATGATATAATAATAATGATAATAATAATAGTATTTGTTGAGCGCTTACTACATGCAAAGCACTGTTCTAAGCGCTAGGGAGGATACAAGGTGATCAGGTTGCTCCACATGGGGCTCACAGTATTAACCCCCATTTTCCAGACGAGGTAACTGAGGCGCAGAGAAGTGAAGTGACTTGCCCCAAGTCGCACAGCTAAGTGGCGGAGCGGGATTAGAACCCACGACCTCTGACTCCCAAGCCGGGGCTCTTTCCACTGAGCCACGCTGCTTCTCCTGCAATATTATGATGATGATAATAATAATAATAATAATTTGTTAAGCTCTTACTAAGTGGCAGGCAATGTACTAAGCAGGCCTGGGAGTGAGAGGACCTGGGTTCTAATCCCTGCTCTGACTCGTGCTTGCTGAAGGACCTTGGGCAGGTCACTTCACTTCTCTGGGCCTCAGTTTCCTCAACTGGGGACTCTTGCTCTCCCTCCTACTTAGACGGTGAGTCCCATGTGGGACAGGGACATCTGACCTGATGACCTTGTCTCTCCCCCAGCGCTTAGAACGGTGCTTGGCACATAGTAAGCGCTTAACAAATGTGACTATCATTATTAATAATAATAATGATGGCATTTGTTAAGCGCTTACTATGTGCCAAGCACCGTTCTAAGCGCTGGGGAGGTTACAAGGTGATCAGGTTGTCCCACGGGGGGCTCACAGTTTTAATCCCCATTTTACAGATGAGGGAACTGAGGCACAGAGACGTGAAGCGGCTTGCCCAAAGTCACACAGCTGACAGTTGGCGGGGCCGGGATTTGAACCCACGACCTCTGACTCCAAAGCCCGGGCTCTTTCCACTGAGCCACGCTGCCAATTATTGTCATTCATTCATTCAATCGTATTAATTGAGCGCTTCCTGTGTGCAGAGCACTGTACTAAGCGCTTGGGATGTCCAAGTTGGCAACATATAGAGATGGTCCCTACCCAACAGTGGGCTCACAGTCTAGAAATTAAGCGCTGTTCTATACTCTGGGGTAGATAAAAGTTCATCAGGTTGGACCTAGTCCCTGCCCGACGTGGGGCTCGGCGTCTTAATCCCCATTTTCCAGATGAGGTCACGGAGGCCCAGAGAAGCCAAGTGACTTGCCCGAGGTCACACAGCAGACACGGGGCGGAGCCGGGATTAGAACCCAGGCCCCTCGGCCTCCAAGGTTCGGGCATGGCGCTTCTTGATGTATATATGTTTGTACATATTTATTACTCTATTTATTTATTTATTTATTTTACTTGCACATATCTATTCTATTTATTTTATTTTGTTAATACGTTTGGTTTGGTTTTCTGTCTCCCCCTTCTAGACTGTGAGCCCACTGTTGGGCTCTACATGTTGCCAACTTGCACTTCCCAAGCGCTTAGTACAGTGCTCTGCACACAGTAAGCGCTCAATAAATATGATTGATTGACTGATGGCAATCAATCTTGTACATATCTATTGTATTTATTTTATTTTGTTAATATGTTTGGTTTTGTTCTCTGTCTCCCCCTTCTAGACTGTGAGCCCACTGTTGGGCTCTATATGTTGCCAACTTGCACTTCCCAAGCGCTTAGTACAGTGCTCTGCACACAGTAAGCGCTCAATAAATGATTGATTGATTGATGGCAATCTTGTACATATCTACTGTATTTATTTTATTTTGTTAATATGTTTGGTTTTGTTTTCTGTCTCCCCCTTCTAGACTGTGAGCCCACTGTTGGGCTCTCTATGTTGCCAACTTGCACTTCCCAAGTGCTTAGTACAGTGCTCTGCACACAGTAAGCACTCAATAAATATGATTGATTGATTGATGGCAATCAATCTTGTACATATCTATAGTATTTATTTTATTTTGTTAATATGTTTGGTTTTGTTTTCTGTCTCCCCCTTCTAGACTGTGAACCCACTGTTGGGCTCTATATGTTGCCAATTTGTACTTCCCAAGCGCTTAGTACAGTGCTCTGCACACAGTAAGCGCTCAATAAATACGATTGATTGATTGATGGCAATCTTGTACATATCTACTGTATTTATTTTATTTTGTTAATATGTTTGGTTTTGTTTTCTGTCTCCCCCTTCTAGACTGTGAGCCCACTGTTGGGCTCTCTATGTTGCCAACTTGCACTTCCCAAGTGCTTAGTACAGTGCTCTGCACACAGTAAGCACTCAATAAATATGATTGATTGATTGATGGCAATCAATCTTGTACATATCTATAGTATTTATTTTATTTTGTTAATATGTTTGGTTTTGTTTTCTGTCTCCCCCTTCTAGACTGTGAGCCCACTGTTGGGCTCTATATGTTGCCAATTTGTACTTCCCAAGCGCTTAGTACAGTGCTCTGCACACAGTAAGCGCTCAATAAATACGATTGATTGATTGATTGATTGATGGCAATCAATCTTGTACATATCTACTGTATTTATTTTATTTTGTTAATACGTTTGGTTTTGTTCTCTGTCTCCCCCTTCTAGACAGTGAGCCCACTGTTGGGCTCTCTATGTTGCCAACTTGCACTTCCCAAGTGCTTAGTACAGTGCTCTGCACACAGTAAGCGCTCAATAAATGTGATTGATTGATTGATGGCAATCTTGTACATATCTATTGTATTTATTTTATTTTGTTAATATGCTTGGTTTTGTTCGCTGTCTCCCCCTTCTAGACTGTGAGCCCACTGTTGGGCTCTATATGTTGCCAATTTGTACTTCCCAAGCGCTTAGTACAGTGCTCTGCACACAGTAAGCGCTCAATAAATACGATTGATTGATTGATGGCAATCAATCTTGTACATATCTACTGCATTTATTTTATTTTGCTAATATGTTTGGTTTTGTTCTCTGTCTCCCCCTTCTAGACTGTGAGCCCACTGTTGGGCTCTATATGTTGCCAACTTGCACTGCCCAAGCGCTTAGTACAGTGCTCTGCACACAGTAAGCGGTCAATAAATATGATTGATTGATTGATAGCAATCAATCTTGAACATATCTACTGTATTTATTTTATTTTGTTAATATGTTTGGTTTTGTTTTCTGTCTCCCCCTTCTAGACTGTGAGCCCACTGTTGGGCTCTATATGTTGCCAATTTGCACTGCCCAAGTGCTTAGTACAGTGCTCTGCACACAGTAAGCGCTCAATAAATACGATTGATTGACTGATGGCTCCTACTTACATGGATAGGGGACTTTAAACCAAGGGGCGACGAAGAGAACTCCCTGGCGAGCGTCCGTGCGGGCGTAGAAGCCGTATTTGGTGCTGTCGGGGGGGAAGACGTCCGTCACCGTGAAGATGAAGCACAGCAGCCACGACACCAAGATGGCCAGGATGATCTGAAACGCAAAAGGCCAATCAATCTGCGCATCAGGCAGAAACTCTCACCCTGGGCTTCCAGGCTGGCCATCCATCCATCCATCCCCTGGCCCCCTCCTACCTCACCTCCCTTCTCTCCTTCTCCATCCCATCCCGCACCCTCCGCTCCTCCGCCGCTGATCTCCTCACCGTACCTCGCTCTCGCCTGTCCCGCCATCGACCCCCGGCCCACGTCCTCCCCCGGGGCCGGAATGGCCCCAATCCCTCTGCCCACCCGCCAAGCTCGCTCTCTTCCTCCTTCAAGGCCCTGCTGAGAGCTCACCTCCTCCAGGAGGCCTTCCCAGACTGAGCTCCCTTCCTTCCTCTCCCCCTCGTCCCCCCTCCATCCCCCCCATCTTACCTCCTTCCCTTCCCCACAGCACCTGTATATATGTTTGTACAGATTTATTACTCTATTTATTTATTTTATTTGTACATATCTATCCTATTTATTTTATTTTGTTAGTACGTTTGGTTTTGTTCTCTGTCTCCCCCTTTTAGACTGTGAGCCCGCTGTTGGGTAGGGACTGTCTCTAGATGTTGCCAATTTGGACTTCCCAAGCGCTTAGTCCGGTGCTCTGCACACAGTAAGCGCTCAAGAAATACGATTGATGATGATGAAAAGGCCCCGCGCCGGGGGCTCGTTAGGAACGATAATCATAAGTGGGTAGGGACTGTCTCTAGATGTTGCCAATTTGCACTTCCCAAGCGCTCAGTCCGGTGCTCTGCACATAGCAAGCGCTCAATAAATACGACTGATGATGATGAAAAGGCCCCGCGCCGGGGGCTCGTTAGGAACGATAATCATAAGTGGGTAGGGACTGTCTCTAGATGTTGCCAATTTGCACTTCCCAAGCGCTCAGTCCGGTGCTCTGCACATAGCAAGCGCTCAATAAATACGATTGATGATGATGAAAAGGCCCCGCGCCGGGGGCTCGTTAGGAACGATAATCATAAGTGGGTAGGGACTGTCTCTAGATGTTGCCAATTTGCACTTCCCAAGCGCTCAGTCCGGTGCTCTGCACATAGCAAGCGCTCAATAAATACGATTGATGATGATGAAAAGGCCCCGCGCCGGGGGTTCGTTAGGAACGATAATCATAATAATTATTATTATTGTAACTGTGGTACTTGTTCAGCTCCCCTCTCAGGGTGGCACCCGGAGAGTTTCCCGTCCTCTACCAGCCTCGGCTACGGGAGGGAGAGTGAAGCCGAGGCCTGTCCAGTCCACTCCCAACTTGGCCGGTGGCTAGCGAGGGGCAGGCCATCGGCTACTTAAGACAAGACTTGTTAAGCGCTTCCTATGAGCCCGGCCCGATCTGCTGTGTGACTCTGGGCAAGTCACTTCACTTCTCTGAGCCTCAGTTCCCTCATCTGCAAAATGGGGGTGAAGACTGCGAGCCCCCCCGTGGGACAACCTGATCCCCCTGTAACCTCCCCAGCACTTAGAAAAGTGCTTTGCACATAGTAAGTGCTTAATAAATGCCATTGTTATTATTAGAGCTCGGGCCTGGGTGTCAGAAGGACCCGGATTCTGATCCTGGCTCCCCCCTTAATAATAATAATCATCATCATCATCAATCGTATTTATTGATGCTTATTTATTATTTATTTATTGATAATAGTAATGATGCCATTTATTAAGCGCTTACTATGTGCAAAGCACTGTTCTAAGCGCTGGGGAATTGGCAAGGTGATCAGCGTGGCTCAGTGGAAAGAGCCCGGGCTTTGGAGTCAGAGGTCATGAGTTCAAATTCCGGCTCCACCACTTAGCTGTGTGACTTTGGGCAAGCCGCTTCACTTCTCTGGGCCTCAGTTCCCTCATCTGGAAAATGGGGATTAAGACTGTGAGCCCCCCTTGGGGCAATCTGATCACCTTGTTTTCCCCTCAGCGCTTAGAACACTGCTTTGCACACAGTAAGTGCTTAGTAAATGCCATCATTATTATTATTATCAGGTTGTCCCACGTGGGGCTCACAGTCTTAATCCCCATTTTACAGAGGAGGTAACTGAGGCCCAGAGAATAATAATAATAATAATAATGTTGGCATTTGTTAAGCACTTACTATGTGCCAAGCACTGTTCTAAGCGCTTGAGGGGATACAAAGTGATCAGGTTGTCCCACGTGGGGCTCACAGTCTTAATCCCCATTTTACAGAGGAGGTAACTGAGGCCCAGAGAAGTGAAGTGACTTGCCCAAAGTCACACAGCTGACAAGCGGCAGAGCCGGAATTTGAACCCATGACCTCTGACTTCAAAGCCCGGGCTCTTTCCACTGAGCCCCTTGCCTGCTGTGGGATCTTGGGCAAGTCACTTCACCTCTCTGGGCCTCGGTTACCTCATCTGTAAAATGGGGATTAAGACTGTGAGCCCCCATGTAGGTCAAGGACTGGGTCCAACCTGATTAACTTCTATCTACCCCAGTGCTTAGACCAGCGCTTGGCACATAGTAAGCGCTTAACGAGTGCCGTTATTATTCTTATCATTACTACTAAGCACTGGGGTGGATACAAGCAGATGGGGTTGGACACAGTCCCTGTCCCACATGGGGCTCACAGTCACAATCCCCATTTTCCAGATGAGGGAACTGAGGCCCAGAGAAGTGAAACCAATCAATCGTATTTATTGAGCGCTTACTGTGTGCAGAGCACTGTACTAAGCACTTGGGAAGTACAAGTTGGCAACATATAGAGACAGTCCCTACCCAACAGTGGGCTCACAGTCGAAAATGACTTGCCCAAGGTCACCTCTAACCTCCTCACCGGGCCTCATTCTCGCCCGTCCCGCCGTCGACCCCCGGCCCCCGTCCTCCCCCTGGCCCGGAATGCCCCCAATCCCTCCGCACGTCCGCCAAACTAGCTCTCTTCCTCCCTTCAAAGTCCTACTGAGGGCTCACCTCCTCCAGGAGGCCCTCCCACACTCAGCCCCCTTTTTCATTCATTCAATCGTATTTATCGAGCGCTTATTGTGTGCAGAGCACTGTACTAAGCGCTTGGGAAGTCCAAGTTGGCAACATACAGAGACGGTCCCACCCACAGTCTAGTTTCCTCTCCTCGTCCCCATCCCCTCCGCCCTCCCTTCTTCCCCTCCCCACAGCACCTGTATATATGTGTGTACAGATTTATTACTCTATTTTACTTGGACACATTTACTATTCTATTTATTTTGTTAATGACGTGCATAAAGCTCTAATTCTATTTGTTCTGATGATTTTGACCCCTATTTGTTCCGACGATTTTCACACCCGTCTACGTGTTTTGTTTGGTTGTCCGTCTCCCCCGTCTAGACTGCGAGCCCGTTGTTGGGTAGGGACCATCTCATCTGTTGCCGACTTGTCCTTCCCAAGCGCTTAGTACAGTGCTCCGCACACAGTAAGCGCTAAATAAATATGACTGAATGAATGTTCTGCACACAGTAAGCGCTCATAAAATACGACCGAATGGACTGAATGAATTAACCCAACCCGGTCACCCCCAACACCGGTGGCCGACCCGCACTCGCCGGGGCTTTGGAAATGCCCGACAACTTCAATTACAACACTTCCCCCAATCTGATGATCCCGCATCTACCCCAGCGCTCAGTACAGTGCTTCGCGCATTGAAAGCGCTTAGCAAATACTGGGAGCCCCGCGTGGGACAGGGACTGGGCCCAACCTGATTACCTCGAAGCAGCGCGGCTCGGTGGAAAGAGCCCGGGCTTTGGAGCCAGAGGTCATGGGTTCAAATCCCCACTCTGCCAATTATCAGCTGTGCGACCTGGGCCAAGTCACTTCTCTGTGCCTCAGTTCCCTCATCAGTAAAATGGGGATGAAGACTGTGAGCCCCCCGTGGGACAACCTCATCACGGCGCTTAGAACAGTGCTCTGCACATAGTAAGCGCTTAGTAAATGCCATCGTTATTATTATTATTACTCCAGCGCTCCGTACAGTGCTTTGAACGTTGAAAGCGCTTAGCAAATACTTGGAGCCCCATGTGGGACGGGTAAGCGGATTATCCTGCATCTACTTAGCGCTCAGAACGGTGCTTGACACAAACTAAGCACTTAAATACCATAACAGAGGCAGCGTGGCTCAGTGGAAAGAGCCTGGGCTTGGAGTCAGAGGTCATGGGTTTGAATCCCGGCTCTGCCACTTGTCGACTGTGTGACTTTGGGCAATTCACTTAACTTCTCTGGGCCTCAGTTCCCTCAACTGTAAAATGGGGATAAAGACTGTGAGCCCCCCCCCCCCTTGGGACAACCTGATCACCTTGTACCCTCCCCAGCGCTTAGAACAGTGCTTTGCACATAGTAAGTGCTTAATAAATGCTATCATAAAAAAAACCCTACAATTATTATTACTATTATCAGTCCCCATTCGTAAAGGTATTTCTAAACACTTTCTTCACCTGGACGTTTTCCAACAACTCTCCAATCTCCTACTAAGCCCTTTGAAAAAGAGAAGCAGGGTGGCCTAGTGGAGAGAGCACGGGCTGGGGAGTTCGCGGATCTGGGTTCTAATTCCGGCCCTGCCAAACGTCTGCTGTGTGACCTTGGGTAAGTCCCTTAATTTCTCTGCCCCTCGGTTTTCCTTTTCTCCCTCCTCCTCAGACTGAGAGCTCCATGCAGGACAGGGACTGTGTCCAACCTAATTCATGCCTGCTGTGTGACCTTGTATAAGTCCCTTCATTTCTCTGCCCCTCGGTTTTCCTTTTCTCCCTCCTCCTCAGACTGAGAGCTCCATGCGGGACAGGGACTGTGTCCAACCTAATTCATGCCTGCTGTGTGACCTTGTATAAGTCCCTTCATTTCTCTGCCCCTCGGTTTTCCTTTTCTCCCTCCTCCTCAGACTGAGAGCTCCATGCGGGACAGGGACTGTGTCCAACCTAATTCATGCCTGCTGTGTGACCTTGGATAAGTCCCTTCATTTCCCTGCCCCTCGGTTTTCCTTTTCTCCCTCCTCCTCAGACTGAGAGCTCCATGCGGGACAGGGACTGTGTCCAACCTAATTCACGCCTGCTGTGTGACCTTGGATAAGTCCCTTCATTTCCCTGCCCCTCGGTTTTCCTTTTCTCCCTCCTCCTTAGACTGCGAGCCCCATGCGGGACAGGGACTGTGTCCAACCTAATTCACGCCAGCTGTGTGACCTTGGATAAGTCTCTTAATTTCTCTGCTCCTCAGTTTTCCTTTTCTCCCTCCTCCTCAGACTGAGAGCCCCATGCGGGACAGGGACTGTGTCCAACCTAATTCACGCCTGCTGTGTGACCTTGGTTAAATCCCTTAATTTCTCTGCCCCTCGGTTTTCCTTTTCTCCCTCCTCGTTAGACTGAGAGCCCCATGCGGGACAGGGACTGTGTCCACCATAATTCACGCCTGCTGTGTGACCTTGGATAAGTCTCTTAATTTCTCTGCCCCTCGGTCTCCCTTTTCGCCCTCCTCCTTACACTGAGAGCCCCATGCGGGACAGGGACTGTGTCCACCCTAATTCACGCCTGCTGTGTGACCTTGGATAAGTCCCTTAATTTCTCCGCTCCTCGGTTTTCCTTTTCTCCCTCCTCCTCAGACTGAGCGCCCCATGCAGGACAGGGACTGCGTCCAACCTAATTCACACCTGCTGTGTGACCTTGGATAAGTCCCTTCATTTCTCTGCCCCTCGGTTTTCCTTTTCTCCCTCCTCCTCAGACTGAGCGCCCCATGCAGGACAGGGACTGCGTCCAACCTAATTCACACCTGCTGTGTGACCTTGGATAAGTCTCTTAATTTCTCCGCTCCTCGGTTTTCCTTTTCTCCCTCCTCCTCAGACTGAACCCCATGCGGGACAGGGACTGTGTCCAACCTAATTCACGCCTGCTGTGTGACCTTGGATAAGTCTCTTAATTTCCCTGCCCCTTGATTTTCCTTTTCTCCCTCCTCCTCAGACTGAGAGCCCCACGCGGGACAGGGACTGTGTCCAACCTAATTCACGCCTGCTGTGTGACCTTGGATAAATCCCTTAATTTCTCTGCCCCTCGGTTTTCCTTTTCTCCCTCCTCCTCAGACTGAGAGCCCCACGCGGGACAGGGACTGTGTCCAACCTAATTCACGCCTGCTGTGTGACCTTGGATAAGTCTCTTAATTTCCCTGCCCCTCGGTTTTCCTTTTCTCCCTCCTCCTTAGACTGAGATCCCCATGCGGGACAGGGACTGTGTCCACCCTAATTCACGCCTGCTGTGTGACCTTGGATAAGTCCCTTAATTTCCCTGCCCCTCAGTCTTCCTTTTCTCCCTCCTCCTCAGACGGAGAGCCCCATGCGGGACAGGGACCGTGTACCCCAGGGCTCACACTCTGACACGTAGTAAGCGCTTAACAAATACCATACAAAAAAGCCGGTGGGGACTATGTAATAGTCCTTTAAAAATGGGATGTCCCCTCGGGCACATTTCATTAGAAGCAGTATGCCCTAGTGGAAAGAGCCCGAGTCAGAGGGTGTGGGTTCCAATCCAGCTCCGCCACACGTCAGCCACACGTGTGACCTTGGGTAAGTCACTTCCCTTCTCCCGGCCTCAGTTTCCTCATCTGTAAAACGGGGATTAAGGCTGTGAGCCCCACGTGGGACAGGGACTGTGCCCAACCTGATGACCTTGCATCTACTCCGGCGCTTAGAACAGTGCTTGGCATATAGTAAGCGCTTAATAAATAATATAATAATGACATTACTCTATTTATTTTATTTTAATATGTCTTGTTTTGTTGTCTGTCTCCCCCTTCTAGACTGTGAGCCCGCTGTTGGGTAGGGACCGCCTCTAGATGTTGCCAACTTGGACTTCCCAAGCGCTTAGTCCAGTGCTCTGCACACAGTAAGCGCTCAATAAATACGACTGAATGAATGAATGAATGATAAATACGGCTGAATGGAATAAGAATAATAATAATTAAGCGCTTAGTCCAGTGCTCTGCACATAGCAAGAGCTCAATAAATACGGCTGACTGAATGAATGATAAATACGACTGAATGGAATAAGAATTATAATTAAGCGCTTAGTACAGTGCTCAGCACATAGCAAGAGCTCAATAAATACGACTGACTGAATGAATGATTATTATTATTCTTAATAACCCGTCCCAGTCCCAGAAGGGGGATCTGTACGGTGTGATAGACGGTCAGGGGGACGAGTCTGTCCCCGAAAGTTGAAATCGTGGCTGATCTCAACTGAAAGGACGGGCGCGTTTGGCTTGGGGGGGAATCTTTAGGGGAAACGTCGGACCGTGGCCGTCCGATAAATCCGGCAGGAAATACTTGGGAGAAAGAGCGTCTGGAACCCGGAGCGGAGAGCGCAGAGGGCCTTTCTCTAGGCCGGGCGCCCACGCCGCCTTCCCTCCCCGCCGCGCCCCCCCCACCCCAAAACTGGTTCGTCGGACGGGCCGGGGGAGGACGGGGCGGGGAGGGGGTGCTACTTACGGGAAACATTTTGAAGAGTTGCAACTTGTAGGCTGTCCACCCTTTTTTCGATTTGTAAATTGGGAGGGGGAATTTGACATTTCTGGCATATTGGGAAAACAGCAGCACTAGAAAAATAGTTCTGGGGAGACACGCAGACAGAGAGACAGAGACAGAGAGACAGAGACAGAGAGAGGAAAAATCAATTGAATTCATAGCCTGCGGGTGTTCATTACACACCATCCTTTTGCTGTCTGGTACTGTAGCCGCCCCGCCGATGATTCAACCTCCCCTTATGCATCAACTACGGACTCGGCTGTCGTCTTTTTTTTTTTTCTATTCAATGGTCTTTGTTAGGCGCTTGCCGTGGGCCAGGCACTGTACTAAGCGTCGGGGAAGATATAAGATAATTAGGTGGGACGCGGTCCACACCCCCATTTTTCAGATGAGATAACTGAGGCGCAGAGCATCTAAGTCACTTGCCCGAGGTCACACGGCATCCACCCCGCGGAATCAAACCCTATCCACCCTGCCCTCTGCGTCGACTACGGACCCCGCTATCTTTTATTTTTTTAACGGTACATGTCAGGCGCCTGTTATATGCCAGGCACTGTACTAAGGGTTACAATACTCACAAGATAATCAGACTGGAGGCAGTCCCCATCCCCATTTTTCAGATGAGGTAACTGAGGCAGACGGCAGGGAAGTGACTTGCCCAAGGTCACCCAGCAGACGAGTGGTGGCGCCGGGATTCGAACCCACGTCCTCCAACTCCCAGGCCCGTGATCTACCCTCTAGGCCACGCTGTTTCTCAGGGTGCGTACCCCGTAAGCACTCATTCCAGCCCCACAATATTTGGGCAAACTTCTTATACCCAAGGTCATGGGTTCTAATCCCAGCTCCATCACTTATCTGCTCACCTTGGGCAAGTCACTTCACTTTTCCGTGCCTCAGTTACCTCTTCTGGAAAATGGGGATAAGAGTAATAATAATATTAATGATGACGGCATTTATTAAGCGCTTACTATGTGCAAAGCACTGTTCTAAGCGCTGGGGAGCTTACAAGGTGATCAGGTTGTCCCGCGAGGGGCTCCCAGTCTTCATCCCCATTTTACAGATGATAATAATAATAATAATGGCATTTACTAAGCGCTTATTATGTGCAAAGCACTGTTTTAAGCGCTGGGGAGGTTACAAGGTGATCAGGTTGTCCCACGAGGGGCTCACAGTCTTCATCCCCACTTTACAGATAATAATAATGATAATAATGGCATTTATTAAGCGCTTACTATGTGCAAAGAACTGCTTTAAGCGCTGGGGAGGTAACAAGGTGATCAGTTTGTCCCACGAGGGGCTCACAGTCTTCATCCCCACTTTACAGATAATAATAATGATAATAATGGCATTTATTAAGCGCTTACTATGTGCAAAGCACTGTTCTAAGCCCTGGGGAGGTTACAAGGTGATCAGGTTGTCCCATGGGGGGCTCACAGTCTTCAACCCCACTTTACAGATAATAATAATGATGATAATAATGGCATTTATTAAGCGCTTACTATGTGCAAAGCACTCTTTAAGCGCTGGGGAGGTAACAAGGTGATCAGTTTGTCCCACGAGGGGCTCACAGTCTTCATCCCCACTTTACAGATAATAATAATAATAATAATAATAATAATAATAATAATAATAATAATAATGGCATTTATTAAGCGCTTACTATGTGCAAAGCACTGTTCTAAGCGCTGGGGAGGTTCCAAGGTGATCAGGTTGTCCCACGGGGGGCTCACGGTCTTCATCCCCATTTTACAGATGAGGGAACTGAGGCCCAGAGAAGTGAAGTGATGTACAGATGAGGGAACTGAGGCCAAGAGAAGTGAAGCGACTGGCCCGAAGTCACCCAGCTGACAACCGGCGGAGCTGGGATTTGAACCCACGACCCCTGACTCCAAAGCCTGTGCTCTTTCCACTGAGCCACGCTGCTTCTCTATAGTCACTGTATGTGAGCCAGTGCTCAGAACAGCGCTTGGCACACAGTAAAGTGACTTTAACAAATCCCATCATTCATTTCTTTTGTAATTTTGTCATCAAGTGCGGCTTCTACCATCCTGTCATGGAACGTCAGCTCTTCCAGGCTGATTCAACCTGCCGCGGGCGCTTCGGGCTCTCCCACTCGGGGCCACGCTTAATTGGGCTTGGGCAGGAAGGCGGTTTCCATGACACCATCGTTAGCTCCATTAACTTAAAGACAGCCGGGCCTGGGGGCAACAGGCGGCGGCGGCCGAGCGGGCCAGGAATTGGGGATGTGGGTCATCATCATCATCATCAATCGTATTTATTGAGCGCTTACTATGTGCAGAGCACTGTACTAAGCGCTTGGGAAGTACAAATTGGCAACATATAGAGACAGTCCCTACCCAACAGTGGGCTCACAGTCTAAAAAGACCCACAATCCTTCGCGCACAATGGAGCTCACCGAAGAGGCCCAAAACGCTCCCGGTATCCAACCTGTTGGAGAATAATCAGGATAATAATGATGCGTTTCTTTGTGCAGAAACGCTCTGGGCATGTTACTTCCCTCCTCAAAAATCTCCAGTGGCTCCCAATCAACCTGCGCATCAGGCAGAAACTCCTCCCCCTGGGCTTCCAGGCTGTCCATCCATCCATCCATCCATCCCCTGGCCCCCACCTACCTCCCCTCCCTCCTCTCCTTCTCCAGCCCAGCCCGCACCCTCCGCCGCTAATCTCCTCCCCGTTAGGCCTCGCTCTCGCCTGTCCCGCCATCGACCCCCGGCCCACGTCCTCCCCCGGGCCTGGAATGGCCCCAATCCCTCTGCCCCTCCGCCAAGCTCGCTCTCTTCCTCCCTTCAAGGCCCTACTGAGAGCTCACCTCCTCCGGGAGGCCTTCCCACACTCAGCCCCTTCCTTCCCCTCCCCCTCCTCCCCCCTCCATCTCCCTCCGCCTTGCCTCCTTCCCTTCCCCACAGCACCTGTATATATGGATATATGTTTGTACAGATTTATTACTCTATTTATTTTACTTGTACATATCTACTCTATTTATTTTATTTTGTTAGTATGTTTGGTTTTGTTCTCTGTCTCCCCCTTTTAGACTGTGAGCCCACTGTTGGGTAGGGACTGTCTCTAGATGTTGCCGACTTGTACTTCCCAAGCGCTTAGTACAGAGCTCTGCACACAGTAAGCACTCAATAAATACGATTGATTGATTGATTACTCTATTTACTTATCTTATTTGTACATATCTATTCTATTTATTTTATTTTGTTAATATGTTTGGTTTTGTTCTCTGTCTCCCCCTTTTAGACTGTGAGCCCGCTGTTGGGTAGGGACCATCTCTCTATGTTGCCAACTTGGACTTCCCAAGAGCTTAGTACAGTCCTCTGCATACAGTAAGCGCTCAATAAATATGACTGAATGAATAACAATAATGATAGTATTTGTTAGGTGCTTACTATGTGCCAAACACTGTTCTAAGCGCTGGGGGGGATACAAGATGATCAGGTTGTCCCCCGTTGGCAGTCTTCAGCCCCATTTTACAGATGAGGGAACTGAGGCCCAGAGAAGCGAAGTGACTTGCCCAAAGTCACACAGCTGACAGTAGCTTCTAGACTGTGAGCCCGCTGATGGGTAGCGACCGTCTCTCTCTGTTGCCAACTTGGACTTCCCAAGCGCTTAGTCCAGTGCTCTGCACACAGTAAGCGCTCAATAAATACGACTGAATGAATGAATGGCTGATAAAATTAATGGGTCACGGTGATTGAATGAATGAATGAAGTAGCGGAACCGGGATTAGAACCCACGACCTCTGACTCCCGCCCTTTCCACTGAGCGACACCGCTTCCAGGAGAAGGAGCGAGGCCTAGTTGAAAGGGAGCAGGGGACCCAGCTCTGAATCCTGATTCTGTCTAATAATAATACAATATTAATCATAATAATAATAACATCTCCCCCTCTAGACTGCATGCTCATTTTGGGCAGGGACTGCATCCGTTTATTGTAGCTTCTCTTAATCGATCGATCAATCAATCAATCGTATTTATTGAGCGCTTACTGTGTGCAGAGCACTGTACTAAGCGCTTGGGAAGTACAAGCTGGCAACTTATCCTAAGGGCAGAGCTCAGGGGTAAAGCATTTCACTACAGATCAAGAGGTCCCTGGTTCAAATTTATAGGTCAATTCACATTCACAGGGACCGTCTCTACGTGTTGCCAGCTTGGACTTCCCAAGCGCTTAGTACAGTGCTCTGCACACAGTAAGCGCTCAATAAATAGGATTGATTGATTGATTGTCCCTCCCTCTTAGACTGTCTGCTTCCCAGACTGAGCCCCTTCCTTCCTCTCCCCCTCGTCCCCCTCTCCATCCCCCCCACCTTACCTCCTTCCCTTCCCCACAGCACCTGTATATATGTATATATGTTTGTACATATTTATTACTCTATTAATTTATTTTGCCTGTACATATCTATTCTATTTATTTTCTTTTGTTAGTATGTTTGGTTTTGTTCTCTGTCTCCCCCTTTTAGACTGTGAGCCCACCGTTGGGTAGGGACTGTCTCTATATGTTGCCAACTTGGACTTCCCAAGCGCTTAGTACAGTGCTCTGCACACAGTAAGCACTCAATAAATACGACTGATTGATTGATTGACCCCCATGTGGGTCAGGAATTGCGTCCGACCTCATTCTCTTCTATCTGCCCCACTGCCCGTCGCATAGTAACGCCAACGAGTGGGAATTACGATTCTCTGGGCCTCAGTTTCCTCATCTGTAAAGCGACAGGGAATGTGGCTGGGTGTCCCTGATCTACCCTCCAGGCCACACTGTTCCTCATCGAAGCCGAGGGTCCCATGCACTTCCCAAGAGCTCAGTACAGTGCTCTGCACACAGTGAGCGCTCAATAAATACGACTGAACGAACGTAGGGCAGAGACCGTGGCCCACCTGATTTTATTCCGTCTACCGTGATGCTTAGTACTTGGTACCCGGCAGGCACTTAACAAATGCCCACATCCGTGGAAAGAGCTCGGGCCTGGGATTCAGAGGACCTGGGTTCAAATCCTGCTTCTGCTGGGACACCTTGGGCAAGTCGCTCTGAGGAGCTACAATAAACAGATACAGTCCCTGCCCAAAATGAGCATGCAGTCTAGAGGGGGAGATGTTACTATCATTATTATTAATATTATATTATTATTAGACAGAATCAGGATTCAGAGCTGGGTGTGCCAGGCACTGTACTAAGCGCTTGGGAGAGGACAACTTGGGAGAGAACTGTGAGCCCACTGTGGGGTAGGGACTGTCTCTATATGGGCAAGTCACTTAACTTCTCTGAGCCTCAGTTCCCTCACCTGTAAAATGGGGATTAAGACTGTGAGCCCCACGTGGGACAACCTGATCACTCTGCATCCCCGCCGGCGCTTAGAACAGTGCTTTGCACATAGTAAGCGCTTAATAAATGCCATTATTATCATTATTATTATCTGTAAAATGGGGATGGAGACTGTGAGCCCCTCGTGGGACAACCTGATCACCTTGTAACCTCCCCAGCGCTTAAAACAGTGCTTTGCACATAGTAAGCGCTTAATAAATGCCATTATTATCATTATTATTATCTGTAAAATGGGGGTGGAGACTGTGAGCCCCTCGTGGGACAAACTGATCACCTTGTAACCTCCCCAGTGCTTAAAACAGTGCTTTGCACATAGTAAGCGCTTAATAAATGCCATTATTATCATTATTATTATCTGTAAAATGGGGGTGGAGACTGTGAGCCCCTCGTGGGACAACCTGATCACCTTGTAACCTCCCCAGTGCTTAAAACAGTGCTTTGCACATAGTAAGCGCTTAATAAATGCCATTATTATTATTATCATTATTATTATCTGTAAAATGGGGATGGAGACTGTGAGCCCCCCGTGGGACAACCTGATCACCTTGTAACCTCCCCAGTGCTTAAAACAGTGCTTTGCACATAGTAAGCGCTTAATAAATGCCATTATTATTATTATCATTATTATTATCTGTAAAATGGGGATGGAGACTGTGAGCCCCTCGTGGGACAAACTGATCACCTTGTAACCTCCCCAGTGCTTAAAACAGTGCTTTGCACATAGTAAGCGCTTAATAAATGCCATTATTATCATTATTATTATCTGTAAAATGGGGGTGAAGACTGTGAGCCCCTCGTGGGACAAACTGATCACCTTGTAACCTCCCCAGTGCTTAAAACAGTGCTTCGCACATAGTAAGTGCTTAATAAATGCCATTATTATTATTATTATTATTATTATCTGTAAAATGGGGATGAAGACTGTGAGCCCCTCGTGGGACAACCTGATCACCTTGTAACCTCCCCAGCGCTTAAAACAGTGCTTTGCACATAGTAAGCGCTTAATAAATGCCATTATTATTATTACCATTATTATTATCTGTAAAATGGGGATGGAGACTGTGAGCCCCTCGTGGGACAACCTGATCACCTTGTAACCTCCCCAGTGCTTAAAACAGTGCTTTGCACATAGTAAGCGCTTAATAAATGCCATTATTATCATTATTATTATCTGTAAAATGGGGGTGAAGACTGTGAGCCCCTCGTGGGACAAACTGATCACCTTGTAACCTCCCCAGCGCTTAGAACAGTGCTTTGCACATAGTAAGCGCTTAACAAATGCCAGCATTATTATATGTTGCCAACTTGTACTTCCCAAGCGCTTAGTCCAGTGCTCTGCACACAGTAAGCGCTCAATAAATACGATTGATTGATTGACTGACAACATAACGACAGACACATTCCCTTCAACTTCTCTGTGCCTCAGTTTCCTCATCCAAAAAAATCAACTAGCTACCCCTTCTCCCTATTACTTAGAACGTGAGGAAGACGGGCACTAGCTAATTAACCCGACCCTACCCCAACGCTTAGAACAACGGACGCGCAACAAGAGAAGCAGCGTGGCTCGGTGGGAAAGAGCCCGGGCTTTGGAGTCAGAGGTCACGGGTTCAAATGCCGCCCCTTGTCAGCTGGGGGACTTTGGGCAAGTCACTTCACTTCTCTGGGCCTCAGCGACCTCATCTGGAAAACGGGGATGAAGACCGCGAGCCCCCCGTGGGACAACCTGATCACCTTGTAACCTCCCCAGCGCATAGAACAGGGCTTGGCACATAGTAAGCGCTTAATAAATGCCATCATCGTCGTTATTATTATCGTTATGACTATTGTTACGTTATTATTATCGCTATTATTGCAGGGCAGGTTGCTACCCATGCCCCGCTCCCGTCCCTTTAGGCGATATTTAAGTCGATACGGTCCGTCGTCTCGCCCTGTCATTATTTTTTCACCGCTCAGAGGACGGGACGGGGTGCGGGGATTTTTTGAGTCTTTGGCCGAGCGGCAAAAAAACCGAATTTACGGGGCGGGAGAGATCTTGGGAAAGATGAGCGTCTGCTTCACAGGTTTTAGCTCGCTTCACGCCTCCAGCCCTCTCCTGCCCGCGCTTCCAGCTTCTTTCGTCTGGCCTGACCGTCTGCGGAGCGATCCCATAAAAAGACCGGGAACGATTCAGCGTGGCTCAGTGGAAAATCAATCAATCAATCAATCGTATTTACTGAGCGCTTACTGTGTGCAGAGCACTGCACTAAGCGCTTGGGAAGTCCAAGTTGGCAACATCTAGAGACGGTCCCTACCCACCGGCGGGCTCGCCGTCTAGGAAGAGCCCGGGCTTTGGAGTCGGAGGTCATGGGTTCAAATGCCGGCTCCGCCACTTGGCAGCTGGGTGACTTTGGGCGAGTCACTTCTCAGGGCCTCGGTTCCCTCATCTGGAAAATGGGGATGAGGACTGCGAGCCCCCCGTGGGGCAGCCTAGTCACCTTGTAACCTCCCCAGCGCTTGGAACAGTGCTCTGCACATAGTAAGTGCTCAATAAATAAATACGATTGAATAGAGAAGCAGCTTGGCTCAGTGGAAAGACTACGGGCTTGGGAGTCAGAGGTAACTGAGGCCCAGAAACGTTAAGTAACTTGCCCAAAGTCACACAGCAGTCAAGTGGCAAAGCTGGGATTAGAACCCACGACCTTTGACTCCCAAGCCTCCTTCCTCTCCCCCTCGTCCCCCCTCCATCCCCCCGTCTTACCTCCTTCCCTTCCCCACAGCACCTGTACATATGTATATACATTTGTACATATTTATTACTCTATTTATTTTACTTGTACATATCTATTCTATTTATTTTATTTTGTTAATATGTTTGGTTTTGTTCTCTGTCTCCCCCTTCTAGACTGTGAGCCCACTGTTGGGTAGGGACCGTCTATCTATGTTGCTGACTTGTACTTCCCGAGCGCTTAGTACAGTGCTCTGCACACAGTAAGCGCTCAATAAATACAATTGATTGATTGATTTCCACTAAGCAACACTGCTTCAGGTGACGGCACCCTTAGCCCTTGTATATTATTACTAATAGTAATTAATAATTGTGGAATTTGTTAAGCACTTCATTCATTCATTCAATCGTATTTATTGAGGGCTTACTGTGTGCAGAGCACTGGACTAAGAGCTTGGGCAGTACAAGTTGGCAACATCTAGAGACGGTCATCATCAATCATATTTACTGAGCGCTAACTGTGTGCAGAGCACTGTACTAAGCGCTTGGGAAGTACAAGTTGGTAACATATAGAGACAGTCCCTACCCAGCAGTGGGCTCACAGTCAGAGAAGCAGCGTGGCTCAGTGGAAAGAGCCCGGGCTTTGGAGTCAGAGGTCATGGGTTCAAATCCCAGCTCCTCCAATTGTCAGCTGTGTGACTTTGGGCAAGTCACTTCGAGTCCCTGCTCTGCCAATTGTCAGCTGTGTGACTTTGGGCAAGTCACTTCACTTCTCTGTGCCTCAGTTACCTCATCTGTAAAATGGAGATGGAGACTGTGAGCCCGCCGTGGGACAACCTGACTACCTTGAAACCTCCCTAGTGCTCAGAACTGTGCTTTAGAGAAGCAGTGTGGCTCAGTGGGAAGAGCCCGGGCTTTGGAGTCAGCGGTCATGGGTTCAAATCCCGGCTCTGCCACTTGTCAGCTGTGTGACTTTGGGCAAGTCACTTAACTTCTCTGGGCCTCAGTTACCTCATCTGTAAAATGGGGATGAAGACTGTGAGCCCCAAGTGGGACAACCTGATCACCTTGTAACCTCCCCAGCGCTTAGAACAGTGCTTTGCACATAGTAAGCGCTTAATAAATGCCATTATTATTATTATTATTATTATTACTTCACTTCTCTTAACTTCTCTGGGCCTCAGTTACCTCATCTGTAAAATGGGGATTACGACTGTGAACCCCCCATGGGACAACCTGATCACCTTGTAACCTCCCCAGTGGTTAGAACAGTGCTTTGCACATAGTAAGCGCTTAATAAATGCCATTATTATTATTATTATTACTTCACTTCTCTTAACTTCTCTGGGCCTCAATTACCTCATCTGTAAAATGGGGATTAAGACTGTGAACCCCCCATGGGACAACCTGATCACCTTGTAACCTCCCCAGCGCTTAGAACAGTGCTTTGCACATAGTAAGCGCTTAATAAATGCCATTATTATTATTATTATTATTATTACTTCATTTCTCAACTTCTCTGGGCCTCAGTTACCTCATCTGTAAAATGGGGATTAAGACTGTAAACCCCCCATGGGACAAACTGATCACCTTGTAACCTCCCCAGTGTAGAACAGTGCTTTGCACATAGTAAGCGCTTAATTAATGCCATTATTATTATTATTATTACTTCACTTCTCTGAGCCTCGGTGACCTCATCTGTAAAATGGGGATTACGACTGTGAGCCCCACATGGGACAACCTGATCACTTTGTATCCCCCCCCAGCGCTTAGAACAGTGCTTTGCACATAGTAAGCGCTTAATTAATGCCATTATTATTATTATTACTTCACTTCTCTGAGCCTCGGTGACCTCATCGGTAAAATGGGGATTACGACTGGGAGCCCCACATGGGACAACCTGATCACTTTGTATCCCCCCCCCAGCGCTTAGAACAGTGCTTTGCACATACTAAGCGCTTAACATATGCCAACATTATTATTATTATTAGAAGGGGAAGCGCGGTCCAGAAGCATTTATTACGTGTCACGCACTGTACTAAGCACTGGGGTAGATAAAAGATAATTATGTCTCGCATGGGGTTCACGGTTTATCAGAGGGAAAGCCGGCATTGAATCCCCCATTTTCAGATGAGGAAACTGAGGCCCAGTGAAGTGACTTGCCCGAGGTCACACAAGATATGATACAAGATAATTATATCTCGCATTGGGTTCACGGTTTATCAGAGGGAGAGCCGGAATTGAATCCCCCATTTTCAGATGAGGAAACTGAGGCCCAGTGAAGTGACTCGCCCGAGGTCACACAGCAGACAAGTGGCAGGGCCAGGATTGGAACCCAGGTCTTTTGACTCTCAGGCCCAAGCTCTTTCCATTAGGCCACACTGTTTCTCTTAACCTTGAAGGTACTCTCGCCTTCGGTCCACCCTCACAGTGCCACCGTCCATTTTATCCGTGTCCTTCCTCCTGTTTCCCCAAGGATTCCCCGGCTGAGGCCTGCCCGGGACCCCCTTTATTTTGGGGGCTCGCAGGGCCAGGAGCTGCAGTCTTCCCTTTCCCTACCCCATCCCAAAATCTTTGGGCACGGGAGTCCTATACGTGGCAGGAGCTCCGGAAATCGTACCGACGAAATGATCTTTCTCGAGGTTGGTCAGGGGGACATTAATCGATCCCAATTTTCCACCAGTTTCTGAGGACAATAAGGGGGGGAGGATACCAGATAGCTCCCAATTTTCCAAATCTTTCTGAGGAGAATAAGGCAGGGTGGGGGTAATCGTATAGTTCCCAATTTTCCACCAGTTTCTGAGGAGAATAAGAACAGGACACCAGATAGTTCCCAATTTTCCACCAGTTTCTGAGGAGACTAAGAATGGTACCCCAGATAGTTCCCAATTTTCCTCCAGTTTCTGAGGAGAATAAGAAAGGGACACCAGATAGTTCCCAATTTTCCACCAGTTTCTGAGGAGACTAAGAATGGGACCCCAGATAGTTCCCAATTTTCCTCCAGTTTCCGAGGAGAATAAGAAAGGGATACCATATAGTTCCCAATTTTCCAACAGTTTCTGGGGAGGGACACCAGATAGTTCCCAATTTTCCACCAGTTTCTGAGAATAAGAACGGGACACCAGTTCCCAATTTTCCACCAGTTTCTAAGGAGAATAAGAACGGGACACCAGATAGTTCCCAATTTTCCACCAGTTTCTGAGGAGACTAAGAACGGGACACCAGACAGTTCCCAATTTTCCACCAGTTTCTGAGGAGACTAGGAACGGGACACCAGATAGTTCCCAATTTTCCACCAGTTTCTGAGGAGACTAAGAACGGGACACCAGACAGTTCCCAATTTTCCACCAGTTTCTGAGGAGACTAGGAACGGGACACCAGATAGTTCCCAATTTTCCACCAGTTTCTGAGGAGAATAAGAACGGGACACCAGATAGTTCCCAATTTTCCACCAGTTTCTGAGGAGACTAAGAAAGGGACACCAGATAGTTCCCAATTTTCCACCAGTTTCTGAGGAGAATAAGAACGGGACACCAGATAGTTCCCAATTTTCCACCAGTTTCTGAGAGGAATAAGAACAGGACACCAGATAGTTCCCAATTTTCCACCAGTTTCTGAGGAGACGAAGAATGGGACCCCAGATAGTTCCCAATTTTCCTCCAGTTTCTGAGGAGAATAAGAAAGGGATACCAGATAGTTCCCAATTTTCCAACAGTTTCTGAGGAGAATAAGGGGAGGGACACCAGATACTTCCCAATTTTCCAACAGTTTCTGAGAAATAAAGGGAAGGCACCACATAATTCCCAATTTTCCAACAGTTTCTGAAGAGAATAAGGGGGGCTAGGGCATTGGGCACCAGATAATTTCCAATTTTCCACCACTTTCTGATGAGACTAAGGTGGGGGAGACACCAGATAGTTCCCAATTTTCCACCAGTTTCTGAGGAGAATAAGGAGGGGGACACCAGATAGTTCCCCATTTCCCACCAGTTTCTAAGGAAAATAAGGGAGGGACACCAGATATTCTCCTCAGAAACCATTGGAAAATTGGGAACTAAGTGGGAGGGACACCAGATAGTTTCCAGTTTTCCCGTTTCTGAGGAGAATAAGGGGCCTGTAGAGAGAGAAGGCCCAAAGACTACCATCTAGATGCCTTTATTTGGAAAGTAAACTGAGAGTTTTCCCTGTTTAAAGCTTCCAGAAGGGGACCAGGGAAAAGGAAAAGGGTAGAGGAAGGGGATGGGAGAAAGAAAAGTGAGGAGAGGGGATGAAAAGAGGCAGTGTGGCTTAGTGGAAAGAGCCACGGCTTGGGAGTCAGAGGACATGGGTTCTAATCCTGGCTCTGCCACTCTGCTGTGTGACCTAGGGAAATCCACTTAACTTCTCTGGGCCTCAGTGACTTCATCGGTAAAATGGCGATTAAGTCTGTGAGCCCCCCCGTGGGACAGCCTGATTACCTTATAATAATAATAATAATAATAATGATGGCATTTATTAAGCACTTACTATGTGCAAAGCACTGTTCTAAGCGCTGGGGGGATACAAGGTGATGAGGTTGTCTCACGTGGGGCTCACAGTCTTCATCCCCATTTTCCAGATGAGGGAACTGAGGCCCAGAGAAGTGAAGTGACTTGCCCAAAGTCACACAGCTGACAAGTGGCAGAGCCGGGATTTGAACCCACGACCTCTGACTCCAAAGCCCGGGCTCTTTCCCACTGAGCCACGCTGCTTCCCTTATATCTACCCCAAAGCTTAGGACAGGGCCAAGGCACACAGTAGGTGCTCAACAAATACCATCATTATTATTATTATGAAGAGGAGAAAGGAAAGTGAGGGGGAGAGAAGGGGGGAATGGCGGGGGGGAGAGGAAGGGGAGAAAGGAGAAGAGGAGAGAAACGACGGGGAAAAGGAGAATGGAGGCGAGGGGAAGAGAGAGGCGGAGAGGAGAGTAACACGGCCAAGCAGATAGAGACCGGGCCTGGGATTCAGAAGGTCATGGGTTCTAATCCCGCCTCCCCCACTTGTCTACTGTGTGACCTTCGGGAAGTCACTTCTCGGTCTCACTTATTGGTATAAACGGGGATTAAGAGTGTGAGCCTCAGTGTGGGACAGGGACTGCATCCACCCCAGTGCTTAGAACAGTGCCTGCCACATAGTAAGTGCTTAATCAATCAATCAATCATATTTATTGAGCGCTTACTGTGTGCAGAGCACTGTACTAAGCGCTTAATAATGGTATTTGTTAAGCGCTGACTACGTGCAAAGCACTGTTCTAAGCGCTGAGGGGGAAGCAAGGTGATCAGGTTGTCCCACGGGGGGCTCACAGCCTTCACCCCCATTTTACAGATGAGGGAACTGAGAGAAGTGAAGTGACTTGCTCAAGGTCACACAGCAGACATGTGGCGGAGCCGGGATTCGAGCCCATGACCTCCGAATCCAAAGCCCATGCTCTTCCCGCTGAACCGCGCGGCTTAACAAATACCGGAATTATTTACGGGGAGAGAGAGGTGGAGAGAATCAACCAACCAATCGTATTTATTGAGCGCTTACTGTGTGCAGAGCACTGTACTAAGCGCTTGGGAAGTACAAGTTGGCAACATAAGAGAGAGGAAAGGGAGAAACAGGTCCTTACTCTTTCCACGCTATACTATGCTGCTCCTACCAACTTTACTGTATTGCAGTTCCCAAGCACTTAGTACAGTGCTCTACACCCAGTCAGCGCTCAATAGATACCAATTTGTTAGGCACTATGTGCCAAGCACTGTTCTAAGCGCTGGGGCAGGTATAAGGCCATTATTATTAATATCATCATCATCAATCGTATTAATATCAATTTCAATAAATAAATGACAGGTGTAAACATGAATGGTGTGGGGCAGGGGGAGGCGGGGAGTAAAGGGGTACGTGCAATGGCATTTATTAAGCGCTTACTACGTGCAAAGCACTGTTCTAAGTGCCGGGGAGGTTACAAGGTGATCACGTTGTCCCACAGGGGCCTCACGGTCTTCATCCCCATTTTCCAGATGAGGGAACTGAGGCACAGACAAGTGAAGTGACTTGCCCAAAGTCACACAGCTGACAATATATGTGTGTATATATATATATATATACACACACACACATATATATATATACACATATTACTCTATTTATTTATTTTAATTGTACATATCTATTCTATTTATTTTATTTTGTTAATATGTTTGGTTGTGTTCTCTGTCTCCCCCTTCTAGACTGTGAGCCCGCTGTTGGGTAGGGACCGTCTCTATATGTTGCCAACTTGGACTTCCCAAGCGCTTAGTACAGTGCTCTGCACACAGTAAGCGCTCAATAAATACGATTGATGATGATGATATATATATATATATACACACATATTACTCTATTTATTTATTTATTTTACTTGTACATATCTATTCTATTTATTTTATTTTGTTAATATGTTTGGTTGTGTTCTCTGTCTCCCCCTTCTAGACTGTGAGCCCACTGTTGGGTAGGGACCGTCTCTATATGTTGCCAACTTGGACTTCCCAAGCGCTTAGTACAGTGCTCTGCACACAGTAAGCGCTCAATAAATACGATTGATTGATTGATTGACAATTGGCAGAGTCAGGATCTGAACCCATGACCTCTGCCTCCAAAGCCTGTGCTCTTTCCACTGAGCTATGCTGCTTCTCAAGCGGCCACGCTGCTTTCAAGGGGTCAAATCCAAGTGCAATCCAAGTAGTAATAATAATGGCATTTATTAAGCACTTACTATGTGCAAAGCACTGTTCTAAGCACTGGGGAGGTTACAAGGTGATCAGGTTGTACTTCCCAAGCGCTTAGTACAGTGCTCTGCACACAGTAAGCGCTCAATAAATACGATTGATGATGATGATGATCAGGTTGTCCCACAGGGGGCTTACAATCTTAACCCCCATTTTACAGATGAGGGAACTGAGGCCCAGAGAAGTTGAGTGACTTGCCCAAAGTCACCCAGCTGAGAACTGGCAGAGCCGGGATTCGAACCCATAACCTCTGACTCCAAATCCTGGGCTCTTTCCACTGAGCCACGCTGCTTCCCGATAGTGGTAATAGTAACAGTGGTACTTGTCAAGCGCCTGCTATGTACCAAGCACTAAGCTCAGGGGCGGATATGGGATGATGATGATGATGATAATGGCATTTTATCAAGCGCTTACTATGTGCAAAGCACTGTTCTAAGCGCTGGGGAGGATACAAGGTGATCAGGTTGTCCCACGGGGGGCTCACAGTCTTCACCCCCCATTTTACAGGTGAGGGAACTGAGGCACAAGAGAAGTGATCAGGTGACACTCGTCCCTTTCCCATCTAAGAGTGCGGATGGGTGTAAAAGCCCCCATTTATGGATGAGGAAACTGAGGCACAGACATGTAAGTTACTACGTCACGGCAAGGGGAGCCGGGATGAGACCCCAGGTGTCCCGCGTCCCGGCTCCGAGCTCCGTCCCCAAGGCCACCCGGGGCGATTCGATGAGCCCGCTGTTGGGTAGGGCCCGTCTCCCGACGTTGCCAACTCGGACTTCCCAACCGCTCAGTCCAGTGCTCTGCAATCAATCAATCAATCAATCGTATTTACTGAGCGCTTACTATGTGCAGAGCGCTGTACTAAGCTCTTGGGAAGTACAAATTGGCAACACATAGAGACAGTCCCGGCCCAACAGTGGGCTCACAGTCTAAAAGACCGGTCTGCACCCAGTGAGCGCTCCGTAGATCCGACCGACTGACGATCCTCCGCGCCGCCGGGAATCCGCGGGAGAACTTACAGCATGGCGATGCCCCAGTGCTTCCCGGCTCGCTCTCCGGCCGCCTGGAAGCCGGACAGGCCGATGAGGGCCACGGTGGGGGTGATGGTCAGCGGGCCGATGTACTTCAGCAGGGCGCCGGGCAGGCCCAGGAAGCCGATCACCACCTCGATCAGCGACGACATGATGATGGCCCCTTGGATCTGCACCCAGACGGAGACAGCGGGCCGTTGGAAAATAATCATCACAATCCAGGTGGCATTTACTTTTTTTAATGGCATTTACTAAGCGCTTACTTAACCCCCATTGTACAGATGAGGGGACTGAGGCCCAGAGAGGTTAGGTGACTTGCCCAGGGTCACACGCCTGGTAAGTGGCGGAGCCGAGAGTTGAACCCGTGACCTCTGACTCCAAAGCCCGGGCTCTTTTAGAGCCCGGCCACTTTCTTTTAGACTGTGAGCCCACTGTTGGGTAGGGACTGTCTCTATAGGTTGCCAACGTGTACTTCCCAAGTGCTTAGTACAGTGCTCTGCACACAGTAAGCGCTCAATAAAGACGATTGATTGACTGATTGATTCTAAGCGCTGGGGAATTTACAAGGTGATCAGGTTGTCCCATGTGGGGCTTACAGCCTTAATCCCCATTTTACAGATGAGGGAACTGAGGCCCAGAGAAGTGAAGTGACTTGCCCAAAGTCAAGCGCTTTAAGTTCTAAGCGCTGGAGCGGTTACAATAATAATAATCATAATAATGGTGGCATTTATTAAGCGCTTACTATGTGCAAAGCACTGTTCTAAGCGCTGGGGCGGTTACAATAATAATAATCATAATAATGATGGCATTTATTAAGCACTTACGATTGTGCAAAGCACTGTTCTAAGCACTGGGGAAGTTACAAGGTGATCAGGTTGTCCCACGGGGGGCTCACAGTCTTCATCCCCATTTTCCAGATGAGGGAACTGAGGCCCAGAGAAGTCAAGTGACTTGCCCGAAGTCACACAGCTGACAATTGGCGGAGCTGATATTTGAACCCATGACCTCTAATAATAGTAATAATGACGGTATTTATTAAGCGCTTACTATGTACAAAGCACCGTTCTAAGCACTGGGGGGGTTAGAAGGTGATCAGGTTGTCCCATGGGGGGCTCACAGTCTTCATCCCCATTTTCCAGATGAGGTCACTGAGGCCCAGAGAAGTGAAGGGACTTGCCCAAAGTCACACAGCTGACAATTGGTGGAGCTGAAATTTAAACCCATGACCTTTAATAATAATAATAACGATGACATTTGTTATGCGCTTACTATGTGCAAAGCACTGTTCTAAGCGCTGGGGGGGATAGAAAGTGGTCAGGTTGTCCCACCGGGGGCTCACAGTCTTAATCCCCATTTTACAGTTGAGGGAACTGAGGCCCAGAGAAGTGACTTGACCGAAGTCACATGGCTGACAATTGGAGGAGCCGAGATTTGAATCAATCAATCAATCAATCAATCGTATTTGTTGAGCGCTTACTGTGTGCAGAGCACTGTACTAAGCGCTTGGGAAGTCCAAGTTGGCAACACATAGAGACGGTCCCTCCCAACAGTGGGCTCACAGTCTAGAAGGGGGAGCGGCATGGCCTGAGTGGAAAGAGCCTGGGCTTTGGAGTCAGAGGTCATGGGTTCGAATTCCGGCTCCACCACATGTCTGCTGTGTGACCTTGGGCAAGTCACTTAGCTCGGAGCCTCAGTTCCCTCATCTGTAAACTGGGGGTGAAGACTGTGAGCCCCCCGTGGGACAACCTGATCACCTTGTATCCCCCCCAGCGCTTAGAACAGTGCTTTGCACATAGTAAGCGCTTAACAAATGCCGTCATTATTAAGGGGGAACCCCTGCCCTCTGACTCCGAAGCCCGGGCTCTTTCCACTGAGCCACGCTGCTTCTCTTAACAGCGCCTCTGCCGCCATCTTCCAATTTCTTCGCGTCGGGCCCTGGTGTTTTCGGGCTGGGAGACGCTCAGTAGACTCATCATCATCCTCATCAATCATATTTATTGAGCGCTTACTGTGTGCAGAGCACTGTACTAAGCGCTTGGGAAGTACAAACTGGCAACATATAGAGACGGTCCCTACCCAACAGTGGGCTCACGGTCTAAAAGGGGGAGACAGAGAACAAAACCAAACATACTAACAAAATAAAATAAATAGATGTCTTTTAAATATGCAAGTTATATTCCCCGGCTTCGAAGCCTTTCTGAAGGCCCACCTCCTCCAGGAGGCCTTCCCTGACTAAGCCCCCTTTCCTCTTCTCCCCCTCAATGTCGCCCTTTCTCCCTCCGTTCCCCCGCCCCTCCCAGCCCCACACCACTTATTATTTCCATATCTGTCATCTACTTATTTGTTTTAATTACTGTCTCCCAGCCCCACACCACTTAGTACATACCTATTCTATTCATTTTATTTTGTTAGTATGTTTGGTTTTGTTCTCTGTCTCCCCCTTTTAGACTGTGAGCCCACTGTTGGGTAGGGACTGTCTCTATGTGTTGCCAACTTGTACTTCCCAAGCGCTTAGTACAGTGCTCTGCACACAGTAAGCGCTCAATAAATACGATTGATGATGATTTCCGTATCTGTCATCTACTTATTTGTTTTAATTACTGTCTCCCAGCCCCACACCACTTATTTCCATATCTGTCATCTACTTATTTGTTTGAATTATTGTCTCCCAGCCCCACACCACTTAGTACATATCTATTCTATTTATTTTATTTTGTTAGTATGGTTTTGCCATCTGTTTCCCCCTTCTAGGCTGTGAGCCCACTGTTGGGTAGGGACTGTCTCTAGATGTTGCCAACTTGTACTTCCCAAGCGCTTAGTACAGTGCTCTGCACACAGTAAGCGCCCAATAAATACGATTGATGATGATTTCCATATATATCTACTTATTTGTTTGAATTGCTGTCTCCCAGCCCCACACCACTTATTTCCATATCTGTCATCTACTTTATTTGTTTTAATTACTGTCTCCCAGCCCCACACCACTTATTTCCATATCTGTCATCTACTTATTTGTTTTAATTACTGTCTCCCAGCCCCACACCACTTAGTACATACCTATTCTATTCATTTTATTTTGTTAGTATGTTTGGTTTTGTTCTCTGTCTCCCCCTTTTAGACTGTGAGCCCACTGGTGGGTAGGGACTGTCTCTATATGTTGCCAACTTGTACTTCCCAAGCGCTTAGTACAGTGCTCTGCACACAGTAAGCGCTCAATAAATACGATTGATGATGATTTCCATATCTGTCATCTACTTATTTGTTTGAATTACTGTCTCCCAGCCCCACACCACTTGTTTCTGTATCTGTCATCTACTAATTTGTTTTAATTACTGTCTCCCAGCCCCACACCACTTAGTACATACCTATTCTATTCATTTTATTTTGTTAGTATGTTTGGTTTTGTTCTCTGTCTCCCCCTTTTAGACTGTGAGCCCACTGTTGGGTAGGGACTGTCTCTAGATGTTGCCAATTTGTACTTCCCGAGCGCTTAGTACAGTGCTCTGCACACAGTAAGCGCTCAATAAATACAATTGATGATGATTTCCATATCTGTCATCAGCTTATTTGTTTTAATTACTGTCTCCCAGCCCCACACCACTATTTCCATATCTGTCTTCTACTAATTTGTTTTAATTACTGTCTCCCAGCCCCACACCACTTAGTACATATCTATTCTATTTATTTTATTTTGTTAGTATGTTTGGTTTTGTTCTCTGTCTCCCCCTTTTAGACTGTGAGCCCACTGGTGGGTAGGGGCTGTCTCTAGATGTTGCCAATTTGTACTTCCCAAGCACTTAGTACAGTGCTCTGCACACAGTAAGCGCTCAATAAATACGATTGATGATGATTTCCATATCTGTCATCTACTTATTTGTTTGAATTACTGTCTCCCAGCCCCACACCACTTATTTCCATATCTGTCATCTACTTATTTGATTGAATTACTGTCTCCCAGCCCCACATCACTTAGTACGTATCTATTCTCTTTATTTTATTTTGGTAGTATGTTTGGTTTTGTTCTCTGTCTCCCCCTTTTAGACTGTGAGCCCACTGTTGGGTAGGGACTGTCTCTATATGTTGCCAACTTGGACTTCCCAAGTGCTTAGTACAGTGCTCTGCATACAGTAAGCGCTCAATAAATACGATTGATGATGATGATGGTGACTGTCTCTATATGTTGCCAACTTGGACTTCCCAAGAGCTTAGTACAGTGCTCTGCACACAGTAAGCGCTCAATAAATACGATTGATGATGATGATGATGACTGTCTCTATATGTTGCCAACTTGTACTTCCCAAGCGCTTAGTACAGTGCTCTGCACACAGTAAATGCTCAATAAATACGATTGATTGATTGATTGCAGAGCCCTGTACTAAGCGCTTGGGAAGTACAAGTCGGCAACATATAGAGACGGTCACTACAAAACAACGCGCTCACAGGCTAGAAGCAGCGTGGCTCAGCGGAAAAGAGCCCGGGCTTTGGAGTCAGAGGTCATGGGTTCAAATCCCAGCTCCGCCACTTGTCAGCTGTGTGACTTTGGGCAAGTCACTTCACTTCTCTGGGCCTCAGTTTCCTCATCTGGAAAATGAGGATGAAGACTGTGAGCCCCCCCAAGGGACTACCTGATCACCTTGTAACCTCCCCAGTGCTTAGAACAGTGCTTTGCACATAGTAAGCGCTTAATAAACACCATCATTATTATCATTAGAAGGGGGAGGCAGACGACAGAACTAAAACATGACGACAGGTTAGACACAATCCCTGTCCCACATGGGGCTCACGGGTTAAGGATGGGAGAAGGCCTGATTTTCAACATGGAATTTACTAATTATTCCCTTGTAAGGCAGATGAACACCGAAATGGGATGACACGAAGGTAAACAGTGCTTGGCACATAGTAAGCGCTTAACAAATGCCATCATCATCATCATCACCATCATCATCATCATCAAAGGTGGTGTGTGTGTCTGTGTAAGCGCTTAGTACAGTGCTCTGCACACAGTAAGCGCTCAATAAATACGATTGATGAGGATGATGTGGGAAAGAGAGTACTCCTCTGCCAATCACTCATCAGCTGTGTGACTTTGGGCAAGTCACTTCACTTCTCTGTGCCTCAGTTCCCTCATCTGTAAAATGGGGATTAAGACTGTGAGCCCCACATGGGACAATAATAATAATAATAATAATAATGGCATTTATTAAGCACTTACTATGTGCCAAGCACTGTTCTAAGCGCTGGGGAGGTTACAAGGTGATCAGGTTGTCCCACAGCGGGCTCACAGTCTTAATCCCCATTTTACAGATGACGGAACTGAGGCCCAGAGAAGTGAAGTGACTTGCCCAAAGTCACACGGCTGGTAATCTGATCACCTTGTATCCTCCCAGCGCTTAGAACAGTGCTTTGCACATAGTAAGCGCTTAATACCATCATCCTCATCATCATCATCACTCAATGGTTCATTCATTCAATCGTATTTATTGAGCGCTTACTGTGTGCAGAGCACTGTACTAAGCGCTTGGGAAGTACCAGTTGGCAACATATAGAGACGGTCCCTACCCAACAGTGGGCTCACAGGCTAGAAGGGCTTTCACTGAGCACTTTTTATGTGTGCAGCACTGTACTAAGCGCTTGGGAGAGAACAATATTAACAGAGTAGGCAGACAATAATAATAATGATGGCACTTATTAAGTGCTTACTATGTGCAAAGCACCATTCTAAGCGCTGGGGAGGTTACAAGGTGATCAGGTTGTCCCACGGGGGGCTCACAGTCTTAATCCCCATTTTACAGATGAGGTAACTGAGGCACAGAGAAGTGAAGTGACTAGCCCGAAGTCACACAGCTGACAAGTGGCAGCGTGGCGTAGTGGAAAGAGCCCGGGCTTTGGAGTCAGAGGTCATGGGTTCGAGTCCGGGCTACGCCGTACGTCTGCTGTGTGACCTTGGGCAAGTCACTTAACTTCTCGGAGCCTCAGTTATCTCACCCGTAAAATGGGGATGATGACTGCAAGCCCCCCGTGGGGCAACCTGATCACCTTGTATCCCCCCCAGCGCTTAGAACAGTGCTTTGCACATAGTAAGCGCTTAACAAATGCAATCATCAAGTGGCGGAGCTGGGATTCGAACCCGTGAACTCTGACGCCAAAGCCCAGGCTCTTTCCACTGGGACATCATCAATCATCATCAATCGTATTTATTGAGCGCTTACTGCGTGCAGAGCACTGGACTAAGCGCTTGGGAAGGACAAATTGGCAACATAATACAGGATACAGGACATGTTTCCCAGACTGAGCCCCTTCCTTCCTCTCCCCCTCGTCCCCCTCTCCATCCCCCCATCTTGCCTCCTTCCCTTCCCCACAGCACCTGTATAGATGTATGTATGGTTGCACATATTTATTAATCTATTTATTTATTTATTTTGCTTGTACATTTCTATCCTATTTATTTTATTTTGTTGGTACGTTTGGTTCCGTTCTCTGTCTCCCCCTTTTAGACTGTGAGCCCACTGGTGGGTAGGGACTGTCTCTAGGTGTTGCCAATTTGTCCTTCCCAAGTGCTTAGTACAGTGCCCTGCACATAGCAAGCGCTCAATAAATACGATTGATTGATTGATTGATTGACTGATGTATCCTGCCCTCAAGGAGACTGCAGTTTAGAGGACGTTTTAATTTATTTCACCGCACTTCCTCCTCTCGCGGGTTGAGAGAAGA